>NC_088914.1:49125000-49750000 GCF_963576675.1 Euphorbia lathyris
TTTAGAAATAAACTAGATGAGCAAGGCAATGTGGTCAGAAACAAAGCCCGACTTGTAGCCCAAGGCTATAGTCAGCAAGAAGGCATTGACTACGGTGAGACCTTCGCTCTTGTTGCTAAGTTAGAAGCTATACGAATATTGTGTGCTTATGCAAGCTATATGAACTTTAAACTATATCAAATGGATGTTAAAAGTGCTTTTCTTAATGGCTTTATAAACGAAGATGTATATGTTAGTCAGCCTCCAGGGTTTGAAGATCCAAAACTTCCAAACCACGTTTATAAACTCAAGAAGGCTCTATATGGGCTAAAACAAGCTCCAAGAGCTTGGTATGAGAGGTTGACCAACTTCCTGCTGACCAGGAATTATGTCAGAGGCAAAGCTGACACAACCTTGTTCATTAAGAAAAAGGGTAAAAATACCCTGCTGGCATAAATTTACGTAGATGACATAATCTTTGGTGCTACTGACGAATCTATGTGCAAAGAATTTAGTAAACAGATGCAAACTGAGTTCGAGATGTCTATGATGGGCGAACTCAACTTCTTCCTTGGTTTACAAATCAAGCAAGGGAAGAACGACATCTTCATTAGTCAGTCCAAGTACGCCAAAGAAATGTTAAAGAAATTTGATATGGAAGAATGTAAGCCCATATCAACCCCAATGGGTACTGACACTGTCCTTTGCGCCGACGAGAAAGGTAAGTCAGTAGAAAGCAAGGTATATCGAGGTATGATAGGCTCTCTACTTTATCTTACTGCTAGTAGACCTGACATTCAGTACTCAATATGTTATTGTGCAAGATATCAAGCTGACCCCAGAGAATCTCATCTTATAGTTGTAAAAAGAATTTTCAGATATTTGCAGAGCTCAGTTAATGCAGGTTTATGGTATCCAAATACAAAGTACTTCACACTCATTAGATACACTGACGCTGACTATGGACGAGATAAGCTAGAACGTAAAAGCACTTCAAGAGGATGTCACTTCCTAGGAAGCTGTCAAGTATCTTGGTTCAGTAAGAAGCAATCGTCAGTGGCCCTGTCTACTACTGAAGCTGAGTACATAGCTGCTGGAAGCTGTGTGGCCCAAGTCCTATGGATTAAGCAACAGCTTGAGGATTACGGAGTTAAAACAGAATCAATTGAAGTCAAATGCGATAACAAAAGCGCTATTGACCTATCTAAGAATCCAATCCAACACAGCAGGATGAAGCATGTCAGCATAAGGCATCACTTCATCAGAGATCATGTACTCAAGGGTGAGATTAAGCTAACCTACGTACCAACAGATGAACAACTTACGGATATCTTCACTAAGCCTTTGGCTCGTGAGCAATTCAACATACTAAGGGAAGCAATCGGTATGTCTAATCCTCTTCAATAAAATTCTATGTTTAAATTGAATATTGAGTGATTACCATGCTGAGTGATTTGTGCCAAAATTAGTAATTTTTGCATGCTGAGTCGAACATAATATAAAATCACCTTATACTGAGCAGACTTACATACTGAGTGATTATCTTAAGCAAAGTTACTAAGCACACGAATAATTCTCCTACGTAAAACTGACTACTCAAAATTTTAAACGTTTAAAATTCTTAACGCTGAGTAAAAGATCCGTTGCACAATTAATGCTGGCACGCGTATTAAATAGCTACCTAGGATGATGTAATCACAATAATTAGAAGACACAGGCGCCAATTGTGTCATAAATGCCAGAATCATTGTCAGTTGATTATCTCAAGGTCAAAACCGCCACCTCAACGATTCAGATCAATTCGACACCCCTATAAATAGTGGATGAATTCCCACTTCTACCTCTTTACACTTGAAATTTCTGGCAATCAATCTCCCTCTATCTAAAATTCCCAAACCTCTTAAAAATCTCCAAGAATCATGTCTAACGATTCACAAAATCTCTCTGGTGCTGGTTACGACGACAACCGCTCCGATGAAAACCCTAAATCTCCTGCTCAGCAGGAATATAGCGAGACTCCCACCAAGTCTCAAGAACATGGTCAGCACGACCATACTCCGAGAAAGAGCCCCCACGCTGACCTTGCAGCTTCATCGAAAAAGAACGAGAAAAAGGATAAGGGGAAGAAACTGATGGAAAGAACTTACTCTCTTGTCTACAATAGTGTCAGGGGATACAAGGTTGATCACTCCCGATGGTTTTCTAAGGGATTTGTAGACGCTGAGAAACCATTCTGCGAATGGATCTCTAAAAATGGCTGGACCGAGCTATTTTCCATCCGAGAAGCCACCTACCCAGAAATGGTAAAGGAATTCTATGCCAATCTGAGAGCCGTTGATGATGACAGGGACTACATGGTCACAAAGGTCCAAGGGAAAGATATTTTTGTCAATCCTCCCTATCTCGCCAAATTGCTCAAGCTGACCAATAGCGGAACCAAACTCAGAACCACCAACGACCACACTAAAATCGAATATCCCACTGAGTTTTGCAAGCCCGTCGGACATGTAGGGGAAATCGCTAGCACTTCCATGGGTCAGAATCAGAAGATGGCCCACTAAATCCTGACGAACTTTCTCTTCCCCAAGGTCAATTCCACATCCTCAGCGTCAAATTTTGAGCAATGCTTTATCTGGCATATGCTGACCTACAAACTAATCAACATGCCGGTGTTTCTCATCAGTGCCTTCCAACGGAGTACTGGTACCCTCAGGTTAGGCTCACTAATTACCAGAATCCTGAAGGACTACCAAGTGAGCTTAGTAGAGGAAATCAACGTCTAGGGAACGGAGATTACAGCTGGAATATTGTTCGGTTTAGCCTTCGACCAACCAATCGTACCCAAGAAAGGTAAGGGGGGCGCGGTTAAAGAAACAGAGGGCATGTTGACCAGAGAAGGGGAGAAAGTAAAGCAAGCTCGCACTGACAGAAAGAGGAAAGTGATTCAAACCTCTTCCAAAGACACTGATGCTGCCCCGAAAAAAGATTCGGTTTGTGTCCAGAGGAAAGAAAGTTGAAGCTGAGCAAGGTCAGGAGGAACCTAAGTCAGCAGAAAAACAAAAGAGCCAAGTTGAGCCTGAGGAAGAAGAGAAAGAAGACACTCCCGAGCAGCCTCTGCGAAAGAAGAAAAAGATTTCATCTGGGTTGAACCCTATAGATGCACCCCCTCTTGCCTTGGTGATCTCTGAAGACTCACACTTTGTGAGAAGCCAAGGAATTGATCTCGAAAAACCACCTGCTGACCAAGAAGAAGAGTTGGGTGATCTAGGAGGTCAGTTTAATATTGAGGAGACAATGGCTGCTGAGCATGAACAGACAACTAACACTGAGCAGGTTGAAGAACAAACTGAGCCAACCGCGAAGGATCACGCTGACCTAGGGGTAAACTCATCCTCTGAATCTCTTGACTCTATTCAAGCTGACCCCTCTCCTCCAAAGGCTAAGAGATTTAAATGGCTCAAGAAAAAGGCTCATAAATCTCCAGTCATTGACCTTCTGGATGATTCTCCTCTACGGGATCCCATCACTGATCTCTCTAACATGCAATTCAAATTCTTCTCCAATCCCACTGAGCCTTCTCCAAGGAAACTCCAGAAAAAGCAAGCCTGTGTTTCTCAAGCTGAGGAACAAGTCGATCCCAAGACTCCAAAAAATCCAATCCTTACCAAGCAAGTGCTTGAAGTTCCTGCTGGTCAAACCTCTAAGTCAGCGCAGGAAAAGTCTGCTCGAGTCAGCTTTGAAATTCCTCAATCTCCAACTCCAATTCCAACTGACACTGAGCAAGTGAATAACTCTGCAGATCAACCTCTTCCAAATCCGTTAACACAGAACACAAACCAGTCAGATCCTAATCTGAATAAAAGTCCAGCCGCTGACCTCGCTAGCACATCTGTTTCTAGACAGCACCAAACACAAGGTGCTACTCATATTCTGGCATCTGGACCACAAAATGATGAACCCTACGCATACTTGCATGCTACTGAGTCTGGACGCTGAATCATTGACTCAGCTCAAGCACTACTTCAGGATATTCATCAATACAATGCCGAAGCCGCTGGGTCTGTTCATGTTGAGCCAACTCAACTTTCCTCTGTCACTCAGCTCTTGATTGAAATCAAAGGTCTTAAGGATCTTCTGAGTGTCATGACATCTCTCCAATCTCAACAACCCAAGTAGGAATCTATCGTGAAGTTGGCTGAACTCCAGCTGACAATGGTAAACCATATGAACTCTCTCCAGGGTCAACTCAACAACCTGTCAGCTGTGAACTCAATGTATGCAACCTCAGCTGAGGTTCATCAACTCTTTACCCAGCTAAACGATGAGCAGACCATAGCTCGTGAGTTAATCTCCTCTTCGTCTCAGTGTTCCATTGAGCAAATAAGTGAGGCAGTCCGCCTACTCAACTTGAGTAAGGAAGAAATGGAAACTGACCAACTCAAGACGAACGAACTTTTGCAAAACTCCCGAGCCAACTTCAAACATGTGCGCCACACGAATGCTCAACGTCAGTTCTATGATTCGGCTTTGCTTAAGATGTATCATCAAGCTTATGCCATGCTGACTGAGACTATCACATGGGTAGGAAAATCCCAAGAATATATTTTGAGTATGCTCAGTGCCTCTATCTGAATTCCCGGTTCTGTCTTGGATGATGGTGTTCCTGTTTTTGACGGTCTCAATGAAAGCATGAAAAGGCTTAAGGCGTATTCCGTAAGATTAACTCGTGCTGCTCTTAACGACACCTTCGTTCCTCCTCCGACCGATGCTGGCAAAACGGGGGAGAAAGAACAAGCTGATAGAACTCAGCATCACTCTAGGGAAACCGGAGAAGCATCTGGTAGTCAGCAGAAACACAAGGGAAAAGGCAAAGTTAATTCTGCCCAAGTCAACAGGAAGAAATAGTTTGGCTAGATTTGCTAGTTTTTATTCTTGACTTGTAATTCTCTCTTATCCGGCATAATTTGTCTTGCTGACTATCTATAAACTTATGCATCCCTTATTCAAAATTGACTAATCTTATGTGATGCTTACTTACGTATTGTGCTTTATGCTGATCTGTCTTAATTGAACAAACAAACAAAAGAAAAAGGAATATACTCAGTACACACTAAGACTTGATACATCTGCTCTGATAATGTTTTTCCATAACTCTGATATCAAACTAACCATTATCAAAACTGAGTAAAAACATATTCCACACATTGACCTCTTCTGAAAGCTGACCTAGGCTCATCTGAATTAGATCATGGAAGGCCTAGAATTGAACTAAGTCTGTATAAGCACATCTTAATTTTACTCAATTAAATCTTAGAAGGTTTAGAGTTAAGTTAAGTCAATAGATGCAACCCTTACGGGGGAGTAATTTCAGAAGCATAAAAAGAATTTCAATCATGGGGATGTTGGAAATTAAGGCTAAGGTATAGCAGCGGAAATATAAAAATTTTAGCCTATTTCCTTTTAACCATAGGATCCGTTAATCGTTATTTCATATAAAGAGGGATAAGAAGGAATACATTTCGATGAACAATCTACCGTTGTTAAAGAAGCGCCCACAATTCTTCTCCGAGATTCCAACCACAAAGTATAACACGGTGAGGTTAAGATGGAATCAACCCTTATGAGATGCAACCAAATTAGATTGCCTCTAATTAACCAACACAAGATCAAAGAGAAAAGGAGATGAATGAGATTAATCAATTGACGGAAGCCGTATGAATTCTTGTCCACGAACTAGGGGATGCGAATTCACTTTTTCTCTCTTAATGTAGGTTTCGAAAATCACAATAAGGGGAGGGGATTAGCTTAGTCGAAATTCTCATAAGGAGGGGGTATATATAGTCACTTGTATCTAAACCCTAGTTAGATAGGAATAGGTTACTTAATAGGAATTCAATTCGGAATAGGATTCCTAATTATTATCTTATAATATATCTAATATATTTAGGATAATAATAAATAACCTAATTGGATAATAATAGGAGTATATTAATCTAATTAAAACTCCTAATTTAATTATCTCTCTTAATTAATTTAATTCACAAACCTAATCAAATTAGGATTAAGGGAATTAAAATAATTCCTTACTTACTATATATAAATTTCGGCCACCCCTAATTAAATGGGCCTTACTGGGCTCATTTGGGCTTCCATCTATTAATGACATCAATCTCTCTTTTGGTTCCAAGTCTTATGTGTGATCCATTAGGTTCTTACTACTTCTGGCCGTATGCAACTATTAAATTAATTTCTTCAAGAATTATATTTAATCTTTGCATAACGGAATGATGTACTGAGTATGTTATTGGCAAGTCTGTAATCATTCCCCCAGAGTCCGTTAAGAAGATAGGTTGATTCTGTCGTTAACCCTTCCGTATTAGTTACAGTATAATTCGATCCTTTATCAACTACATCCTTGAACTGAATCTTATGACTATGGGTGATGTCAAGTCACATATAGCGAGACGTTCATTTTACTTGTACAGGCCGAGTCAACTCAAATAGATAGGTTAAGTGAAATCTGTATTTCTACTCTTAAGCTATCACCTTGCAAGGATTTAGAGTCGAGTCTTCCACAAGCGATCCTTGGATGTATCTCCCATTAATCGGGAGTGATAAATGCTCAATCCAATGTATAACTACCCTGACATTACCTCCTGTGACACCCAACCTTTGCAGTTCACACCCTAGAGTCATCTCTGTTAAGGATCGTGGGACCACAGGATCAAAGTCTCACATTCAGTAATTCAGGATGACCAATTAACATTCCTTTGAGTCTGAGGATTAGTTATACCTATTAATACCAATGAGATGAACAGGTGACAAGGAAGAATCTACCCATCCTGTTATCTCAAATCGGATCCCCAATCCTAATGAACGACGTTTCATCGGATCTATGTAACTGTCCAGATATCTATATATATGAAGCTTGTGAGATCAGCTTTCTGTCGGACAGAAGACATTGTTACATACAAGTCTCAACAGTGATATATCAATCCTAAACATATCACTTGACTTGGGGTGGTTTTAAGTTTATTAGTTTATTATAAAGTTTTGTCTCACTTCATGCTTGTATGAACACTTTATAATCACTTTAAACAAACTTACGGATTTCCTTTTATTAGAGTTTATTTAGTGCTTAAAAGGGACTGCCTTTATATAGTTATAAACATATATCTCATTAAAAAAAATGACATAAAGAACAATTCATTTACATTAAGTTTGTATCCTGCAACAATTGTCTATAGGACACTAAACCCCAACAGGGGAATCTCAATACTGAGTTCTATCAATTAAATATTTTGCCAACATCAAAATGGGGGAGTTTGTTGAAACACCTTTCCACATGATTTTGATTTGACAAAATTATTTAAGTTAATCCATAATTAAGGGACAATTAAATTTAAGTGATTTTGATTTAATTATACTAATATGTTTGTTCAATGTTGAGTGTAAATATAAATGCAAATGGAAATAAAAATTAAGACAGGACAAAGTTAGCATGAGAAAACAGCACAAGCTGAGTGGAGTATAACTCAGCGTAATAGAAGATCTTCAGAACAGAAGCTTAAAGATCAAACAAATCAGCGAAGCTGAGTGGAACGCAACTCAGTATCAAAAGTAGAGAAGTCTTCTTGAGAACTATGTCTTGCAGAACGAAGCTGACCATGGAAGCTGAGTAAAAGAGAACTCAGTATTTGTATTAGCAAACAATCGAAGACAACGGCTATCAAAGACAAGCTGAGTAATCTTCAGGACAGCGTGAATGATCCGTTCTGAGTCAATTTCGGGTTCGCTTTTACCTTTGGTCAGCCCGTGCGTTAATGACTCAGCGGCTCCATTTTGGTCAGCGAAAGCTGAGCCAGGGTCATCTTCGGCAGACTGACTTGACTTTTATGCAGGGTCAGTTTCATCGAACTCTATATGGACAGAGTCTTCTACAATTTGATTTCGTTTATTGAACACCCTATATGCTTTACTGTTAGTTGAGTACCCTAGAAAGATCGCTTCGTCAACTTTAGAATCAAATTTGGCAAGGTTGTCTTTCGTATTGAGTATAAAGCATTTACAACCAAAAGCACGAAAGTATCCAATATTGGGCTTTCGTCCTTTCCAAAGTTCATAGGGGGTTTTCTTAAGAATAGGTCAAACTAAAGCCCTATTGAGTATATAGCATGCTGTGTTGACAGCTTCTCCCCAGAAGTACTTTGGAAGCCTATTCTCACTCAGCATTGTCCTATCTATTTCAACTAGTGTTTTGTTCTTCCTTTCAACAACCCCATTTTGTTGAGGAGTTCTAGGAGCATAAAAATTGTGGTCATTGCCGCTGACTTCACAGAATTCATCAAACTGTTGGTTTTTGAATTCTCCGCCATTATCACTACGGATGTGAGCTAATTTTAAATCTCTATCATTTTCAAGTTTTTTGATCAGTGTTGAGAATGTCTCAAAAGCTTCATCCTTGCTACTCAGCAAGAGAACCCAAGTGTACCGAGAGAAATCATCCACAATGACCAAGGAAAATCTCTTACCGCCCAAGCTGAGTGGTTGGACCGGTCCGAAAAGATCCAAGTGTAGTAATTCCAATGGACGCTTGGTTGAGACAATATTTTTACTTTGAAAAGACTTTTTGGTTTGTTTACCTTGCTGACAAGCATTGCATAATTGATCTTCCTCAAATCTAAGTTTGGGTAAACCCTCAACTAATTGCTTTCTTGCTAATTTGGCAAGGAGGTCCATGCTTACATGACCAAGTCTCCTATGCCATAGCCAGGAGTTGTCCTCCTTTGACACTAAGCATATGTTTTTTGAAAAATTCTTTTCTAAACTCAACATGTACACATTGTCAACACGAGGGGCAGTTAAAATCAAATCGTTTGTTTTTTCCTCGAGTATCCGACACTCAGTGGCATCTTCTACCGCTCTCACACAGCTGAGCCACGCTCAATAGGTTATATTTGAAACCCCTGACTAAGGAGACTGGCTCAATAGTAGGGTTACCTCCGATAGTACCTGAACCTACTATCTTACCCTTTTTATTGTCTCCGAAGCTTACACTTCCACCTCGTTTATGCTCAAGTGTGATGAATTGAGTTTCATCACTGGTTATATGCCTCAAGCATGCGCTGTCATTATACCAAAGCTTTGACTTCTCCACGCACCTCAGGCTCACCTGCATTTTGAACTATTCATCTTTAGGTACCCAATTCTTTTTGGGTCCTCATTTGTTAGCATGAACAGGTGAAGCATCATATTTCAATTTGTGACGACATATGTTTATGGTGTGGCCAGCTTTACCACAGAAGTCACAATAGATTACCCTTTGAGGGTGATTTTGTTTCTGGTCAGCATGATTGTGCTGAGCATGCCAACATACCTTAGTGGTATGGCCTTTCTTTCCACAGAAGTCGCATTGGACATTCCGCCGAGTATACCAACACACATCAATGGTGTGCCCTCTTTTCCCACAACAGTCACACTGACTATTCTGCTGAGTGTACTGTCTATGCTGACCAGTACCTTGAAACTCAGCATTGGGATAGAACCTTTTCTTAGCCGATGTACTCAGATGGTTCTGTATGATTGTGATGTCCTTTCTCAGCTTCTTAGAGTCTGATCGGACTTCAGAGACAAATTCATGCATTATTTTTAAGTTTTCATCTTACCTAGTGTTGTCCTGAAGGAGATGTCGGATGTCACTTAGTTTGACTTCCTCGATCTTATCACATCGCCTGCTGAGTGCTCTAATTTTCTTATTACACTTTTTGGTCAGTGTATAGAGATCACTCAGGGCGTTAACCATTTCATTTCTGAGCAAAAGAAGAGATGTTACCTCATTGGAGTGGTCCTCTTGGTCAGTGTCATCTGAGAGGTCAGCTTGCTCAGATTGGCATAGGTCAGCAGCTTCGTTAGCCATGAAACATATGTTCACCGACTCAGTGGCATCATCTTCTAATGAGGTTGACTCGTCACTATCGCTCCACGTTGCCACTATAGCTTTTCTGCTACCTTTCTTGTCTTTCTTTAGAGTGGGGCAGCTTGATTTAATGTGCCCAGTCTGATGGCATTCAAAGCATGTGACTAGCTTCGAGCTGTCTTTCTTGTGTCGACTGTCACTAGGCTCAGCTTTATATTTGCCGCTTCTCTTAAATGGCCTCTTGCTGTTCTTGTCATTCTTTCTGAACAGCTTCTTCATCTTTCTTGTAAACATGGCCATTTCCTCATCATCTGATGAGTCAGCTTCAGTTGAGTCAGCTTTCATGACAAGTGATTTTTGTTTCTTGTCCTCTGACTTTTCTTTAGCTTCAAAGTTCTTCATTGAGATCTCACGAGTCAGCATAGATCCGATCAGTTCGTCATATTTGTATGTAGTCAGGTCCTGAGCTTCCTCCACAACTGTTTTCTTAGCTTGCTAGCTCTTGGGTAGACTTCTCAAGATTTTCTTCACATGCTCTTCTTCTGTGAAGTTCTTGCCGAGTCTTTTCAGCTCATTTATGATATTGGTGAATCTTGCGTTCATTTCAAAGATGTCTTAATTGTCATTCATCTCGAACAGCTCATACAATCTTATATGTTGGTTCACCTTTGACTCCTTGACCTTGCTTGTGCCTTCATAGGTCACTTCTAGTTTCTTCCATATTTCCTGTGCTGACTCACAACCTGAAATTTTGTTGTACTCTGCAGCATCTAGCGCACAGTGAAGCATATTGATAGCCGAAGCATTGTTTTGTAATTTTCTAAGGTCATCTTCTGACCACTCAGTTTCACTTTTAACAACTTTCTCGTTGTTAACCATTTTGTAAGGCACAAATGGGCCTTGAACTATTGCAAGCCACGCACTCATGTTTGTAGCTTGAATAAAGTTTTTCATCATGTTTTTCCAAAATGTATAGTTTGATCCGAAAAACAAGGGAGGCCGACTAATTGATAATCCCTCAGGGAGAATCTGTGTTGTTTGATTTCCTGGAAGGAAACGAGTGCTGTTCTCAGCCATTTATAGGGATCAGCTCAAGATAGTTATATCTTTGAGTAGTGAGCTACTAAGCTCTGATACCACTTATTGGTCCCGTGTGATTAGTTCCAAGGGGGGGGGGGTTAGGAACTAATATAACTTTTTCGTTTAATTATGCTGACTTAATCAATTCTTTGAATTTATTTAACTCAGTTTTGGTCAGCACGGCCGAGAGACATAAGACAGCTTTAGTTAGAGACTGACTAGAACCGTTTTACTTGTGAGTTGGGAATTAACACTTAAGGTCAGCTTCCAACTCAACACTCTGATTACTCAGTGTCAGCTTATACAATTTATATCCTGGGTAATTTAAGCAAACATCACATACATATATATTGAGAGAAAGGGTTAGAAATTACTCAACAAGATTTATCCTGGTTCGGCCTCACCGCCTACGTCCAGTCCCCAGAGTCCTTCCGGGCTTTTTTAATCCAATACTGAGCTCTTTAAAGGTAGAGCACAAACCGTTTACAAGGCAGTTGAATATGCAAGAGTACCTTCCTCTATTCGTCTACTTAACCCCTACTGAGCGCTATAACCGAACACTCAGATTTTCTCTACCACTGAGTACTAAAACCGAGTACTCAGCACCACTCTCTCAACTTTTACAATTGATAAAAATCTGTTCTTTTAGATGAAGAACACTTTAGATGAATACAAATTCAATCTAGCTCTTACACAGAGATAGAAATTTGGTGTAAGATCTTCTTTCTTGTTTGAATGTGCTTTGTATGTATGCTCTTTTTCTTTTGTATTTTTGGCAAAGGATCCAAGTGAAGCACTTGTCCTTTTATAGTGAATTCCTGATGTGGCAATCATTTGAATCTGAAAGTATCCGTTGAATTCAAACGGCTCCTTGCGTCATTCACTGGTCAGCATACAGATATAGCAGGCCAATCTTGTCGTCTGAAATTAGCAGGCGTCAGGCTTGTCTTCTTCTGGCAGGTTCATCTTCTAGCGCCAGTTTCATCTTTTAGCTAACGGCCAGTTGACCCATGCGTCTTGAAACTATCTCCGTGCGTAATTCCAAAGCTTCTGTATTGGTGCAGACAGTTGTCGGATCTTGTCTTTTTCAAACGGATCATTCGCGCTGTCCTGACGAGTACTCAGCTTGACTTTATTGGCGTTGCTTTTGTTCTCTGTCTTTGGCGAGGCTGAGTCATATTCTACTCAGCTTTTATGGTCGGCTTCGTCTGCAAGCTTTAGTTTAGAGGAAGACTTCTCTTCTTTGATGCTGAGTTGTGTTTACCCAGCTTCTTTGGTCAACTTCATCTTCAAGCGTTCATTCTGAAGATGACTTTTCTTCTATTATGCTGAGTGCTTTTCTACTCAGCTTTTGTGCCTCATGCTGACTTTATTCTGTCGTACTTTTTATTTCTATTCACTTATAATTATACTCAACATTGAACAAACACATTAGTACAATAAAATCAAAGCACTTAAATTTAATTCCCTCTTAATTATGGATTAACTTAAGTAATTTTGTCAAATCAAAATCATGTGGAAAGGTGTTTCAACAAATTTGCCATAAGGCTGATAGAGATGCCTGGAATGTTTTTTCAGACATGGAAAAGCAAGGTGTTGATAGAGATCTTTTGACATAAAATACCATGATTTATTGTGCTTGTACTCATATGCAGGAAGAGAATGCATTGAAGTTCCTTAGGAGAATAGAGGAGAAGGAATGCAAACCAAATGTAGAAACATATGCACCTTTGTTAAAGCTTTGCTGTAAGAGGAAGAGGATTAAGGTACTTAATTAAGTTTTTGCTGGATCATATATATAAGGACAATGTGAGAATTGAGCTTGGTACATATGCACTTTTGGTGCATGGGCTGTGCGATAGTGGGAATCTTGAACTTTCTTGCTCTTTATTTGAAAATCTACATAACTTTATTATGTTCCTTTTTTTGTTCTTTTTTATGTTTCCAGATCTCACAGATGTTGTATGAGCCATATATCAGTGAAGTTCCTCTCTTTAAAGGGTTCTCATGGGGATTCGTTTATGGAGAAGTGCTTACATAATAGGGCCAAATAGTTGATGATCCTTTTTCGACTTTTTCAATGGAAAGGTATTTCCTCATCTAATTCAATCACATGTTCTGTTAAATAAACTTCCATTTTTTAACTATTGACACAAGTTATTATCTAGTTCAGTGTTCTTTCAATTTGCTATAGAGTATAGATTAACTGGCATCGAAATGTTTGTTACTGAGTTTGTGTCTATCATTGCAAATGTTTCGCCAAATAGCAATTATTAGTCGAGCCAACACATGGAAGTTACTGCTCTATTCAGTGTTCTTCCATTTCGGTATAGCTTAACTAGCATTGAAATGTTTGTCATTAAGTTATTGTTCCTTGTTGCAAATGTTTCACCTAATAGCAATTAGTCGAGCCGACACCATTGTTAACATGTTTTTTCAGCAAAGTTCCAATTTTTAACTATTAACATGTGGAAGTTACTGGACAGTTTAGTGTTCTTCCAGTTCGATATGGATTAACTGGCTTTGAAATGTTTGTTACTCTCGTCGTTGCAAATGATTAGCCTAATAGCAGTTAGTCGAGCCGATTCCATTTTTAAATTGCATTGAAATGAACTAGTATGCTTGAACTGTATACGATATCGAAGTTTGTCTAGTGTTTGTTAAACAATTTCGTATTATGATCGAAACACACTACTATTACCGACATGAATCATGCATTTGTTTCCCAATTCCTGCCATAAGTATATCGAAAAAACAAGCTAAATAACACTCAAAGGCTTGTGTAAACAATATGTTGTGTTTTTTAATAGGTGATAGGATAATCACCTAACAAAAATAATATAGCTTTCTTGGTGTTTAACCTTAGATTAAGCTCATAGATGATTAAAAATAAAAATCCTAGTAGCTGCCACATCCTTGAGATCCATGATTCAACTTAAGGAGGTAAAAGCATGTAATTATTGCCATGAATTTAATATTATTTCGCTCCAACTACTCAATTTATCACTAAATTGAACGGTTAGTAAGAGCTTATAATAGAAAATCGATGAACTTAAGTTGTGCAACCATCTTCTACATGGCTGCCAAGTCTTATAACTCAATATAATTGCAGAGTATGGTAGAATTTTGAAACATATATTTGTCTTAAGTATTTAATATTTTAGTCCTGCATTTTCATTTGAGAATGTGTTCATTTTTAGACTTTTGAAAGATATCTTTCCTTGAAGATTTGAACTTGCATTTTTTGAGGGTTTGACGGACTCTAGCTTGGTTGAATTAGCCAAAGTATCTTGGTATTGCAGCCTACGTAAAAATAACTGGTATATCAATGGAAGTAGTAGGTTCTTATTGCAAATCTCTTGAAATGTTTTCACCGGATTCAGAAATGATCCAAACTACTGGTGCTCTTTGGATTGCCCAAGGACGCCATTCTCTTAAAGTTTTAAAGTTACAGTGTATTAATGTTATAAATGATGCTTTGATGGCTGTAGGAACTTGTTTGTCCTTAGAATTGCCCTTCTATTGCCAGATTGTTAAAAGTACACAATTTTCTGTCTCCAATTTAATTATACTCGGATGCATGCATACATGGATTGGGATTGCTGTCTGTACTAAAGACAAAGGACTAACATTTCACATAGAAGTGATTTCAGTTGCAGTATGATTGTTTTAGAGTCCAAGTCCAAATTAACTTATCATTATCAAGATTGCGTTAAAAAAATGGGTGACAAGCATGGTAGTTGTAGCAACCTTCAACTCCAAGTGGGTGATTGATACGAGTGAAATGAGCAAGTTTTAGAGGTTGAACATTCATGGAAAAGAGCTTCAAAGTTATAGTTTCAACCAGAAACGGAAGAAACAGGCAGAAATAACAGTTCAAGAATGAATCCTCACGAACAAGCTATTAGAAGGACAGAACAACATAAACAACGGCATTAACAGGTCATTTGGAAAGAAACGGATAAACGCGCGGGTCGAGCAAGCTACAGGAGAGAGAAAGAGAGCAAAATGTGGAAAACAAGACAACTTCCATCTTGCGCCAAGTGTATGAAGATTGTTCATTTGTCCTTTTGTAATTACTTTTAGTACTTTTTACCCTTGCGTTTTAGGGTTTGTTTTTGGAACATATAAATATGGTAGTAGTCTTATGTAATGGGGAGCCTCGTTTTCCGCCACCATCAATTTTATTCTATGTTTTATGCTTATTGTTGGAGGAATGATTTTGGGAAGAACAAGCTATTCGCTCATGTCAATGAGTGAGTAATTCCTTTTGCAGGCCTAGCCATCCATTAAACGGCGACTGTAAGTAACTTTTGTCGATTAATGAAGTATTTCCATCCATGCATGATTGTCAATAGCATGCTTTAAAGAATAGATTAGGATCCAATCTATATTCTAGTTACCGAAGATGGCACGACGATGCTCCGACGTAATAGAAATAGCTATTTGGCATATATCGTAGTGGACGGACATGAAAACAACCATATATTGGGGTTTCATTTATGAATGCTTCCTGGTTCTTAATGCTTGTTTGTATATTAACGTAAGGACACTTGGTTGATTTAACTTACTTAGAATCTTTGGAAATGGGACACCGGAACTTAATGATAAATGAGGAAGAGACCCAAATCAGGAATATGGTTTTACTTCATTAAGAGAGAACAATATAAATACAGTTGTTCGTAGGCGTATGGCTAGGTCTGTGCTTGTTCATCTTGGTTTAGTACTTTTATCATTGCATTTAGTTTGTCTGTTTATGCTAGTTTTAATCAAACCAACCCACTCAATATTTTGAATCTTAACACTTAAGGTAACTGTTCATGCAACTAAGTTCAATCCCTGTGGAATACGACACTTGGTCTTGCCAACACTACATCTACCCTAGTACACTTGCTAGAGTCCATATTTAACGAACCAGTGATCATATGTTTTGTGAGACCGGTGTATACTCACCATGGCTATGAAGGATAATAGGCAAAACACAGGGCAACAGAATTATAATTTTTTTTACCTATTTCCTTAAACCAAGATCCGTTAAACGTTATTTCATACAAAGAATGATAGAATGAAATACCTTATATGACGCACTATCTACTGTTGCTAACGTAGTGCCCACAACTCTAGTTCTGAGTTCACGAGCACAAAGAAAACAGAAGATCAAACAAGTCAGAATCTCAACCAAAAGAAAACAATCAATAAAGATTGTCTCTAACAAATCAATACAAGATCAAAGAAAAAGAGGGAGAGATAGAAATTAATCGTATGGAAGCAAGCAGAGTAAAATTCTCCTTCCACTGGTGATGGCCGAATTTTCTCTCTCCTGTCTCTTAGGGTTGGCAAAAATCCTCAAATAAGGGGGGTATAAATAGCCTCTTGTATCTAAACCCTAGTTAGATAGAATTAGGTTACTTAATTAGAGTTTTATTCTAAATGACACTCTATAAATATTATCTACAATTATATCTAATTATAAAGATAATATTTAGTTTTTTGATAGAATAATAATTAGAAGATATAGTCACATTAAACCTCCTAATTTATTTATCCTATAAATAATTTAACTACAATTACAATTCAATTATAATTGTCTCAATAAAATAATCCCCATGTGTATCTAATACATGGGAATTTTGTCCCCCCTTAGTAATTGGGCTTTAAAAACTGTTTTGGGCTTCCATCTATTAATTAATATACATTTCTCCTTTTGGTTCTAAGTCTTATGTGTGACCCATTAGATTCTTATTGCTACTAGTCGTATACAACCATTAAATTAATTTCCCAAAATTATATTTAATCTTTGTATAACGGAATGAGTGTGCGGATTGTGAATAGCAGAACTGTAAACATTCCCCCAGAGCTATAAGAAGACAGGTTGATTCCGTCATTGACCTTTCTGTATTAGGTCCAGTATAATTCGATCTTTCATTAATTACATCCTCGAACTGAATCTTATGACTATGGATTATGTCAAGTCACATATAGTGAGACGTTCATTTTTACTTGTATAGGTAGAGTTAACTCCGAATAGATAGATTAAGTGAAATCTGTATTTCTTCTCTTAATCCATCACCTTGCAAGGATTTAGAGTCAAGTCTTCCACAAGCGATTATTGGATATATCTCCTATTTATCAGGAGTGACGAATGCTCAATCCAATATTAACTATTCTAGAATTACTTCATATGATACCCAACGCCTGCCCGCACACACCCCAGGGTCCTCCCTGTTATGGATCGTGTTTGAACAGAGTCAAAGTATCACATTCCATAATCCAGAATGACTAAGTAATATTCCGTTGAGTCTGAGGATTACTTATACCTACTAATACCAATGTGATGAACATGTGACATAGGATAAATCCATCCATCCTGTTATCTCAAGTCGGGTCCCCAATCCTAATGAACTCCTTCACTGGATCCACGTAACTGTCCAAATATCTACATACCTGAAGCTTGTGAGATCAGCTCTCTGTTCACAATAGAAGACATTATTACATGCAAGTCTCAACAGTATTATGCCAATCCCTATTCAAACATATTACTTGACTTGAGGTGGTTTTAAGTTTATTAGTTTATTATAATGTTTTGTCTCACTTCATGCTTGTATGAACACTTTATAATCACTTTAAATAAACTCAAGGATTTTATTTTATTTGACTTATTTAGTTCTTAAAAGTGATTGCCTTTATATAGTTGAAAACTATATCTTATTAGAACAAACGATATAAAAGAACAATTCATTTACATCTGGTTTATATCCTACAACAATTGACTATAGGACAGTAAACCCCAAAGGCTAGTCTATTTAGGGTTTTAATTTAATGTGTTTATGAGTAAGCATCTTGTGGTGATTTCAAATTTATGTTGCAAGAATATATGGAGGAGATGTGGGAGGGTTGAAATATGTAGTTAATTTGTTACCATTTTTCTTTTTTCAGCATACTAACAAAGAGATTGAACGATGTTATGAAGAATTTTATGAGGATGTGCATACAGAGTTTTTGAAGTACACGGAAATAGTAAATTTAAAGGTTGCTAATCAATTCTTTTGGTAGTCTGTTATTTATATAATTACAATCAGTTCTCGCACTTGGGTGATAATATCTATTTAACTGATTTTGTTGCTTAAATATTGGCTAATGTTTGTGTATATTAGTTTCGAGGTCTGAAACTTTTCTTCTCCTCTTGGCATGATTTTTTTGCTCTTCCCTTGGGATGATAAATTCGTTGTTCATAGCATGTTTGTAAAAATAGTTTGTTCCACCCGCGAGGAAATGTTTATGTGCAATATAAGTCATTGCATTTGGCTGTACTTATCATTCTTTCAATGGTCGTAATTTTCTGGCAAACATGTACTTTTTGTCATTCAAAATTGAATAACTACTCTCGTGGTTTGGTTTGCTAGAGTTTTAGGTACAAACTTATTGTTTTCATTATTATTTTTACAGAATGTTATTTCTAGCCTTTGTATTGCTTTGAAGCTAGCGTATGATTTGCATCCTTCTTTTTTAAAGGAATTCTAGGACGAGTTTTGCATGGCTCTTTTCTCGTTTCTAATAGTAACATGTCCAGAAATAATGTGATTATTTATGGTTACTAAAAAGCATGTTAACCAGTTATATAACAGAACAGGACCGGTCTTGTAACAAAACAAGACCAATTCTGTTTACAAAATAGGACCAGTTCTGTCTGTAATAGAACTGGTTAACATACTTCCCAATCCATGTATTCCTAACTCAATCTAATATGTGATTCTTGCAGGCGCCTTACTAGTTTGGCTTGATTATACTGCCAAAGGATTAACTAAGGGTTGTACGAATCTGGTTAACATACTTCAGGTTCGTCGTTCTTACGAGGTTATCTCTCTGCAAAGATAACAAACTCCATGCATAATATATGTGTGATTCGGCTCATGCAATATTTGAGACAGGATCATTTACTTGGAAAAGGGAGACATGTAAAATTGGTTGCACATACTGGAACTGATACAACAACTAATGGTTTGGGAGTTGGAGCCCGTTATTTATGGTGAGTGAGTTCCTCTTTATACTTGAATTGGTTTAATTTTTGTTGCACTCATATCTTACTACTACGGTTATTGCTCTCTTTCTCAGTCTCGCATGGTAGTGGTATCATACTAGCCAGTCCAGTTTATTCATCACATTGAGAAACACTTCATTTCTAATTTCAGGAAGCAATTTGGTTTCCATCTCACTGGCCATTGCTTAAATGAAGTAGATGGTGGAGTTCTTCATTAGGTAGAGGGCAACCAGAGGAGAAAGTGAGTAATTGCTATCATATTTATTTTAGGATTCTCAATTTTGGGTTATTATGTAAAAATCGTGTTAAGTAAAGATGTGTGTGTTCTAGATTTGGGAAAGTTGTGGAATGGGGAGATATTATGCCAAAATTGGCGAATGATTGATATATGAATTTCTACAATTGGGACTATATTAGCTTTGTCTATCGCTATTTTGTTCTAATGTTTCATAATTGCATTGGCCGGTGATCTTACATTATTTGTTGAGGATTATTGAACAGTTTGGAATGACTGAATCTTGCTAGAGCATACTGCCATCGAGATTTTATTAGTTGATTCCCAGAAAGTGTCGGAGTATCAAGAGTGGTTTGGCATCCGCGGTTCTTGAATGATTATTAATTCTTTTACTCTTCATTGATAGCATATTCGCATACTTAATCACATTGTATTTGTAAAACTTTGATTCTATCATACCTCACTTCAATCCAAAATTTTATTTATTTTATTATTTACAATTTTAGTCAAATAATATCATTAGTGAGGAGAAATATCATTATAAAAACTTGAAACGTTTTAATGAGAAGATTTTTAATCATTTTAAATATTTTAATGAAATAAACTTTTTATCATTATAAACATTTTAATGAGAAGATTTTAAATCATTGTAAATATTATAATGAGAATAATTACTTGTCATTAAAAATATATTTTAATATGGATAAATTTATTATTATTGTAAGTTAATAACGAGGATAACACTTTATTCTCGTTAATACGTTTAGTAAGGGACCCTAGTAATGAAGGGAGTCATTAGAGTAATTATTCTCACTAAAAATACTTTTGTGAGAATATTTTAGCTTTTAGTGAGCATATCTCCCCTCTTTAAAAGCCATTTTTTTTTGTAGTGGACCTTTCATCCATGGAATTTACGGTTCTTTAAGCTTCTAGAGTCTCACTCTAACTTTCACTTCAACTAGCTGGAAAAATTTAGCGATTTATATAAGTCGCAACTCAGTGAATATAAATAATCAATGAATTTACCAATCCCTCACAGTCACGCAAACAAGTCTCACATATCAATCATACATATGAAAATGAATGGATGAACTATTTTTATTATTGTTGTGACACCACCAGCCAGTCACTGTCCGAGATCAGATAACAGGTAACATGTATAACATATATTACCGTATAGCTTCGTGAATAAGTATAACATATATTACGACACAACCTTGTAATCAAGTAATTTGACCTTTCGATCAATGTAATCAAGTAGTCCAAGTATTGATCATATAGGTCCAAGTAGTCCATGTAAATTCAAGTAGTCATAAAAGTGGTTGAACTGGTATGTCACAACACCATTTACATTTCACGCAATCATGTACATATATTCTATATTAAATAAATCACATTTAACATATATACTACTCATTTAAATCCAACTATTATCAATAATGTTTAACAAGTATCAATTCACATCCATTAATGACAATTACCATAATTCACAAATTCATATCACTACTTATTCACATCAAACACCACAATTCTCAAATCCCAAACACAATTAAAAGTTAAATGCATATCATGTTTATACTCACAACTAAGCCGCTAATTTTCTCGATGGCGGTTTGTACCGTCCTCTAGGATATCTTTAATATTATGAGCACATATAGCATAATTTAGCATATGAATAAATAAAAATTACATCCTCTTTAACCCAAGTTATTTGCTTATTGATTTTTATTTTTCATTTCATTAAACTTGTTTTCACCAAATGGTATTTGTTTCTATACTAATATGACCTTTAAACATTAAAAATATCATAACTCCACTTTCACTTATCCAAATGAACTAATTCTGATTTTATTTTACTCTAGACTCATATATTCATATCATACTAAAATTTTATAAAATTCCCATGTATACATAATTTATTACAAAATTCATCTTCAAGTCCTATTTTAGTAACGATTTGCCCGTACCAGTTTCACAAAATTACCCATAACTCAAAATATATAACTCGAAATGATTTGATTATTTTTTCTACTTACTTTAGACAAACAAGAGTATAACATATCCAAAATTCAGAATTTTATGAGTTCTTTACAATTTATCATCGAATTTATAGTCTGACATTGTGTCAATATATATGCAACACAGTACACATGAACTTCTTTCCTAGTTATATCCTCGCATACAAATTCAATACATACTAAACTTTCCAGAACATTAGTTAAGACATAAATGAACATTTCTTATTCGTAACACATCTTCAAATTAAGTCTTTAAAGGCTTAAAAAATGTACAACAAAGACAAGTTCACATGTAGAATTCAACTTAGAGCTAGTCTAATAGATTATACCTTATCTTCTAACATACTTAACAAAATTGCATGCAACAAATTTTGGAGTTTAGCTAAGACCTAAACTCAAAACTTTCTCTTCTTCAACTCCCTCAAAATCAGCTTCCAAAGATATGAAATAATTTATGCAAAATGATGTATAACATACTTTTCTCTTCTTCTTCTTCACTTTCTCTCTCTTAAAAGTATTTCTCTCACTAAAATTCTAGAGATTTTGAGATGGCAAGAACTCAGCTAACACTTCTCCAAACTTATCTCATGGGTTTGGGTAGAGTTCCCCATTTACCCTTATGTATTTATGTTTATTACTAAATGGCAAAAAGCATATTTAAGCCCCTGAACTTTACCTGTTTTAAGGATCAAGCCATTGATCAATTATTTTTCCACATTGAGCCCCTGATCATTGATTTTGTTATGGATTTGGCCCTTATTTAATTTTTCTGTCCAGTTTGGACTGGATACATCGTTAGGGCGATTCGGCTTGTTGACATGGACAAATAAAAAAAAAGAATTCATTGACTAGGAGAGATAAAAATTAAAAATTAAAATGAAATTATAGTAATTAATTTTCAGTATATTCCTTCCATACTCGATTTTCTTCTCTCCCATTTTGTGATTTTCAACATTAAAATCGCCAAATAGATTTTCTCATCTCCTACACTTGACAAAAAAGTGAAATAAGGGCCAAAACCATAACAAAATCAATGTTCAGGGGCCCAATGTGGAAAAATAATTGATCAGGGGCTTGATCCTTAAAACATATAAAGTTCAGGGGCTTAAATATGCTTTTTGCCTTACTAAATCGCCGCCACCATCATCATCATCATCATCATCATCATCATCATCATCATCATCATCATCATCATCATCATCATCATCATATATCTAATATTTTTTAAATTATAAATTTAACAAATTATACTTTAATCCTTATACTTTTAAGATTATTCAATTTAGTCCATATATTTAAGACACTTAAATATCCATTTCATATACTTTTACTTATCATAATATTATTATCCATATAAATTTATCATGTGTTCAATGACATAATGACATGTAAAATGCAAATATTATTTCCTAATATCCCTAATAATGTTATGTAATGCATATGTCTATATATAATAAAATGCACAAAATTGAGATGTTACACAAATAACATCACAAGTCATAAAAATTTAATAGTTACCAGTTACCTCCATTGTCTTCACTAGGTCATTGGGATTCTAGAAATTCGAATTAGCCAAAACTGAGTAGAATGGTCAGAATTTCAAAAAAATGAGCATCGGTTTGAGAAGTTTCTAAGAACAGTCATAACCAGAATTACTCATCAAAATCTGACATTCACGTCACAACTAGTATTAAAGCACTGACCTAACCTCATGAAGGACTGATATCCATTTGAAAGATCGAAAGCAGCATTATACAACTACACATGAAAACAAAATCAAAAATATCAAAACAAAAATCAATTAACTAAGAACAATATCCATTGCGCAAAAGCCAAATCAAAAGTAGTACCAATTTACGGATTGAACGCACATCTAATCAAAGATCGGCATGTATTTTTTCAAAATAATCTGACGAAAGTTCAAAAGATTTTGATGCAATGTTGATTTTGAGGCGGAGGAGAGCAAAGGATCTGAGATAGAGCGATTTGAATTGTGCTGCTATTTGGTGATTGGATTTTTATGACATGCGTTTAGAGAGAGAAAGAAAATAAATTAAAGAGAGATGTGAACGAAAAAGAAGATAGTGAGTTTGATTTTTTATTTTTATTTTGAGGTTTGTTTGTGATAATTAGATAATAAAGAAGTTAATTTATAAAATAAATAAATACAAAGACAAAAATAACTCATTGCCCTTTGACTTTTTTAACGCTGTTAGTCAATTTGGACTGTATTTGCTACCGGATTGTAACACAAAGTACTTCTTTGCAAATATTTAAACCATATAGTTTAAGATTGAAAACGAGTGGAATCACACAGTTTATTTTTGTACTTTTTCCTAGAATGAATTTTGACTCATATTACATAAGATATATATTAAATAAAAACATGTTAAAAAATATTGAAAGTATTTTTATTATCATACTACAGTAATATATGAAAGATTATTTATTACTATTAAAAAAATACTACAATTTATTCAAAGAATTAATCAATAATTTAAACATTATCGTAATTTTTTTTATAAAATTAATATAATATTTAAATTATCAATCATAAAATTTATTAAATAATATTATACATCCCGTGCAAAGCACATATCTTCAACTAGTTATAATCAGTATTAGTATTTATTTATGTAGTTAGATTATGATTGGATTAAATATGTAATTAACCAATTAACACTAGTCCCATTATTAGAAATTAAATTAGACTATATATAACATTAAACTCCTAAAACCCTAACCTAGAGCATCAAAATTTCGGCCCCCTCATTATGTAGCCTACAAATTTCGGCCAACACTACATTCTCTCTCTAGGTTTTACTTCGTTCTTATTAAGTTCTTCGGCTAGCACCAGTTCCAGCTCGATAACTGTTCGTGCACATGACTTTAGAGATTGACTATCTTATGGAATTTTCAGCCGTCTCTAGAAGAGACAAAACATGTATATTTATATCCTTAAACGGATCAAAACGGTTTTATTCAATCAATGGTTAACCGATAAAGATTAAACAATAAGGGACTATAAATTTAAATTGCAATTCCACTGCTAGTTGATTAACGGGCTATAATCCTTAACATGAAGGTGCGTTCATATACCAAGATCTGATATTCTTCAAGCTCACTAGGCTCGAAATTCACGAAATCGAGCATAATTGTTGTAACAGATGGATCATTGGCTGAGTTTTTTGAGACTTTCCGAGTCGAATTCTCTAATAGAGAGTCGTATTGTCTAATTTGACTATGAAAACGCCATATGTTCTTTTTCCAAATGCTGATTCGGATGTCAAGTGCTATGTGACGAATTTATATTTATTTGGTATCACAAACAATTAATATAATATTATTACATAAATAATAATATAAATAGTAAAAATGATAATCATAAAATACCACTCTATTGTACACTAAGTCATATTCTTTATGCTATAAAATATAGAGTTATGAAAATTTTTAGAATAATAAACTTATATAATAAATAAATAATTGAATGAATAAATAAAAAGTATTAAAATCTAATATTTTTAATTTCAGACATGTAATAATCTTAGATTTTTATATATAAATTAATTAAAGGAATTATTCAATAAATATATATTATTTATGAATTTATTCGATTTAATCAAATTCATTGAATCCCGATCAAATTATTGTCAATTCGGTTGGATTTTCAGTGAGTTTGTAAAACATGTTTTTTTTTTTCCATTTTGTTTAGAAACATACTGTAGTTAATAAAAAATAAAAAAACTGAAGTTTTATCTTTCTCAGTCTCCACTGTACACACATCAAATCCCATACTGAAGTAAAATTGGAATTTAAAAAGAAAATTGATTTCTCTCTCTTATCTTTTTCTTCTCTCTTCTCCGAGGAGAGGCGCAGCGCAGCAGTTCCTTTTTTCCTTTTCCTTTTGCCTTTCCATCTTCAGTTATTATTAGCTAAAAAGAGAGATGCCTGCTTGGTGGGGGAAAAAATCCTCTAAGAATAAAGATGATAAGCATCAGCTACACAACTCTCCTACTGCCAAAAATGATCTTAACAAGAAGACTACCACCAAGACTTTCGATGACTTCGTTTTAGCTCGGAATTCTCCACGCGTCAGCAAGGATTTTGCTTGTGCCTCTTCTGGTTTTTCGGGTTTTGATTCCGATTCGGCTGAAAAGAGAGGGCTTCCACTTCCTACGCCTTCTGGTTCTGCCAGTGATCATGGGATCGGGGGGGTTGGCTTCGGATCTGGCTCAGCTTCTGGTTCTGTCTCCAGTGTTAGCTCTTCTGGCTCATCCGCTGAAGATCATCCGATTGCCAATGATCATATCACTAATCTTTTTGGTGGTTACAGGTTGGCTTTTCTAGATTTTTCTCTTACGGGGTGGGGTGACTTTGGTTTTGGGTGAATTATTGTATCAATTTATTTCGAGTTCGTAAATTGACAAGTTTTATTAAGGAACGCCTTTGTGTTCAATTGATTAGGGTTTGCTGGTGAGAACCGAAGTTGTTTTCGTAGGCTATCTGAATTTTGTTTAGGCTATGTTGTTTGTTCTGTCTTGTATTTTTATTTCTGCGTATTTGTCCTCTTTCCCAGCTCTTCTCCCTTTCAGAGTTTCATTGCCTTCTCTCGAATTTTCTTCCTTTACTATCTTTCCCCTTGGCTAATTGGACTTGGTCTTACTTTTTTTAACACTAAAGGCAGGTTCTGATGGACTTGCCCTTTTAGGTTCCATCCTTTTTCGTTCCGCGGCCAATTCCGGCCACAACTAAGAAGTTCTACTTTTTACAGGAAGTGTTATGTTTGAGTTGTCGTACAAACTCGGAAGCTATAACTTTTTTTTTTGTATTAAATACAAGTAATTTCACAATTCTCTAGCACTAAAAGAATAGGTCCAATTTGATTCTCAAGTGCAACTACTAATTCAAATTCTGGTCATCTGTTGATCACAGAGGAAATGGTGAGGTAAGGTTCAATACAGGTTCAAGAAGCCCTGGACCAAGGTCAAGAAGTCCAGGACCAGGTTCCAGAAGCCCTGGTCCTGGATCTAGAAGTCCTGGTCCTGCATCAAGGGGGGCCAGCAGGCCAACATCACCCCTTCATCCACTGTTGGGAGGTATGAGTTTGGAGTCTCCAACGGGAAGGCTGGAAGATGGGAAGAACCAATGTCATCCTTTGCCTCTTCCCCCAAGTTCTCCTAGCAGCCCTTCTTCCTTGCCTGGCATACGAACTCCTGTAGTAGCTGAAAACATACCAATGTCAAAATGGAAGAAAGGGAAGCTCCTGGGAAGGGGAACTTTCGGACATGTTTTTCTTGGATTTAACAGGTATGCCAATAATTCTCGACCAACCTAATTATTATAGTGTTCAAGCGCTCATTAATTTCACTTCACTTAGATATAATTATAGTGGCATACGTGGCTTTTTTCTTGTCAATCATGCAACGCGATCATGGCCTTTTTGTTAATGACCATCTACCAGGGATTTATGTTATTCTGCGTGAAAACACTATCAGCAATTCATTGACTTAGCAGTTTTTTACAAGAGAATGAAATAAATGGCAAGAGTTTGCATAAATGGTACAATTATTTTGCTCCGATATGTTATATTTTGGACCCTTCTAAGTATTGTTACTTAAACAGTGAGAGCGGCCAGATGTGTGCCATAAAAGAGGTCCGAGTTGTTTCTGATGATCAGACATCAAAAGAATGTCTTAAGCAACTGAACCAGGTAATTTGTTTTACAGCTTCAATTTGATTGCATTTTACAAGCGCAGTAATGCATTTGCAGGTTATCTATGAATGTTAGGCAGCTGATGGTTTATTTTGCCTTCTTTCCCTTATCAACAGGAAATAAATTTGCTTAGTCAGCTTCAACATTCAAACATTGTTCGATATTATGGAAGCGAACTAGTATGGTTTCCTTACTCTTCTATGTGAAAATGTGAAAATATGATTATTTTATATGATGGGCCCTCCATTGATAAAACTGGTTTTTCATTTCATCAGAGTGATGAAACACTTTCAGTTTATTTAGAGTTTGTATCTGGTGGCTCAATTCATAAATTACTCCAAGAATATGGCGCCTTTAAGGAACCAGTTATCCAAAGTTATACTAGGCAGATTCTTTCTGGGCTTGCTTATTTACATGGAAGAAATACTGTACACAGGTAGTTATGTTTTGAACTAGTCATGGCTACGTAGTTCTTGTATCTTAGATCCTGTCTCGTCAATCTTATGATATATTCCCTGGCAGAGACATCAAAGGAGCAAACATATTAGTGGACCCTAATGGTGAAATCAAGTTGGCTGACTTTGGCATGGCTAAACATGTATGTCTAATTTCAACTTTTAGAGTTTTATTGCTGACCCTGAATCTTGCATAAGTGGATAAGAATTCATTTGCTTATAAATTCTAAAGATGGGATGATATTTCACTTAAAATTTGTTCTTACATAAGAATGATACTATTATTTGAATTCTTTCCTTTTTACTGCCGTTTTGTTTTGCTTATAAAATGAGTTCTGATTCAACTGTCTTCCAAATCAGATCACAAATTGTTCTTCAATGCTTTCATTCAAGGGAAGTCCTTACTGGATGGCACCTGAGGTATTTCTTCATCCCAAGATATGCATTCACCCTTCTTCCTTCCTTGAAATTCTGTGTTGCCCTATGTGCAGATGCCAATTTGCTATTGTTGCTTGTAATACTCTTGGACTCAAGTGCTAAAGCTTATAAGTAGTTTCTATTCAAGTGCATGTCGCCGGGAAAACTTTCATGTAAAAGAGTTGATAAAAAAAAAAAAGGGCGGCCCGGTCGCATTACGCGTCCCCGCTGAGCGAGGGTCCGGGGAGGGGTCCCACCACAAGGGTGTATTGGGGGCAAGCCTTCCCTTGCCAATTTAATTGGCAAGAGGCCGCTCCTAAGACTCGAACCCGTGACCTCTGGTCACACGACAACAACGTTTCATGTAAAAGAGTTGATATTTAAAATATTTTAATATTACATAGCATTCTCTTTGCAAGATCTGGTTAAAGGCTCTTGAGTAGAAATTAAATCTCCGAATCCACTTGAATTTGAAAAATTTATGTTATTGTCCCTGTTTTAGATTTTCTGTTGCTGGTTTTCTTAGTTCATCAGGATTCATTTTCCTCCTGTCTCTTTTTTTTTTTTGTGGATGCCATGCCAGGTTGTAATGAATACAAATGGCTACAGTCTTGCAGTCGATATATGGAGCTTGGGATGTACAATTCTTGAAATGGCAACATCAAAGCCACCATGGAGCCAGTATGAAGGGGTGAGCTTCTGGAAAATTTAGAATTCACTTCACTTTCCTCATTGCTGGCTTTAATTTATTTGCAGACAAGAAGTCATTTTTTAATATGAATTTGACAGGTGGCTGCAATATTTAAAATTGGAAACAGTAAAGATATGCCTGATATACCTGATTACCTGTCATGTGATGCTAAAAGTTTTATAAAGCTCTGCTTGCAGCGGGATCCATTAGCCCGCCCTACAGCTTCACAATTGTTGGACCACCCTTTCGTTAGGGATCAAACAACCAGAGTTGCTAACAACAACATTACTAGGGATGCCTTCCCATACTCATTTGATGGAAGTCGTACTCCGGTATGTTTGTCAACTTAATTCTGCAGTAAATATATTCTATATTCCAAGGTCCATTGTCTTATCTATTTTGTGTCAGTAGAGCATTTGCATGACATGTCTGCTAGGAGTTTTGGAACATGCTAGAGTATGTGGAGGGAAACTGATCTTTACCTGCACCACCAGGTTATTTTGTAAACCATTTGCATGATACAACAGCAGTTTGTAAATATTGCTGTTGTGCTGTATTTATTTCTTTGAAGTTGAACTTGTGCATATTGAGCTGAGAATGTCAAGCTAATTGATGAGATAAGGGCAATTTGGCCTCTTAAGATAATTGGAGAACATCAGTTTTATTCTTATCGTACAGTGGCCCAATATTGCCCCATGATCGGAAACCCTCAATTTTACTCTTTTTCAAGGGGTTCCTTTGGTAATTTTTGTTGGTATTTACTTAGGAAAAGGTAAAATTGAGCTAAGGTTTTATAGAGATGCACTGTCTAGAATGCAATAAGAAATTAACCAAGCAGAATATGAGAATAGGAAGAAAAATAGTTGTATTTAAAACCAAATGATAAGAGTCGAGAACAAGATAAGCTGCTAGGTAAGCTATGTAGAGTCTTAACACCAAAATGGCCACACAAGGAGTGACCCAATCTCCCAGCTGGTATTACAAAATTAGGAAATAACATGATATCACTCTTATTTAAGGCTATCATCACTGCCTAATACTATGAGTATCATAGACATTAATGTTCACTCTTCACATGTCGTCCCCTTCTCTTCTCCCTTTTGTGAAGTCTCCAGATATTTGGTCTTCCCTAGTTACCTTGGGGGAAATATGGCCCTTGTTCCTAAGTTTGATTAGATGCACATGGTAGTGTACCGGTATATTTACATATGTGATGCCTAGTTACACATTAGTGTTGCTAATTGGTTTAAATTAATCTGGAAGCAGCCTTTGTTAGATCTCCATTCAAACAGGACATGTGATGGAGACTATGCAATGAAGAAAGTGGTTACTAATACAAGAGGATTGAAAAACGCTAGGTATGTTGTATTGAAAGTGTATGGTTGATGATTGTAAAGAATTAATTAAAGGGGGTGTGATATGATATGATATGATATGCAGGGATGACGGAAGAATGATAACATCTTTACCAGTATCCCCGTGTTCTAGCCCATTGCGGAATTATGGACCAGCACATAAAAGTTGTTTCCTGTCTCCTCCTCCTCACCCATCATATGGGATGGTAGGACAAAACGGTTACAACTTGAGTGATTACCCATTATTATATTCAACAAGAGCAAATACAGTGTTTACTCATGATCCTCCTCCAGGGCAAGCATCAAGAACAAGGCAGATTTGATTGTGGAGTGTAAATAGAGCAACAGAAAACAATTAATTACTTTTTCTTCTTCTTCATACTTTTTAAAATTTGAATGAAAGTTAAGTTGGGTGGGATTGGATGATTGCTGTAAATGGCCTGTAGGTCAGTGTGTAAGATTCATGTCAAATTTGTGGGTGTAACATCATTGCATATACCGACTTTACTTTCTAGATAATGAGAAAAAAATGAATTGTATGCTTCTGCCTTCTTCTAAACATTTACTGAAAAAGTTAGATACTTTCAAATCTCAAAAATAGAAAATAACAAAACGTTCTACTATATTCTATTTGTTTGCTACTTCCTTGGAAAGTGGATTCTTTTCTTTAGACGCCGGCTACTTTGATCCATTACTTTGTTGACTTCGTTTCTCACAAAATACCAAAATTAAATAAGACAAATTTCAATTTTAAATACTAAACAATACAATTGTGTTTTCTTTTTATTTTCTAAAAAACTAAACTAGATCTCTAGATAGAAATCACATCTCAATTGTTATATATATATATTTTTTTAATTTAACAAAATAACTGATTGAATGATAATTATTAATTGAATCAATAAAATTTAACAATATGTTAATTTTTTTTAATTGGGAAAATAATGAAGATCAGACTTCTTTAGGTATGTAGCACTTAAAAAATATATATTCGAGGTAATAAAAATATTCACAAAGATATATTATACTTAATTTAGTCAAATTTTGATTGTGAGAATAAATATATATAAAAACATACATAGAAAGTAATTCCAAAAAAAAAAAAAAAACATACAGAGAAAGAATGATAAAGCATAATGCATTAAATTAAAAGCTTAACATGCATAACCGAAAGAATGAGATTACATATGATAAAATAAACATGACAATTATCGATGATCAATCATTAAGGTCAATGGCTCAAATTTACTCTACCATATAATTTTTGAGGTCGTTATCCTTTTCTTTATCGCAGTTGTCTATATTATGTGCGAGAAAAGCCGCAAAATATATGTTTTGTTCTTTTTTTTTCATAGAAATTGGGACGAGAGAGAACTTGGGCGGGGTGAGCATCCATGGCCCAAGAACTGTCAAACCCGCAATATATTAATAAAAGAAAAAAGGTGAGTGTTTGAACAAGAGAATAGAAAGGAGAACAAACAAAAGAAGGGGGGAGGAGAAAAGAAAAGAAAAGTCAAGAAATACGCAAGTGCGAAATACTATAAATGTCATCTTTGATAAACCTGTGGCAAAAAGCAGAAACTGAAGTCCACCAATTGATCACTAAGGAAGAGACTCCAAATTTTGCTAATGCATCAGCAACTCTGTTTCCTTCTTGAAAGATGTGTCAAAAGAGAATGTTCATCCTAGAGCAAATGCTGAGACAATGCAACCACTTTTATCGAATATTCCAAGGAACATATGCAACGATGTCTAAGCAGATTATCTATGTACATTGAGTCTGACTCAACCCAAAGCTGATGCCAACTTTTCTCCCAAGCAAGTTCAATTGCGAAAATAACGGCTCTCAATTCAGCCATATAAGCAAAAGAAGGAGGGGTAGAAAAGACATTGACTTTAACCCATCCTGGAGGAGGTTTAAGCCAATGGAGCGGGATAATGTTGGGAGCAGGAGGCGGCCTAGGGAAAGCCAGAAGACAGGATAAGATAACAGCATCTCTCCACAAAGAGCAAAACCCTCTATAAGTGGCAAAGGACTCTTGAATCATTCGAAAGAGGGTGATCTTCAAGTGTTGAATAGAAGGAGAAATTTTGTTAAAGATTGCTTCATTCCTGCAATCCTAGATTAACCAGATGCAAGTGAGAGCGGCAACACGCTAGATCATCGACTCCTGAGAGCCAAAATGAATGCTACAAAGAGCGCCGAGGAAGTGGATGAATTGGGAATGATGAGTCAAAGAGCAGTCAAAATAAATCTCAAGGGCCCTCCAAAGAGAATCTGCAAAAGAACAGCTAACGAATAAGTGGTTAATGGACTCAGCATCCCTACCACATAGAGCACAACGAGAGGCAATGGAGAATCCTAGACGTTGCATGAGGTCAAGAGTCGAAACCCGGCCATGCAAAACTCTCCAGAAAGTGAAGGAACGAGAAGGGGGAGTGTGAGCATTCCAAACAAATTTATACCAGTCCACCGAGGAGGAACTAGTACTGATAACCGAATAGTACTCTTTGGCAGTGAAAATACCCTTCATAGAGGGCTGCCAAGCGTAGAAATCAATATCATCTCTACCCCGGTGAATAGATCGAATACTGTCTTGAACAACCGAAGGAAGAGAACCTAAGTCAAGCCACTCCGAATTTACCAAAAAATCATCAACAGATTTATAGCGAGAACGCTTATCCTGATGATCAAGACCCAATCTGTCCTCCACCAATGGAATGCTCCACCTATCTGTCCAGAAATTGAGCGTTGAAGACTGGCCAATCCACCAAAAGGTCTGGTCCCAAATGAACAAACTTACAAGAAGTCCAAATCGAGGAAGGAGCAATGGTAGCTTTAGGCAAACCAGAGACAGCAAAAAATCTAGACTTCATCAGAGAAATAGTTAGACTAGTGCTTTGAATTAATTCCCAACGCATCTTACCCAAGAAAGCCTGGTTAAATATCCTAAAGTCCTTAATGCCCAAACCTCCACCCTCCAAACTTTTGCAACAAGTCTGCCAGGGAACCGTGATTAGCTTCCTCTGATCAATACAACACGTCCAAAGGAAATTCCTAACACTTCTATTGAGATTATTCAACAAACCCACTGGCCATTTATAGATCAAGAAAGAGTGAACCAGAGAACCAGTAATAGTCAGTTTAATTAGAGTTAAACACCCTGCAAAAAAGAGAGAGCTACCTTTCCACTTGCTAAATTGAGAGAGAAATTTGTCAGCAAGGCTGCTGAGATGACGAGCCCATGGAGCTCCTTTAAAAAGAGGGATTCCTAAGTAACTGAAAGGGAAAGACTCTAAACAGATGCCAAGAGAGTGAGCAAGACGAACCCTCATTGGAGGACTCACCTGAGAACCAAAAAAGATAGCGGATTTGTCCCAACTAACCTGCTGACCGGAGATATGTCCATATACCAGGAAGAAATCCTTGAGTGCCTGCAAGTTGCTCAAGGATGCCACTCCAAAAATGAGCATGCCATCAACAAAAAAAAGATGAGAGGGAAAAGAATTTCCTCCAGAATAATACATAGGAGAATAAGAACCCCCCCTCACCATTTTAGCAAGTCAATGAGAGAAAAAATCCTTAGCAATGTCAAATAGAAGAGGAGAGAGGGGGTCCCCTTGTCTAACCCCTCTAGAACAAGAAAAGTAACCCTTTGGAGAACCATTAATCATCACAGAAATACGGGTAGATGCCAGAATGTTTAGGATCTAATCCTTGAAAGTGAGAGAAAACCCAAAGGAATCCAACACAACCAATAAGAAGTTCCAATCTAAAGTATCAAAAGTCTTACGAATATCAATTTTTAAGGTCATATGTCCACCAAAACGTTTTCTGTCAAGCATATTAACTCCCTCAGAAGCTAAGGCAATGCACTAATGAATGCTTCTACCTTTAAGGAAACCATACTGGTTGGGGGAGACAATCCTTGCTGCAATAACTGCAAGGCGACCTGCAAGAATTTTTGAGATGATTTTGAAACCAAAGTTACTCATCACAATTGAGCGAAAATTCTCGATTCTGTCAGCTTCAACAACTTTAGGAATTAGAGCCATAATACTAGAGTTTAAACCAGACAGGATGCAACCATGGTCAAAGAATGCCTGAACCATATTGCAAACATCATTCCCTACTATATCCCAAAAGGCACGATAAAAAGTTCCCCTAAAACCATCAGGGCCAGGGGCACTGTCAGGATCCACGGAAAAGACCGTGTCTTTAATAGCTTCAATGGAAGGTTTAGAAATTAATTCCTCATTCTCCAAAAAAGTTACTAAGTTGGGAATTACCTCATTAATTGGAGAACGATTAATATGTTCTCTAGAACTATGAAAGAGATTAGAGAAATACTCAATTACATGATCAGGTAATCTTACCGTGTCAGAAGTGGGACCCCATCGTCGATTCTCAAATGATGAATGTCGGTCCATGCCTTTCTAACTCTAGCAGACTTTTGGAAAAAAACTAGTGTTCCTATCCCCCTCTTTCAACCACTTAACACGGCTTTGTTCTCTGTACATCATCTCCTGTCGAAGAAGTTGTAAATCAAAGTTAGAGCAGGTGGCAGAAGCAGCACTACTCAACTCCGGAGAATCGCCTTGATCCGAAATTTGCTTTTGAATATCATTTGATCATGGTAAATGGTGATGATAGTCATCTCACAGGTCATATCTACCATTATAAGTGTTGTTTTAAACTTCACCAGCTTCAAAGTCATAAGTCCATACTACCTTGTCGGAAGCTGATTTTTTTATGTTGGATGTCAAATTATGTAGCACAAGATGATTCTATGGTTTCTACTAAGGGTCAACTTGTTTCTCCTGCATTATTTTCCCTATTTTCTATGCTCTTCAGGAGAATGCCAATTAAACAGTATCTTATTAAAATATGTAGAGTTACCAGATCAAAGAGGAAAATATGAAAATGAAACAACTATACAGATGGAGGGAGGGTGAGGGTGAGGGTGTGCAGGAAGAAATCAAACCTCAAAGCATATTTAGAGATTTGCCCACTCAAAACCTACACAAAATCATCATTTCTAATCTGAAACAAATACAGTTGAACTAGAGGAATAATACTAAAAAAAAACACTTAATTGTTGTAAAATAATATTGGCTGAATGTATAATTATAATTAAGTCTAGACATGTTAATAAGATGAGTTGAATTCTAAAATGTTTTGACCAGCTCCAACCTAAACTGTACCTTTCAAAAATCGTGTTCGAGCCGGACACTGCCCGAGCATAAAACATAAAGCAAAATTAATTTTAAAATTTAACGGTGAAATATATAATGTTTTCCTAATATGTAAAATCATCAAAGTTTACAATTAAATACTACTCCCTCGTTCTCTTATATAAGTCATTCTAGCAAATTACTTTTTTTCCCAAATATATAGTTCATACTCACATCCACTCAATATATATATTACATTTTTCATTTAATAAACTTCATTTTATTAAACTATCTAATTCCAATGGCTAAACTCTATAACCACTCAGTAACAAGGGATATACCAATCACAAGAGATCCACCAATTAATTAAACCCTATTATATTATTTTAAAAATAAAAAATATATTATAAAAATAGTCAAAAGCTTAATAAACTACTCAATAGCTATTGAGTGGTTGATTTCAATATATTAATCTCACTCCAATGAGAGAGAGTTTAATAAATGAGTATAATGAGTGGTTCATTATACTCTATTGGAGATGCTCTAGTCATTCTAGTTTTCTAAGAATTTTTAGTTTAGTTTTTTGGTCAAAGCATTAAATTTTTTCTTTTGATCCATGTGTTTTTTAACTTTTCAAGATCTATTGCCCAGCCATGACATAAGAGAGAATTGTTTTTAATTAACCAATGTAAATTCATTAATTTGTGTAAAATATCATAGAATGACTTATATAAAAGAATAAAAAGAGTATATAAGTTGTAAAACCATGAGAGCTTACAACTATAAAACTATATAACTACAGTGGTTTCTATTACAAAGTCAATTATCTATTTTTTAAACTCTAAATGTAATTGATTAAATTGTTAACTTTATATATTGGCAAAAAGTATCATTAGGCCTCTTATCTTTCATTTTTTAGTTCATTAAGTCTTTGATTTTTTTATTTGGATATATTAAGCCCATGATCTTTTATTTTTGGTCTCATTAAGTCATTCATGACCAAATTAGTAAGTTGTGAATATGTAATTTTGTTAAAAAGACATTTTTAACTTTATATGTATTTGAAATTATTAAAAAAAATATTTGTTAAAGTTTGAATTAAGGTTTTTACAGTTTTCTTATAGCCAAATTACACATCCAAAACTGCTTTTAAACTGTGAAAAAAATACAAATTTCAAGTGCAAGTGCAATGAATAATAGTCCGTTAATTGAATTATATGTTCAAAATTTCATTTTTTTTTTGGGTCATCAAGGGGTTAATGAGACAGAAAAATAAATGATCAAGGGATTAATGTATTCAAATAAAAGATCAATGACTTAATGAACAAAAAACTGAAAGATAAGGGGCCTAATAATATTTTTTTCCTTTCTTTTTTAACTTATTAACTTTTAATTAAGTTTTTTTTTTGAATAAAACATAATTTATTATTATCTTAAATCAGAAGAAAGAACATCAAGTATAAACGATGGTGGACAAGCCCACTCACCACGAACAGAACTAGAAGTAACAGCCTTAGCAAGACTATGGGCTGCTAAATTCGCTGATCGTTTCACAAAAGAGATAGAACAAGTGTGCAAATCTCGTAATAAATCACAACACTCACAAATAACATCAGACAAATATGATAATCGAATGTTTTGATATTGAATATCCCGAACCACCGCCAACTTTTAATTAAGTTAATTATAATTATAATGATATAGATGAGTTTTGATAGAGTTATACTTGTATCAGAAGTCCTGTTAATATAGAATTGTGTTAGTTAGAAAGTCTTAACCACTACGATTGTATAGGGCTGAATATTCTGTGTATAAATACTCCTGTAATTGTGTTGATCAATATATCGAGAAATATTTTGCCCTCCAATCTTACATGGTATCAGAGCCTCCATCAAAACCTTTGCCTAAATTCATCTCATAAAATCTGCCTCCCTTTGTCTTCCGTCTGCTCCTCCCTAACTTCTGTTCTTCTTTTGTCTTCCGACGGTTTGCGATTCATCCCGTGTTCCAGAATTAGGGTTCAGTCAATTAACACCTTCAATTTACTGTCACCCTCAATCTAACACCGAAATATGTCTACTGCCTCAAACAATTCTTCAAATAATTCCAACTCCTCTGCTGCTCATAATTCTTCAAATACCTCTGAAGTGTTCAACAACCCTCTTTCTAATGTCGGAACAATCACACATAGTCTTCATACTAAACTCACCTCAACCATTTTTTTTGTGTGGAAAACACAAATTGAACTTGTTTTAAGGGCAAATCGGATTCAACACCATGTTGAAAACGAACCACCAGTTCGGGATAGCGCTGGTTTTGATAACTGGGAATCAATGGATTTAAAAATCCTGTCTTGGATATACTCCTCTGTCTCTGATGATATGTTGCCACAGTTGATGGGGTCGGCAATAACTAAAGATGTCTGGAACAAGGTTCATGAAATTTTTTCTCAGGGCTCTCGTCCCTTGCTTCGACATGTTCGTCATCAACTGCAGAATCTGAAGAAGGGGTCAGATAATATTACTGTTTTTATGCAAAAGGCTAAAGCCTTGTTTGATCAATTGGCACTGTTGCATAATCCTATGTCTCAAGATGATTTTGTAGACTGTATTCTACAAGGACTCGGATCTGTGTATCGGCCGTTTACTAGAGCGCTCCACGCACAGCAAACCTCGATCACCTATAATAATTTATTTGGTCTATTGTTGAATGAGGAGATGCAGCTTAACCAGGATTCAGATTCCTTGGAGATTCCTGCTCCCTCGGCACACTTTGTGGCTCGTGGTGGAAATTTTCGTGGTAGGGGTCGTGGAAGACAACAAAGAGGAGGTCGACCCCCAAATCCATCCCGGAGTAATTTCAATACACAAAACTCTTGGTCTGGTCAGACACAATTTGCTCCAGTGGATCACTCTACAGTTATTTGTTATAATTGCAAGGGACGTGGTCATTATGCAAACAAATGCAGCTCTCCGATTTTCCCCGGGGATCAAAGGAATTCTCGCCCTCAGATAAACATGGCTTCTACATCCAGTGGGAAACAATGGGTCATGGACATAGGAGCTACACATCATCTAACCTCGGATTTGGACAACCGCCAAATTCATTCTGAATATCAGGGTCCTGAGCAAGTCACGTTAGGTAATGGTTCTAAAATTCCTATAAAATCTGTCGGATCCTTTGTTTGTCAGCTCAATGGTAAATCACTTGATTTTCGTGATGTTCTTTTTGTTCCGTCTGCCTCTCAAAATCTTATATCTGTTCGTTCTTTAACAGCATCTAATCAAATTTCTGTTGAATTTTTTGCTGACTCTTTTCTTATTAAGGATTTGGAAACGAAGGCCATACTCCTCAAGGGGCGGAGTAAAGATGGACTTTACTATCTCCCAGTGACCTCATCCTATCCGGTTCAAATTAATTTTGCAGCTCTTTCTACTTGGCATGCTCGTTTGGGTCACGCAGCTACACCAGTCATTAAGAAATTAGTTTCTGATAATGTTATTGTTGCTTCAAATAATAAGACTCAAAATCTTTGTGATGCTTGTTGTTTAAGCAAGATTCATAAACTTCCATTTATAAAGTCTTCTTTCATTGCTACTCAACCTTTGCAATTAATTTGTTCAGATGTTTGGGGTCCAGCTAGAATTTCGTCTCATGATGGTTATAGTTATTATGCCTTGTTTTTTGATCATTACACTAAATACTCTTGGATTTATTTTCTCAAACGTAAATCTGAAGTTTTTGATGTTTTTCTGCGGTTCCGTGCTATTGTTGAGAAATTCTTTGGTTTACCTATTAAAGCGTTTCAATCTGATTGGGGTGGGGATTTCGTGCTCTTACAACATATTTAGCTGATAATGGTATTGTTCAACGTTCATCTTGTCCTTATACACCAGAACAAAATGGTTGTGCCGAAAGAAAACACAGACACATAGTGGAGACCGGGCTAGCTTTATTAAATCATGCAAAGTTACCCGCAACTTTTTGGTCCTATGCCTTTGACACTGTTGTGTATCTTATTAATCGATTACCTTCTTCTGTGATTAATTTTGCTATACCTTACCATGTTTTGTTTGGTACCATGCCTGACTATACACAATTGAGAGTTTTTGGTTGCTTATGTTATCCGTGGTTGCGTCCTTATTCCCCACATAAATTGTCTCCCCGTTCTACCAAATGCATTTTCTTAGGGTATAGCAAACTACACAAAGGGTATAAATGTTATGATCCTGTGTCTTGTAAAAGTTATGTCTCATGTCATGTTTTATTTGATGAACATGAGTTTCCTTTTTCGGGGTTAGTCCTTACAAAATCTTCCAATGTCCATGACTCATCACCGGCCCTCTTGTCTACACCACAAGTTACTTTTTCGTTGATCTCTCCGAATCCAACATTTTGGAATCCGCAATCTTGCTCAAAGCAGGTACCCAATAAACAAGTAGTCAAATGTGTTGAAAAAGTTGCATCTTCTGTTCCTGTTATGGAACAAGCGATTGCATCACCAGCTTCCCCACGTACGCCAGAGTCGCTAGATTCTGCAGCTGATACTGCTGCTCGCCTGCCTTGTGCATTGTCTCCCATGCATGGAATTGGTTTGTGTGTTGATCCCCCTTCGACATCATCTACGACTCAGGTTTCAGAAAATAGGTCGATTGATGGTGTACCTCCCATTGGATATGCTACTCCGTCAGGTTCTCCGATTTTGATGCTTTGCGTGATCCTGACAAAAGAATGGTTACACGGTCTCAGGTTGGGACGTTTAAACCTAAATTGCTGATAGCTTCGGTACCTCAAGAACCTACTACCTATCTTCAAGCTACTAAGAGTCCAGAATGGAGACAGGCTATGGTTGATGAATATCATGCCTTACTCAAAAATGGCACATGGGAACTAGTTAAACTACCTCCTGGTGCAAATCTTATTGACAGTCGTTGGTTATTTAAACTCAAAACCAACGCCGATGGCACTATTGATCGGTACAAAACTCGATTGGTTGCTAGGGGATTCAATCAACGTCCCGGTATTGACTACTCAGAGACATTTAGTCCTGTGGTGAAGCCCACTACTATTCGGTTAATTATCTCTCTTGCTGTTAGCCTTGGATGGAAAATTTTGCAATTGGATGTTTCTAATGCTTTTTTACATGGTGATCTACATGAAGATGTTTACATGAGCCAACCAGATGGGTTTGTTGATCCTGATCAACCGTATAGTGTTTGTAAGCTTCGCAAGTCTCTTTACGGTCTCAAACAGTCACCACGTATGTGGCACGAAAAATTGACCTCCAAGCTTGCTCTGTTTGGTTTTCGAGGTTCCAAAACTGATAGTTCCTTGTATTGTTATATACAGGGTACGGTGCGAATCTATTGTCTAATTTATGTTGATGATCTTCTGATCACCGGAAACTCACCATCTTTGATTCAGAAATTGGTTGGTTTCCTTGAAGATAGCTTTGCTATTCGAAATTTGGGTAAGGTGCATTATTTCTTAGGGATCGAGGTGTCTATACTGCCAGATGGTTTATTGTTGCACCAGTCTAAGTATTGTAAAGCGATCCTTGACAAAGCTCATATGACGAATTCAAAGGCAGTGGCTAGTCCGACTAATCCAGCTGAGAAACTATGTTTGGGTGATGGACCGTTGTTTGATAATCCGACCCTTTATAGGAGTGTTGTGGGTAGTCTTCAATATTTGACGTTTACACGTCCTGACATAGCATTTGCTGTGAATAAAGTATCACAATTCATGCATCAACCAACTGAAGTACATTGGGGAGCTGTGAAACGTATTTTACGTTATTTAAATGGCAGTACGGGTTACGGCTTGAGCATTTATAAAGGTCCTATTGATAGATTACATTGTTTTTCTGATTCCGACTGGGGAGGTGACAAGGATGATCGGAAATCAACTAGTGGATATGCGGTCTTCTTGGGGCACAATCTACTTTCATGGACTTCAAGAAAACAAAAAACGGTGTCTCGCTCCTCTACAGAGGCCGAGTATTGTTCTATTGCTACGGCTACTTCAGAAATTGGGTGATTACAAATGTTACTGAAAGAGATTGGGTTTCCTGTCAAGGAACCGCCAATTTTGTGGTGTGACAATCTTAGTGCAGTTTATCTTTCAGCTAATCCAGTCTTCCACAATTCAACAAAACATTTGGAAATTGATTTCTATTTTGTTCGTGATAGGGTTCGTTCCAAATCATTAGTTGTTCGTTACATTTCTACTGAAGATCAAACTGCTGATGTGTTCACTAAGCCGTTAGCTCGACGACGTTTTCAATTTCTACGGGACAAGCTTACAGTTCGTGACCGACCTGCACAGCTTGAGGGGGGGGGGGGTGATAGAGTTATACTTGTATCAGAAGTCCTGTTAATATAGAATTGTGTTAGTTAGAAAGTCTTAACCACTACGATTGTATAGGGCTGAATATTCTGTGTATAAATACTCCTGTAATTGTGTTGATCAATATATCGAGAAATATTTTGCCCTCCAATCTTACAAGTTTGAGGCAGGGTGGAGTTGGGATTGGGTTTTAAAATAAATTAGAAGCCCAATCCATGTTATATTGGGGGGTTATGCAGGGCTTGGGGAGATGGGGTTAATTACTGAAAATGTATGTTTAGGCCCAACTCAAGAAGAGGTGTAGTTAAGAAATAGAGGGGCTTAATGTATAAAAAGATAGAGAGAGAGATGTTTTTATTATAATAAAAAGAAAAAAAGGGAAAATTGTGATATTGGTGCTCCTCCTACTCCCGTAAAGATAAGATAATGTGTTTGTTTATTAAAATAGAATCTATCTATCTATCTGTTAGAATAGAAAAAGAATGGCTGTATTTTGTGGTAGTATGCTAAAAGGCTCATACCCATCATCATCATCATCATCATGGCTTGCTCCATGCTTGACAACTTCAAGAAAAACACATGTTCGGTTGGGGTTGGGGTTAGTGAGAGCCGTACAATCTGGTGAAGCAGAGAAAGCAAAAGCCACTGCTCCGAAGCCAACAAAGAAACCTGTTTATTCAAGTCTGTTTTTCTTTCTTTCTTTCTTTAATTTCTTTGAATGTTATAATGTTATATAATGTTAAAATTGAATTGCAGTGAAGAAAGGTCAGATAGTGAGGGTGGAGAAAGAGAAATACCTGAACAGCGTAAATGTAATAATTAAGGATTATAATTAGATTATTTGATATGATATGATATGAGTGGAGTGATGAATGAATGAATGTTTGATACATACAGTATTTATCAGTTGGGCATCCACCTTATTATAAAGGGTTGGACTACATTTATGAAGACCGTGGTGAGGTCTTGGATTTGCGAATATTTGAGACTGGAGAGCATGCTCTTGTGAGTACTCTATTCATAACAGTTAAATATATATATATAGCATTAATTAATTGAATGGGTATGGGTATGGGTGTTCAGGTTGCATGGGTTGGTGTCCCGACTGCACCAGCTTGGCTTCCCACAGATATGCTTATCAAGGTACCTATTCTCTATTATACTACTATACTAGTAATTATTTGCTCTTGCCTTACGGTAACTCTTTTCCTTGTTCATTGCAGTCGGATAAACTAGATTATGAGAGACTCTGACTCTTCTTTTCTTCATTCAATCAAATATTCTTCCTATATGCTTTCTCCATGTTTCTTTTGCTTCACCATCATATAAACATGTTTCTTTATATGCAGAGAGACATGTCAATCAATAAGATAAAACCAATCATTTAACTTTAGATCCACGAACCATCAAGATCCGGATGCATGCCATTGCCAACTCCACCTTTTAAAGAAACAAAACCTTCTATATTATTTCATCACAATACTTGCATCCTCAATATTCTTTCAAACTAAATTTACTTATTTGGTACATATGCTTTCAAATAATAGTAGTTTTTTTTCTAGTTATCTATACAACAAATTTTAAAAAATGTGGTCTTCCCCATGAGATTATTTGATATTCAAGATAAAGATGAGAAGAAGCCATATTTACAATGGCGGAGCCCGGAAGGCAAGTTCGGAGGGGCTCCACCGTACGTAGAAAATAAAATTAAATAAGCTGGTCAAAATTGTATTCCGGTGAAATATTTGAATTTTTTTAAAATAATAGAATTGGAGATTAGAGGGCAAGCCTTGGCGCAACGGTAAACGTTGTTGTCGTGTGACCAAGAGGTCACGGGTTCGAGTCTTAGGAGCGGCCTCTTGCCAAAATAAATTGGTAGGGGAAGGCTTGCCCCCAGTACACCCTTGTGGTGGGACCCCTCCCCGGAGCCTCGCTTAGCGGGGACGCGTAGTGCGACCGGGCCGCCCTTTTTAATAGAATTGGAGATTAATATTTTAAAATTCGGCGAAATATTTGAATTTTTTTTTGTCAAACTCGTACGAAATACAATATATTTCCATTTTTTTTTTAAATTTTCACATTTAATCATATGTTTGTTACTCCATCCGTTTCATATTACATGACTTTTTAGAAAGTTATACAGAAATTAAAGATAATAGAAAAAAGACATTGTTGCCTATTATTTATTGATTCCAATATTTATTTATTCTATAATAAGTTCATTATGCTAATTAATTTTCGTAAACCCGCGTTTTATAACATAAAAAATGATGACTTGATGTGTACTGATCATATAGAATGACATGTAATATGAAACAAAAAAGAATCTCTAGAAAAACATGTAATATGAAACAGAGCTAGTATATGTTTCTCATTTGTTACTAATGTGTAATAAAATAATACACATGTGAAGTGTAGATGATGACAAAATTCATTTTGATAAATAATTTTTCCAATCGATCCAACTTGTCAATATTAGGGGTAAAATTACTTTTGGCTACCAACATTAAGAGTAAAATTATTATTAAAAGTAAAATTGTATATTTTTAGACGTTAAATAGCTCCTAGATATAAATGTTAGGGTATTTTTACATTTTATCCCAATTAGTTATACTTCAAGACATGATCATTGAAAAATTAAAATTTCTTATTAATTTACGATTTTGTGATATAGGTTTGAGTAATTAAAAAGTTAGTTCTGGATTAAAAAAATAAGTTAGTTTTGGATATAGAAAAAGATTGAAAAGTTAGTAATAAGCGATAATTTCTTATTTAGTTATATATACATGAAGTTATGAAAATAAAAAGACAAACAAAATTAGTGGATCTATAATAGCATTGGAAATAGGAAAGAATTAATTGCAAGTTTAGTTTTGAGCCATAAGTATCAACCACTTTTTTCTAAACTTTTAAATAATTGTTCTCTTCAACTTTCTGGCGGTGTCTGTTGATCTTCATCTTCTCAATTTACTCTTTCTTCCCCAACATGTTTTTTCTTCTCTATTCTTACTGTGCTTCCATGGCTAGAGATTCTTTCTGCGTCTTCTTCTTAACCGCCATGGCTGGAGCCAGGGAGGAAAACCCCCTACCTGGGGGTTTCCGGCGGAGTCGGAGGGTCGGCCAACCCTCCCCGCCCCCTCTGGCTCCGCCTCTGCATATTTAGTCAATAAAAAGTTTATGATACGCGGTCTTGTTATGCTTCTAATATAAATTCAATATGTGTAAACCATAATAAGTGTTCAAAGCAATTTTCTAAGAAACTTATTAAAGAGAAAACTATTGATGAGGTGGGTATATGAGAAGATATATTGAAAAGAACTACTAAAAAAAATCACATTCTTCTTGAAAACAAATTTGTGGTGTCATGTAATTATCAGTTGCGACTGAAGTATGATGCACATATCAATATGGAGAGGTGCAATCAACACAGAGCTATCAAATATTTGTTTAAGTATGTAAATAAAGGGAATAATCGAATAACTACTACTTTTTTCAACAACATGGAAGCGATAATAATGGTGACATAGAGGATGAATTGAAAATGTATTACGATTGTAGATAAATTTTAAAATTATAAGGCATCATGGAGAATATTTCCATTTCCCATTAGTTATCATGAGTATGGGGTGGAAAGACTCAACTTCCATCTTCTAGGTGAACAATTAGTGGATTTCATGATGATGACCCTATAAAGGATGTTTCCAAAAGAGGCGGTGAATTGAGTGTTGAAACACAATTTCCATAGAGATTTTGATTCTAACAAAAATAACAATCTACGAAATTAGATCCCAAAATATTTAATTAGAAAATTAGAATTAAAATGTTTTACTTTAATATGTTTGTTAAGTGTGATTATAAGTTGAAGCATAAAGTGAAGAACAAATAAAAAGGCCTCAAATAAATTAAAGGCTCAAAGCCTTGCATTTGGCCTAGAATTCGAAAGCCTGGAAGACAGAAGCAACAACCCACAAGGCGTTGACATCCTGTTAATATCAAGCCATTCCTAAAATGGCATAAAGGACAGACGTCAGAAGTCTTGTCCCCTAGCATCTCTCTATTTGTTACCAGAAATGGAAAGATTGCAAAAGACTGCAAGTCTGCCATATCGGAAGTGAGAAGGACGTGCAACTTAAGAGATGGAAGTCCATACTGTGTCAAATGGTAACTTTTTGGCACAGAAGACTGAGGATGATGGTGAGAAAAGTCATTTCCCTCAAAACGGCTAGTTTGAAATTCAATCGAATCCTTCTCCAAAAGCTTCACTATAAAAGCCAAGGCATTGCACATTTTACAACTGATCATCAACGCACAAAAAGAAAATCCACAAGTGAAAAATAGAGCAAAAGCATTATACACACTCATATTCATATTTGTGCAAATTCATAGAGAGATAGTACTTCATTTGTGTTCTATCTTAGAAAAAATCTTTTGTTGTAAATCAGAAGCTTTATTACTTGCTTCGGTTATAAGCGAGTAGTTAAAAAGGATAGATAGCTGAGTGTCGTTTGTAAAGGAAGGTACTTTACAGAAGCTATGTTTATTGTAAGGGTTTGTGCTCTACCGTTAAAGAGTTCATTAGTGGATTAACACTTAGAAGAATGTATTTTGAGAGGACTGGACGTAGACAGGAGGCCGAACCGATATAAATCGATTGTGTAACTTTTTTTCTAAACTCTGCCCTTATTTACTTTTGATACTGATTGCTCTAAAATACTAAGTTTCATATATAAGCTCTAAACTGTGTGCTTCATAAATTATTATCAATCTTAATTATACATAGAAGCTCCTCTGAGCGAACTGTCATTTGAGCGCATAAGTTAGAAGTTGAATCAAGCTCCGTTAACTTACTATCTCTATAAACAGAACTTACCTTTGATTATGAAGTTTGCCTTTGTGCTTGCCATTGAACTAATTGTAAGAAAAATTATTAAAAGGTTAAAATTAACCAATTGTTCCATTCATCCCCTTTGGAATAAATTTAACCTTACAAGGGACTAACATTGGATACTAAGTTTCTACAATGGATGAAAGCAACTGAAGAATACTAGAAGAAAAAGAATTGACTTTTGTGTGACTTTCAAATAATTTATATGGAAAGAATTTGAAGTATATGTTTGATGCATCATCAAGATAAAAAAAAGCAGATCAAGAAATGTCTTAAAGACCATATAGATTGAGTATACATAGAATATTTTATGTCTATCAACGGGCAGAAGAATTATATTATGTCAGAATTTTGTTAAACATTGGAAGGGGAAAACCAAATATGATGACACCAATGGTATACTATACCAACTTTCAAAGAAGTGTGCATTTCATTGAGATTACTGGATGATGACAAAGAGTACCTATATGTAATAAAAAAATAATCTTTTTTGGGACGAGATCATTTTTTCGTCCATTGTTTGGTAATTTGTAGTTCTCAAACCGTAAAACATGGCCTTTGAAATCATATACGAAATATTATTTACAATGATATTTTATATGGTCCTCGTAAAATTCTCAACAACAAATGTAATAAGTTAAAAAAATAATTATCAAAATTATACAATATTTAATTGCTTAGTTTTTTTAAATATAATAAATTGTAAAGTTTTTATATAATAAATTGTAAAGTTTTTCACGGACAATATATCATTTTTTAGTGGAAGCAAGTATGATATATATGTAATATATTTTGTTATATAGATGACTAATTCAGAAAGACAATTGTTTATTTATCTTATCTTTTTTATATTCATAAATCTACAAGTGATGGATGAGAAACTGAAAAATTACGACTATCTGTAATAGAGAAATTGAAGAAGTTTAAGTGTTTATCCTACTTTAACGTTTCCTAATGTAACACTAAGGAAACCAATAGTCTAATTGAAGACGAACTTAGTTACAACAGAGTGATGTTGGGAGAAGAAAGATAAGATCTTATTTTGTCCTTAAATGATGACTAAAGAATGTATTCCAAACTAGCATCAATCCGGTAAGAAAGGATAATGAATGGGGGTTTGTTTGTGGATTTAAAAGTATTGAAAATATGTACATATAGAGAACTTCATAATTTTTTTAAGATCAAAATGTGATATTATCTTCACAATAGTTGAAGGATTCTAAGATGATCTTGAGGAATCCTTTAGATGTTTGATATAAGATATAAAAGGGTCAAAGGGGGATCGAGAACCGACGACACGCTTTAATACTTAAGTTAATGATGAAAAAATTGAGTAGTACAAAATTTTAGGTAAGCGATATGGATGGATTGAGTACGGTAGACATTGGATTCAAAGTACTATGATGAAAACCTTTGAAGAATGTTTGGGAAATACGATAAAGAATGATCACGGAAAAAGCATTCATTAGGAAGTCAAAGTCCACAATTTCCCATTCAAACCCAAATTTTTCAGAGAACCAAATTAAATTTGGGGATGTCTTAGTGATTCATGTCTCCCGAGAGTGTCATAATGCATTTTTCCAAGATCAATTTGGAGGTCTAACGAGAAAGTTGTGACTACGTGAAATTCCGGGATGAAATTGGACAATAACCTTAGATATAGTATTTTTTAGCTTTAAGCGACACAAAAATGTCTGACTCATTGAAATGAGTCCAATGGAATAAAAATCGTCAAAATCGAAGATCAAAAAAGCATTTTCGGGCCTTAAATCTACTGAAAAGGGAGTTAGATGGGGAAAGGATATGTGTCGGCATGTGCAATGCTTTGGAAGAAGTCAATCAAGAAGCAGATGATGATGGAGTTGAGCAATTTGTTGTCAAAGGGAATGTTGCTGGAGTTGAGAAAGTTGGTGCTAAAGGGAATGTTGTTGGGGTAATCCCTCCGACAATGGCGAGAAGTATACTCTATCCAAAATCGAATTTATAGTATTTTTGTTTAAGAATGACTTTGTGATTTTTTAATGAGTCAGATGTATATGATATAGATAAAAACTCTTATGCTTTAATGACAACAGTTATATAAAGAGATATATCACAATTAAAAAAAAAACTAAAAATAAAGAAGAAATTATTAAATCTATCATAACATATCAATAAAAAATTTATTCTCTATAAAAAAACAAAACAATAGTCTTATTTTCTAACTAAAAGTGGAAGGAAAAATCCAAAACTTAAATAAAGAAAAGGTGGATTAAGTTTAATAAATTTTAGTGTTTAGAATTCATTTTAAAGTTAGGAAAATTACAAAATTAGGTCAAATGGAAGTCCCATTTATATATTTAATACATTTATTCAACCTACTATATATTTAGACTGATTTTGTGTGACTTTCCTATAATACCCCTAACATTTCCCCTTCCCACAACGCGAACGCCGCTCCCCCCTTCTCCTTGGTTACGCAAAAAGTTGCTCCTCCATTAATGATTTGAAGACTTTTGAGCTTCCTATCTTCCTTTAAATTGCACGAAATCTGCACCATTTTGCCAAATCACAATGAAAGACGTGAAAAATATAAGTATCTGTTGTTTTTTCTGCGTTTTTTCATGAATACACTTCGCGTAGTTGATGATTTCGCGAAGATTTGCAAAGAGAAAGAGCCTGAAACGTGACGATCTACTTCGTGAATCGATGATTTCGAAAAAATCTGCGAAGAGAAAGAGCCTGAAACGTGTGGATCTACTTCAGAAATTGATTAGTTCGCAAAGTCTGCGAGTAGAAAAGTTCATGATTTGACTCGCAGACTTCGTGAAAGCATCGATATGCGACGTAGATCGTCACGTTTCAGACCTCGCATACCTTGCGAAAACATCGATTAGCGAAGTAAAATCACCTCTTTCCCTGCACATTTACATTCACATGCTTCGCTAATCCTCATTTCGCGAAGCCAAAATCGTCTTTTTCCCTGCCTAACACGATTAATTTTTTCTGAAGGTGGTTGATTACATAACATCCCTTTCTAGAAGGCGGCGTATTGGGCTGCATGAGAGATAACTTTCATTCTTGTAAAGGGAGAAATTTCCCTCAAGATTAACACATTCACTCCTAAAATGGTTGGTTAGGAGAAATTGTGCCAATCTTGGTGTGCACCATGGGACACATCCATCCCAAAAGGTCTGGACTTCCATTTCTCATCCCAAAAGGTATGGACTTCCTGTAGAGAGATTACTCATCCGCTTCAAAATTGGTACCGGATTAGTTAGGTTCACTTTGAAGTGATTTGTTAGGAGTTTATTGTGGTAATCTTGTTGTAAATTTTGATAATGTTATGATTTTAATGTTGTTATTGTGGCAATATTGTTTTAAATTTTGATAATGTTATGATTTTAATGTTAGAATCCGTTGTTGTTTGGCATTTTTTGTTATATACCACTTCGCGAATTAGCTTCAAAACACATCCAGGCTTCGCATATGCGAATTAAATTCATCAAGTAAACCAAACTTTAGCTTCGCAGGCTTCGCATATGCTAATGAAATTCATCAAATAAACCAAATGTTAGTTTCGCAGGCTTCGTATATGCTAATTAAATTCATCAAGTAAACCCAAACATTAGCTTCGCAGGCTTCGCATACTATGGAATCTGCGAAATCAGATGGGAGGGGGCGAGACGCGTGTAAATATTGGAGGTATTATGAAAAAGTCACACAAAATCAGTTTAGATATGTAGTAGGTTGAATAAATGGATTAAATATGTAAATGAGCTTCCTATTTGACCCATTTTTGTAATTAACCCTTTAAAGTATTGTTGGTGGTATTGGTAGAAAATGATTGTATACAACTAGTGTTATTTATTTATTAAATACTAGAAAAAGGCATCCAAAATTGACTGGCAGGCTGGCTACATACTAATAATTTAATAATAAGAAAAAGATGAGATGAGATGAGATGACCCACGACTCATAGCATCGTAGTCGTTTTACAAAGTCAAAACAAAAATATGATTTCTGCAAATGGTTTAAGTTTAAGTATCTTCAAACCCAAAACCACAATAAAACCTCTCTTCTTCTACTACAAAAACAATAAAATTTCTTCTTCTTCTTCTTCTTCTTCTTCTTCACTTCCTTTTAGGCCTCTTTCTCTGTTTTCCTCAATCATGTCTTACGACAAGGAGCTCGCTGCTGCTAAGAAGGCTGCCTCTCTCTCCTCCCGTCTCTGCCAGGTATTCTATTTCTTCCCCTTTTCCCAATTAGGTCTCTCTCTCTCTCTTCATTTGCTTTCAATGCTTTTCGGATTGCGGACCAACCAGATCCTCGTTTCTCATATTAGCTATTTCGTGCATTTGTCAATTTCTCTTTCTCCTTATTTTCACCGTTGTTCATTTGAATTCATACTTTGGTTTTCTCATTCATTTTAATATTTAGGCTTATGCTCTGCTACATGTTTCATATTTGTAACTGAAATTCTCTTCTTCAGAAGGTGCAAAAGGATCTATTGCACTCAGATGTCCAATCAAAATCAGATCAAAGTCCTGTCACAGTGGCTGATTATGGTTTGTTCTTCGTTTTTGTGATGACTATAAATAGTAATATCATATTAACAAATAGCTGTTTTTAACTTTTAAATGTTCAGAGTAGTGATATGTTGCATGCTCTGTTAGATATCCATGAAATTAATTTGAGTCATTCAACTTATTTTTTGTATTTTTTTTTTTTTTTGGAAATACAAGTACAATGGTATATAGGCCTGCTTATACTTTGGCCACTACGTATAAGAATAGTATTGAGTGATTCAATCTTAGGGCCATTTTCTTCATTAATTTGTCTTGCTAGCGAAGTTTCTTGTGAATGCATTATTGGTTTATCATGCTTCCTTTAGATACAGGTGCGAGATAAACTCTCTCTATATAATGCACAACTCCCAAATGACTTACCTATTTTAACATGTCTGAATCCAGGCTCGCAAGCACTTATTAGTTTTGTGCTACAGAAGGAATTTCCATCTGAACCCTTCTCATTGGTAGCTGAGGAGGTAAGTGGAATGTATTTTGGATTCTTTCTGATATATTCTGTATCATTCTTCAGTTTCCTATAATAAAAAAATGCATTCTTAATTTTTCTGAACTATCTCTAGGATGCAGGAGATCTTCGTAAAGATGACGCACGGGAAACTCTAGAGCGCATTACAAAACTTGTCAATGATACTCTAGCTAGTGATGGATCATATGGTCTCTCAACTTTAACCACTGAAGATGTACTCAGGGCTATTGACTGTGGTAAATCTGAAGGTGGTTCACATGGAAGACATTGGGTCTTGGACCCCATAGATGGCACTAAAGGGTGAGCTTAAAACTGTGAATCTTCAAATGTATAACTTGCATCTTGCAATTTAAGAAGTTGGTATTCTTGATGTTGCATTAAACTCAGTTACTTATACATTATTCATCTTTAGTCAAATCAGACATTTTTTTTTGATAATCAAATCAGACAATTTTTACCTGTGTTCTTTTACACAATTTTGGAAAAGATCATGCTCAGTAAAATAAAACTTTTAAATTTGATTTGATGGCGCAACGGTAAACGTTGTTGTCGTGTGACCAAGAGGTCACGGGTTCGAGTCTTAGGAGCGGCCTCTTGCCAAATAAATTGGCAGGGGAAGGCTTGCCCCCAGTACACCCTTGTGGTGGGACCCCTCCCCGGATCCTCGCTCAGCGGGGACGCGCAGTGCGACCGGGCCGTCCTTTTTTTTATTGCTGTTTGTACTCTGGTTTCCTGATTGAACAGAAATGCATTATTGCCTAAAAAGTGCAAGCATGCTTATTGTAGTATGATGGAAATACAAATGAAATAGGATATATGTATTGGAGGCCATCTCATTATAGTACCATAAATTTTATACTGCCATGTCATGCTTCTTCGTCATGCATCAGTAACATTGCAGTTATTAACACATTGTTTGAAAATTACATATTTGCATTTAAGACAACTTTAGAAGTAAAATTAATCTTATACATCAACATGTATACAGCTAGTCAAATTTTATCAACTCAGTGCAACTATTCTATTCCAATGAATTATTGGTTCCCTCTGTGAGTGACAGGAACATTTAGTTTAAGACTATCCATGTGTCTTGGTCCCTAGGAGCTGAAGTAGAAACTTCATAGAGCAGAATAAGCAGATTGTGAGCTTGAGAATTTAGTTTATGGATTAATTATGCATTGTGGGGGGAAACAGTATTTCCTTTTTCTTCTTCTTCTTCTTTTTTTTTGGTTTCCATTATTGATATTGCAGTGGAGTGTGTTCCGGGTGCATCACCTAAGGTTGATTTGATGCCAATATAGTAGTAATAGTATGCTTACGTGTTGCGTGCTCATGCTTAACCTCTCTGAAATAAAATGGGCTATGCTAAATGAAATGTGAAATAGGTTTGTAAGAGGAGATCAATATGCTATTGCCTTAGCATTGCTAGATGAAGGGAAAGTTGTATTGGGTGCATTGGGTTGTCCGAATCTTCCATTAGCTTCCATTGCCAGCACCAATCAACATCCATCTCAGGGTGAAGTTGGTTGCCTTTTCTTTGCTCAAATCGGTTCAGGAACATACATGCAAACACTGGATAGTTCATCCGCAACAAAGGTTGACGCATCTATGAAAATATTTTTAAGTAATGTTTGTGTTAGTTGGGGAGTATCGCAAGTTTACTTTTTACCACTTGGCAGGTGGAAGTCAGTGCAATCGACAATCCTGAAGAAGCATCGTTCTTTGAATCATACGAAGCAGCACATTCTATGCATGACTTATCTAGCTCAATTGCAAAAGTACGTTTTCTTTTAAAAAATATATATATTATTCAGATGTACCTAAAATCCATCAGAATTATGTAAATCTCCTTATTTTGTGGGCAGAAACTTGGTGTAAAAGCAGCACCAGTAAGAATTGATAGTCAGGCAAAGTATGGTGCTCTATCTAGAGGGGACGGGGCGATATATCTGCGTTTCCCTCGAGCAGGTTATCGTGAGAAAATATGGGATCATGCTGCTGGATGTATAGTTGTGACAGGTTTTGTAGAGTTAAATTATGTTTTGTTTTGTTTTGCATTGATTTGATTGGTTATAAAAATGGATTGTGGATTAACTTGTGCAGAAGCTGGGGGAGTAGCAGCAGATGCTGCAGGAAAAGCATTAGATTTTTCTAGAGGAAGATATTTGGATGTTGACACAGGCATCATTGTTACCAATCAAAAGTTGATGCCATCTGTTTTGCAGGCAGTTAGGGCATCTATTGAGGAGAGAGCTTCATCCTTGTGAATTGAATTTATTGTAGAATCTGAATATGAATAAAATACTTGTACTTTTATTTTATTTTGAAATGCCCATTGTGATTCACTGATGGGAATGCCTTTGAATGAGTAATTGAAATTTCTTGGGTGTCCTTATCTTCAAAGATTGCTTAGCCTTTGTACACATTTTTTGTGGAGTGGAGTCATTCTTTTGTTCAATTGCATAAATTTTGATATTTAGGTTGTATTTTAAACCTAATAGCTTTAATGGTCTAAAGTCCATTAATACGACAAACTTTGTTGGTCCCTTGTAGGGTTGCAAGTATAGTTCCAAAGGAGGGGGTTAGGAACTATTTAAACTTTTTGCAATTAGGGCAGACTTCTTTTTCTAAGGAAAAAGGTTTTAACAGCAACGCTGAGTAAACAGCAAGATACTGGCTTAGTCAACTGGTGACTAGGTCAGTTTCTTAGCTTGAGTCAGGAGATAGCACTTAGAGTCTATTCCTGAGCTCAGACGTTTAACGCGCACAACTCAACTTGACATCTTTACTTGGTCAGTTTTTGGTTATTTTAAGCAAGCAATATATATAAGGAGTTAAAGGTAAGAAATACTTTACTCAGCAGATTTATCCAGGTTCGGCTTCTTCTAAGCCTACGTCCTGTCCCCGGAACACGTTCCGAGATTTCGAATCCTCTACTGAGCTCTTTAAAGGTAGAGCCTCAAACCCTTTACAATCTTAGCAACTGAGTATAACAAGAGTACCTTTCTCTATACATCTACTCAATCCTAATCTCACGCTGAGTACTATAACCGAGTACTCAGCCTCTCCTTTCTATCTTCTAGAAATGATAAGTGTTTTGTCCTATACAATGATTTGCTAAGACACTTTAGACGATTGAAATAATCACTCTAGACTTTTACACAAATGTATGAATTGTAGTGTAAGATTTGCTTTGCTTCTTTCTTGCAGAACTTGTGTAGAAATTTGGTCAGCGTAATGGCTTGATCAAGTTCTGTATGGAGTGAAGCTTCTGATGACCCTATTTATAGAGACGTTTGGGCATCGGTCATTTCGAATTTCGAAATAACCGTTGGAGGGAAACGGCTTCCTGTCGTTGTCATCCTGACTTGCTCAGAGCTCTCGGCCAATCAGATTTGTGTATCTTCTGTCCTCGGTCAGCTCAGCAGACTGTCTCTCCTTTTATGGTAAAGTCAACTGGACAGCATACTGTGTCGTCTGATCTTTATCCAAAGAGGAAATACTTTGTCTGGAAGTTTTCCTTAGCCAGCTGCTGTCTTTGTACGTTTGTCGAATCTACTCAGCAGCTTCATCTTGAAGTTGTTCCCGAAGGTCTTCTAGATCCTTCTGTTGCTGAGTTGCGTTTTGTCCAAAACGGCAACGTTTTGACAAACGTGGACCGAGTTGTACTGAGTTGTTTGACTTGGGCTTTAACACTTGTATTGGGCTTGGGCCTTTTAATTCTTGTGTCTTATAAACAGTTTTAACTCAACATTGAACAAACACATTAGTATAATAAATCAAAGCATTTAAATTTAGTGTGTTTAGAATATGTATTTCAATTATACTTAAACAATTTTGTCAAATCAAAATTATGTGGAAATGTGTTTCAACAAACTCCCCCATTTTGATGTTGGCAAAACTATTCAGCGAAGAACTCAGTATTGAGCTCCCCATGATAGTTGACCTATTTTAACTTAGCAAACTCCCCCGTAAGGGTTGAGCTACTGACTTAGTTTTACTCTAAACATTTAAAGGTTTAATTCGAGTAAGTCTAAGGTCAGTTTTTTCAGATATAGGTCAGCTTATTAAACATATTCTATTTACTCAGTATTAAGCGGAAGGTTTAATCATATAGAGTGCGCTGAGTAATTTGTTGTTCAATGAGTTCTTAACAGACAATGTTTTATAAGCACATAAGTCAATGTCAAACATGTTATCAGCATTTGATTCAGTCAATAAGATTTATAAGTATAAAACATAGCTGATTTAATTGAAGATACGTAATGACTCAGTACACAGTAACATATATTAACATATATCATAACTCAGGAATAGGAATAAAAGATGCAGATATGATATATAGATAGTAGTCAGTGTTTACACAACAAAACTTATAGATAAGGCATATAGATTACATCTGACTTAGTCTATACTGAGCTAGCCTATCTATTTCTTTTTCTTGTGTTGAGACTGACTTCGCTCATTGAGCTCTAGCTGCTTGTTCTTTCTCCCCCGTTTTGTCAGCATCAGGAGGAGGAAGTCTAAAAGCATCAGTTAAGACAGCTCGAGTCAGTTCTTTAGACAGCTCCTTAAGTTTCTCAGCGCTTTCGTTGACATCGTCAAAAATTGCAACTCCATCAGCTGATACCTCTTCGGGTACGTTGAGTTCAGCAGCACTGAGCATGTTTACGCTAAACGCTTGAGCTTTGCCTTGCCAGATGAGAGCTTCAGTAAGACCAGCAAAGATTTGGTGAAAGGTCTTTAAAAGGGCTGTGTCGTAATACTGACGTTGAATATTGTTATGACGAATGTGGTTGAAGGTTTGTTGTATGATAGACTGCATCTCATTCAGTTTCATTGTGTCAGTATCCATCTCTTGCTTATTCAGATTCAGCAAGCGAATAGCCTCACCAATTTGCTCTACTGAGCACTGATTGTAAGAAACCATTTGCTCGTTGGTCTTGAGTTGCTCGGTGTGAAGCTGAGCAAAGAGCATCTTGATTTCAGATGAAGTGGCATAGTCGGGATGCACAGCTGACAAGTTCTGAACTTGTTGGTGTAAAGAGTTCAAGTGTTGCACGGTTGTCAGCTGGATCTCAGCCAGTTTGGCGATTGAATCCTACTTAGCTTGCTGTGCTTGGAAGGTAATGATTACATTCATCAAGTCCTTGAGTCCCTTAACTTCGTTGAGAAGTTGAGTGACCTGGGAAAGCTGAGTATTCTCAAAAGTTGAAGACCCAGCAACAGGAGGAGTGGACTGTTGAAGGTCTCTGATCAATGCTTGAACTGAGTCAATGATCTTTTTGCCGGACTCAGTGGCATTCAGATAGCTTTGAGAGCCTTCAGGGACATCAGTGTGACCGGAAGAAAGAGGAGTGAAAGGAGTGACCTGGTCAGTGACTGGAATAGCATTTTCAATCTGCACTTGAGTTTTAGGTATAGTTGATTGATCGGCAGAGAGTTGAGTTGGAGAAGTGGTAATCCGAATACTGTCTGTGCTGACGGCAGAAGTGTGTGGAGTCAGCACCATGCTTGAAGAAATAACATTCACAGTAATCGGCTCAACCTGACTGGTTGAGGTGGCGGAAGCATTTTGGTCGGCATGTTCCTGTTGAGAAGAAACAGAGGCTGGCTTTTCTAATGACGCCGATGCAGTAGAGGTAGGTTGGCGTTTGAAAAATTTGAGCTTTACTGAGGAGGGGTCCTTGGTTGTCTTTGAAATGACAAAGTCAGGAAGAGTTGGTGGTGGCACAAAATCTTCACTGACAGGCTTCTCACTGGCCTTAACCAACTTTCTTCTTCTACGAGGTGGAGTGACAGTTTGACTAGGATCTCCTGAGTGAGAGGGGGAAGATTCGTGTTGCTCATCATGAGGCTGGTCAGCTTGTTCTTGGACTGGATCAACATTGTGTTGATCAAGTACTTGCTCATCTCCAGCAGCAAACCCAGCATTGGCCTGCTCAGTCTCATGTTCACTGGCAGTCTCCTCAGAGTCCTCAGCGTCATCCTGACCGCTGGCCTCTTCTTCTTCTTCTTCTGTACTGTCACCATCGAGCTATTCCTCTACTTGAGAGATGAAATGATCATCCAGTTGTACCTCATGTTCTTCAGACTCAGCTATTGTACCTTGACATTGGGTGAAGTGAGAGTCACCCGGTACAACAAAGTCTGTAGGTATGGCGTTAAGGGGAGTCAGTGTAGAAGGCTTCTGCTTTTTCTGAGGTTGCTCAGCAGTTTCCTCAGTTCCAGGCTCACCTTGCCTGCTTCGTTTCTCAGCTGACTTACCAGCTGACTTCTGTCTTTTTGCTGGAGACTCAACATTTTTGGAAGGAGTCTCATCAGTTTTTCTTTTGCGGGAAGCTGGGGCCTTAGTCCTTCTCCCTTTCTTTGGCTCAGCAGTTCCCTCAGCTTGTCCAGCAGCAGCAGCAGCTTTACCTTTCTTCAAAGGCTGTCCGAATTTTAGAGCTCTCAGCGAGGCCGCTGTGATCTCAGATCCTCGAGTCTTCTCCTCACCTTCGAGATCAACCTTGTGGTCAAGTAGGATTCTGGTGATGAGTGATCCTAGCCTCAACGTACCAGAGCTGCGTAGGAAGCCAGCGACGAGTAAAACTGGCATATTGATTGGAGTGTACGTCAGCATATGCCATATAAAGCATTGCTCGAAGTTAGTTGCTGATGTAGTGCAGTTGATCTTCGGGTAGATGAAGTAGGTCAGCAAGTAATGAGCCATCTTCTGGTGCTGACCCATAGATGAAGTTGAGACTTCTCCTGAGTGGCCCTCAGGTTTGCAGAAGTTGTGTGCATACCCAGTGCCATCCTGATCTCCAGATCTCCTCAGCCTTGCTCCCTCAGTTTTTAATTTTAACAGATTGCCTAAGTAGAGAGGGTTGATGAAGATGGTTTTCTTTTTCACCACTGTACACAGATAGTCAGTGTTGTCATTTGCAACGCGGAGGTTGTGGTAAAACTCCCTTACCAGGTCAGGGTAGGTGTCATCCCTAACCGAAAACAGCTCCGTCCAGCCATTTTGTGAAATCCACTCGCAGAAGGGTTGTTCGTTTTGTACGAAGTTTTCTGATACCCATCTTGAGGGCTCAACTTTCCATTCGCGGACGTTCTCAAAGACCTTAGAGTAGGTCCTGACTTTTACAGGCTTTCCCTGACCAGAGGTTTGGCCAGCTTGTCCTTTGCTCGGCGAGGTGACTTTGGTAGGTTCCGGCACAGAGGTTTGCCTGGAAGTGTCATCGGAGCTGGGCTTAGAGTGGCCAGCACCGGAGATGTTGTAGGAAACCTTAGTCATTGTTGAGGATGGGAAAGCTTAGAGGGATTTTAGAGAGAAAGAATTTCTTTGCCAGAGTATTCGATAAGCGTAAAGAATAAAAATGGGGAATTACCTATTATTTATAGAGGTGAGAAATGGATCTTATCGAATCCATGTGTCAGTTTTGCCTCGGGATTGTGAACCGACAATAATCCTGGCATTTATGACACATTTGGCGCGTACGTCATCCTAGGTGGCTATACGCGTGCTTTTGCAATGATTGTAACGGATATAACACTCAGCGTTTAGAATACTAATCGTTTGATATTCTGAGTGGTCAGTATTGCATAATGGGATGATTTCTAAGTTTAAGTTTAAACTAACTTACTCAGTGTGCAAGTTTACTCAATATTTGCTGTTTAAATGAGTACACAGCAAAAACAATCATTCAGCATAGTAATTCACTCAGCATGCATATTCATTTAGTTCAGAAATTTACTGAAGAGGATTAAACATACCAATAGCTTCTCTCAGTATGCTGAACTGCTCACGGGCCAGTGGCTTCGTGAAGATATCCGCAAGCTGCTCGTCCGTTGGGACAAAGGTCAGCTTGAGCTCACCTTTGAGTACATGGTCTCTAATGAAGTGATGTCTAATGCTGACATGCTTCATTCTGCTGTGTTGAATTGGGTTCTTTGAAAGATCAATTGCACTTTTGTTGTCACATTTGACTTCAATTATCTTCGTTTGAACACCATAGTCTTCAAGCTGTTGCTTAATCCATAGGACTTGAGCAACACAATGACCAGCAGTAATGTACTCAGCTTCAGTGGTAGACAAGGCTACTGACGCCTGCTTTTTGCTGAACCAGGATACCAGACAGCTTCCTAAGAAGTGACATCCTCCAGAGGTGCTTTTACGTTCCAGCTTATCCCGTCCATAGTCAGCGTCAGTGTATCCGATGAGTGTAAAATCATGAGTATTGGGATACCATAAACCTGCGTTCACTGAGCTTTGCAAATATCTAAGGATTCTTTTTACAGCAATGTAATGAGATTCCTTAGGGTTAGATTGATATCTAGCACAGTAGCATACTGAAAACTGAATGTCCGGTCTACTGGCTGTTAAGTAAAGTAGAGAGCCTATCATACCTCGATATAATTTGCTGTCTACTGACTTACCATTCTCGTCAGCGCAGAGGACAGTGTCAGTGCCCATAGGAGTGGATATTGGCTTGCAATTTTCCAAATCATATTTCTTTAATATCTCCTTGGCATATTTGGCTTGACTGATGAAGATGCCATTCTTTCCTTGTTTAATTTGAAGACCGAGGAAGAAGTTGAGTTCTCCCATTATGGACATTTCAAACTCAGTCTGCATTTGTTTGCTAAACTCCTTGCACATTGATTTGTTAGTTGCACCAAATATTATATCATCAACATAAATTTGGGCCAGCAGGGTATCTTTACCCTTTCTCTTAATGAATAAGGTTGTATCAGCTTTGCCCCTGACGTAATTTCTAGTCAGCAGGAAACTGGTCAGCCTCTCATACCAAGCACGTGGTGCTTGCTTGAGGCCGTACAGAGCCTTTTTGAGTTTATAAACGTGGTTAGGGAATTTATGGTCCTCAAAACCTGGAGGTTGATTAACATAAACCTCCTCGTTTATAACTCCATTAAGAAATGCACTTTTGACATCCATTTGGAATAATTTAAAGTTCATGTAAGATGCATATGCACATAGAATTCTAATTGCCTCTAGCCTTGCCACTGGGGCAAAGGTCTCACCGTAGTCAATACCTTCTTGCTGACTGTAGCCCTGAGCTACAAGCCTTGCTTTGTTCCTGACTACATTTCCTTGTTCATCCATCTTGTTCCTGAAGACCCATCTTGTTCCAATGGTCTTTTGACTCTTTGGATGAGGCACTAGCTCCCATACATCGTTTCTTCTGAATTGATCGAGCTCCTCTTGCATTGCGTTCATCCAGAATTCATCGTACTCAGCTTCAGCGAAATTCTTCGGTTCTTGAACTGAGACGAAAGCAACATTGCTGAGGTACTTCCTGAGTTGATTCCTCGTCATCAGGGTATTCCCAGCAGAATCAATGATTGCACTTTCTGAGTGCCCTCTTGGGATCCTTATCTCTTTAGGTAGATTCATGTCTTGTGCTGTCTGTGTTTCAACAATCTCTGCAGAAGTAGATGGGTCAGTAAAAGTAATCTTAGGTTCACTCTTACTCTTGGTCAGCCTTTTCGTGAATGACTCAGTAGCTGGTTCTTGGTCAGCGGTGGTTACTGAGTGTGGATCATCTTCGGTCAGCGGCTGGTATCTACCTGCAGGGTTAGTTTCGTCGAACTCTACATGTACTGACTCTTCTAAAACTTGAGTTCGCTTATTAAAAACTCTGTATGCTTTGCTGTTTGTTGAGTAGCCCAAAAAGATAGCCTCATCAGCTTTTGAATCAAACTTTGCTAAGCCATCTTTGGTATTTAAAATAAAACATCTACAGCCAAAGGCACGAAAGTATCCAATATTGGGCTTTCGTCCTTTCCAAAGTTCATAGGGGGTTTTCTTTAATATAGGTCTAAATAGAGCCCTATTAAGAATATAGCATGCTGTGTTAACAGCCTCTCCCCAAAAATACTTTGGAAGCCTATGCTCATCCAGCATTGTCCTGGCTATTTCAACCAGAGTTCTGTTCTTCCTTTCTACAACCCCATTTTGCTGAGGTGTTCTAGGAGCAGAAAAATTATGGTCAATGCCGCTGGCTTCACAGAATTCAACAAACTTTTGGTTTTTGAATTCTCCACCATTATCACTACGGATGTGAGCTAATTTTAGGTCTTTTTCATTTTCAATTTTTCTAACCAAATTTGAAAATGTCTCAAAGGTTTCATCCTTGCTGGTCAGCAAGATGACCCACGTATATCGAGAGAAGTCATCTACAATGACCAAGGAAAATCTTCTTCCACCCAGACTCAGCGGCTGGACTGGACCAAAGAGATCCAAGTGTAGTAACTCTAACGGACGCTTAGTTGAGACAATATTTTTGCTGTGAAAAGATTGTTTGGTTTGTTTTCTAGCTTGGCAAGCGTGGCATAATTGATCTTTTTCAAATTTAAGTTCAGGCAGTCCCTTAACCAATTGCTTTCTTGCTAGTTTGGCCAGGAGGTTCATGCTTACATGACCAAGTCTCCTGTGCCATAGCCAGGAATTCTCTTCCTTTGATACTAAGCACACAGTTTTTGAAAACTTTTTCTCTAAGTCTAGCATAAAGACATTATCTATGCGAGGGGCAGTTAAGATTAACTCATTTCTTTTACCCTCGTATATTTTACATCCAGTAGCATCAAATATAACTTTTCTCCCATTGTCACATAGCTGAGCTACGCTGAGTAAGTTATATTTGAGTCCGCTGACTAGGGAGACAGATTCAATAGTAGGATTACCTCCGATGGTTCCTGACCCTACTATCTTACCCTTCTTGTTGTCTCCAAAACTTACGCTCCCTCCTCGTTTACGCTCAAACGTGATGAACTGAGTTTCATCACCCGTCATATGCCTTAAGCATGCACTGTCAATATACCACATCTTTGACTTCTCAGCACATCTCAGGCTTACCTGCATTGTAACTAGTTACTTTTAGGTACCCAATTCTTTTTGGGCCCTTGCTTGTTAGGTGCAACAGGTAAAGCATCATATTTTATTTTATGGCGGCATACATGGACAGTATGGCCATACTTTCCACAGAAGTCACAACTGACCTTCTGTTTAGGATATTTCACTGACTTGTCAGCACCCCAGTGCTGAGCGTGCCAGCACACCTTAGTGGTGTGTCCTTTCTTCCCACAAAAGTCACACTGGACTTTTCGCTGGGGATTCCATCGCTGCTTAGTACTTTGGTACTGAGTTCTCAGAGGAATGTTTCTTTTATTTGGAACCTTTAGTTGGTTCTGGATAGTTGTGACGTCCTTTCTCAGTTTCAATGAAACTGATTGGACTTCAGAAACAGACTCATGTATGATCTTCATGTTATCATGCAGAGTTGAATTGTCCTGAAGAAGGAATCTGAGGTCACTCAGTTTGACCTCTTCCACTTCGTCACAGCGCCTGCTGAGTGCTCTAACTTTCTTATTACACTTCTTGACAAGTGTGTAGAGATCACTCAGGGCATTAACCATATCGTTTCTGAGCTGGGGAAGAGTAATTACCTCATTTGATTGCTCTTCATCATCTGATGCGATGGATAGGTCAGCATGCTCAGAGACGCACGGCTCAGCAAGTTCGTCAGCCATGAAGCATATCTTCGCTGACTCGGTGGCCTCAGTTTCTGTAGATGAAGACTCATCACTGTCGCTCCATGTAGCCACCATTGCCTTTTTGCCGCTCTTCTTGTCTTTCCCCAGTGTGGGGTAGCTTGACTTAATATGGCCAGTTTGATGGCACTCAAAGCATGTAATGGGCTTTGAGCTGTCCTTTTTGTATTTGCTGTCGCTTGAGTCAGCTTTATACTTATCAAACTTTCTGTAAGGCTTCTTAGAGTATTTGTCATTTTTTCTGAATAGCCTTTTCATCTTCCTTGTGAACATAGCCATCTCCTCATCATCAGTTGAGCTCCCGTCAGTAGAGTCAGCTTTCATGACAAGGGATTTCTGCTTCTTGTCTTCAGATTTTTCCTTCACCTCGAAGTTCTTCATAGATATCTCATGGGTCAGAAACGAGCCGATGAGTTCGTCATATTTGTAGGTGGTTAAATCCTGAGCTTCCTCAACTGCTGTCTTCTTTGCTTGCTAGTCTTTAGGAAGACTCATGAGTATCTTTTTGACTTGTTCTTCCTCAGTGAAGATTTTCCCAAGTCTCTTGAGCTCATTAATGATGTTGGTAAACCTTGCATTCATGTCTGAAATGCCCTCATCATTGTTCATCTCGAGCAGCTCGTACAGTCTCATCTGCTGATTCACCTTGGACTCCTTTACTTTATTGGTTCCCTCGTAGGTGACTTCCAGCTTTTTCCAGATCTCTTGTGCCGACTCACAACCTGAGATTTTATTATATTCTGCAGCATCGAGCGCACAGTGAAGCATATTGATAGACGAAGCATGGTTTTGGAGCTTCTTAAGATCATCATTTGTCCATTTGGCCTCAGCTTTTACAACTGTTTGGCCAGCCACAACTTCGACATGTACAAATGGGCCTTGGACTATAGATAGCCAGGCACTCATGTTTGTAGCCTGAATGAATTTTTTTATCCTATTCTTCTAGAAGGTATAGTTTGACCCGAAGAATAGGGCAGGCCTAGTAATGGACAGCCCCTCAGGCAATATCTGAGTTGTTTGGTTTCCAGGGAGAAACCGAGTGCTGTTTTCGCCCATGGTAGGGATCAGCTCAAGGTTGTTAGACCTTTTACAGTGAGCTTTTAAGCTCTGATACCACTTGTTGGTCCCTTGTAGGGTTGCAAGTATAGTTCCAAGAGGGAGGGGGGGGGGTTAGGAACTATTTAAACTTTTTGCAATTAGGGCAGACTTCTTTTTCTAAGGAAAAAGGTTTTAACAGCGACGCTGAGTAAACAACAAGATACTGGCTTAGTCAACTGGTGACTAGGTCAGTTTCGTAGCTTAAGTCAGGAGATAGCACTTAGAGTCTATTCCTGAGCTCAGACGTTTAACGCGCACAACTCAACTTGACCTCTTTACTTGGTCAGTTTTTGGTTATTTTAAGCAAGCAATATATATAAGGAGTTAAATGTAAGAATACTTTACTCAGCAGATTTATCCAGGTTCGGCTTCTTCTAAGCTTACGTCCTGTCCCCGGAACACGTTCCGAGATTTCGAATCCTCTACTGAGCTCTTTAAAGGTAGAGCCTCAAACCCTTTACAATCTTAGCAACTGAGTATAACAAGAGTACCTTCCTCTATACATCTACTCAATCCTAATCTCACGCTGAGTACTATAACCGAGTACTCAGCCTCTCCTTTCTATCTTCTAGAAATGATAAGTGTTTTGTCCTATACAATGATTTGCTAAGACACTTTAGACGATTGAAATAATCACTCTAGACTTTTACACAAATGTATGAATTGTAGTGTAAGATTTGCTTTGCTTCTTTCTTGCAGAACTTGTGTAGAAATTTGGTCAGCGTAATGGCTTGATCAAGTTCTGTATGGAGTGAAGCTTCTGATGGCCCTATTTATAGAGACGTCTGGGCATCGGTCATTTCGAATTTCGAAATAACCGTTGGAGGGAAACGGCTTCCTGTCGTTGTCATCCTGACTTGCTCAGAGCTCTCGGCCAATCAGATTTGTGTATCTTCTGTCCTCGGTCAGCTCAGCAGACTGTCTCTCCTTTTATGGTAAAGTCAATTGGACAACATACTGTGTCGTCTGATCTTTACCCAAAGAGGAAATACTTTGTCTGGAAGTTTTCCTTAGCCAGCTGCTGTCTTTGTACGTTTGTCGAATCTACTCAGCAGCTTCATCTTGAAGTTGTTCCCGAAGGTCTTCTAGATCCTTCTGTTGCTGAGTTGCATTTTGTCCAAAACGGCAACGTTTTGACAAACGCGGGCCGAGTTGTACTGAGTTGTTTGACTTGGGCTTTAATACTTGTATTGGGCTTGGGCCTTTTAATTCTTGTGTCTTATAAACAGTTTTAACTCAACATTGAACAAACACGTTAGTATAATAAATCAAAGCATTTAAACTTAGTGTGTTTAGAATATGTATTTCAATTATACTTAAACAATTTTGTCAAATCAAAATTATATGGAAAGGTGTTTCAACAAACTTCATATCCCGAATTGATATTCCTCAACGTAAAAATAGAACCCAAGATATTGCAGATTCTCCCTCGCCTTATTCATGTGTAATCATTACCGAATTCAATTAGGGGGCGTTTGGTTCACAAGGGGTAAGGGAAACGGAATCAAGAAAGGAAAACTAAAGGAAAGGAATAACCATTAATTTCCCTATCTGTTTGGATATGTTTAGGAAAAGGAATGGGTAAAGGGAATCCAATTCCCTAGAGGGCATGGGGTAATGGTTTAACCTAAAATGGGGTAATGACTTAACCTAAAGTGGGTAAAGGGAATGTATTTTTTTTTGTAAACAAACAAGAACAAAGGGAATGAAATCCTCTCATTCCCATTCCCATTCCTAAAGACCCCAAACCAAACGCCCCCTTAGTAATGACTTTTCGAATCTTTTCAAATATTTGTGATGCCTCACTTAGTTTTGGGTCCATCTTCTTCTCTGTTTAGTTAGCTATCTAGAGAGAGTCAAATACCCTACACACCTCTTTAAAGTATTTAACTTAGGGGTGGGCACAGTTCGGTTAACCGGTCCATTAGGCAAAAAAATTAACCGAACCGTTATCAACGGGTTTTTAACCATTCAAACCGAAACCGATCCATATCAATCGGTTAACCATCAACCGGTTAACCATTAATTTCGGTTAGGTTTTTCGGTTAACGGTTTTGAACCAATTCTCACTAGTTAACCAAAAATCAACGGTTAAATTTTTACCCAAACCTAAAATTTTAAACAATATTAAAATACACATAATTTCAAAAATTCAAACGAAACGAATTCATATAAAAGTTTAGAATTCAAACATAAATACCGAACTAAAAAACAATCCATCAAGTTTACATTCAAAACATAAAGAAATGTAAATAATATTTCGTCAAAGTACTTATTACAACATAAAGCAGCATAATCTATGTTATATATTTATATTAATCTATATTATAATCTATGTATTTATATTAAGCAGTATAATCTATGTATTTATATATATATTTTCCTTGCCTTTGTCGTCAAATGACCTATATATTTTTTTAAAAATTTATATTTATTAAATGGTTCGGTTAACCGTTAACCGCGGTTTTTGAACACTCTAACCCTAAACCGAAACCGAAACCTACCTATTTTTTTAACCATTAAAAAAACCATCGGTTCGGTTAACTGTTTTTTCCGGTTCGGATTATCGGTTTTCGGTTCGGTTATCGGTTTGATCGGTTTTTTTGCCCACCCCTAATTTAACTAGTATTTCTCATTAGCTAAATTTGCTCGTCCTACTAAATATTTGTGTCTTTTTTAGGCAAGTACCATCCCATTCTGAGGCTCTGATCTTTAATTTTTTAGTTCATTAAAGTCATTGATCTTTTATGTAGACACATTAAACCTCTGATTGTCGCATTAAGTTTTGCTTACCAAATTAGTTAGTTATGAACATCAAACCCAGTTAATAATACCTTATTCATTTCATTTGTGCTACAAATTATATTTTTTTTACCGTTTGAATAAAAAAAAGTACAATTTCCATATAACCATACTACACGTATCAAAAACTACTTTTAAACTGTGAAAAAAATATAAATTTTGAACGCATATGAAATAATCGAGTTTTATGTTCAATTTTTTTTTTTGTCATCGTGGTCTTAATGAGACCAAAAATAAAAGATTAGAAGTTGTTGATCCAAATAAATAAATTTTATTTTTATGTAAATAAAAAGCATATGGTTAATTTTTAGAGTAAAATTTTGATAATAAAAAATAAATAAAAGAAACAAAATATTGTGTAGGTCTCGGTGAGACCTATACACATCTCGCCAAGACCTGCTACTGGAATTATTTTTCAGGGGTTCGGTTCAATACGTCCGGATTCTCCAATGCACACCGAACGGAACCAAAAGCTGACACGCGAAGCCTAACCCCCTTTTCACATCTATGCCTAGCCTTAAACTATTTCTAACCACAAATTAGTTGGATGAGGTCGCATGGAAGTTGAGGGAAGTTAGAAGGAAGTTGGGGAAGTTATGGAGGTTAGGGAAGTTAAGTGAGGTGTCAGTTTATGAACAAAATCTGAGAGAAAAATAAGGGTAGTGGGGTGACTAGTTACCTCAAGTTACCCTCACCAAAATGCTATAAATATATCTCAATTTTTTTTATTATAAATCACTCATTCAAAACATCAAAAAACCTCTCAAAGTTTTCTTCCAAGTTCTTAAGTTCCAATGCTTAATTTTTAGTTCTTAGTTTTGTTATTCTTAATTCCTAGTTCCAATGTCCTTTTCTAGCTTGTTTTAGCTTCAATTCAATTCCTTAGTATCTCATTTTCAAGTTCTTTCCATTTAATTTATCACTCCTAAGCCTAAAATCATCAATTCATTAGCTAGAATCACATTTCAATTATTTTTTTCCAGCTTTTAGCATAATCTATCAAGTAATTTTCCAAACCCGCTTCAGACCGTTTAAAGTCCGTTTTTGCTTTCGATTCCTTCTAAACATTTGTTTCCGACTTCTTGAAGTTAAATTTAGCCTTTCGTTTTGCTCAATTCCATGTCCAGAAACTCAGTTTACAAGTCAATCTTTACACTTCAAATCTTTTTACAATTTCTGTTTCCAACTTTTTATCACAATCTGCCCCGTTTTTCATTTGTACGTTTTCGAGCATCTATAGTTCGTTCCTATCCCAGATTTTTATATGAGCTCATTCTTGACTCCCTAAACTTAATTTTAGCGTTTTACTTTACTCAATTCCTGTTCATAAGCTCTCACATTAGTCCTCCAAAATCGAGGTCAAATCTGCCCCATACTTGTCTATTATGATCAAAAATTTGCTAGATCAATTCCATCATTGCCAACCGACCGCGGTGCTCGTGGATCTTAAGCTGACATCGAATTCAACGCCTCATCGAGATAGCTATTGTGGCTTCGAGTTTGTCATTGAATTTTGTTTTATTATTATTACATTTCAATTCATATGTATTGATTTGTTTTTCTCAATTCGATTGATTTAACTATATGTTAATATAGAAATATTTCAATTATAACTATTTTATTAATTACTTCGAACATATGTATTCTGACTTACATATATATCAATAAATACTCATTTTTGCTAAATCTCGTGTCAATCTCGCACTTTTATTTCCTTTATTTTACTCATTTTTAATTTATTCGCTATAGCCTCAAATTAAATTAAATCACCTAGCAAAGTTTTTATAACAGCGCTAGAGGTCCAAGAGCGAATTTTTCAATCCTTGCGTCCCTCGCCAATCGCTTCGTTAGATTTCAAGTTTTGGTTGAGAAATAATTTCTATGGCACACCCGTATCTTAACCACACATGACAAGGTTGAAAATTAGCATTATTCGTAAAATACCGCTAACAATTTTTGGCACACCCAGTGGGACATTTTGTTTTTTTAGGCTACTCAAAAATTACATCTAGGTCCGTTTTTCACATCCATTAAATTTTCCCTAGCACTTAGTATTTCACATTTATTGTTTTTTCCACACTTCACATTACCAAAAGTTATTAGATAACGTTAACAATTTTTAGCACGTCCAGTGAGACCAACTATATATTTTTTCTTAGGCTTTGCTAAAAACTTAAATACCTATCACCCATATTTTTTTTCACACTCAGTTGTTTATAGTTAAGAGTTGCATGCTAATAGAACCAAACTTTAACATTTTCAATTAAGCTTTATGTTTATTCTTTGCTTTATCAAGTATTTATTTATTCACTTTCTTACTTAATTTCAATTAATTACTAATTCAATTTAATCATTTTTACTTATCAATACTCACGGAGAACGCCTCCAAAGAAAAACATAAGGAAAGACCTAGTTCCTTCCGAGTGAGAGGAAAGTAAAAATCAGAGCCGAGTCAGAACAATGAACCCGGAGTACTCGAAGGCTTTATGGTCGAGATTGTGAGCAATATCGAAGGCACAAACCAACGACCACCTCAAGGATCGGCCCTACCGATATGACTGCAGCTTTTGCAAGAATCGAGAGAAATATGAACCAATTCCTAAATGAGTTCCTAAAAACCAAGAAGGATAATCATGAGGCTATCTGCAATTCACTTAGAGCTAGCAACGAGGCTATGCTTCAAGCTAACAACGAGGCTGTAGTGAATTCCAACAAAGTTCCAGCCCTCGAAGAGAGAATCATCAACTTAATCAGCAAAATCTCAGAAAAATGTGTCGAGCTCTTTTCCCAGAAGTCAACATCCCAAGGACCGATAGACAATGGAAAAGGAACATCGGCCTCAGGTACCGGTGAAAGGTACGTCTCGCCACAAGCTCGAGAGGAGAATCTCAGGTTCAATGAGCGCGGTGATAGGATTAGCCCAGAACACGTTCTAGTCCCACCACCTCAACAACATTTTAGGTCTTATGTCGAACCTAATAATCATGCCAAATATTACAAAGAGAGCTATGTTCTTCACATGGGGGGAAATGGGAGAGGAAATAGTTTCCATCCATAACAAGCGATGCACACATGTATGGAGCCTATCAACAACTTAGGAGAAGCCCAATGGATAAAAATTATCGTGCAAGAAATTTATGGACCAGTTATTATTAGGAAGGTGTACCATATTCCAAAAACCATACACGCGGCAGTACGATCAACTATATCCTTTACCACATAACTTCAGGGTCCCTGATTTCACCTTGTTTTCAGGAGAAGAGGGGCAATCCACTATGGAGCATGTGGCATGCTTCACCTTTCAGTGTAGTGGGTTGAGCATGGACATGAACTTTGACATCTTGCACCTACACTTATTCCCTGGATAATTAACAGGACCGACATTCTCTTGGTACACCACATTACCAACAGGGTCTATTCATGGATGGGAACAAATGGAAAGGCATTTTCATAACCAATTCTATTATACAAAGCTCAGGTTTGTGTTACAGAACTTTCCCGAATGGTGCAGCGATATGGGGAACCGGTAGAATTTTTTTCAGTAGATTCAAGAAAATGTGACATCGATGTCGACTCAACATCCTCGAATTTGAGTTTCTAAAGATTGCTCAATGAGGACTAGAATTCAAAAATTGAAAGAAATTTCAGGGAATCGATTTCCACGACTACTATAAGATGGTGGCAAGGTTTTGAAATACGAGGAATTGATGAGGGAGGACCACTGATGCAAGAAGAACTCTATGGGAAGCTATCAAGGAGACGTGCAAACACATGAGATAGCCATCACACACTTAATAAACACCGGATCTCGAACATATCTCGTGTTGTCAAAAAACCCTAATGTTGGTGTGCCCTAGTTCGTAGGCATTGGTCCTGCAATAAGTATTAGACATTTTGTATATTGTTTGAATACATTGTATATGTGTTATATGAATAACGCAATAATTCATAATGTTTATATCTTGTGCTATGAAGCATGTATGGAGTATCTGTTGATTGATAATCATAAAATGTCTGAGGCCTGTTCTATTCGTGGGAACGAATATAACTAAAGGTCTATGCATCCAGTATCTGTGTAGTTGTGTAGGAAGCACTACTATAACACTTGTATAGTCAGATATGGATACATGTACACATTGATGTAGCTGAATGTGGGACTGGATTGATCCGTTCTAGAAAGATTCATGATGAACGTGTCATTGATCTTTCTAAGTGTAGAACTGTATTATCTCTAGACCTATTTCATTATAGTAAATGACGTGGGATGCAGTTTACTTTGATATACGCCTAACAGGTCCGTAACAGGATGCCAAATACGGGTATGTTGGGTGGATCGTTGAACACGTTGTTGCGGATAGATGAAGTGATGGGATTACCACTCACCTTACGGTGAGCCGATATCACCGGCCACTTGATAAGTGGAACTGAAGAAGTGTGTGGCCACACCCTGATAAGTAGTTTACTTATCTGATTCACCAGTTCACTTTAGATCAAGAAATATAATAAACCACATAGAGAATAACAGACACCATGTCTCTGGTTTATAACATGGATATGCAAATGGTAAGAGATACTAAGAGATCATCTACTGGGTTTCATGTGTCTTCTATAGACGGCTAAAGTAATTCGTATCAGCCAAGGGCCTTAATGGTTTGCTAGAACCCACTTATGGTCATTGGGCTTTAGGCCCATGTCTGGTTGAGAACGAACCCTTAGGATCGTGTACACACAACTCGTGGGATTGAATAATAGTATAATCTTAAATACATGTTATGTATTTAATCAGAATGGAATATGTTAATTAATTATTACTGAATTAACAAAGGGATAAATTGATTATTTGTTATTTAACAAGTTAATTAATTTGATATTTAATTTGGTTATGGTTAATTAATTAAATTTCCAAAGGTAATTAATTAATCAGTTGATTAATTAGATTGCATATGATAAATTATTAATTGAACCACAATGCAATTAACTACTATAGGGCTTTAAATATATATATATATATGTAATAATTTAATTAGGCTTATTTGATCCCGATAGAATTAAATATAATTTGTAGGGTAATATTTATAATTGGAGATCAAGGAGGGACTAATTAGAAATTACCCAATCAAAGTGGGGTAATTAAATTGGACCCATTTGGACCTAATTGAATTAAATATAATCTGTAGGGTTATATTTATGGTTAGGGACCAAGGAGGGACCAATTGGATATTAGCCACTTAACCTAAACCTAATTGATACATGTATTTATTCATAAGGTTTAGAAAGCTAATTATCACTTGCCTCCCTCTGCAAATTTCGACCCCCTCTAGTCCCTGCACAAAGTTCTTCGCGTTCTTCGTGCTTAGATTATTCTGAATCGATTACGGCTAGCACCGATTCGGTTCCTATACGGCTGGTGCACATGATTAAGGAGATTCACTCAACTTGTGGATTCCTTTAGTCGCCTCTAGAAGAGACATCACTTGTAAGTTCCTTGATCTTTGTTTTAATTTTGTTTTAAAGTTCACTACATGGCAGTCTAACACGGTCTTAATTGGATTATAGAAAATCTAACTGCAGTTTTCCGCTGCACTTGGTTAATTTTCGATGATTAATCCCCAACACCTAAAACACCAGAGGTAGTCAAAAGGAATCCAACCACTCAATATAATTTTGACATCTCAAAGACAGAAGAGATCTTCGACTATTTGTTGAGGGAAGAGTTCATCATGCTACCACCCAGACATGTGATTCCATCCAAATAAGACATACACGGACGAGACTACTGTAAGTACCACGACAATTAGAGCCATAATACTCAAGCTTGTTTTTGTTTTAGAAATGTCGTGCAGGATAGGAAGCATGTTGATCGATGATGACCCGTTGTTAGTAGCCAACATGGTCAATGCCACCTCACTAGTATGGGGAGAAAGGAAAACAATGTTCTGACCCAATGACTCGCCAGGTTTGGGTACCAAAGGTAGTATCCTCTAGATCGGAGGAGAGCTCGAAGCAATCATGAAACTCAAAGAAGAAAGACGTGCAACAATGACTGCATTTTGGGACACCTCTAAAAACGTCACCCATCAACCAATGACAAGTAAATTGCCATAAGAAGTTCCCAAAACCTCTCTCAAAAAACACAAAAAAAATTAAGGAAAAGAGAGGCAGAGAAAAGAAATAGTGAAAAAGAAGCATCTATCATTAACTTTAATAAGGCAAAGGAAAAAAAGCAAAAACCAAGAGAAGAACATCCAAATCCATGTAGAAGATTTCATCATATAAATAGATTTTGTGGCCACCTCTTTGATCTTACCTTCGGATTTTAGAGGTGAATGCACTAAGAAGGAAGCACCTAAGCTCGAGCACAAAGAGCGAGAAGACACAACACTGAAGGCATCGGTTGAAGAAAGTACGGGAAGGTTTACTTCGACAAGCCCATTCCAAGAATGACTCACCATATTAAACCTCTATATGTCAAGGCACATTTAGATGACAAACCAATTTCCAGAGTGCTCGTCGGGAATGGATCAACCGTCAACATCATGCCAATGAAGATGGTGTTACCCCTAGGCGAATTGGAGGAAGATATAATCTCATCAAAGGTTTCAGTTTCGGCCTTCACAAGAGAAATCACAAAGACATATGATGTCTTACCTTTAGAGCCATCATTGGCTCTCACACCACCATGGCCGCTTTCTTCATGGTGAATTCAACTGCGAGTTATCAGACGCTTCTAGGAAGAGATTGGATCCACTCCAACTCATGTATCCCATCATCTTTGCACCAACTCGTTTTATTCTGGAAGGGAGACGATGTGGAGGTTATCCGAGCAAACAAGAAACCCTTCAAAACTTACTCAGACGTGGTTGAAGCCAGACTTTATGAAGAAATCATAGGCCCAATACAAGCTGGGAACAACTATAAAAAGCAATCATGCGGTGAAGAGATTAAGAATATCTTAAAGCCAACTGTAATCGTGCCTTCCTAAAGGCTGATCCGCAATGAACTGATAATCGAAAAAATCCCATGATTAAGACAACATCGGGAAAAGAAGCAGTAGCTTCAACCGCTATATTAAAACTGAATGCACAACATTTGGCGGATAAACTGTACCAAGAAAGCAACATGAGGGTCTCAGAAGTTGAAACCCCTAGGGGAGCGATAAAATTGGTTCCTCAAGAAAAAGAAATCCAACTACAAGATCTAAAAAAGGCAAATCCAAAATTGGAAGATGAAGGTTCCATGGCAGTCAACCCTCTAGATGAAGTAAATTTAGGAATAGACGAGGAACCTCAGGTTATGTTTATCAGTAGTTTATTATGCTAGGCATTGAAAGAAGCCATTGTCAATTTGCTTCATGAGTTCAAACCCTTCAAACAACCAATAAGGAGGATGATCAAAGAGGTTGAAGGCAAGGTGAAGGAAGAGATAGAGAAGCTTTTTAAGGCTAAGTTCATCAGACCAGCAAAGTATGTGGCATGGTTATCCAACGTCGTGCCTGTACTAAAAAAGAATGGTAAATTGCACGTATGTGCAGATTTTTGTGATTTAAATTTAGCTACACCAAAAGATATATATGTGATGCCTATAGCCAATATGTTATAGTAGATGTTGTGTCTAAAGATGAGTTGATATCTCTTTGCGATTTCTATGTGGGATATAACCAAATCCAAAAGCTCTGAAAAGCTTCATGCCTATACTGAGCAATTATACTCCAGAAGTGTTGCTGACCATAATCAACCTACGGGCTCCTTTCCCATTACTGATGCTGCCAAAAAGGGGGAGAAAGCCTCACAGGAAAAAGCCAAGCAAAAGAACGATAATGTTGCTTCTGGAACGCTAGTAACAACTCAATAACAACCACCTCCCAAGAAGAAGAATAACGTGACCTATAAGCTATTGAGCTTCATATGTGTTGATTATGTTGATTGTTATAAATGAATATATCTTATCTTTTCCATAATGCTTCTGAACATTATTTACTTAACTGTTTTTCTCTCTTATAAATGAATAACTTTAATAAATCAACACTTAACCAAATTTATGCAATGGCTCACGATTAAATATTATCTCTAAGAAATTGTTCAAATATCGTTGTGTGCATCTTACTTCTTCCAATATTTCATGCCTCCGATACATTGCGCTTCTGACACTAAACTTAATATTACTATTGAACTCTTTCACTTCTAACATTTTTTAACTTAAGTGAAATTTCCTTCAGTAGATCAACCTTTATGGGGGAGTATCCAGAAGCAATGTAAGTTCAACTATTATGGGGGAGTTAAATTAAATGTTCCTATCCTCTGAATTTTTTCCACCATCAAAATAGGGGAGATTGTTGAAACACGATTTCCACAGTGACTTTTGATTATGACAAAAATACTCAATAGGAAAATAAAATCCCATAAATAGTTTAAGTATAAAAACTAAATGTTGATTTATTTGAACTAATGGTTTGTTAAGTGTGTTTGATTCAAAAGAGAAAGAAAAGAAATTAAAGAAAGGCCTTAAGATTCGTTAAAAGCCCAATGCTTCATTCTGGCCCAGAAGCTAGAAGGATCCAGAAGCTTGTCTCAAGCCTAGAAGACTAGTCAACCGGAAGACAATAGAATCAAAGTTGACTTCTGCTACACCAATTAGCCTCTCAGGTGATGGTTAAAAACCGTCGTCCCACAAGAGAAAAACTATCACGGGGCTCGATGCCGTCTGATAGACCTTGAAATGGTGGTTGGATTCTATCACGTGAAGGCACGTCACATGACATAAGCCTATTTACGGGCTGTCATATTACTCGTGTTACGATGACAACTTATTTATTATTATCGTCACCTCTAATGTCATCGCATGACATCCTAATAATTAAAAATGTCAAGTAGATATATGAGAAATTAGCATATTCTTATTTGCGATGACAGTTTGTATAATAATTTATGTCGTTGTAGCTTGTTTCATATGACATAGGCCTTAATCAATCATGTCAATGGATTTATTTTCAGATGACTGATTCGTTTATTTTAATGTCTTCATATTGTTTTTTAGATTACGTTTTTTAAAAATAAAATGTCACTCTTTGCCTTATTCTTCGAATGAATTTCTGGGTTTTACCTGAATAATGAAACATGCTCAAATGAACATGAAATTCTGTATATCAATGGTTTTAAATTCATTGGAGACCAATGCTCATAATCTGTTTACATTTGTACAGATAAATTTTGAATGTAAGATAAAAAAAAATAAGCAATACATATCCAATGAACAATATCGAATCTTGATGTATCACTCCATATCTTGAAGTCATTATTAGGCCTATAATCCCCAAGTCTTGATATCTGCAAAACCAAAAGCAGGTCATTAATAAACTAACATAATTACACAAAACTCTAAACGCACTACCCTTTCCCCTTTCACGACCTTTCACTTAGACACTCTCATACCAGTATAAATAATAAGCTTTTCAATCGTTCAGTTCCACAAATTCTATACATTCAGACCAAGAAAACTTACACTGTATAATGGCTACCCTTGCAAGTATTTAGGAAACGGTCTTGTTGGACCTATGGAGATTATACCTGGAGAACCCAGGGTGGCTTCTAGCCATCAAAGGTATTACACTGTCAATCCATATTTTCTTCTTTAACTCTTTCTGATTTCATCTTTCTACTTGTAATGATTCTTCTGATCTTTGATGCTAACAGGTCCTCTGGATGAAAAATTTTTATAATGGGAAGTTAGAATAAGAGGCCCCAATACACCCCATATGAAAGAGGTGTATTTCAAATCTGAATCCGTTACCCTTTAGAGTTTCCAGCCAGACCTCCAATAGTAATATTAACTTATCTCATTAAGATATATGAACCTATATGATATTGCATTATACACATACACTAATCAATGTATCTTCTTATTCACATATTCGCTTTAAGATTAGGATCTATCATCTGAATGTGGCTCCTCAGGGGATGATTTCTCTTCTCCATCTCCTTTCTCACTTTGTCTATCCCACTGCCATGGTATAGATCTACCACAATTTATTTAGTTCATTTGATAAACATTTAATGATTTTGTGATCTAATTAGTCTATGCATTTTGTAGCTGTTGTGGCATATATATGATCTACTAATACAACCCCACACTGAGGAGCCATTTCCTGGGCAAGGAGAAGTTGTTGAGCAATACCTCAGCAACATGGCATATTATGATTCAATCAGTTGGAGATGGACTGAGGAGCATGCAAGGTGGATATGAGTTCCACATGTGGTTCTTCTTGTAATTCCAAAACTCCTTTACTATCACATGTGACAGTAAAGGAGATTTGGAATTTTAAGGAGAACCGAATGGAAACAACACTCATCCCCCCTTTTTATAATATAACATAGAACATGCTATTCAGTTTATATATATATATATATATATATATATGTATATTCAAGTCACACCAAAAGACATCTTATCATTTTCAAGCCATATCAAAACATACAAGTAGCCTAAATTGACCTTTTTATTACATGCTTCATACATGCTCAATGACCCTTTTATGTTCCTGCCACTTCGATTGTACTCGTTGAACAATGAGCACAATGATGAAGTTTATGGTGTTGTTACCACAAGGGACTCTCTTTGTGCTGAATGCATCATAAACCTATCACCATGCTGAATGCTTTAGTTTATGATAACAAGCCAAGTGAAAAGGAACATCATAAATACATATTCAATCATAAACATGATCATGCTTCATACTCATAGTCAGTTCTAGCAGTATAACTCGTAGTATCATGCTTCATACACATACTCAATGAACATATATAGTACTACAAGAGCATGGCTAATAAGTTCATACATATTCAACCATAAACAGATTATGACTCAACCTATAAAAGGATTATGCTTCATACACATATGTAATTAACATATATAGTATAAGAGCATGACTAATCAGTTCATATAAGATAACAAACCAAGTAAAACTTGTGCTGATAGCATCAGAAACCCATCACTATACTTCACTGGTTAAGGTATATACAAGTAGCACTAAGCAGGTTCATACATATACTGATATCAGTTCATGCATCATTATTTCACTCATGAACCTTTACTACATGCTTCAAACATGCTCAACAAACATTCAAAGCATAAGAGTATGGCCAATCACAATATAACTCGTAGGTATAAGAGCATATATATAGTATAAGAGGTATACGAGTATGGCCAATCATAATATAACTTGTAGGTATAAGAGCATATATATAGTATAAGAGGTATACGAGTATGGCCAATCACAATATAACTCGTAGGTATAAGAGTATATTGATAGGGGTCAAAAACCCCTATCTTTGGGTACGGTTTTAGGACGGGTTTTAGTGTTATTTCATGAATAAGCGAGCAATTCTCGCATTTATATGCCTTTATGTGAGTTAGTTAGGAATTGGAAATGTTTTATTAACTTTTTGTTGTTTAGGCTCGTTTTCTGATCATTTTAGGCAAATAAGGCCAAAATGGCATGTATGTTATAATTCCGTTATCTTTTATAGCTAATTGATCCGCCAAAAGTCGCACCAAACGGAGCATTTGCTTAAAATGAGAGATTGGCGGGTCAATTTAGCCTCGAGACTAATGTTATTTGGAGTTTTCGTGCATGCGCAGGGATAAATTCAGGTGAGAATTACATCGTGGAACATCGAGCAACCGTGCAGGGCAAAACGGCTCGTTGAACTGGCCTTTTTAGGCCAACTCGCGACGAGCTGGCCATTATAGGCCAGCTCGCCGAGCAGGCCTCCAAGGGCCAGCTCCCCGAGCAGGCCTCCAGGGGCCAGCTCGCCGAGCAGGCCTCCAGGGGCCAGCTCAGGCGAGCTGGGGGCCTGCTCACCGTGAGCTGGCCTGCAAAGGCCAGCGCGCCCTGCTCGGCGAGCTGACCTGCGAGAATTGGTCAAAAAAGTCAGTTTTGACCCCACGACTCCACCACCGGTCCCACGACTTCCCACCTGCACAAGGATACGAAATAGGTCAAAAAGAGGGCCCGAGCTACAACTATAAATAGAACTTTTCCATTGTAAATTAGATATCTTTGATCTTTGTAATTTTCTTAGCTTTCATCTTGAGAAATCCTCTCCACCTCCTCCATATCCTTCAAACCTCCATTGAAGACACCTCCGAAGCTCTGTTCACCGAGGATTGCTCAAGCTCCATCCTTAAGTCCTAGGAAGACGCCTGCATTGGTAGACAGGTTCCCTGAAAGGGATTTTTCTTCTTTTATATTCTGTCTAGCCTCTGATCCATGTTATGAATCCTAGGCTCATTGTATCTTCGTGACAATACTTTCATCTTTGATATATATTATAGTTTTGTTTATTCAACTGTTTTATTGCTTTAATCTTTGTCTTACGCTTTGTCTGATTGGTTTAACTCATTCGATAATCCCAAAATTAAGTTGGCACATATTGCGAGCTGATCTGACCTAGTCAGTGCCTATAGGATTGACGACCCTATAGAAGATTAAGCCCAAATTGCTGAGCCTTAGAGCTAGTTTCGGCCTTACAAGGGAATCACGAACTAGGGACCTCAGGAGGATAGGTAGGGTTAATCGCCTCGGACACAAGTGACTTAGATTAGGTTTTAATTCCGTTGTCTAAACAATCTATTTTCATTATCATCGTATCCCTTCATGTTCCTTCGGATAATTACATTGGTAAAAGATCACCTAGGAGTAGTTTAACTTAATTAGGGGTAGAGTAACTTAATTAGGCGTAGAATAACTTAGTTAGAATTAGATAACTTAGCTAGGAGTAGTATAATTCAACCTAGGAGTAGATTAACTTAAGAAAAACCAAACTCAAAACCCGCTAAGCCTAGATAACACCTGAGACCAAGTAGCTCGATACTTGCAGAAATAAATCCTATGGACGATACCTGGACTTTCCAGAATTTTATTACTTGATAACGACGGGGTACACTTATCCCTTAGTGAGTCTCCTTTACGGGAGGCGCATCAAGTTTTTGGCGCCGTTGCCGGGGATTTATTTCTTCTGCAATATCGAACCAAAGGTCGATTTGTTAGTTTAGGCATTCATTGTGAATACCCTTATTTATATCGTTTATATCGTTTATACTTGTTTATACATATACCTGTTTATAGATATACTTGTTTATATACAATTCGTTTGTAAATATTCTTTGTCTATATCGTTCATACTTATACTTGTTCATATTCATACTTATATATGCAAATACTTGTTTATTCGTTTATACCTCAGTATATATGACCTTTCTATACTTGTTTATATCTACCGTGTTTTATCATAACATGCGTAGTTGTTCATACCTATTCTTATTTATACTTGTTTATACAAACGTATATTTATACTTGTTAAATTCATCTATACTTGTCTGTCTGTGCTTGTTTATACCTTTTATACTTGTTCATTCTTATATTTATATTTGTTCATATTCTGATTCATACTTATACATACTTGTTTATCTCTACTAGTTTGTACCATGTACACCAATCTATATCTGTCAATATAAACCAATAAGAATACTTGTATAAAACTGTGCGACTTTGTATGATGTGTATACTTTTCTCTCATAGGAAAAATTTCTGCTTTCATTTATTTCTTGTATTTATTTCTTCTCAGCATATGCTTACAAGATCAGCGAGAATACCGTGTGTCCCTCGTAACCCTGAACTTGAACGTACTCTTCGCAGGAGCAAACAGATTGGAAAACTGAAGCAAGACGAGATCATCGAGCCTATCAAAATGACTGACAATGAACGGAACACTGAGAACACCGGACCAGAAACTGACACTCGTCTGATGAGTGAGATCCTGGCACCACACCGACACCAGCATCTGTCCGGCATTGCCGCTCCGAACATTCCGGCCAACACATACGAAATCAAGTCAGGCATAATTCACTTGATTCAACAGACCGGATTATTTGGAGGGGAAGCACATGAAAGCCCGAATGATCATCTAGATCGCTTCCTAATGTGCGCAGACACTGCGAGAACAAATGGGGTTCCCCAAGATGCTGCTAGGCTGAAGTTGTTCCCATTTTCTCTAACTGGGCAAACTTTGGAATGGCTAAGAACACTGGAGCCCGGATCAATCATGACTTGGGAAGGATTGGAGAAGGAATTCTTATGCTACTACTTTCCTCCCTCGAAGACAGCAATGCTCAGGGGTGAGATCACATCCTTCCACCAACCCGAGCACGAAGCGCTCCACACATCTTGGACCCGATTCAGAAAAATGTTGCGCATGTGCCCTCATCATGACATACCCAAGCATCAATTGGTGAGCGTCTTCTATCACGGATTGACACCCACTAACAGGGCTATCGTAGACTCCGCAGCGGGTGGAGATTTGTTCAGGAAGACAGCAATAGAGGCGTATGACATGATTAATGAGCTGGCTAGGAAGAGTGTGCAGTGGCAAGAGGAGAAACTCGCTGGCCCCATAAGGCAGCGGGTGTTTGTTGTGGAAGAACAAGAATAAAATCCGGGTGTTGCGGATTTGAGTAGGAAGATGGACGTCCTGTTGGCAAAATTCAGCCAACCTCCCACCTGTGTGCACTGTGGCGGCGACCACCATGGAAAGGACTGTCAGGCAGGTAGCCCTTTCGCTGGAGACGGGGTGGAGATGGTTAATTATGTTGGGGGGCAATCGAGATACAACCAGAACTATAACAACTACAACCCCAACAACCACAACTCCTACAACAACAACAACAACAACTATAGGAGGCCTCAGCACCCGAACCTATCTTACGAAAATTCAAATCAGAATGTGCTTCGACCTCCCAGCGGTTTTGTTCAGGAACATAGAGAGCAGGGGCTTGGCATGCCCCCATATCAACAGCAAAATCAAGGGCCAATGCAACCTCCTAAGGAAACTGACGAGGTGGTTACTCTCTTGAAGGAGATCTCGGTTAGGCTTGCCAACAATGAAGCTTTCTGCAAGGATCTGAGCAATCAGGTAGCCCAGATCAATAGGGACAAGCAGGAAAGGCCATGAGGTTCTCTCCCGAGCACAACGGAGAAGAATCCAAAGATCCTGAGAAAGGATTGAGTAAGGGGGAGAAATCGAGTTCTCCTCGGTTTAAATTAAAAGCTTGAACAATTATTTCTGCAATTTTCTTTTCTTTTTTGTTTTTGTTAAATTTGGTTGTTAGTTTTTAATTCGCATTTTTTTAATTTGTCAAGTTTTGCACTCCCCATACTAAAAAAAAAAATTCGCCCAGCGCCCCAGCTCGGGCGAGCAGGGCACTGACGCCTTGCTCGCCCAGCCGGTCGGCCGACACGGGGCCGTTCGGGATTTCTAAAAATCCCGAATTAAAAAAAAAAAGAGATAAGGTTAGGGGATGACTCATCATCCCCTTCCTTACCTCCTTCTTCTTTCTTTCTTTCTTTCTTTCTTTCTCTCTTTCTTTCCTTCCTTTTTCTTTCACAAACCTAACCCCCCAAATCCTCCATACTAACCCGAATTCAACAACTAAGGTATGGATTCTTACCTATTTTTGATTTCTAACATGTTTCTAGGTTTAGATTTTAGTTTAGGGTGTTAATTTTTGAGATTTGAAATAAACCTAAGTTTTGGTTTTTTTTATCTTTTTTCTCAAATAACCTTTTATTTGCTTTTAATTCTTGACATTCTTGCAATATATAGTAACATTATGATCAATATGTGGTTTAGGTATGATTTTTGTTCTTAATTTGTGAATATTTGGAGAAATTGCTCAATTTGGGTAAAATCTTCATTTTAGCTCAAAGTTCAACTATTCAGTTTATAGTTGAAAACTTGCCAATAGAATTCTATATCACATTCTTAACACATTTTGGTCACTGGGCATCCTTAATTTTGCACGAATTTGGAATTACGGGTAAATTACTTAGGGACTGAAAGCTCATGGTTTTGGTCCCTAAGTTTCTAAGCTATGGTTTATGCCTAATTGTTGGTTGTTTGGGGGTTTATGTTTATGTTTGTGAAGAAATTCTAACTAGTCCGTTTGGTCTATCTCTCAGGTACTATGGGCAGGAAAGGCAAGGCCAAGATCACGGTTAACAATGAAGCCGACTCTGACGTCGAATTCAGCGACGCCCTCCAAGCTAAGTATAATCCCACTTTTGGACTAGTTGATGAGCGTGAGGGGTTGTTGTACACACGGTTCTCTAAGCAGGACCTTGCCACTCGAATCATTGTTGATCAGTCATACCTAACATCTATAGGTTTGGAAAAGGATTTCAATGAAATCCTAAAATTCCAAGGCTGGTATAAACTGGCCACAAAAGGGACCCTAGTGTATTATAACTTTACTATGGAATTTCTGACCACCTTGAAAAAAGAACCGCCTATAGGATCGGGAAAGTATTCTTTCAGACTGAACGGTAGACCATGTCGTCTCAGTGACACTGTGATAGCAGCCTTAATGGGAGTCTACAACCACCCAGAGGCAGTCTCGGGGTTTGAGGAACCCGTGACACCAGATGATGCTTGGCTCCAATTAACAGGCTCATCAGATTATGACTCCCGCACTGCTAGCCCGGTCGCTCTCTTAGACCCATTGCTAAACCTTATACCCAAGTTTGTGGCTCACAACTTGCTAGGCAAAAACGAGAGCAATAAGGTCTCGAGCACGGAATTGCTCATATTATGGTGTGTAGCTAATCATAAACCCGTTGATAATGTCAAAACCATCTTTGAAGGCTTTCAAAGCCAAACAAGTAGAAAACGCGGATCACTTGGTCTTGGACATTTGGTAACCAACTTCCTTGATAACCAATTCAAAAATTTGGAAATCAACGAAGATGGTTTCCACCCCACCTTGCTTAACTCCACATTTTTGGGAAGGTCTACTTTTCATGCAGTTTTAAATAGGAACCCATCTGGAGGAGCAAGCTCAAGCGGGAGGGCAAGAAAACGGGCAAGAAACCCACCACGACAAAGAGAGAGAGAGCACGACGAACCTGAGGAAGAAGAAATTGCAGTAGCAGATGACCAAACGGAACACCAAGAGCCGGGGACGGAGGCCCAATTCCAAGCCATCAACACCATGATGGCAGAGATGAGAGACCTTAACCTTCGGACCTTCAACACTGTTCAACAAATGGACCAACGGTTCACTAACTTCGAGCAGAACATGGACCGGAGGCTCACATGCCTTGAATATGTAGCGGCAGACTACTGTGAGCGCTACAACATGCCGTGGCCAGCCCCCGGCCGATCAGTAAGTTGTCTTCTCCACCCTAACTTTTTGCACTTGTTCTTTATGGTTTGTGATGCAATGTTGGAACTTATTGCATATTTTTAGTGTGAGGAGGAGGGGTAGACAAACTTACAAAAATTGTATAATTTTTTAAAATTTTTGTTGCGTCGTGTCTAGTTTAGTTTAGCGTTTTCGGGTTTTATTTATGTTTTCGCATGTTTAGGACCTAAAACTGTGAACCTCCTTCGAATCTAAACTTCGTTATTTGTCCTTGAGGGCTGAGAACCGAATCTAAGATTGCATGACAACTAGTTTAGGTGTAGGACACAATCCTTGTATCTGTAAAAGTATGAGCTAAAGTTTGCATTTAGACCCTACTTTTGAAGAAATGCTAAAATCATTACTTAGGTAGATAACTTAAGAATTGAAGGCATGTGATGTTAAACTTGAGTTTGGGGAGAACTAGTAAACACAAAATTGAAACCCAAAGAATTGTGAGTTGAATTTGAGCCCAAGAGCGAACATCAAAAAGCTCTTTTTCTTGACATTTTTGTGTGAATGCTTTGACTTGTGGAAAGATTACAGATTTTGTACCTAATACTGTGTTGAACCTACATGCAATGATTTGAGATGATAAACGATGAATCAGCCTCATTAGAATTAACCCTTTTCTTTACCTTATTTTCTCTTTTTCATCCACTCTAGGAAGCCCCTTTGAGCCTATATTTTTGTAGTTTGTAGATTTTTGTTTCGTCCTAACCCAATTTTTGCAAACCTTCACTTGGTTTGTTACTTAACCCAGTTTTTGCAAAGCTCGCATTGAGCATTTCTTTTCTTCTAACGCTTTATCTTTGTTTATGGCATCATAGTAGCAAGCCAAAAGGCTAAGAAGTGAATGAGCATCACTATCCAAAAAAAAAAAGAAAAAAGAGAAAAAGAAAAAGAAAAACAGAAAAAGAAAAGAAAAGAGACGAACAAAAGAAGGAGAACTCTATCTCCCAGTTCTTAAAATTAGAACGTCTCAGAAAAGAAAAAAAAATATATGTAAATAAAAAGCTCAATCACTTCACAATTTGCTAAAGCCATCTTTAAACTTTGTTTTTCTAGCGCTAGAACTCCTAACCCTTGTTGTACCTTTAACCCTCTAACCACATTACAACCTCAATTCGAGGCTGTTTTTTATATCATCGGAGTCATATAGCATAGTAGAGGAACTCGGATGAACGTGCAAAGTCAACGTAATCCTAAGCAAGAACATAAGCCGAGAGTAAACACTTTAGCCACCAAAAATTATGTGAATCGAGTGAACTACCTATGGTGAGGTGTTTTTGTAACGTCCCAAAAATACGCTAATAGATATTTTGATAAAATAATAATAATAATAATAATTTTATAAAATGAAAAATATCAAATAATAAAGGGTAATTTTGGTATTTTATCAAATTTCATTAAAACCTACTTCGTATATCTATATATATAAATGCACAAGGATCAGAAAACCATAACTCCTGAAAAACTAGCCGCCATCATGTAGAGCAAAATTTTGATAAACATTTTCATGGGTTTTCAAGATAAGGTTTGTTAAAACTCTCATTTAAATTATTTTATTTATTTATTTATCATAAGATTATATTGTAAGATCAATAGTATATATTTTTTTTAATTATGGTGGTTTGGCCTTTGAATCTCGCAAATGGAGATTTTGATTTAAAATCTTCATCTATGGCTTCCTCAAAATTTGATTTTTAATGGAATATATATACAATTCATTTTTTTTTGTTTTTTTTTTTTGACAAAGTTTTTGTTTAATTTAAGTTGGGTCAATAAGTTGGATAATATAAATTTATAAGTATAGACTAGTTTTCTTTACAAATATTTATATCTACTCACAGATTTTGTAATTGAAATAATAGAAATTGATAACGTTTATGCATATAGGATTTATGAGCAAGTAATTCATTTTATAAAATTATATAGGATATGATGATCAAATGGAGATAAATCAGAGATCGATAAGATGTTAGTTTTCTATTGGAATTAAGGTAAGTAGTTAATTATATATTTAGCTCTTTGATTGCTTGTTCGTATGTCTATTGTAATTGACTGCTATATTTGTAATGAACGTAAATGGTTAATTAAATATATAATATGTGTTCTTGGTTGTTTGGGTGCTATATTTGACTTGGTTTAATAATTGTTTTGTTGATTTGATTTATATGCTTGACATGTATACTTGATATTTATGATGACTATGATGATATGAATGAATTGAATCTGATATTGATGTTTGTGAGGACGTGAATGGTTTTTAGACCGAGACTTATTGAGTTTAGAATGGAAATTTATTTACATTTGATAAACTTTGGATAATATGAAAGACTGGAAAATTATGAGAATAAGAGGAAAATTATGAGAATAAGAGCTTATCTAGGATAGTATATTCAATGGTTGCGACTAAATTGAGAAAAATGAATATTGTGATCACGTGAAATATAAACACCGGGTATTTGTTACGACAGGGTGTTAAGGTACCGGGTATTTGTTACGACAGGGTACCTAGAGACGGGATACCGGGTATTTGTTACGACAGGGTATCCCAGGATATGTTTTTATTGGCCAAGCAACCATTGAATATTACTAGACTAGAGTAAGCAGGGCCCTTGAACAAATTAATAGTGATTCATTAATTATTGGATGTTTTGCTTGATAACTAATAAATATTAAATGCATGTAAATTGAATTGTATGCGTGTGTGGTTGTGGTTGTGCTATGTATATAGTTAGCTATCTTACCGAGCCCCCCAAGCTCACTCCACTCTCCACCAGTTTTCTTTTCAGGTTAATGTCATTAAATACTAGCGACGCTCGTATGGATCGGCCAGTATGTAGATTCGTCATTATTAGGTTCATATTACTAATAGTCTAGCTTGTCTGCACTTTTGGGTAAATTTTAAACGTTTGGATTCATTTATTTCAACCTATCGGAATGCCTGTATAAATGAAAAGTTGCGACGCTTTTGAGTTTTGTTAGTATATTAAATGAAATTCATTATTGGTTTAAAAATTTGACGGTTGTTAAAAAGGGGTGTTACATTTAATGGTATCAGAGCGGGTCTACGTTCCTAGGGATAGAATATCAAGAGATATGGTACATACTGGCCGAGCGTCTAATGAAATTCTCTAAAGCATTGAATCTCATATTTTAATTTTAAGTTGTTTGATTACAAGTTTTGAAACTAACTTAACAACAAGGGTTAAAGAATATTTGTAGACATTGTCATTATTTGAACCTTAGACTTGTACTGTTGTTTTGCTTGCCAATGTTTCTTGAATTTTGTTGAATAAAATAATTTATCTAAACATAAACTTGATACATTATGCTTTCTACGATTTTCTTATGAATTGTAATTAAATTAAATGTGAATGTTATAGTTTTGCCTTTTTACATTAATTGAATTATTAAGTGTTGAGAAATATCAAAAATTGAAATTTGCATAGCGGATGTCGAATATATTGTAGGGGTACATAGAAAATATATAATGCTTAATGAATTTCCCTCAATTAGGGTTGAGCATAACGTTTTGTATATTTAGTGGAATACATGAGATAGAGTTTAACTAGGACTGAGAATATATAATAGAGATAAATATAAACACTAGTTATTAAATAACTCTAAGTAACCTAATAGTTATCTGTTAGTATTTTATGATAAGTAAAGAGATAATTAACAATAATTATTGTGATTGTCTCTTGTTTTTATTTTTTTTCCCAGCGATTATGTTGGTGTCTTAGTGATAGTGAGACAATCAAGTAGAATTTGTTTTTCTATTCGCGGAGTATGTGAAATCATTTATATTTATTTTTTGTTCTAGTGCATTTGCATATAAAAAGCATTACTTGCTTACAACCAAGTTTTAGCATGTTTTTACAATATGTACCGATATAAGATCTCTTTATGTGGTGATTTCTCTAGAGTTAAATTTAATGTGAATTCCAAATTTCAGGTTTTACATGTGTTATTCTTTGAAAACTTAATTTTTCAAAATTTCAAAAGAATGTGGACATTAATTTTTCATATTTCCGAAGTTTCTGCTATAAGTATTCCTTTGATGAATAGAGGGAAAATATTTATCAATAATTAAAATAAAATAAAATTTGACATTAGAGTGAGTATGCATTGATATCCAAAAAAATCTAAATTCATTGAATATTTTATAATTATGAGGATGTGTTACTCTCCTAATACCATGTTTTTATATATTATATTTTATTACATCAAAATCATTTATTAGATTTATTAATTAAATAGTTTAGAATTACGAAAAAGTATTTGAGGTTTAATAGTATGAAATTGGAGAATTTTTATGTTCAAAAAAATGTCAGAGGAAACCCAAAATATATGTTCATGTTATTCTGATAATTTTGTTTTTGCTTTAAATTTTTTTTTAATATCAGATTTCTCTTTGTATTTTAATTTTCTTGGGATGAAGGTGATTTTGCAATGCGATTAATAACCTTCTATTTTCATGTTAACTTGTTTTGGATTCCATGTATTAAGTTTATTGCATATCTTTGGACAAGATGATTTTTACAGCTTATGACCAATTTTGGGTCTTTTTTTTTTTTTTAGATATATATACCTATAGGTTTAATGATAGAACTAATATATACTTCATGTATATATATGATTTAAGATAACAGTGAAAAAAAAATCTTCAAAAAAGAAGAGAATAGTGATATTTTTTTTTCTTCTTTCTTTTTTGAAAATCCATTAGTTAGTGTGGGTCTCACTTCAATTTTTATTTTCTTGTAATAACAAAGTGTACATAAAAGGATATATATATATATATATATATATATATATATATATATATATATATATATATATATATATATATATAATTATTTAGTTAAAGTTGTTTTTCCTTAAACTTAAAAGTGTTGCAATGCATTTTTATTGATTTAATATTTTTTTTTAAATATAGTCAAAATAAGTTCATCATACTTCACTCTTAAATTTCGAGGACGAAATTTCTTTTTAGAGGGAAAGAATTGTAACGTCCCAAAAATACGCTAATAGATATTTTGATAAAATAATAATAATAATAATAATTTTATAAAATGAAAAATATCAAATAATAAAGGGTAATTTTGGTATTTTATCAAATTTCATTAAAACCTACTTCGTATATCTATATATATAAATGCACAAGGATCAGAAAACCATAACTCCTGAAAAACTAGCCGCCATCATGTAGAGCAAAATTTTGATAAACATTTTCATGGGTTTTCAAGATAAGGTTTGTTAAAACTCTCATTTAAATTATTTTATTTATTTATTTATCATAAGATTATATTGTAAGATCAATAGTATATATTTTTTTTAATTATGGTGGTTTGGCCTTTGAATCTCGCAAATGGAGATTTTGATTTAAAATCTTCATCTATGGCTTCCTCAAAATTTGATTTTTAATGGAATATATATACAATTCATTTTTTTTTTGTTTTTTTTTTGACAAAGTTTTTGTTTAATTTAAGTTGGGTAATATAAATTTATAAGTATAGACTAGTTTTCTTTACAAATATTTATATCTACTCACAGATTTTGTAATTAAAATAATAGATTGATAACGTTTATGCATATAGGATTTATGAGCAAGTAATTCATTTTATAAAATTATATAGGATATGATGATCAAATGGAGATAAGTCAGAGATCGATAAGATGTTAGTTTTCTATTGGAATTAAGGTAAGTAGTTAATTATATATTTAGCTCTTTGATTGCTTGTTCGTATGTCTATTGCAATTGACTGCTATATTTGTAATGAACGTAAATGGTTAATTAAATATATAATATGTGTTCTTGGTTGTTTGGGTGCTATATTTGACTTGGTTTAATAATTGTTTTGTTGATTTGATTTATATGCTTGACATGTATACTTGATATTTATGATGACTATGATGATATGAATGAATTGAATCTGATATTGATGTTTGTGAGGACGTGAATGGTTTTTAGACCGAGACTTATTGAGTTTAGAATGGAAATTTATTTACATTTGATAAACTTTGGATAATATGAAAGACTGGAAAATTATGAGAATAAGAGGAAAATTATGAGAATAAGAGCTTATCTAGGATAGTATATTCAATGGTTGCGACTAAATTGAGAAAAATGAATATTGTGATCACGTGAAATATAAACACCGGGTATTTGTTACGACAGGGTGTTAAGGTACCGGGTATTTGTTACGACAGGGTACCTAGAGACGGGATACCGGGTATTTGTTACGACAGGGTATCCCAGGATATGTTTTTATTGGCCAAGCAACCATTGAATATTACTAGACTAGAGTAAGCAGGGCCCTTGAACAAATTAATAGTGATTCATTAATTATTGGATGTTTTGCTTGATAACTAATAAATATTAAATGCATGTAAATTGAATTGTATGCGTGTGTGGTTGTGGTTGTGCTATGTATATAGTTAGCTATCTTGCCGAGCCCCCCAAGCTCACCCCACTCTCCACCAGTTTTCTTTTCAGGTTAATGTCATTAAATACTAGCGACGCTCGTATGGATCGGCCAGTATGTAGATTCGTCATTATTAGATTCATATTACTAATAGTCTAGCTTGTCTGCACTTTTGGGTAAATTTTAAACATTTGGATTCATTTATTTCAACCTATCGGAATGCCTGTATAAATGAAAAGTTGCGACGCTTTTGAGTTTTGTTAGTATATTAAATGAAATTTATTATTGGTTTAAAAATTTGACGGTTGTTAAAAAGGGGTGTTACAGTTTTATTTAGCTATCCCCTTAAGCTCTTTTAATTGAACATGTGTCCTTTTGCTTAAAACATATGACCTATGATAATTGAAATGTGGCTTTTGGATATTGTGTCTCTACTTTGTATTTCCGAATGCATGTAATTACAGATGCTCGAAATTGTGTCAAGCACCTAGTCAAACCGGGAGGTTTTCTAGCTTGCTTGTGATTGCGGGTTTAGTTTTTTAGTTTACTTGGGGACAAGTAAAGTTTTAAGTGCGAGGAGGTTTGATAGGGGTCAAAAACCCTTATCTTTGGGTACGGTTTTAGGACGGTTTTTAGTGTTATTTCATGAATAAGAGAGCAATTCTCGCATTTATATGCCTTTGTGTGAGTTAGTTAGGAATTGGAAATGTTTTATTAACTTTTTGTTGTTTAGGCTCGTTTTCTGATCATTTTAGGCAAATAAGGCCAAAATGGCATGTATGTTATAATTCCGTTATCTTTTATAGCTAATTGATCCGCCAAAAGTCGCACCAAACGGAGCGTTTGCTTAAAATGAGCGATTGGCGGGTCAATTTAGCCTCGAGACTAATGTTATTTGGAGTTTTCGTGTATGCGCAGGGATAAATTCGGGCGAGAATTATATCGTGGAACATCGAGCAACCGTGCGGAAGCGTGCAGGGCAAAACGGCTCGTCGAACTGGCCTTTTTAGGCCAGCCAGCTCGCCGAGCAGGCCTCCAGGGGCCTGCTCGGGCGAGCTGGCCATTATAGGCCAGCTCGTGTGAGCTGGGGGCCAGCTCGCCGAGCAGCGCGCCCTGCTCGGTGAGCTGACCTGCGAGAATTGGTCAAAAAAGTCAGTTTTGACCCCACGATTCCACGACCGGTCCCACGTCTTCCCACCTGCATAAGGATACGAAATAGGTCAAAAAGAGGGCCCGAGCTACAACTATAAATAGAAGTTTTCCATTGTAAATTAGATATCTTTGATCTTTGTAATTTTCTTAGCTTTCATCTTGAGAAATCCTCTCCACCTCCTCCATATCCTTCAAACCTCCATTGAAGACACCTCCGAAGCTCCGTTCACCGAGGATTGCTCAAGCTCCATCTTTAAGTCCTAGGAAGACGCCTGCATTGGTAGACAGGTTCCCTGAAAGGGATTTTTCTTCTTTTATATTCTGTCTAGCTTCTGATCCATGTTATGAATCCTAGGCTCATTGTATCTTCGTGACAATACTTTCATCCTTGATATATATTATAGTTTTGTTTATTCAACTGTTTTATTGCTTTAATCTTTGTCTTACGCTTTGTCTGATTGGTTTAACTCATTCGATAATCCCAAAATTAAGTTGGCACATATTGCGAGCTGATCTGACCTAGTTAGTGCCTATAGGATTGACGACCCTATAGAAGATTAAGCCCAAATTGCTGAGCCTTAGAGCTAGTTTCGGCCTTACAAGGGAATCACGAACTAGGGACCTCAGGAGGATAGGTAGGGTTAATCGCCTCGGACACAAGTGACTTAGATTAGGTTTTAATTCCGTTGTCTAAACAATCTATTTTCATTATCATCGTATCCCTTCATGTTCCTTCGGATAATTACATTGGTAAAAGATCACCTAGGAGTAGTTTAACTTAATTAGGGGTAGAGTAACTTAATTAGGCGTAGAATAACTTAGTTAGAATTAGATAACTTAGCTAGGAGTAGTATAATTCAACCTAGGAGTAGATTAACTTAAGAAAAACCAAACTCAAAACCCCCTAAGCCTAGATAACACCTGAGACCAAGTAGCTCGATACTTGCAGAAATAAATCCTGTGGACGATACCTGGACTTTCCAGAATTTTATTACTTGATAACGACGGGGTACACTTATCCCTTAGTGAGTCTCCTTTACGGGAGGCGCATCATATATATATATATATATATATATAGTATAAGAGTATGGCCAATCACAATGAACATTTAAATCGTAAGAGCATGCCTAATCAGCTACATGCTTCAACATGCTCAATGAACATTCATACACATACTCAATAAACATACATAGTATAAAGGGATGCCTAATCAGCTCATACGTATTCAACCATAAACATGATCATGCTTCATACACATACTCATAGTCAATTCTAGCTTCCTAAACAGAACATCAAACATAAACAGGATCATGCTGCATACACATACTCATAGTCAATTCTAGCTTCCTAAACAGAACATCAAACATAAACAGGATCACGCTTTATACATATACTCATAGTCAGTTCTAGCTTCCTAAACTGAACATCAAACATAAACAGGATCATGCTTCATACACATACTCATAGTCAGTTCTATTTTCCTAAACAAAATATCAACCATAAACAAGATAAGTTCATAGCAATATAACTCACATAGATGTCAATGAAATAGATATATCCAACCAATCAGTTTATAGCAATACAACTCATATTCATATATGGTTAAGGTATTCAACCAATCAGTTCATACAAACCCTTCACTATATGACTATGCTTCAAAAATTTAAGTTCACTATATGACTATGCTTTATACACAACCCTTCACGAATAGAAAATCAATCACAAATAGGAAATCAGTTAATAGCAATACACATACACAACCTTTTACGATGTACTGCCATTTGGATTGTACTCATTGAAAAATAAGCACGACGATGAAGTTTGCGATGCTATCACCACAAGTTCAAAATTTGTGCTGATAGCATCGTAAACCTATCACCATTCTGAATGCTTTCAATAAGATAACAAGACAAGTAGAAGGTATATCGTAAACCTATCTCAGCATCACCCACAACAATATCATATATGCAACCAATCAGTTCAAACCAACATAACAATATATACACTCAATAAAATCTTCACATATGTTAAAGGCATGAACTGATTGACAATTTCTTCAGTCAACCTTCCCATATACTTAAGCATTCTTACTATCCCTGCAAATATTATGTTCAAATAAAAAGGAATCAGATGAGTACATGACATTTTCAACATCACGCATTATATTGCCCTAAGTTAAAAAAAGACAAAGACCCAAGCTTTTCATTAGTGAATCTAACAATGAATACAGTAAAATCAGTGTATCTAAGCGAGAGATCTAACCTTTTCAATGATAGGTCTGAAAATTAATAGATCCTTATACCAGCTGCTGAAATCTGCATACACAAGAGTAAATTAGATGAGGAAATGATAGAGTAAGGAACAATGAAACTCTAATACATCCAGGAACGAAGAAAATATGGCTTACTATTACGGTGTTTCGATCTCAGTCCTAGTGATTTGCATGTAGAAAGCAACTGGAGATAGAGAGGGATGAGAGAGATGAAGCCTTAGCCAAAGAGGGAGAAACCTAAAGTGGGATTTGGGATGAGAGAGGGGTTTATATATGAGCTGTGAAATTCAGTCAAACGTATTGAGCGTCTAAATTTGGCATCTATTTTAGTTGGCCGTGTAAGTGGAATTTCATTTGCCACTTTTTTTGGTTTTCCGCATACAATGACAGTCATTTATCACAAGTGTCATCTGATGAGTAAGTAAATTTTAAATAAAACGCGCGTTTTCTTTAGATAGAAGAAATGTGTCATCGGAAGGCCATATGTGAATTGGGTTGGTTTAAATTTATGCTTTCAGATGACATACTTTTAATATACTGTCATGAAAAACAATCAGACGACACGAAAACAAATGTCTGTCATGCATCTTGCATGTGAAAGGGAAAATGGCTTAGTGTTCTCTCACTGAAAATGCGCTACTATATTAGGAAAGAAGTACAAGCAATATGTGCTTCTCCCCCTGGAAAATTTGGACTCTTTGTCATAATTGTCCAACCCATTAGACTGCCTCCAGCAGAATTCAGAAGCATGCTGTGAAGAAGACAGAAGGAAAAGCAACTTCAACGAAAAACTTTTGTACAGAAGCCAGAAGTTGAAAGTGACAAAATGGAGCTTTTCCTCCAACTGTCTTTTCAAAATTTGAATTGACCCCTCTCAATGCTTCACTATAAAAGCCCCAATAAAAGCTTCATTTGCACTAGATCATCAACGCTGAAATCAAGAGAATCACTCTTCAAATGCCAAAAGAAAAAAAAAGCAAAAAGCAAAAAGCTTATACACATTCATTGTTTGCATTCATGTAATAGCTGATATAACTTTACTTTGTGTTCTAAGTTAGAACAAAATTCATCAATTTTTAAAAGATAAGAAGCTCTCCTGTTCACTTCGGTTAAAAGTGAATATGTTGAGAGATAGATAGATATCTGATTATAGTGTGCAAAGGATTGTACTTTGTAGTGCCTCTGTGTCTATTGTAAAGGTTTGTGCTCTACTGTTTGAAAGAGTTCATTAGTGGATTAAAACCCAAAAGCAGGTATTCTGAGGCTGGATGTAGGGAAGAGGCCGGACCAGTATAAATATTGAGTAACTTCTCTCCAACCCTTTACTTTACTTAGTTCTGATATTTGCTTGCTTTTGTATTTAATCACCTAAGTAACGCTTCCGAATATTGTGCATAATAGATCGCAACTTAAGTCTTAACAGAAGCTCCTCTGGTTGAGCCGCATTCTATTCAGAAAGATCAGAAGCAAAATCAAGCTTCGTTTAGCTGTATAACTCAGTAAACGAAGATTGCCTCTGATTCTGAACTTGCCTTTGTTTTGTGCTATTGAATTAATTGTGATAAAAATTTATTAACGGTTAAATTTACCCAATAGTTCCATTCATCCCCCCTTTAGAACTAAACTTTATCCTAGAAGGGACCAACAATAATGTCTTCGGTATGGAGGGCTTACATGCTTCTCCTTAGATCTCCGCTGAAATACTTCTAGTTGAGATTCCTTGGAGAATCCTCACTTTCTAGGACATGCTTGGGCATCATGATGCCTTGTAGAATAAGCAACCGATCCTTTCCTTTCTCCATACTTGCTAGCTTATTTTTCCTCCTTCAACTCTAACCGCATTATTTCCACCTGTGAAGCATGCTCATCCCGAAGGATGTTCTTAGATTCTTAAATAGATCCTGTTGGTCCCATGTAACTTAATATGATTAGTTCCAGGGGGGTTAGGAACTAATGTAACTTTTTCTCTTAATAATGCTGACTTAATTTAATGTTTGATAATTTAACTCAGCTTTAGGTCAGCAGGGCTGAGTGAAGTGCGAGACAGCTTTAATCAGAGACTGACTAGAGCTGTTTCAATTGTGAGTTGGGAATAACACTTTAGGTCAGCTTCCAACTCAGCACTCTGATTACTCGTTGTCAGCTTATACAAATTATATACTGTTGGGGTTTAGTGTCCTATAGACAATTGTTCTAGGATACAAACTTAATGTAAATGAATTGTTCTTTATATCATTTGTTTAATGAGATATATGTTTTGTAACTATATAAAGGCAATCCCTTTTTTAAGCACTAAATAAAGTATAATAAAAGGAAATCCGTAAGTTTGTTTAAAGTGATTATAAAGTGTTCATATAAGCATGAAGTGAGACAAAACTTTATAGTAAACTGATAAACTTAAAACCACCCCAAGTCAAGTGATATGTTTGGGATTGACATATCACTGTTGAGACTTGTATGTAACAATGTCTTCTGTCCGACAGAAAGCTGATCTCACGAGCTTCATATATACAGATATCTGGACAGTTACATAGATCCGATGAAACGTTGTTCATTAGGATTGGGGATCCGATTTGAGATAACAGGATGGGTAGATTCATCCTTGTCACCTATTCATCTCATTGGTATTAATAGGTATAACTAATCCTCAGACTCAAAGGAATGTTAATTGGTCATCCTGAATTACTGAATGTGAGACTTTGATCCTGCTGTCCCACGATCCTTAACAGAGATGACTCTGGGGTGTGAACGGCAAAGGTTGGGTGTCACAAGAGGTAATGTCAGGGTAGTTATACATTGGATTGAGCATTTATCACTCCCGATAAATGGGAGATACGTCCATGGATCACTTGTGGAAGACTCGACTCTAAATCCTTGCAAGGTGATAGCTTAAGACTTGAAATGCAGATTTCACTTAACCTATCTATTTGAGTTGACTCGGCCTGTACAAGTAAAACGAACGTCTCATTATATGTGACTTGACATCATCCATAGTCATAAGATCCAGTTCAAGGATGTAGTTGATAAAGGATCGAATTATACTGTAACTAATACGGAATGGTTAACGACGGAATCAACCTATCTTCTTAACGGACTCTGGAGGAATGATTACAGACTTGCCAATAACATACTCAGTACATCATTCCGTTATGCAAAGATTAAATATAATTCTTGAAGAAATTAATTTAATAGTTGCATACGGCCAGAAGTAGTAAGAACCTAATGGATCACACATAAGACTTGGAACCAAAAGAGAGATGGATGTTATTAATTGATGGAAGCCCAATTGAGCCCAGTAAGGCCCATTTAATTAAAGGGGGCCGAAATTTATATATAATTAGTAATTAATTATTTTGATTTTATTAATCCTAATTTGATTAGGAATATGAATTAAATTAATTAAGAGATAATTAAGTTAGGAGTTTTAATTAGATTAATACACTCCTATTATTATCCAATAAGGTTGTTTATTATTATCCTAGATATATTAGATATATAGTGAGATAATAATTAGGAATTCTATTCCGAATGGAATTCCTATTAAGTAACCTATTCCTATCTAACTAGGGTTTAGATACAAGTGATTATATATACCCCCTACTACATAGAATTTCGACTAAGCCCATATACTCCCCTTTGTGAATTTCGATTTTTGCAAGAGAGAGAGAGAAAAGAATTCGACTCCCCTAGTTCGTGGACAAGAATTCATACGGCTTCCATCGATCGATTAATTTCATCTATCTCCCTTTTTCTTTGATCTTGTGTTGATTAATTAGAGGCAATCTATTTTGGTTGCATCTCATACGGTTGATTCTAACTTAATCTTCTTGTGTTTTACTTTGTGCTTGGGCACTCGGATTAGAGTTGTGGGCACGGTAGATTGTTCATCGTAAGGTATTTCTTCTTAACCCTCTTTATATGAAATAACGATTAACGGATCCTATGGTTATATGGAAGTAGGCTAAAATTTTTATATTTCCGCTGCTATACCTTAGCCTAATTTCCAACAGTGGTATCAGAGCCATCGTTAAATCCGTTATTTCATATATGAAAATTTAGAAGTTTTTCAATAGGATTGAATAAATACTTATGGTTAGGTTAATTGATAAATAAGTTTTGATTAATTAATCCTAAGGATAAATAAGTGTTGATTAATTGTTAATTAAAACTGATTATGCATATGTTCCTAATTATTTCGGTTGATAATCATTATAACAGAATCTATTAGTTTTATAGTTAGGTTAATAAAATCAGTTTTATTAAATCTAAAGATAAAACGGAAACCTATTGTAGTTTTTCCTATTTCTGAAAATCGTTTTTAAAAATCATTTTAAAATCTGATATATATATATATTTATAAATAAATATATATATATATAACGCGACAGTGGGCCGAGTCGCGCCTCGCGGTGCGACTGGCCGCTGTCGCGCGCGGCTGCTGCCTCGCAGCAGCAGCTGCGTGCGGCGCTGGGGGCGCCGCTGCCGCAAGGCAACGGCGTCCCGCGCGCCCTAAGGGCCGCTCCCAATCGGCATCGGCCCACTCTCTGGCTCGGTCCGATGCCCACTTGATTTTAAATGGTTTAAAATCATTTTATATTTGAATATATATATATATTTCAGAAATTGATAGTTTTCTGTTTTTGATTATCGAATGAAAATTTGTTTAAAAGTTTGTTTTACCAATTTGTAAATCAAAATGTTAAATGAATTAAAATCTAAATAATTGGAACATGCATAATTAAAGTTTTGTATAGTTATATTAACCTAAAAGTTTAATATAAAAGGATACGAAACTATTAGAAGTAAAATTGGATGAAAGTTAATTTGATAAGTTAATGTGATTAACATAAATATTACATAAGATAGTTATGTAATCAACCAATTAAATTTATTTAATTGAGTCTATGCATGTTTGGAGTTATGGACATATTTGGACCCTCTCTTTAGTCTTTTGGTATTTTTGAAATAGGGCCTGCGAGTTCTGCCTATCTACTATCTATTGTAATTTCTCCTCTCATCTAATTCCCTTCAATTCAGTTGAAGTTTTCTTTAATAGTATGGAAATAAATATGTAATTTCAAGGCGCCATGGAGAAGATGGAGGACCTAAAGAGAAATATGTAATAGTTAGTATTTCCTTAGGTTTGCCCTTTTATTCCGTCTCTGGCTCGACGGAATAATTTAGATGATATGTCCATAATGCCAATGTATGTGAATGTACGTGTCTGATGTATGCTAAAGCAAATCAAGACTAAGTTAGATTATGAGACATAAAATAAAATCCCTCATTAAAAAGTTAAGTAAATAAGTAAGTTATTAAAATCGGTTGCCCCTCCCTAATATTATAATTCAGCCGGCAGTACTGGGGGCCTTTGGGTTGTTGAGTAAACTCAAGCTCGGGGTCTTATGGTAACACCTGAATTATCGAAAATCGTTCTTTCATGAATATGGGGTAATACTTAAATTAGATTATGATAATTGGATGAGTAAACTCATGTTGTCATAAACTAATGGGCAAGATGGTTGGGATTAATATGAATAGCATATTAGTTACTAATGTGGTTAGTAACCCAATAACCTAGGAATCACATTAGAGATGTGATTGATCATATGAATCTGCCTAATGAATGAGACTAGCTTGTTGAGTAAACTCAAGGCGAAATCTCAGGAGTTAGGATCCTAGCTCACTAAAGGATTTGTGAAATTCTTCGAATTAATATGGAGGGCTATTAATTTGGCAAAATAGTGGGAGCAATCTAAAATAAACTAAAAGTCCTATAATTTTAGATTGATATACTTTAAGCAAATGAATGACATACGTTTACTCTTTCTCACTCTCAGGTTTAATTAAACACACTCTTAAAATCATGACTAACACCAATCTGCGAAACATTCTTACCGATAACAAATTGAATGGTTCAAACTTCACCGACTGGTATCGCAACCTCAAAATTGTTTTGAAGTTCGAGAGGAAAGGGTATGTACTTGATACACCGATACCCCCTTACCCAACGAATGATGCTTCCTACTAAGAATCTTATGCTTACTTGAAGCACAAATCTGATGATGATCAGACAGGAGACATCATATTTGCATCTTTGACACCGGAAGTTAAAAGGCAACTACATTCAGATATGGATGCCTATTCCATGGTCAAGCACCTAAAAGAGTTATTTGTAAATGAAACTCGGTGCGAGCGCTTCGAAATAACAAAGGAGTTATACAAAAGCAAGATGCAGGTGGGCACATCTGTAATGGCACATTGTGCCAAAATGATCAGCCTTATCACCAAGTTTTCTAGTATTGGAGATGCGATGGATGATGAACTAAGTGAAAACTTACTTCTTCAATCCCTCCCCGAGAGTTACTCACAGTTCATCGAGAACTACCAAATGAGTGGCTTGCAAATCTCTCTTGCAGAGCTTGCACATATGCTCGAGTCAGTCGAGCCCATTATAAAAGAAAATGAGGAGATACTGGCCCTTGCTATTGAAGGATCGAGAAAAAGGAAAGGGATCTCTCCCGATCCAAACCATCCTGATAAAGGCAAGGGGGCTATGCTCACTGAAACAAAGGGAAAGGAATTAAAGAAGCCTAAAGGAAAATGCTACTATTGTGGTGACTTGGGGCATTGGAAGAGGGACTGCATGGAGTACCTAACCTTCCACAAGAAGGAAAATAACGGTGCTACATCATCTGGTATGTTTTATATTGAAATAAATACAGCTTCACTGTCTGAATCTTGGGTACTTGATACCGGATGTGGATCTCATATTTGTACAAATATGCAGGAGCTAAAACAGACTAAGGAACTAAAGAAAGGAAGCATAAACTTGCGAGTGGGAAATGGAGCAACAGTTGCCGCCATCGCAATTGGAGATTATGTTTTATCTTTGCCCTCTGGGCTTGTAATAGAATTAAGGAATTGTTTATACGTTCCTGAAATGTCTCGTAACATTATTTCTATTAGCCGTCTTGTTGACGACGGTTTTCATATTTCAATAAAGAACAATAGTTGCAATTTTTATAAAGATTCGATCTTTTATTTTTCAGGAATATCACAAAATGGGATTTATGTGTTGGATGACAAAACTCCTGTTTTTGCAATTGATACCAAAAGACATAAGATAGATAATTCAACTTACTTATGGCATTGTCGTTTAGGCCATATAAACAAGAGACGCATGCTAAAGCTACATTCAGATGGGCTTATAGATCCAATCGATCATGAATCATTAGAAACATGCGAATCATGTTTAAAAGGTAAAATGACAAAGACACCCTTTAGCAATAAAGGTGAGCGTGTATCAGACACTCTAGGACTTATTCATTCAGATGTATGCGGTCCTATGTCAGTCCAAGCAAGAGGAGGATTCAGATACTTCATAAGCTTTATAGATGACCATACCCGATATGGTTACGTCTACTTGATGAAACACAAATCAGAAGCTTTTGAGAAATTCAAATGCTTCAAGAATGAAGTAGAAAATCAATTAGAAAGGAAAATAAAGATGCTTCGATATGATCGAGGTGGCGAATATCTTTCAGATGAATTTTTGAATTATCTAACTGAATGTGGGATATGCTCACAATGGACACCTCCCTATACACCACAACACAATGGTGTATCCGAGAGGAGAAACCGTACCCTACTAGATATGGTACGATCCATGATGAGCATGGCCTTACTTCCAAAGACATTCTGGGGCTATGCCTTAGAAACTGCCCTCTTCACCCTAAATCGAGTACCAACTAAATCCGCTAGTTCCACACCATATGAATTGTTCATTGGTAGGAAACCCATGTTCTCATTCATGAGAGTATGGGGTTGTTCAGCGTTTGTCAAACGCATTGCGTCCGACAAACTAGATTCGAAATCTGATAAATGTTTCTTCATTGGATACCCTAAGGAAACTATGGGATATTACTTCTATCATCCAGATGATCAGAAAGTAATCGTATCCAAGCACGCAACCTTCTTAGAGAAAGAGTTTCTCGAAGAAACACAAAAGGGAAGCGTGATTGAACTTGACGAAGTTCAAGAAGAAGAAACACCGACTGAAACAACAGAGGCGGTTGAGGTACCCGAAGGAGTCCCATTAGATGAGACTCCAGTGCAACCTATTCGTAGATCACGAAGAGTTCATGAACTCCCAGTTAGATATGGTTTTCTAGTGGGAGATGATAATGAGGTTCCCGTGTTAGACGACGAACCCGAAAACTACGAAGAGGCTCTTACTAGTCCAGATTCTAAAGCATGGCTTGAGGCCATGGATTCTAAAATGGATTCCATGTATACTAACCAAGTGTGGACTTTGGTTGATCCACCCGAAGGGATAATACCCATTGGGTGCAGGTGGATCTTCAAAAAGAAGACAGACATGGATGGAAAGGCTAGCACCTACAAAGCTAGGTTAGTAGCGAAAGGATATCGTTAGAAGCAAGGAATTGATTATGACGAAACTTTCTCTCCTGTGGCTATGTCCAAATCAATCAGAATCATGCTTGCAATTGCCGCTCACTACGATTATGAGATTTGGCAAATGGATGTGAAAACAGCTTTCCTAAACGGAAACCTGCTTGAGGATGTATATATGATGCAGCCTGAAGGTTTCATATCAAAGGATGCAAATAAAGTTTGCAAATTTCAGAGATCCATTTATGGACTCAAGCAAGCATCTAGAAGCTGGAATAAGCGTTTTGACGAAACCATAAAAAAATTTGGTTTTGAACAAAATTGCGAAGAAGCTTGCATTTACAAGAAAGCAAGTGGGAGCTCTATAGCATTTCTCATACTATATGTGGACGATATATTATTAATGGGAAATGACGTTGCTCTCTTACAGTCAGTGAAAGTTTGGTTATCTGGTAACTTCTCAATGAAAGACCTTGGTGAAGCAGCTTATATACTTGGTATAAAGATCTATAGAGATAGATCGAGAAGACTGGTTGGTCTTTCACAGGCTACATACATTGAAAAGGTGCTAAATCGGTTTAGCATGCTTGAATCGAAACGAGGTAACTTACCCATGCTACATGGAGTAAAGTTAAACAATCATCAATGTCCTAAAACCGATGACGATAAACGACGCATGGCTGTAGTCCCGTACGCCAGCACAATCGGTTCGATTATGTATGCTATGCTATGCACTAGACCTGGCATAGCGTTCGCGTTATCTGTAACGAGTCGTTACCAAGGGAATCCAGGAGACGAGCATTGGATTGCCGTCAAGAACATTCTTAAGTACTTGAGAAGGACTAAAGATATGTTCCTAGTGTACGGAGAAGGAGATCTGAAAATAGAAGGATTTTCAGACGCTAGTCATCTCACAGATGAGAATGATTTTAAATCCCAATCAGGATACCTGTTTATCTTGAATGGGGCCGCGGTCAGTTGGAAGAGTTCCAAGCAGGGAAGCGTAGCTTTCTCTACGACCGAGTCAGAGTATATCGCAGATGCGGAAGCAGCAAAGGAAGCAGTTTGGATTAGAAAGTTCATTACAGAACTGGGTGTGGTGCCTGACATTGTCAATCCCATTACACTGTACTGTGATAACAATGGAGCCATTGCGCAAGCAAAGGAACCACGGTCTCATAATGCATCCAAGCATTACCTTAAGCGATACCACATCATTAGAGAGATTGTGGCTAGAGGAGATGTGAGAATAGAAAGAGTACCAACAGAGGACAACGTTGCAGATCCGTTGACAAAGCCTTTAACCTAGAGAACACATGATCATCATTTAACTTCTACTGGGATAAGTTTTAGAAACAATTGGCTTTAGTCCAAGTGGGAGTATGTTGGGGTTTAGTGTCCTATAGACAATTGTTCTAGGATACAAACTTAATGTAAATGAATTGTTCTTTATATCATTTGTTTAATGAGATATATGTTTTGTAACTATATAAAGGCAATCCCTTTTTTAAGCACTAAATAAAGTCTAATAAAAGGAAATCCGTAAGTTTGTTTAAAGTGATTATAAAGTGTTCATACAAGCATGAAGTGAGACAAAACTTTATAGTAAACTGATAAACTTAAAACCACCCCAAGTCAAGTGATATGTTTGGGATTGACATATCACTGTTGAGACTTGTATGTAACAATGTCTTCTGTCCGACAGAAAGCTGATCTCACGAGCTTCATATATACAGATATCTGGACAGTTACATAGATCCGATGAAACGTTGTTCATTAGGATTGGGGATCCGATTTGAGATAACAGGATGGGTAGATTCATCCTTGTCACCTGTTCATCTCATTGGTACTAATAGGTATAACTAATCCTCAGACTCAAAAGAATGTTAATTGGTCATCCTGAATTACTGAATGTGAGACTTTGATCCTACTGTCCCACGATCCTTAACAGAGATGACTCTGGGGTGTGAACGGCAAAGGTTGGGTGTCACAGGAGGTAATGTCAGGGTAGTTATACATTGGATTGAGCATTTATCACTCCCGATAAATGGGAGATACGTCCATGGATCACTTGTGGAAGACTCGACTCTAAATCCTTGCAAGGTGATAGCTTAAGACTTGAAATGCAGATTTCACTTAACCTATCTATTTGAGTTGACTCGGCCTGTACAAGTAAAACGAACGTCTCGCTATATGTGACTTGACATCATCCATAGTCATAAGATTCAGTTCAAGGATGTAGTTGATAAAGGATCGAATTATACTGTAACTAATACGGAAAGGTTAACGACGGAATCAACCTGTCTTCTTAACGGACTCTGGGGGAATGATTACAGACTTGCCAATAACATACTCAGTACATCATTCCGTTATGCAAAGATTAAATATAATTCTTGAAGAAATTAATTTAATAGTTGCATACGGCCAGAAGTAGTAAGAACCTAATGGATCACACATAAGACTTGGAACCAAAAGAGAGATGGATGTTATTAATTGATGGAAGCCCAATTGAGCCCAGTAAGGCCCATTTAATTAAAGGGGGCCGAAATTTATATATAATTAGTAATTAATTATTTTGATTTTATTAATCCTAATTTGATTAGGAATATGAATTAAATTAATTAAGAGATAATTAAGTTAGGAGTTTTAATTAGATTAATACACTCCTATTATTATCCAATAAGGTTGTTTATTATTATCCTAGATATATTAGATATATAGTGAGATAATAATTAGGAATTCTATTCCGAATGGAATTCCTATTAAGTAACCTATTCCTATCTAACTAGGGTTTAGATACAAGTGATTATATATACCCCCTACTACATAGAATTTCGACTAAGCCCATATACTCCCCTTTGTGAATTTCGATTTTTGTAAGAGAGAGAGAGAAAAGAATTCGACTCCCCTAGTTCGTGGACAAGAATTCATACGGCTTCCATCGATCGATTAATTTCATCTATCTCCCTTTTTCTTTGATCTTGTGTTGATTAATTAGAGGCAATCTATTTTGGTTGCATCTCATACGGTTGATTCTAACTTAATCTTCTTGTGTTTTACTTTGTGCTTGGGAACTCGGATTAGAGTTGTGGGCACTTCATTAACAACGGTAGATTGTTCATCGTAAGGTATTTCTTCTTAACCCTCTTTATATGAAATAACGATTAACGGATCCTATGGTTATATGGAAGTAGGCTAAAAATTTTATATTTCCGCTGCTATACCTTAGCCTAATTTCCAACATATACTGAGTAATTTAAGCAAGCAAAACATATATATATATATATATATATATCAAGAGAAAAGGTTAGAGATTACTCAGCAGTCTTATCCTGGTTCGGCCTCACCGCCTACGTCCAGTCCCCAGAGTCCCCCCGGGCTTTTTCAATCCACTACTGAGCTCTTTAAAGGTAGAGCACAAACTGTTTACAAAGCAATTGAGTATGCAAGATTACCGTCCTCTATTCGTCTACTCAATCCTACTGAGCGCTATAACCGAACACTCAGATTTTCTCTACCGCTGAGTACTAAAACCGAGTACTCAGCACCACTCTTCTAACCTTTACAATTGATACAAGATTGTTCTCTCTAAATGAAGAACATTTTATATGAATACAAATTCACTCTAGACTTTTACACAAAGATTGGAATTGAGTGTAAGAACTTGCGTTCTTTTCAGACAGCTTCTATTTTGGATTTTCACTCTTGTGAAGATTTGCTTTTCTGTCTGTATTTGCTTGTATGTGTCGTGAGGATCCAAGTGATGAACTTGTCCTTTTATAGTGAATTCTGAAGCTTCAAATCATTTGAATTCTGACATATCCGTTGGGAGTAACGGTCTTCAATCGTCATTCATTGGCCAGCTTCCAAAATCGCAGGCCAATCCTGTCGTCTGATTTTAGCAGGCGTCAGGCTTGCCAGTTTCTTCTTCTTTCACCAGGTTCGTCTTCTAGCACCAGTTTTGTCTTCTTGCCAAATGCCAGTTGATCCATGCGTCTCGAAAAGGTCTTTGATCACATTTACGAGGCTTCTGATTTGTTGCAGAGATCTGTCGGACCTTGTCTTTTAGTAAACAGATCATTGGCGCTGACCTGATGAATACACAACTTGACTTGATCGGCTTTGCCTTCAATCTTTTTCCTTATCTATGCTGAGTTATATTCTACTCAGCTTCTTCGGTCAGCTTTGCCTTCAAGCGTTATTCTAAAGAAGACTTTTCTTTTGACAGCGCTGAGTTACGTTCTACTCAGCTTCAGTTGTGTGTCTTTGCTCATGTTGACTTCGTTCTGTCTTTTCTTTTTATGAACACTTAGTTCCTGTTCTCGTTAGTTAATATACTCAACATTGAACAAACACATTAGTACAATTAAATCAAAGCACTTAAATTTAATTGTCTTAATTATGGGATTAACTTAAATAATTTTGTCGAATCAAAATCATGTGGAAAGGTGTTTCAACAAACTCCCCCATTTTGATGTTGGCAAAAGTATTTAATCAAGGAACTTAGTGTTGAGCATCCCTCATGATTGATGACCTTTTTATTCTTCTGAGATTACTCCCCCGTAAGGGTTGCATCTGTTGACTTAGTTCAACTCTAAACCTTCTAAGATCCAATTGAGTGAGACTAAGACTTGAGTCCACTGACTTAGTTCAATTTCTAAACCTTCTAAGATTTAATCGAAATGAGTCTAAGATCAGTTTCTAAAGAAGGTCAATATTTGGAACAATTAGTCATTACTTAGTTTTAAATATAGGTATCAGAGTTTGAAGTGTGGTGAGTAACTTGTATTTGTTAACTTTTCATGTTCACAATTTATAGTTTGTTTGTTGTTCAATGGATAGTTAAATAAGACAGATCAGCATATAAACACAACAAGTAAGCATCGCATATAAAATGACAATTTGGATAAAAGATGCTTATATATAATATTACTCAGCTTAACATGAACATGCCATAAATATAAGTTACAAGCAAAGACTATAGACTATTGCTAGTTCTATTTCTTAATATTGGCTTGAACTTGATTTGACTTGGGTTTAGTTTGGGCAGTTCAGTGTTGCTGAGTGTGGGTGCTCGGGACAGCAGAAGTTGAGCCAGGAGGCTTCTGCTGAGTTCCGGCAGCTGGCAGTTTTGCTTTACCTTTCTCCCCCGTTTTCTGCTGAGTTCCAGCAGCTTGCTTCGTCTGTTCTTTCTCCCCCGTTTTGCCAGCATCACGAGAGGGAGGAGGAGGAGGAGCATAGAAAGTCCCTTGAAGAACAGCACGAGTCAGTATCGAGGAATACTGTTGCATTTGACTCGTACTCTCCCTTAGACCTTTAAAGACCTACACGCCATCGGCCATACTTGAGGCGGGAATTTTTATGTTGGCACTGAGCATACTTAGCAAATACTCTTGAGATTTCCCGATCCAAGTTATTGATTCCATCATCCATGCATAGGATTGATAGTACATCCTGAGCAGCGTAGTATCATATGACTGACGTTGAACATTAGTGTGTCGGACATGCGCAAGTGTGGACTGGGTGCAGTGCAGAATCTCATTGGTCTTGACCTGGTCAGTGTCCATCTCTTCTTTGCTTAAGTTGAGTAGGCAAATGGCTTCACCAATCTGTTCAATGGAGCATTAAGAAGAGGAGGAGATAAGGTCACGAGCTCCGGTCAGCTCAGAGGACAGCTGGGAGAAAAGTTGATTGACCTCAGCAGAGGTTGCAGATGTTGAGTTCGCAGCTGATAAGGCATTAAGTTGGCCTTGGATGGAGTTCATGTGATTCACCATCATCAGCTGGAGTTCAGCCAGCTTCATTATGGATTCTTGCTTGGGCTGCTGAGAGACTAAGGAAGTCATGACACTCATCAGTTCCTTGAGACCCTTAAGTTTGGTCAGAAGTTGAGTGACAGAGGAGAATTATGTTGGCTCAGCAGGAATAGGCCTAGCAGCATCGGCGTGAGACTAATGAATATCTTGAAATAGAGCGTGAGCTGAGTGGATGATTTTTCTTCCAGACTCAGAGGCATTCAGATAAGTGTAGGATTCATCAGTGTTATGCTCAGGGGTCGTATTGTTGTCAGCACCAGATGGAGGAGGTGTTTGGTGCTGCCCGGAAGTAGAAGTACCAGCTTTGTCAGCGGCTGCACTTTTATTGGTAAAGTCAGCGTCATGAGCTGACTGGTTGATTAACTGCTCAGTAGAAGATGGGAGTGGTTGCTCAGCAGTGTTGTTAACTTGCTTAGTGTCAGTCTGAGGTTGAGTATATTGAGGTTGAGGCAACTCAAAACTGTCTTTAGCAAGAGGAGTTTTTTTTGCTAACTCGGTGGGTTGAGCAGTAGGGACTTCGAGCACTTGCTCAGTGGAAGGATGAGCAGAAGTGTCGGCAGAGATTGGACCCTTAGTAACTTTTGGGTCGACTTGTTCCTCATCTCGAGAAACAGAGGCTTGTTTTTCCTTCACTTGGTCGGGGGAGTGGGTTCAATAATGTCCGTGAAGAACTGGAACTGAAGCCCTGTTAAGTTTGTGATCGGGTCCCTCGGTGGTGATTCATCCAACAAGTCTATGACTTTGGGTTTCAGAGCCTTGCGTTTGAACCGCTTTTCTGCGCTATCCTTTGGAGTTTTGGTTGGTGGAGAAGGATCAGCAGTATTAGAGTTAAGGGACTCAGAGGAAGAGTTGAGTCCAAGGTCAGCATCAAGGCCTTCCACAACCTTGTCCTTCACTGGTGACTCAGCTTGGTTCTCAGCAGGTTGCTCAGCAGCACCTGTGTTACTTGGCTCAGCAGAACCCATCTTGTCAGCTTGACCTTGATCCTCGGTAGGGCCCTGTTCTTCCTCTTGATCACACGGAGGCTTCTCCAAATCAATTTCTTGACTTTGCACGAAGTGTGATTCCTTTGTAATCACAAAATCAAGTGGGTCAGCATCTATCGGCTTCAACCCAGAGGTTTTCTTCCTCTTTAGAGGCTGATCAGGTGTTTCCTCACTTTCTTCCTCAGGCTCAACATGCCTTTTCTGTTTCTCAGCTGACTTAGGTTCCTCTTGAGCTTGCTCTGCAAGAGCAGCTTTCTTCGCACTAGACACTATCCTGATCTTCTTTGGAGCTATGTTAATGTCTTTGGTTGAGGATTGGTCATCTTTCCTCTTTCTTTCATGTCTGGTTCGCACAGTAGGTTCTTCTTCAACCATCACTTTCTTTCCATTCTTGGTCAGCTCATCCTGTGCTTTTTCAACCATATTATCCCCTTCCATATCTTCCTCAGTGGGTGCTTCTTCAACCATAGTCCCCTTTCCTTTCTTAGGTTTGATGGGTAGGCTGTGAGCTAAGCCGAATAGTACAGCTGAGGTGATCTCAGTGCCCTCGATCTCGATTTCCTCTATTAAGCTGACCTGGTGATCCTGAAGTATTTTGGTGATGAGAGAACCCATCCTGAGGATCCCGGTGCTTCATTGAAATGCTCCGATGAGAAATACGGGCATGTTGAGCGGCTTGTAGTTCAGTATGTGCCAGATGAAGCACTACTCAAAGTTGGAAGCTGAGGAGGAGGAGTTGACCTTGGGAAATAAGAAGTTGGTCAGGATATAGTGGGCTTGTTTTTTAGGCTGACCCATGCAAGTGCTGGCGATTTCTCCTTTGTGGTTCTTTGGTTTACAGAACTCAACAACGTAATCAATGCGCAAGTAATCGTTCGTGGATCTGAGTTCTGATCCTTCTGCCTTCAGCTTTAGCAGTTTAGCGAGATAAGACGGATTGATGATGATATCCTTGTTTTTTACCTTTGTAACCATATAGTCGTTGTAATCATCGGCTACTCTGAGATTAGTGTAGAACTCCCTCACTAACTGCGGATAGGTGGTTCTAGGGAGAGAGAAGAGTTCGGTCCAGCCATTTTTTGAAATCCACTCACAAAAGGGTTTCTCAGCTTCGACGAAACCTTTGGAGAACCAGTGGGAATGGAAGACTTTAAGATTTTTGACGTTTTTGAAGACTGGGGAGAAAGTCATTTCCTTAGGTTTTTCGTTCTTTTTCTCCTTCTTCTTCTTTGACGAAGTTGGTTGGTCAGCTTGAGGGTTTTTGGGAGGCATGCTGACCTTGGGAATAGATTGGTCATGATGACCATGGGTTTTTTCTTGAGACTCTGTGGAAGTCTCTCGTTCCACGTTGATCTGATAGGTCGTAATGGCGGTGGGTTCTTGAATCGCACAACGGTACTTAATTCTGACATTAATGACAGATACGACGCATGGTTTTCTAATCATTATGCTTACGTCATCCTAAGTGTCTACTACGCGTGCAAGCATTAATTACGCAAGTTGTTTTACTCAGCATCTAGAATACTAAACGTTTGAAGTTCTGAGTGCTCAGTTTTGCGTAGAAGGGATTCATATCATATGAAGTAACTCAGCATTTAGTAATCACTCAATATATATATATATATTTGGCAACTCAGCATATAGTGATTTCATAGCATTTAGTTTCACTCAGCATATGATAGTTACTCAACATGTACTGATCACTCGGCATATTATAATCACTCAACATTCATTTAGCTTAGAAATTTATTAAAGAGGATTAGACATACTGATGGCTTCCCTTAGTATGCTGAACTGCTCACGAGCCAATGGCTTCGTGAAGATATCTGCAAGATGTTCATCTGTTGGAACATAGGTCAGCTTGATCTCACCCTTGAGTACATGGTCTCTGATGAAGTGATGCCTAATGCTGACATACTTTATCCTGCTGTGTTGGATTGGATTTTTGGATAAGTCAATGGCACTTTTGTCGCATTTGACTTCGATTGTTTTTGTTTGTACTCCATAATCCTCCAGCTATTGCTTAATCCACAGGACTTGTGCCACACAGCTTCCAGCAGCAATGTACTCAGCTTCAGTGGTTGACAGGGCAACTGACTACTGCTTCTTGCTAAACCAAGACACTAGACAGATTCCAAGGAAGTGACATCCTCTTGAAGTACTTTTACGCTCCAGCTTGTCTCGTCCATAGTCAGCGTCAGTGTTTGGATACCATAACCCTGCATTAACTGAGCTCTGCAAATATCTAAAGATTCTTTTAACAACTATATAGTGAGATTCCCTAGGGCCAACTTGATATCTTGCACAGTAACATACTGAGTACTGAATGTCTAGCCTACTTGCAGTTAGATAAAGCAGAGAGCCAATCATACCTCGATATAACTTACTGTCTACTGACTTAGCTTTCTCATCAGTGCAAAGCACAGTGTCAGTACCCATTGGGGTAGATATTGGCTTACAACCTTCCATATCGAACTTCTTCAATATTTCTTTGGCATACTTAGTCTGACTAATGAAGATGCCATTCTTTCCTTGTTTAATTTGAAGTCCAAGGAAGAAGTTGAGTTCTCCCATCATTGACATCTCAAACTCAGTTTGCATCTGTTTGCTAAATTCTTTGCACATAGATTCATTAGTATCACCAAAGATAATATCATCTACGTATATTTGTGCCAACAAGGTATCTTTACCCTTTTTCTTAATGAATAAGGTTGTGTCAGCTTTTCCTCTGACATAGTTCCTGGTCAGCAGGAAACTGGTCAACCTTTCATACCAAGCACGTGGTGCTTGCTTTAGGCCGTACAGAGCCTTTTTAAGTTTATAAACGTGGTTCAGAAATTTAGGATCCTCAAACCCTGGAGGCTGACTAACATATACCTCTTCGTTTATAACTCCATTAAGGAAAGCACTTTTAACATCCATTTGGAACAGTTTAAAGTTCATGAAGCTAGCATATGCATACAATATTCTTATAGCCTCTAATCTAGCTACAGGTGCAAAGGTCTCACCATAGTCAATGCCTTCATGCTGACTGTAACCTTGAGCTACAAGTCTGGCTTTGTTCCGGACTACATTACCTTGTTCATCTAGCTTATTGCGAAAAACCCACTTTGTTCCTATGGTCTTTTGATTCTTAGGTTTTTTCACTAAATCCCATACCTCATTTCTATTGAATTGATCAAGCTCTTCCTGCATCGCATTGATCCAGAATTCGTCGTGCTCAGCTTCGGTGAAGTTCTTCGGTTCATGGACTGAGACGAACGCAACATTACTGAGATATCTCCTCAGTTGATTTCTGGTCATCATGGTGTTCTCAGCATCATCAAGAATGGACTTTTCTGAGTGTCCTTTTGGAATTTTGATCACCTTGGGTAGTGTTGAGTTTTCAGGAATAGGTGTTTCAACAATCTCTGCAGTTTTAGATTGGTCAGCAAAGGTAATTTCAGGTTCGTTTTTACCTCTGGTCAGCCCTTGTGGTAATGACTCAGCGGCTCCATTTTGGTCAGCAGAAGCTGAGCATGGGTCATCTTCGGTAGGCTGACTTATCTTCCCTGCAGGGCCAGTTTCATCGAACTCAATATGTACAGACTCTTCTACGACCTGAGTTCATTTATTAAACACCCTATATGCTTTTCTGTTTGTTGAGTACCCTAGAAAGATAGCTTCATCAGCTTTAGAATCAAACCTAGCAAGGTTGTCTTTCGTATTAAGAATAAAACATTTACAACCAAAGGCACGAAAATATCCAATGTTGGGTTTTCGTCCTTTCCAAAGTTCATAGAGGGTTTTCTTAAGTATAGGTCTAACTAAAGGGCTATTGAGTATATAGCAAGCTGTGTTAACAGCTTCACCCCAGAAATACTTTGGAAGCCTATTCTCACTCAGCATTGTCCTAGCTATTTCGACTAAGGTTCTGTTCTTCATCTCAACTACCCCATTTTGTTGAGGAGTTCTAGGAGCAGAAAAATTGTGGTCAATGCCGCTGACTTCACAGAATTCATCAAACTGTTGGTTTTTGAATTCTATGCCATTATCACTTCGGATGTGAGCTAATTTTAGGTCTTTGTCATTTTCAAGTTTTCTAATCAGTGTTGAGAACATATCAAAGGCTTCATCCTTGCTACTCAGCAAGATGACCCAAGTATATCGAGAGAAATCATCTACAATGACCAAGGAAAATCTCTTACCACCCAAGCTCAGCGTTTGGACTGGTCCGAAAAGATCCAAGTGTAGTAATTCCAGTGGATGCTTGGTTGAGACTACATTTTTACTTTGAAAAGACTTTTTGGTTTGTTTACCTTACTGACAAGCATTGCATAATTGATCATTCTCAAATCTAAGTTTGGGCAAACCCTCAACTAATTGCTTTCTTGCTAATTTGGCAAGGAGGTCCATGCTTACATGACCAAGTGTCCTATGCCATAGCCAGGAATTATCTTCCTTTGACACTAAGCATATATTTTTTGAAACTTCTTTTCTAAACTCAGCATGAACACGTTGTCAACACGAGGGGCAGTTAAAATCAAATCATTTGTTTTACCCTCGAGTATCCGACACCCAGTGTTATCAAATACAACCTTTCTACCGCTGTCACACAGTTGAGCTACGCTCAATAGGTTATATTTAAGACCCCTGACTAAGGAGACTGACTCAATAGTAGGATTTCCTCCAATAGTACCTGATCCCACTATCTTACCCTTTTTGTTGTCTCCGAAACTTACATTTCCACCTCGTTTATGCACAAGTGTGATGAACTGAGTTTCATCACCAGTCATATGCCTCGAGCATGCGCTGTCAACGTACCATAGCTTTGACTTCTCTGTGCACCTCAGACTCACCTGCAATTTAACTAGTTATCTTTAGGTACCCAATTCTTTTTGGGTCCTTGTTTGTTAGAGCTAACATGTGATGCATCATATTTAAGTTTGTGACGACATACATTTATGGTGTGGCCATCTTTTCCACAGAAGTCACAAAAGACTACCCTTTGAGGATGTCTCCATTTTTTGTCAGCACAATTGTGCTGAGCATGCCAATATACATTTGTGGTATGTCCTTTCTTTCCGCAGAAGTCACATTGGACATTCCGCTAAGTGTTCCATCTTCGCTGACTTGTACCTGAGTACTCAGCTTTTGGATGGAATCTCTTCTTAGCCGATGTACTCAGCTGATTCTGTATTGATGTAATGTCCTTCCTCAGTTTCTTAGAATCTGATTGGACATCCGAGACAAATCGATGCATGATTTTTAGATTTTCATCTTGCCTGATATTGTCCTGGAGCAGATGTCGGAGGTCACTCAGTTTGACCTCTTCAATCTCATCACACCGCCTGCTGAGTGCTCTTATTTTCTTGTTACACTTTTTGATCAGTGTATAGAGATCACTCAGGGCATTAACCATTTCATTTCTGAGCAAGGGTATAGATGTTACCTCATTAGAGTGTTCCTCATGGTCAGACCCATCTGAGAGGTCAGCTTGCTCAGATTGGCCGTTGTCAGCAGCTTCATCAGCCATAAAACAGATGTTTGCTGACTCAGTAGCATCAGCTTCTGATGAGGTTGACTCATCACTGTCACTCCATATGGCCACCATTGCCTTTCTGCTTCCTTTCTTGTCCTTCTTTAAAGTAGGACAACTTGATTTGATGTGCCCAGTCTGATGACATTCAAAGCAGGTGACGGGCTTTGAGCTGTCCTTCTTGTATCGATTGTCGCTAGACTCAGCTTTGTGTTTATCACTTATTTTAAATGGCCTCTTGCTGCATTTTTCGTTTTTCTTAAACAGCTTCTTCATCTTCCTTGTGAACATGGCCATTTCCTCATCATCTGATGAGTCAGCTTCTGTTGAGTCAGCTTTCATGACAAGAGATTTTTGCTTCTTGTCCTCAGACTTTTCTTTAGCCTCAAAATTCTTCATGGAGATCTCGTGGGTCAGCAGAGATCCAATCAGCTCATCATATTTGCACGTGGTCAGGTCCTGAGCTTCTTCCACAGTTGTCTTTTTAGCTTGCCAGCTCTTGGGGAGGTTTCTTAAGATTTTCTTCACCTGTTCTTCTTCTGTGAAGTTCTTGCCGAGTTTCTTAAGCTCATTTATGATATTGGTGAACCCTGAGTTCATCTCAGAGATGTCTTCATTTTCATTCATCTCAAACAACTCGTATAGTCTCATGTGTTGATTCACTTTGGACTCCTTGACCTTGCTTGTTCCTTCATAGGTCACCTCCAGCTTCTTCCAGATTTCCTGTGCTGACTCACAACCTGAAATTTTGTTGTACTCTGCAGCATCTAACGCACAGTGAAGCATATTGATACCCGAAACATTATTTTGTAATATTTTAAGGTCATCCTCTGACCACTTAGACTCACTCTTGACAGATTTTACTCCATCAATAATTTCATAGGGAACAAACGGGCCTTGGACTATTGCCAGCCATGCACTCATGTTTGTAGCCTAAATAAAGTTTTTCATTATGTTCTTCCAAAATGTATAATTTGACCCGAAAAACAAAAGAGGCCGACTAATAGATAATCCCTTAGGGAGTATCTGTGTTGTTTGATTTCCTGGAAGGAAACGAGTGCTGTTCTCAGCCATTTACAGGGATCAGCTCAAGATAGTTTTATCTTGAATAGTGAGCTACTGAGCTCTGATACCACTTGTTGGTCCCGTGTAACTTAATATGAATTCCAATGGGGGGGGGGGGGGTTAGGAACTAATGTAACTTTTTCGCTTAATAATGCTGACTTAATTTAATGTTTGATAATTTAACTCCGCTTTAGGTCAGCAGGGCTGAGTGAAGTGTGAGACAACTTTAATCAGACACTGACTAGAGCTGTTTCAATTGTGAGTTGGGAATAACACTTTAGGTCAGCTTCCAACTCAGCACTCTGATTACTCAGTGTCGGCTTATACAAATTATATACTGAGTAATTTAAGCAAGCAACACATACATATATATCAAGAGAAAGGGTTAGAGATTACTCAGCAGTCTTATCCTGGTTCGGCCTCACCGCCTACGTCCAGTCCCCAGAGTCTCTCTAGGCTTTTTCAATCCACTACTGAGCTCTTTAAAGGTAGAGCACAAACCGTTTACAAAGCAATTGAGTATGCAAGAGTACCATCCTCTATTCGTCTACTCAATCCTACTGAGCGCTATAACCGAACACTCAGATTTTCTCTACCGCTGAGTACTAAAATCGAGTACTCAGCACCACTCTTCTAACCTTTACAATTGATACAAGATTGTTCTCTCTAAATGAAGAACACTTTAGATGAATACAAATTCACTCTAGACTTTTACACAAAGATTGGAATTGAGTGTAAGAACTTGCTTTCTTTTCAGACAGTTTCTATTTTGGATTTTTACTCTTGTGAAGATTTGCTTTTCTGTCTGTATTTGCTTGTATGTGTCGTGAGGATCCAAGTGATGAACTTGTCCTTTTATAGTGAATTCTGAAGCTTCAAATCATTTGAATTCTGACATATCCGTTGGGAGTAACGGTCTTCAATCGTCATTCATTGGATAGCTTCCAGAATCGCAGGCCACTCTTATCATCTGATTTTACAGGCGTCAGGCTTGCCAGTTTCATCTTCTTGCGCCAGGTTCATCTTCTAGCGCCAGTTTTGTCTTCTTGCCAAATGCCAGTTGATCCATGCGTCTCGAAAAGGTCTTTGATCACATTTCCGAGGCTTCTGATTTGTTGCAGAGATCTGTCGGACCTTGTCTTTTAGTAAACGGGTCATTGGTGCTGACCTGATGAATACACAGCTTGACTTGATCGGCTTTGCCTTCAATATTTTTCTTTATCTATGTTGAGTTATATTCTACTCAGCTTCTTCGGTCAGCTTCGCCTTCAAGCGTTATTCTAAAGAAGACTTTTCTTTTGACGGCGCTGAGTTACATTCTACTCAGCTTCAGCTGTGTGTCTTTGCTCATGCTGACTTCGTTCTGTCTTTTCTTTTTATGAACACTTAGTTCCTGTTCTCGTTAGTTAATATACTCAACATTGAACAAACACATTAGTACAATTAAATCAAATCACTTAAATTTAATTGTCTTAATCATGGGATTAACTTAAATAATTTTGTCGAATCAAAATCATGTGGAAAGGTGTTTCAACAGATCCGATGTTGTAAATCAACTGTTTCGTTAGGCCATCCATAAACATGCATTGCTCATGACCTAATGACCCTAGGCATACATCAATTCTTTGATCCAAAGCCGGAGTAACATTAATGGCGTCAATGGATGTTTATTGGAATCTACCAAGCCATGATTATGTGTAGCTGATGTACTAGGGATATTATCGACTTGAAAAACTTACCACACCACAAGATGGGCCACAGAACTGTGAACATGAACCATTGTCATGAGAAACGTCCATGTTCATCACACCAAATAATGTTATCTATACTGAACTGGATCTTCTAATTGCTTCCGGTGACTTAAGACGATAGCACAGTCAGGGAGGGGCCGAAATCTAGTGAACCCTCTCAGTTGCTTAAGTCAGTGATAGAATACAAGAAAGTATTAAGTAACTTAAAAGCAAATGGTTAGAAGAATATGTATTAAGAATGACGTATCTGAGGCCCTAATTCCAAGGCTATTTACATAAGTAATTGTGCACTTACACAAGGTTTGTGTATTTTACACGTGGCAGTCTTTTATTGGCTTTAGACTATTTCTTTTATAATATTTCACATTTAGTGGGAGTTAGGAGCGTGCCTTTGGGATCCGGGACAACTATTGGTCCATGTATCCGCTTAGACAACTCCTCTAGAAGATTCTTCATAAATGAGCCTTCACACCTCTATTGGACACGAGCTTCTTAGATTAGATCCAAACGCTAGATTCAAGTCTTAGATCTTTACTCAAGCGTTTCAGTTAATACCATTACGTAACATGATTTAAGGTGAAGAGTATAGCTTGTAAAACGGGGTTTCAAACACATAATGAGTCGAAATGATAGGCTAAAGTTAAATTGGGGACGTTAAGAATGATTTGGTATAAGATTTGAGGACAAAAGTGAGACGTAAAGGGTCTAAAATGTGAAAACGAATGGGTAGAATGTAGAAAAATGGACAGAAAGTGAACTTGGTGAATTTTGAGCTATGAAATTATTAACTTTTGGACTCAAGATCGATAATTGAATGATAAGAACTCGTGTTGCCCACATCTCCTATTTTCACTCTCATCTTCTATCCACCACTTCAACTCATCCACTTCTCCTCTTTTTGCTCCATTCTTTTGCACTTTCATCATACTCTTCCTTGATCCATGGTTTAGTGTGTAGTTGGTAGTGGATGCCCTTTTTAGATATGTGTAAATAAGGTGTCAGACTTTAATAGTTAGCCATTGGTCCGGTTTGGTGCTTGTTGAGTTGTCCAGCGGTTCTGAATCTCCAAACCATGCTTGAGATGTTGTTGATTTTCTGTGCCACACAACGTGTGAGATAAGTCACACGCCATATGGCTTCTTTACACGCACTATTAACTCATGTTTTCATGTTTCACATGACGTATGAGTTATGCCACACGTTGTATGAATTAATTTATTTTGAGTAGAGAGTTTTTTCATCCACACAATGTGTGATAATTTTCACATATCGTGTGAAGCGTTTGAAGTGTCTAATTAACACGTTTTACAGCTCACACAGTTGTAAACTAAATCACACGACGTGCGACTTGCCATTTTGGAACAAGTGATTAAAAAGTAGAATTAAATATTGTATTTTAGAAAAAGTAAACAAATGAGTCCTTGTTCCCCCGTAGAAAACGCAACCAATTCAATATTGGTTGACTTATAATAGTTTGTTTAAGAAAAGAAAATATGAAGGAACAAGTCTCGTACGCGTAAAAGGGCATTGCATAGTCAGTCGAATGGCATCCTGTCTTGTATGTCCCCTCCCCTTAAATATCTTTTGGATTTAAGTTTGCTCTCAACTACTATTTCTAATTCTTTTTTGGTTTTAAAAGACCTATTACATTATCTTCAAAAAAACAAAAAAAGACCTATTACATTACAATAATATTATTTGGAAGTTTACATCCCTACTTAGGTTAGGCTAGCTTTAATTTCTTGTACAAAATGTTGTGTATATATAATATTTATTTAGTTTTGGTTAATTTGTTTTTTTTTTTTATTATTAAAACTGAACTGTTAACAAAATATTATAAATTACTGATCAAAACCAATGAAATTGGACTCCAGTATTGTTAGATGTGATTAACCACAAAACAAAAGGTTAAATACATGAATATCATAATTAAGTACAAAATTATAATTAAGTCATATCACCAAATTTAATTCATAATATATCATTATTTTCTATATATTATGATTTTACACCATAATTTAAAAATTCTAAACCTCAATTCATAAACTATAAACTCTAGAAAATATATTCTAGACTTTTAATTTATAAATTCTAATCTTTAAAATATATTAAAACTATTGATTTTACTAGTTTGACATAATTCAAAATCATTACTTAATATAATTGTAGATAGTTTTTTAAAAGTGAATTTATATATAAATTTCCCAAAAACAAATCGAATTCAGAAAAACATATGAACAATAAAACTAGAAATTAAAAGAATAGAGTTAGACAAATCTGAGGTATGTATTAATAGTTTCCTTAAGACAGATATCGTCGCTATTGGCGATCGTCTCCCAGGATACAACAAATTACGCAAACAAACTCAAACCGTATGTAGACTCGTTATCACCAGAGTAGGAAAACAAGAACATTATGAACAGACAGAGAGCAGAAAATTTATCAGAGGATAATTTTCTCAACAACCTTTTTCAACAGCTTATGAATTTGACACTTCATTCTATATAAATAGAAATCGAAAGGATATGTTTTTTCATGAATGAACATGACTGTACATGGACAGACGTGACTGTTCACGACGGAGATTGTTCATGAAAGGAGGTGTGTTGTGCGGAGTTAATGAAAGATAAAATAATAAACAATCGAAAAACACAGATTTACGTGGTTCACCAACGTTGTGTTGGCTAGTCCACGGGCAGAAGGAGAATAGTATTATTAGGAGGCGAAAATCAGATTACAATGATTAGGTTTACATAATGGGGTATTTATAATACCCAATCTAACCTAATCCCACTAGGAACCCATGATCCCAATCCCACTAGGAACCCATGATCCCAATCCAACAAGGAACCCATGATCCTAATCCAACTAGGAATCCGAAACCCAATACTACTCCGAATAGGAAACCCATGATTCAAGGCATTACGACAAATCTCCACCTTGACTTGAATCCTCCTAAAAACATAACAGATGCACCCATGACAGTGTCAGATGAACAGACTTCTCCCTCTGCCTCAGAGTCGCCCCCACAGGGCAACTAATAATCTCTGACGTTTAGCAAGTCCAAACAGTGGTGAAACTTGCTCTGTGGAACAGGCTTGGTAAACATGTCAGACGGGTTGTCAACAGTACCTACCTTCTTCACCTTGACCCTCTTCTCACTTCTCAGAAAATGATACTTCACATCTATATGCTTGGTCCTCTCATGATGAACCTGATCCTTGGCTAAACAGATTGCACTCAAGCTGTCACAATACACTGTAGCATGATCATGATGTAGACCAAGATCACTAACCAGTCCTTTAAGCCAAATCCCCTCCTTAGCAGCTTCAATCAGTGCCATATACTCTTCTTCCGTAGTAGACAAAGTAACTGTAGGCTGCAAAGTAGCTTTCCAACTGACAACTGAACTGCCAAGAGTGAAAACATAACCAGTCATAGATCTTCTACTGTCAACATCTCCAGCATAATCAGAGTTTGAAAAACCTGTCACCAAACACTCTGTATCACCTCCATAAATGAGACCAACGTCAGATGTACCTTTTAGGTACCGAAAGATCCTCTTCATAGCTTGCCAATGCTCCTTGCCAGGTTCACCCATAAACCTGCTAACAACACTAACAGACTGTGCAAGATCAGGTCTAGTGCAGACCATTGCATACATCAAGCTTCCTACTGCACTAGCATAGGGAACTCGAGACATGTACTCCTTCTCTTCAGCAGACTTAGGTGCAAAAGCAATAGACAGATGTGCACTTGCAGCACTAGGAGTATCTATGGGCTTTGCGGTAGACATGCCAAATCTTGACAAGATCTTCTGAATATAGCCCTTCTGTGACAGAAAAAGTTTCCTTTTGCTTCTGTCCCTGTAAATCTCTATTCCCAGAATTTTCCGAGCTGCACCCAAATCTTTCATCTCGAACTCTGCGCTGAGAAGACCCTTCAACTTCTGAATGTCGTGCTTCTTCCTTGCAGCTATCAACATGTCATCTACATACAACACCATATAGATAAAAGACTCATCTTCCAATTTATTGTAATAGACACAACAATCATATGGGCTCCTGGTGTAGCCCAGCTGCATCATGTAGCTGTCAAACCTCTTATACCACTGCCTAGGACACTGCTTAAGTCCATACAAGGACTTTATCAACTTGCAAACATAATTCTCCTTCCTAGGAATTTGGAAACCATCTGGTTGGGTCATGTAGATCTCTTCCTCCAAATCCCCATGCAGAAAAGTTGTCTTTAAATCAAGTTGCTCAAGCTCCAAATCCTGATGTGCAACTATAGCTAGCAACACTCTAATAGAGGTGTGTCTGACTACTGGTGAGAATATCTCATTATAATCCACTCCCTCTCTTTGATTGAAACCTCTAGCAACAACTCTAGCCTTATACTTGACTCCCTCTACAGGTGATATCCCTTCCTTCATCTTGAGAACCCACTTGCAAGTAATAATCTTTCTCCCTGGATGTGGTATGACTAAATCCCATGTTTGATTCTTATGAAAGGATTCCATCTCATCTCCCATAGCAGCAAGCCATTTCTCAGAATCGGTGCCTGAAACAGCTTCTTGGTAAGTTGATGGTTCACGAGTGTCCACCTCTTCAGCAACCTGTAGTGCATAGCCCACCATGTCCTCATACCTCTTAGGTGGCCTAACTCCAACCCTCCTTGGTCGATCTTGAGCTAAGCTACGATGTGTAGCTTCAGATGGTTGAGAAACTGATGGTGTAGACTCTGGTAGCTCTATTTCTGCTTCTAACTCTTGTTCCTTCAAGCCACTCTCACTCTGTATGACCTGAAACTCCATCTGTTTATCAATGCTATCAGTTTCTGTTGCAGTTGTAGGCTTCACAATGGGTCTAAGCACAGATTTTTCGTCAAAGACTACATTTCTGCTCAAAATGACCCTTTTCTCTGATGGAGACCAGATCCTGAAGCCTTTAACTCCATCTCCATAGCCTACGAACACTCCCTTCTTGGCTCTTGGCTCTAGCTTACCCTCATTAACATGATAGTAAACTGTGCACCCAAAAGCTTTCAAATTTGAGTAATCAGCAACCTTTCCTGACCACATTTCTGTAGGCGTCTTGAGTTGTATGCCGGTGTGTGGTCCATGGTTAATCAAATAACATGCTGTGTTCACCGCTTCAGCCCAGAATCTTCTTTCTAACCCAGCGTTAGAGAGCATGCACCTCACCCTCTCCAGTAATGTCTGGTTCATTCGTTCAGCTACACCATTCTGTTGCGGTGTATTCCTGACTGTGTGATACCGAGCAATCCCTTCATCCTTACAGAACTGATCAAACTCAGACGAACAGAATTCCAGACCATTATCAGTTCGCAGCCTCTTTATCTTCTTTCCTGTTTGGTTTTCCACCAATGCTTTCCACTGCTTGAAATTCTTGAAAGCTCCACTTTTATGCTTCATCATGATGACCCAAGTCATCCTTGAATAATCATCAATCAGAGACATAAAATATCTGTGACCTACCAAAGACTCAACTCAAGATGGACCCCAACAATCAGAGTGGATGTAATCAAGTGTGTCTTTTGTTATGTGAATAGCTTTGGGAAACTTGCTGCGATGTAGTTTCCCAAAGACACAGTGGTCACAAAGCTCCAGACTCTTGACCTTATGACCATCAAGAAGATCATCCATTGATAGAATCTGCATCCCTCTTTCGGCCATATGACCAAGTCTTATATGCCATATCTTTGTCATATCCTCCTGGTCAATCTCTGACGATGCAGCATTAGCTGAACCTGTAACAGTGGAACCTTGCAAGAAATACAAAGTACCATGCTTCACACCTTTCGGAATCACATCAGAACCTTTATAGACATGTAGAACTCCATCTTTTCCTGACCAGCTGAGACCCCTGCTGTCTAGCAGACTCACAGATATCAGATTCTTCATCATCAATGGAACATGCCTGACTTCGTTCAACGTGCAGAACTTACCATCATGTGTCCTCAACTTGATCGAGCCTATTCCAACTGCTTTGCAGACATGACTATTAGCCATTGAAATGCTACCTCCATCTACCTGCTTATAAGTTGAAAACCACTCTCTCCTTGGACAAATATGGTAAGATGCTCCAGAATCAAGAACCCACACATCAGAGTGATGAGTGTGTCCATCAGCAACTAGAGCAATATCATTTTCAGAGCTGCTGTCGCCATCTGCTACAGCAGTATAACCTGGTTGATTTTCTGATTTCTTCTTCTTCTTTGGACAATCAGTTTTCCAATGTCCTTTCTCCTTACAGTAATTACAGGTGTCGTCTGGCTTGGGACCCTTTGAGAATGGCTTCTTAGACTTCTTCTTTCCACCGTTTCCCTTTCCCTTACTTCCGCTGGCAACCAGTCCAGAGGCCTGATTATCTACACCTATATTGCTCGCCTTATGGCGCAACTCCCTGCTATGAAGAGATGACCTAACTTCTTCCAGAGTCACAGAATCTTTACCAACAATAAATGATTGAACAAAATTCTCATATGAAAGCGGTAAAGACACCAACAAAATCAAAGCAACATCTTCATCTTCAATTTTCACATCAATATTACGTAATTCTAATAATAATGTGTTCAATTGATCTAAATGATCCCTGAGTTGCATACCTTCCTGCATTCGCAGACCAAACAGACGTTGTTTCAGAAGAAGTTTGTTCGTTAGAGATTTCGTCATGTATAAGCTCTCTAACTTCATCCACAGACCGGCAGCAGTCTCTTCGTCTGAGACCTCAGTGATGACGTCATCTGCGAGGCACAACATAATTGTTGAATGTGCCTTTTCTTCCAGAATCGTCATCTCAGCAGTGACTTCTCCCATTGCCTTCTTCAACGGCGTCCACAGACCTTGTTGTTTTAACAAAGCCCGCATCTTGATCTGCCATAGACTGAAACTATTTCTCCCAGTAAACTTTTCGATTTTCACGTTCATCGTAGACATCTTTCTCTCCAGAAAACAAAACCCCGATCAGAAACCGAAAGCTCTGATACCAGTTTGTTGTGCGGAGTTAATGAAAGATAAAATAATAAACAATCGAAAAACACAGATTTACGTGGTTCACCAACGTTGTGTTGGCTAGTCCACGGGCAGAAGGAGAATAGTATTATTAGGAGGCGAAAATCAGATTACAATGATTAGGTTTACATAATAGGGTATTTATAATACCCAATCTAACCTAATCCCACTAGGAACCCATGATCCCAATTCCACTAGGAACCCATGATCCTAATCCAACTAGGAATCTGAAACCCAATACTACTCCGAATAGAAAACACATGATTCAAGGCATTACGATAAGGTGTTTGTTGGTATTTAAATTAATATATAATTAGATAAATTCCAAAAAAACCTGTGGTTTCACCTATTTCCGAAAAAATCTCTGTGGTTTGTTATTACAAAAAAAGGACTGTGTTATACGCTGTTACCCGAAAAACAGAAAATGGCTTAACACCGTTAGTTTTGATGATGTGGCAATGGGTAAAACGGGAAAAACCTATTTTTTTAATTTTTTTAATTTTTCTTTATCTCTCTCTCTCCCTCCTCCTCCTTCTTCTTCTCCTTTTTCTTCTTCTCCTTCTCTTCTTCCATTAATTTCTTCTTCTTCCATTAATAAGGAGAATAAATTATTTTTCTTTCTCTCTCCTTCTTTCATGGTTTTTCTTTTCTTCTTCTCTTTTCTTTTTCGTTTTTTTTTCTTCTTCTTCTTCTTCCTCCTCTCTTCTCTTATTCTTCTTCTTCTTCCTTTTTTTCTTTTTCTTCTTCTTCTTCTTCTTCTTCCTCTCCTCTCTTCTTTTTCTTTTTTTTAAGTTTAGCTTTGAAATCTGGAAATTTCTAAATCTAGAAGATTTCCGTCGAAAATCTGGAAATTTTTAGATTTCGAAAATTTCTAGATTTCGGAAATTTCCAGATTTCCGGAGTATCGGAAATTTTAAAAAAAATAGAAGAAAAAAAAGGAAGAAGGAGGAAGAAGAAGAAGGAAAAGGAAGGAGATAAGAGAGGAAGAAGAAGGAGAGAAGAAGAAGAAGAAGAAGAAGAAGAAGAAAAAGAAGGAGGAGGAGGAGGAGAGAGAAAAAAATAAAAAATAAATCGTTTTTCCAATTTTACCCATGTGCCACGTCAGCTTTTTAACAGTGTTAAGTCATTTTCCGTTTTTCGGGTAACGACGTATAACACAGTCCTTTTTTTGTAATAACAAACCACATGGATTTTTTCGGAAATAGGTGAAACCATATGGTTTTTTTTTATTTACCCTATATAATTTTATTCAAAATTTTCCAACAATCCCCCACATAAATAAAATTGGAAACGAGACGATTACGACGTGATGATAACTTTCTACAGGAGATATCTGCATAGACAGAACCAATATAATTTTTCAATTATAATATGTTCGTCAAGACAATCTATCAAAGTTTTCATGTATGTCCCTTTGAAAAAAATTATACTATGTTAGTCCAAAAAGACAAACATAACAGGAACAATAATAATAACCGTATAAATTATTATTAAAAATGATATTACGTGATTAAAACCAAATTAAACCTGAATTGGTGAATTGAAAAACAGACCGATTAATCTAACACTTGCCATGCATCATTCTGTTATGAACCATCTTTTGCGTATCAATAATATAATCACAAATAATCAACCAAAAAAGTACGAAACTGCTTCAGTTTATCGCAAATTTGTTTGGAAGGTCTGATGTGACAGTTAAATAATACTAGTAAACAGGTTTTTTGTTGGGGTTTAGTGTCCTATAGACAATTGTTCTAGGATACAAACTTAATGTAAATGAATTGTTCTTTATATCATTTGTTTAATGAGATATATGTTTTATAACTATATAAAGACAATCTCTTTTAAGCACTAAATAAAGTCTAATAAAAGGAAATCCGTAAGTTTATTTAAAGTGATTATAAAGTGTTCATACAAGCATGAAGTGAGACAAAACTTTATAGTAAACTGATAAACTTAAAACCACCCCAAGTCAAGTGATATGTTTGGGATTGACTTATCACTGTTGAGACTTGTATGTAACAATGTCTTCTGTCCGACAGAAAGCTGATCTCACAAGCTTCATATATACAGATATCTGGACAGTTACATAGATCCGATGAAACGTTGTTCATTAGGATTGGGGATCCGATTTGAGATAACAGGATGGGTAGATTCATCCTTGTCACCTATTCATCTCATTGGTATTAATAGGTATAACTAATCCTCAGACTCAAAGGAATATTAATTGGTATTCTGGATTACGGAATGTGATGCTTTGACTTTGGTGTAACACGATCCTTAACAGAGATGACTCTGGGGTGTGAACAGTACACGTTGGGTATCACAGGAAGTAATTGCGGAGTCGTTATATATTGGATTGAGCATTTATCACTCCCGATAAATGGGCGATACATCCATGGATCGCTTGTGGAAGACTCGACTCTAAATCCTTGCAAGGTGATAGCTTAAGAGTAAGAAATACAGATTTCACTTAACCTATCTTTTTGAGTTGACTCGGCCTGTACAAGTAAAACGAACGTCTCGCTATATGTGACTTGACATCACCCATAGTCATAAGATTCAGTTCAAGGATGTAGTTGATAAAGGATCGAATTATACTGTAACTAATACGGAAAGGTTAACGACAGAATCAACCTGTCTTCTTATAGCTCTGGGGGAATGATTACGAACTTGCTAATCATATACTCTGTACATCATTCCGTTATGCAAAGATTAAATATAATTCTTTGAAAATTAATTTAATAACGTTGCATACGGCTAGAAGCAATAAGAACCTAATGGATCACACATAAGACTTGGAACCTAAAAGAGAGATAGATGTTAATTAATTGATAGAAGCCCAATTGAGCCCAATAAGGCCCATGGACATAAGGGGGTCGAAATTCATGTAGTGATATACATGAATAATTAATTTGATTTTGTTAATCCTAATTAGATTAGGAATATGAATTAAATTAATTAAGAGATAATTAAGTTAGGAGTTTTAATTATATTAATATACTCCTATTATTATCCAATAAGGTTATTATTATTATCCTTAATATATTAGATATATAGTAAAATAATAATTAGGAATTCTATTCCGAATGGAATTCCTATTCAGTAACCTAATTCTATCTAACTAGGGATTAGATACAAGAGATTATAAATACCCCTTCCCTTGAGATTTTCGAAACCCAAGCAAGCCATACCCTACTTGTGATTTTCGAAATTCACCTAGTCCAAGAGAGAGAAAATTCGACACCCCTAGTTCGAGGACGAGATTTCTCTACAGCTTCGTTTGATCAATTGATTTTCATCTATTTCTTTTATCCTTGATCTTGTGTTGATTAGTTAGAGGCAATCTACTTTGGTTGCTATTCAACGGTTGATTCTAAATTAATCTTCCCGTGTTTTATTTCGTTTTTGGGAACTCGAAGAAGAAAAACAAACAAAAGGGAGAAATTCGTTTTACTACTCCTACATCAGGTCAGTTCACCATTTCGCGGATTCCCAGAGATTGAACCGTCGGATCGTCGCGAGTTTTGGACAGGAGCTTCTAGACATATTCTTCCACGTTTCCACCGAAGGGATTGTCGTTCGGAGGTCTGGAAGGTCTATTTCGGATAGGGGCAGATTGGTAGACAGTTTCTATCTCTTTTGAAGTTGTGGGCACTTCGTTTGCAACGGTAGATAGAACTTCTAAAAGGTATCCTTCTTTATATGAAATAACGGTTAACGGATCTTGTGGTTTATGGAAATAGGTTAAAAATTTTATATTTCCGCTGCTATACCTTAGCCTAATTTCCAACAGTGGTATCAGAGCCATCGTTAAATCCGTTATTTCATATATGACAATTTAGAAGTTTTTCAATAGAATTGAATAAATATTTATAGTTAGGATTAATTAACAAATTGTTTTGATTAATTAATTCTAAGGATAAATAAGTTTTAATTAATTGTTAATTAAAATAGATTATGCGTATGTTCCTAATTATTTTGGTTGATAATCATGATAACGAAATCTATTAGTTTTATAGTTAGATTGATAAAATCAGTTTTATTAATTCTAAAGATAAAACGGAAATCTATAGTAGTTTTTCCTATTTTCTGAAAATCGTTTTAAACCCGTTTTAGAACTGATATATATATATATATATTTAAAATCGTTTTTATATTTTAAATACATATGTTTCAGAAATTGATAGTTTTCTGTTTTGATTATCGAATGAAAAATTCGTTTAAAAGTTTGTTTTACCAATTTGTAAATCAAAATGTTAAATGAATTAAAATCAAAATAATTGGGACGTGCATAATTAAAGTTTTGTATAGTTATATTAATCTAAAGATTAATATAAAAGATACGAAACTATTAGAAGTAAAATTGGATGAAAGTTAATTTGATATGTTAATGTGATTAACATAAATATTACATAAGATAGTTATGTAATCAACCAATTAAATTTATTTAATTGAGTCTATGCATGTTTGGAGTTATGGACATATTTGGACCCTCTTTAGTCTTTTGGTATTTTTGAAATAGGGCCTGCGAGTCCTGCCTTTCTACTATCTATTGTAATTTCTCCTCTCATCTGATTCCCTTTAATTCAATTGAAGTTTTCTTTAGTAGTATAGAAATTAATATGTAATTTCAAGGCGCCATGGAGAAGATGGAGGACCTAAAGAGAAATATGTAATAGTTAGTATTTCCTTAGGTTCCTTTTATTCCGTCTCTGGCTCAACGGAATAATTTAGATGATATGTTCATAACGCCAATGTATGTGAATGTATATGTCTGATGTATGCTAAAGCAAATCAAGACTAAGTTAGATTATGAGACCTAAAATAAAATCCCTCATTAAAAAGTTAAGTAAATAAACAAGTTATTAAAATCGGTTGCCCCTCCCTAATATTATAATTCAGCCGGCAGTGCTGAGGGCCTTTGGGTTGTTGAGTAAACTCAAGCTCGGGATCCTTTCGGTAACACCTGAATTATCGAAAATCATTTTTCATGAATATGGGGTAATACTTAAATTAGATTATGATAATTGGATGAGTAAACTCATGTTGTTATAAACTAATGGGCAAGACGGTTGGGATTAATATGAATAGCATATTAGTTACTAATGTGGTTAGTAACCCAATAACCTAGGAATCACATTAAAGATGTGATTGATTACATGAATCTACCTAATGAATGAGACTAGCTTGTTGAGTAAACTCAAGGCGAAATCTCAGGAGTTAGGATCCTAGCTCACTAAAGGATTTGTGAAATTCTTCGAATTAATATGGAGGGCTATTAATTTGGCAAAATAGTGGGAGCAATCTAAAATAAACTAAAATGCCTATAATTTTAGATTGATATACTTTAAGCAAATGAATGGCATACATTTACTCTTTCTCACTCTCAGATTTAATTAAACCCACTCTTATAATCATGACTAAAACCAATCTGCAAAACATTCTTACCGATAACAAATTGAATGGTTCAAACTTCACCGGCTGGTTTCGTAACCTCAAAATTGTTTTGAAGTTCGATAAAATAGGGTATGTACTTGATACATCGATACCCCCTCTCCCTGCTGATGATGCTCCCATTGAGGAAATTGATGCTTACCAGAAGCATAAGGCTGATGATGATCATGCCGGATGCATCATACTTGCATCGATGACACCGGAATTACAAAGGCAACATGAGGAAATGGATGCCTATTCCATCATCATGCACCTAAAGGAATTTTTTGGGAAACAAACCAGGTGCGAACGCTACGAGATATCCAAGTTGCTATATCGTAATAGGATGCAAGAGGGCACATCTGTCATGACACATTGTGTCAAGATGATTGGCTACATTACCAAACTTTCTAGTATTGGATTTGCGATGGATAACGAATTAAGTATAGACTTAATTCTTCAATCCCTCCCAGAAAGTTATTCACAGTTCATTATGAGCTATCAGATGAATGACTTGCAAACCTCTCTTGAAGAGCTTGCAAATATGCTCAAGTCAGTTGAGCCCAATATGAAGAAAGACAAAGCCATACCGGCTCTTGTCATTGAGGGATCAAAGAAAAGGAAAGGGAGCTATCCCAATCCTAATTATCCCAAGAAAGGTAAGAAAGCCGTGCCCTACAAAGCTAAGGGAAAGGAAGTGAAGAAGCCCAAAGGAGAGTGCCACTTCTGTGGTAAAGACGGGCATTGGAAAAGAAACTGTTGGTGTACCTAGCCTTCCTCAAAAGGGGAAGAAGCTGGGACTTCAACATCTGGTATGTTTTATATTGAAATTTCACAGTCTGAATCTTTTGGTACATGATACCGGATGCAGCCTGAGGATATTCCAGGAATATCTAGAAATATTATTTCTATTAGCCGCCTTATTGACGACGGATTTTCATATTTCAATAAAAGACAAACCTTGCGATTTTTATAGAGATTCGATCTTCTATTTTTCAGGAATATCACAAAATGGGATTTATGTGACAAAATTTCTGTTTTCGCAATTGATACCAAAAGACATAAGCTAGATAATTCAACTTACTTGTGGCATTGTCGTTTAGGCCATATAAACAAAAGACGCATGCTTAAGCTACATCAAGATGGGCTTATAAATTCAATTGATCCTGAATCATTGGAAACATGCGAATCGTGTTTAAAAGGTAAAATGACAAAGACACCCTTTAGCAATAAAGGTGAGCGTGTATCAGACACTCTAGGACTCATTCATTCAGATGTATGCGGTCCTATGTCAGTCCAAGCAAGAGGAGGATTCAGATTCTTCATAAGCTTCATAGATGACCATACCCGATATGGTTACATCTACTTGATGAAGCACAAGTCAGAAGCTTTTGAGAAATTCAAATGCTTCAAGAATGAAGTAGAAAATCAATTAGGAAAGAAAATAAAGACGCTTCGATCTGATCGAGGTGGCGAATATCTTTCAGATGATTTTCTGAATTATCTAACTGAATGTGGGATATGCTCACAATGGACACCTCCCTATACACCACAACACAATGGTGTGTCCGAGAGGAGAAACTGTACCCTATTAGATATGGTACGATCCATGATGAGCATGGCCTTACTTCCAAAGACGTTCTGGGGCTATGCCTTAGAAACTGCCCTCTTCACCCTAAATCGAGTACCAACTAAATCCACTAGTTCCACACCATATGAATTGTTCATTGGTAGGAAACCCGTGTTTTCATTTATGAGAGTATGGGGTTGTTCAGCCTTTGTCAAACGTATTGCGTCCGACAAACTAGATTCGAAATCTGATAAATGTTTCTTCATTGGATACCCTAAGGAAACTATGGGATATTACTTCTATCATCCAGATGATCAGAAAGTAATCGTATCCAAGCACGCAACCTTCTTAGAGAAAGAGTTTCTCGAAGAAACACAAAAAGGAAGCGTGATTGAACTTGACGAAGTTCAAGAAGAAGAAACACCGACTGAAACAACAGAGGCGGTTGAGGTACCCGAAGGAGTCCCATTAGATGAGACTCCAGTGCCACATATTCGTAGATCACAAAGAGTTCGTGAACTCCCATTTAGATATGGTTTTCTAGTGGGAGATGATAATGAGGTTCCCGTGTTAGACGAGGAACCCGAAAACTACGAAGAGGCTCTTACTCGTCCAGATTCTAAAGCATGGCTTGAGGCCATGGATTCTGAAATGGATTCCATGTATACTAACCAAGTGTGGACTTTGGTTGATCCACCCGAAGGGATAACACCCATTGGGTGCAGGTGGATCTTCAAAAAGAAGACAGACATGGATGGAAAGGTTAGCACCTACAAAGCTAGGTTAGTAGCGAAAGGATATCGTCAGAAGCAAGGAATTGATTATGACGAAACTTTCTCTCCTGTGGCTATGTCCAAATCAATCAGAATCATGCTTGAAATTGCCGCTCATTTTGATTATGAGATTTGGCAAATGGATGTGAAAACAGCTTTCCTAAACGGAAACCTGCTTGAGGATGTATATATGATGCAGCCTGAAGGTTTCATATCGAAGGATGCAAATAAAGTTTGCAAACTTCAGAGATCCATTTATGGACTTAAACAAGCATCTAGAAGCTGGAATAAGCGTTTTGACGAAACCATAAAACAATTTGGTTTTGAACAAAATTGCGAAGAAGCTTGCATTTACAAGAAAGTAAGTGGGAGCTCTATAGCATTTCTCATACTATATGTGGACGATATATTATTAATGGGAAATGGCGTTGCTCTCTTACAGTCAGTGAAAGTATGGTTATCTGGTAACTTCTCAATGAAAGACCTTAGTGAAGCACCTTATATATACTTGGTATAAAGATCTATAGAGATAGATCGAGAAGACTGCTTGGTCTTTCACAGGCTACATACATTGAAAAGGTGCTAAATCGGTTTAGCATGCTTGAATCGAAACGAGGTAACTTACCCATGTTACATGGAGTAAAGTTAAACAATCATCAATGTCCTAAAACCGATGATGATAAACGACGCATGGCTGTAGTCCCGTACGCCAGCGCAATCGGTTCGATTATGTATGTTATGCTATGCACTAGACCTGACGTAGCGTTCGCGTTATCTGTAACGAGTCGTTACCAAGAGAATCCGGGAGACGAGCATTGGATTGCCGTCAAGAACATTCTTAAGTACTTGAGAAGAATTAAAGATATGTTCCTAGTGTACAGAGAAGGTGATCTGAAAATAGAAGGATTTTCAGACGCAAGTCATCTCACAAATGAGAATGATTATAAATCCCAATCAGGATACCTGTTTATCTTGAATGGGGGCGCGGTCAGTTGGAAGAGTTCCAAGCAGGGAAGCGTAGCTTTCTCTACGACCGAGTCAGAGTATATCGCAGCTGCGGAAGCAGCAAAGGAAGCGGTTTGGATTAGAAAGTTCATTACAGAACTAGGTGTGGTGCCTGACATTGTCAATCCCATTACACTGTACTGTGATAACAATGGAGCCATTGCGCAAGGAAAGGAACCATGGTCTCATAATGCATCCAAGCATTACCTTAAGTGATACCACATCATTAGAGAGATTGTGGCTAGAGGAGATGTGAGAATAGAAAGAGTACCTACAGAGGACAACATTGCAGATCCGTTGACAAAGCCTTTAACCCAGAGAATACATGATCGTCATTTAACTTCTACTGGGATAAGTTTTAGAAATAATTGGCTTTAGTCCAAGTGGGAGTATGTTGGGGTTTAGTGTCCTATAGACAATTATTCTAGGATACAAACTTAATGTAAATGAATTGTTCTTTATATCATTTGTTTAATGAGATATATGTTTTATAACTATATAAAGGCAATCCCTTTTAAGCACTAAATAAAGTCTAATAAAAGGAAATCCGTAAGTTTATTTAAAGTGATTATAAAGTGTTCATACAAGCATGAAGTGAGACAAAACTTTATAGTAAACTGATAAACTTAAAACCACCCCAAGTCAAGTGATATGTTTGGGATTGACTTATCACTGTTGAGACTTGTATGTAACAATGTCTTCTGTCCGACAGAAAGCTGATCTCACAAGCTTCATATATACAGATATCTGGACAGTTACATAGATCCGATGAAACGTTGTTCATTAGGATTGGGGATCCGATTTGAGATAACAGGATGGGTAGATTCATCCTTGTCACCTGTTCATCTCATTGGTATTAATAGGTATAACTAATCATCAGACTCAAAGGAATATTAATTGGTATTCTGGATTACGGAATGTGATGCTTTGACTCTGGTGTAACACGATCCTTAACAGAGATGACTCTGGGGTGTGAACAGTAGACGTTGGGTATCACAGGAAGTAATTGCGGAGTCGTTATATATTGGATTGAGCATTTATCACTCCCGATAAATGGGAGATACATCCATGGATCGCTTGTGGAAGACTCGACTCTAAATCCTTGCAAGGTGATAGCTTAAGAGTAAGAAATACAGATTTCACTTAACCTATCTTTTTGAGTTGACTCGGCCTGTACAAGTAAAATGAACGTCTCGCTATATGTGACTTGACATCACCCATAGTCATAAGATTCAGTTCAAGGATGTAGTTGATAAAGGATCGAATTATACTGTAACTAATACGGAAAGGTTAACGACAGAATCAACCTGTCTTCTTATAGCTCTGGGGGAATGATTACGGACTTGCTAATCACATACTCTGTACATCATTCCGTTATGCAAAGATTAAATATAATTCTTTGAAAATTAATTTAATAACGTTGCATACGGCTAGAAGCAATAAGAACCTAATGGATCACACATAAGACTTGGAACCTAAAAGAGAGATAGATGTTAATTAATTGATAGAAGCCCAATTGAGCCCAATAAGGCCTATGGACATAAGGGGGTCGAAATTCATGTAGTGATATACATGAATAATTAATTTGATTTTGTTAATCCTAATTAGATTAGGAATATGAATTAAATTAATTAAGAGATAATTAAGTTAGGAGTTTTAATTAGATTAATATACTCCTATTATTATCCAATAAGGTTATTATTATTATCCTTAATATATTAGATATATAGTAAGATAATAATTAGGAATTCTATTCCGAATGGAATTCCTATTCAGTAACCTAATTCTATTTAACTAGGGATTAGATACAAGAGATTATAAATACCCCTTCCCTTGAGATTTTCGAAACCCAAGCAAGCCATACCCTACTTGTGATTTTCGAAATTCACCTAGTCCAAGAGAGAGAAAATTCGACACCCCTAGTTCGAGGACGAGATTTCTCTACGGCTTCGTTTGATCAATTGATTTTCATTTATTTCTTTTATCCTTGATCTTGTGTTGATTAGTTAGAGGCAATCTACTTTGGTTGCTATTCAACGGTTGATTCTAAGTTAATCTTCCCGTGTTTTATTTCGTTTTTGGGAACTCGAAGAAGAAAAACAAACAAAAGGGAGAAATTCGTTTTACTAATCCTACATCAGGTCAGTTCACGATTTCGCGGATTCCCGGAGATTGAACCGTCGGATCGTCACGATTTTTGGACAGGAGCTTCTAGACATATTCTTCCACGTTTCCACCGAAGGGATTGTCGTTCGGAGGTCTGGAAGGTCTGTTTGGAATAGGGGCAGATTGGTAGACAGTTTCTATCTCTTTTGAAGTTGTGGGCACTTCGTTTGCAACGGTAGATAGAACTTCTAAAAGGTATTTCTTCTTATCATTCTTTATATGAAATAACGGTTAACGGATCTTGTGGTTTATGGAAATAGGTTAAAATTTTTATATTTCCGTTGCTATACCTTAGCCTAATTTCCAACATTTTTTAAATTTTTTGGTAACATATGGCTAAAATTAATCTTTTTTTAAAACATTAGGATTAAATTTGCACATTTTCATACGTTTTGGATAAATATGCACTTCTTCAAAAATGTTAGCGTCAAATTTGATTCTTATCCCTTTTAGAAAATAAAAAATGTAGTTCTATTGTAAATTTTCTAAATAATTTTAATTCTCGAACCTTTTCATTTTGAGGCATTAATTGACATTTAGTATCCATAATGTTAGAGAGGGGTAAATTATACCAATGCCCGCTGAACTTTACATGGTATTGTCACTGAACCTCAAAACGTAACATAAAAGCCGAGAAAGGAAAATAAGGATGAGAATGAATACACTCATCGGCAAAGCATATAAAGGCGTAAGGATAAGAGGAAGAATGGGATGGAGAGTTCCAATAACTGAACCTAAGGACCTAGTGAAAGGAACAGACATGCCAGGTGCCTGACCACGTAGGGTCAAATTATTAGACTTAGGCCTTTTTATGTGAGCTGCCTCACCCGCCTCCTCCTCCTCTAGAGTGGTACACTTACCATTCTTTTTTTCCCGAGCCTTCTTAGCCAACTTTGCCTTCTTTCGCTCTGCAAAGAGAGTAGCTGCATTAACCTCCTCCATGCTAGGGGATAAAAAATATTATATTAGAAGAAAAACGACAGATCATTACTTGCAAGCAACATATGGTAGTTATGGTAGTGCATGATCTCTTCATGCACCTCCACTGGGGACACACCTGCCCTAATGAATTCTAGTGCTTCATCAAACGACCAAAATTCCTTTTTAATCGACCTAAGAAGCTTTATTGCTTTTGTCTCTTCATGATTGGGAGTATGAGACTGATAACATCGAGATATTATCATGAGAACCAAAAGAGATATTCGCCTTTAAGTATGCCACGTAGCAAAGGAAGTCAGCTGGCGAATCTCCCTGGATTAGCTCTAGGAGATCCGCTGGCGGATCTCTAAGGCGAATCTCTCCATTCACCTTGGTAACGGCTGGCCGCCGGCTCGGCCATAAAGGATCATTAAATGGATCATTAATTGGCTTACCCACCAGGTTAAGAGTAACTTGTAACCGCCATTAAATGAGCATTAATGGAGACTTTCTAGTTACCTAGAGGTTACGAACTTCTCAACTATATATAGCCTACCATTCTAGGCTATCAAGGTACTCACACTTTTCTATATTCTCTAAGCTTTGTCAATACAGTTTATTCTCCATATTCTCTACTGACTTTGGCATCGGAGTTTCCACCGTCGAACCCAACGACGCCCCCCACAGGGACGAGCTCCGATCAGAAGTTTCTCGTTTGTTATCAATTGGTGCGGTGAGCGTGGAATCCTTGATCAAATAAAGGGTTTTTCGTTCACACTGAAACATCATGACCGATGGAGGACAAAATCCCTCCTCTGGGATTGAATCACCAATAATTACACCATCCAGTGCTGGTCGCACTAACACAACTGCTCCTATAACAAATATCGATGGAAATATGCCCACTACTTCTTTCATCGATATGTGTGCTCAGGATATCGAAGCACGGTATGGGCTTGAAATTGGGAACCGCCTCCGGGCGTTCATGACTCTTCCTCCTCATTGGAGTACGGTATCTACGTCAGCTGTCTCATCTTTACCTCCATTAAACTTTGGTCTGGGACGAGGTGCCCATAGCTTTTCATTCCTTCAAGCTCACAACATTGATTCCATGATAACTACTACGGCATCGGGTGGCGGGCGACCGGTTATCAAGGAGTTATTTCCTGGTGAGGGAAGTCGAAGGAATGATACGGTCCCTCCTAGCGGATCAGAAGTTCCAAGGTTTAATCTTGATGGACCAAATGTACCTAGGCGCCCGCGGACAAATTCGTCTCTTGGCGGATTTAAGGAGCCCATTCGTAAAAAGCATAAAAAGGATAAAAATAAGCGAGCAAGATCCCCATGCCGTGGAAGATCATCTCCATCTACTAGTCGTAGAAGAAGCAAAAGGCCAGAAAAAACATCTCATGTAGGTGGACCACCGCCACATCCATCTTCAGGAACTGTTGGACACACCTCGTCTGGAGGTCAACAAGAAGGAAATGGTCCAACTCCCCCAGGCAGAGGAAGTGGTGGAGGAGATGGTGGAGGGAGAGGAGGGGGCGGACGTGGTAATGCAGGAAGACATTCGCCATCAGATCCATCGTCTGAGTCAAGTTCTTCCTCTTCTTCTTCTCCAAGCAGATCGCCACGAAGGGGTCGCCCCAGGGCGGATCCGGAGAATTTTGATGATAGAGTGAGGGCCCTAGTACTCCAAATGAACGAAGAAAATGCTAGGCACAATCCATTCGCCAATAGGGATTCGCCTTTTGCAGCTTGGATCGAGGCAGAGGAAACCGACAGAGCTTTCAAGATTCCTAATCTTGCAATATACACAGGCAAAGACAATCCGGAGGCTCATGTTTGAAAGTACCGAATCTTGGCCAGACTCAATCGAGCCACCGAGCCCGTGCTCTGCAAAATGTTTGTCACCACGCTGGGAGGTCCAGCTTATTTGTGGTTTCAATCTCTACCTCCAGGATCAATAAACAGCTTCGATCAATTAAGCAGGGAATTTTGTGCTAAATTTGCTGGTTGTATTCCTGCAGTGGTGAAATCTGGAAAGCTTTTTGAATTAAAACAGAAGGCGAATGAACCCCTCCGAGACTATGTGGACACTTTCAACCAATTGTGTATACAAATCGTTGATGTAGATATCTCCGTAGCTGTGGAGTGTTTTGTGAGAAACACTACTTGTAAAAGTTTGCAAGAGGATCTCATTCGTAAAAAGCCCACCAGCATGGCAGAGTTAATGGAGCGTTGCAAAGACTTTATAGAGGTAGATGACATCCGCCGAGGTTCGCCATCATCGCCAAAAAAGGACAGAGGCGAATCTCGTCCTCGGGACCGGGACAAGGACAAACGTCAGGATTCTTCCTCTCAAAACAAACAAAGGGATTCTCGGAACAAATCGACGTTTGTCACCTCCTTCACACCTCTCAATGCTTCTAAAAGTGAAGTTCTTATGTGGATTGAGAACAGCCAGCACAAGCGGAGCATTTCATACCCCGAGCCAAAAGGGGGGGAGTACACCAATAAAGGTAAAAATCCCAAAAATTATTGTAAGTATCACAGGAAAAATGGCCATGATACAGATGCTTGCTGGGAGTTAGCTCGAGAAATTGAACGACTCATTGAAAGAGGTAAATTGGATCGGTTCATCCAAGCGGAAGGAAAAGAAGATGATAGATCCAAGGAGGACCAAAGAAGAAAGGAAAGGGTACCATCAACGTCATAGCAGGCGGACCTGGTTATGAGCCAGCATTGAAAAAGGCAAAGACGACCGCCCTTGATAGGACATCATTAAACCGCCCTTTCTCAGACGCAGGTCCTGAGATTCCACCCCATGCGGATGCACTGGTTGGCACCATGATGGTTGAAGGTTGGGAAATGAAGAGGGTAATGATTGATACGGGAAGTTCATGTAATGTCATTACCCGAGGAGCATTCGCCAAACTCAGGATTGATCCCGTCCAGGTGGAGCCGACAGTGGTCGACATTTTAGGAGTGACAGGTCATACCATTCAGAAGAAAGGCCAAGTTACTTTGGATTGTGAGCTTACTGATAGTGATCAAGTTTGGAGAGGAGATTTGGAGTTCTCGGTCTTGGATGGACAATTAGCTTACAATATTATCCTCGGACGACCTTTTATCTCCGAAGTCGCAGCTCTTATCTCTATTCGCCATTTGACACTTTACATTCCCACGGTCAAGGGAGGTGTGATGGTCAAAGGTTGTCAAAAAGTGGCCCAAGAAACATATTCGGCATCCTTAATGATTCGCCCTCAATCTAAGGAAGAAGACGAAGAGGAGCGTGTCACAATGGCCTTAGGCGAAACCGAAATGTACTTTATGGCAGAGGAGAAGCAGGTGCGGATAGCTAAGGGGCTACAAGGCAAGATCAGAGATGCAATCACCAAAGTACTTTATGAAGCTGAAGATGTCTTCGCATGGAAGGATGAAGTTCTCCCCGGAATTAGCCCGGACGTGAACACCCATAAACTCAACATCGATAAAGATGCAGTTCCTGTGGCTCAGAAGCGGAGAAACCATGGTCCGGAAAGGCAAAAAGTGATAGAGGAAGAAATCACCAAGCTCCAAAAGGCGGATGCCATTGAGGAGGTACTTTACACCCAGTGGTTGGCGAACGTCGTGCTAGTCAAGAAAGCTGGCGGATCTTACCGCATGTGCATTGACTTTATAGATCTCAATAAAGCTTGCCCCAAGGATAACTATCCTTTGCCATGTATAGACATGCTTGTAGATGGAACTGCCGGTCACGCAATGTATTCCTTTACCGATGTGAAGTCAAGCTATCATCAAATCCCCATGGAGCCCTCAGATAGAATCAAAACCTCGTTCGTGACGCATCAAGCTACTTATTGTTTTAAAGTCATGCCCTTCGGGCTTAAGAACGCAGGTGCTACCTATCAGAGGATGATGAACAAGATATTCGCGGACAATAAGACGGTAATTATTCTGTCTATGTAGATGATATGATCATTAAAAGCACAACTGTAGAAAGGCATGCGGAGGATATAAAGGAGGTATTGGGCATACTTCGGCACCACAACATCAAGTTGAATCCAGAGAAATGCACTTTCGGGGCAACATATGGGAAGTTTTTAGGATTCATGATCAGCAAAAAAGGAGTTAGCCCAAATCCTGACAAGGTCAAAGCAGTCCTAGAAATGCAAGCGCCCCAGAATATCAGAGAAGTACAACGCCTCAACGGGCGTATCATAGCCTTGGGCAGGTTTATCTCTTGCTCAGCTCGTAGATGTCAGCCTTTTTTCGAAGTCATCAAGAAACAAAAAGCATTCGAGTGGAATGAGGATTGTCAAAATGCCTTCGAAGGAATAAAACGGTTCCTCACAGAGCCACCCATGATGAGCCGACCTTTGAAAGGGGAGGATCTATACATGTACGTATCGGTCACGGATAAAGCCGTATGCACGGTCATGATACGAGAAGAAGATGGCCAACAATTCCCAATTTATTACGTGAGCAAAGTTTTGAAAGACGATGAAACCAGATATTCAAAGCTGGATAAAATGGCACTGGCTGTTGTAACCACGACAATTCGCCTTAGGCCATATTTTCAGGCGCATACTGTAATAGTTCGAACCAATATACCAATGAGAAAGGTATTGCAGAAGCCGGACACTTCAGGAAGGTTGATGGAATGGGCGATTCGCCTGGGCGAATTTGATGTAAGATACGAAAGCAGATCATCTTTGAAAAGTCAGGTCCTAGCGGACTTCGTGAATGAATTCACTGACGAAGGGATATCTCATCCCAAGCCTCCGTTAGAAGAATGGTCGATGTACACTGATGGAGCTTCCTCGGCGGAGGGAGCAGGTGTGGGAGTTGTGATCAAAGGTCCCCACTACATAAGATTGCGATACGCAGCAAAATTAAATTTCCATGCCACTAATAACACTGCTGAGTACGAAGCTCTGATACTGGGATTACGTCTACTTTAAGAAATCACCCTAGAGCGGATCGTGATATATAGCGATTCAAAACTAATGGTCAACCAAGTAATCAAGAATTACGAGGTGAAAGACGAGGCTCTGGCCAAATATGTAGCAGAAGTCAAAAAGTTGCTGGATCACCTTGAAGTTAAAGAAACTAAGTGGGAATTGATTCACATACCAAGGAAATCCAATACGGAGGCTGATCAATTGGCCAAAATGGCTTCTTGTGAGGAAAAGTGGGCGGACCCGGATTGTCCCTTTGAAGTAAAAATGGCTCCAGCATTTACCTCTGAAGAAGTGTCCCTACTCACAACGGTGGAGGATGATTGGAGGTCAGTCATCCGCCAATATCTGCTAAATGGAACATTACCCGAAGACAAGGAAGAGGCACGGAGGATAGTTAGGAGATCAGCCTATTTCTCATTGATCAATGATGGTCTTTACAGAAAATCCTTTAGTCATCCTTGGCTAAAATGCATTCTACCAGAAGAAGGGCAGCAGATCCTCAAGGAGCTACACGAGGGATCTTGTGGGTCGCATGAAGCATCCGCCATGATCTTGAAGAAATCCAGGTTAGCAGGTTTCTACTGGCCCACAGCTGAATTAGATGCCCAGAGTTTGGTAGAATCTTGTCACAATTGTCAGATTCACGCAAATGAGTCACATACTATCAAACATATTCAAAAGCCAATCATCGAGGGACGTCCATTTGCCCTCTGGGGAATAGACATCGTTGGCCCATTTCCCCCAACTCGCCGGCAAAAGAGGTACGTAATAGTGGCAGTAGACCATTTCACCAAATGGGTAGAAGCGGAGGCTGTTTCCTCTATTACAGCAGAACAGATGGTGGAGTTTGTCAAGGACAACATCGTGGGAAGATATGGCATTCCACATACCATCATCACTGACAACGGAACACAGTTTAACTGTGGCAATTCAAGGCTTTCTGTGAGGGGTTGGGCATCCTGAACAGATTCGCCTCCGTTTATTATCCTCAGTCCAATGGAATGACCGAAGTTACCAATCGGACGATTGTTAAGGGGATAAAGAAGAGGTTGGGAGAGCATGACAAGAGGTGGGCGGATCAGCTTACAAGTGTTTTATGGGCTTATCGTACCACCCCAAGAACAGCTACTAGGGAAACACCATTCGCCCTTTCTCATGGAGTGGAGGCCGTGATCCCATTTGAAATACAAGTCCCCAGTGATCGGGTGGCCTTTTATTGTGAAGAGGACAACAACAAACGACTAAGGGAGCGTTTGGATCAGGTTGAGGATCGCAGGAACCAATCCTATGTACGCATGGCAGCATACAAACAGCGGATCACGGCTTACCATGATAAAAATGCCAAGCTTGTAGATCTAAAGATAGGAGATCTTGTGCTTCGCAAAACTGACAAAATCTAATCTCGAGAAGGCAAGGGCAAGTTGGGGCTCAACTGGACAGGTCCATACCAGATAGTGGACAAGGTTGGACCGGCCACATTCAAAATACAAGATATGGAGGGCAATACACTGCCACGCACGTGGAATCTCCAAAACCTCCGCAAATACTTTGTTAGAAAATGAAGTATGTCCATGGTCTTGAGTACTCTTTTTCCTTTAACAAGCTTTTTCCCATGTGGTTTTTCTTGTTAAAGGTTTTAACGAGGCTCATTTATAAAGACCTATTCGCTGTAATAAGGTGTTTCTCCCATTAATAAACATTGTTGGTTTTATTATGTTCTTTTTACAATTTACTGCTGCAATATCAATATTCCAGTCTTAAAAAGAAAGGGGGCATCCAACGCTCTCCACATTCACAATAGATCCGCCACTTGGCGGATCCTGATCACCGATAGAGTTAAAACGATCCTTGGACGCAAGGTCTTTACACTCTCTTATCCCTCCCAGAGAAGGATTCACAAGTCCTGCGGGCGGATCATTTCACCTCAAAGATAGGTAGCAAATTGAACCCCTGGGCAGCTTTACTTCCTCCAAGAAGGAATAGAACAGCTTCAAACCTTCGCAAAGGTTCATACCATGGAGTATGGTTGGCCACCTACTCCAAACATAAATCCTAAACATGCTTATATTTAAAGTACTTCTTTGCGCAAATGTAAGAGTAAAATAGATAGCAGCGTAAAGGATTAAACAAATTGTACTTAAAAGGTTTTTACAAAAAAATCTCTAGCAAAAGCTAAATAATAATAGGGGCATCCTCTTTTGTGCTTCCTTCGCCTACGATGCTTGCTTGAGGATCCTTCTTCACCACAGTCACAGATCCGCCATCAGGAGATACCTCCTTATCCTTCGAAGGAACAGGACCCGGTGGAAGGACAGAATCAAGAATTGGTTCTGTACCTGCCTTGGGCGGCATCTCTTCGGAATCATCCGCCACAGCTATGGTAGAAGGTTTGGTTTCCTGCATGGGTCCCTTCATCCATCTCCGTACATAATTGCGGAGGTATTCCCTGACATCTGGCATTTTATTAAACCTCGCCACGTCTTCTGGTTCGGGGACGACGAACTGGGGATCTGTGATGTCAACTTCAGGATAGGCCAGGGAGAAGTATGCCATAAGCATCTCGCCATAATAAAACGCATGTACACCCGCCGTGTATTCAGCTTCTCCGAGAGCATCCTCATGGCTTTTGGCATCAGAAGCCATCTTTGCCTTTAAACTTTTAATCTCCTCATCCCGAAGAACTAAAGCAGCTGTGGCGGAAGCTAGATTCGCGTTTGCTGAGGCAATGGTGGAATTGGCATTCGCTATCTCTTTTTCTAACTTTTCAATAGTTGCCCTGTCCGCCACGTTCTGAAGAAGCCCATTTTCCAAAGTACGCAGACGGGCATACAGCTATAAAAGACAAAATGATTTAGTCCAAGGGCGAAAAGGAAGTGAAGGAATTACCGCTATCTACATTCTTTTTGAAGTCACCGAAAGAAGCTCCGATTTCCCCTTGTGGACGTGAATTGGTCCAGGGATTTGGTTATAGTTCCTTTGTACCTCTCCCACCTGACCCAAGGCCTCATCCAGATCATTCAAAAGGGATTCATTCTCAAAAGAACCTTGGGCCCCCAATTTGGCGGACCAGTATCCTCCAATGTCGGGCTTCGCCATCTGCACAAACGGAAAAGAGCCATACACCGCTTTAGAATCGGATGAGCAAAAAAAAAAGTAATCAAGAGATGGATTACCTGAACAATCTTCTCATCAGGTTTGGCGGATCGTATCGCGTCCGCCATAATCTTGGTACTACCAATAGTGTTGGGCCGCCTCTTCTTCAGTGGCGGATCGATAGCTGTCTCTACAGGACGTTTGCCCGTATCGGCTTGAGGATTAGCCGCTTGACTTTTCTTGCGCGCTTCATCTTCCAAAAGCTTCCTGCGCGTCTCTGCAAGAGCGTGATTGGCCTTAGATACACCCCTGCCAAAGAAGACATCAAAATAATCAAGACTCCTGAAGTAATAGAAAGGTACCTTGATCAAACTGGGTAATTTTTGAATAAATAAATTGATCCTCTTCTCGGTGAATCAATGGAATGTCACTCATCATGAAGGGTAAGGCATCCGCATAAGTCCATGCATCCGCCTTGATCTACTTCATGAGATTCGCCACCTCTTCATCACTGCTTGTTAAGATTCGCATGTCACCCGCCATATGTAGCGGACGAGAATTCCAAACTGAAGGGAAACCTAACGGTTCATCATCCTTTATCTTCACATAGAAGAAACTCTCATCCCAGCTATGAACGCTGGACATTTTGTCGTAAAAGGGCGAGTAGACACCAAATTTGGCAAATGTAAGATAGGATTCCGACTTCCTCTTGGAAGGTTTATGAAAGGATCTAAAAATGCGGCCCGTATAGACAACGCCTAAATTTGAAGCGAGATAGCAATCTAAAGCCATGTCAAGCCAGCCATTAGGGTGTAGCTGACTAACGGCAATGTCAAAATATGAGAGGATATCCGCCATCATCTTGGGAAGAGGAAGGCGAAACCCTCTCTCCACATGACTACAGAACACAGTAAGGAAGCCGTTAGGCGGATTGGAGGGACGTTGATGAGAAGCAGCGAGTTGGGTCTCGTAATTTTTGATCCACGGAAAGCGATCCGCCAGATTCGCCAGATCCACGGCACTCATACGAGATGGAGTGGACTCCGCTCGAGGATTCTTTTTCCTAACAGGGAAAGAAGAAGTGGCCATAGAACCCAGAAGCTGGTTACGAGCACCGGCCGGAACGGCACCGGAAACAGAAGAAAAGAAAGAGGGATTTCTGGTGGAACGAGTCTGGTAATGGTTACGCGCCGAGTTATTGAACTCAGCTAAATCGGAATTAATCGCACCTATAGAAGATTGGGAGTTTTCCGATGATGAAGTGGTCCAACTAAAATCTACTTCAATCTTAGGAAGAGATGTCGAGTTAAAAAGTTTAGAGGTCGACCCAGAAGATGAGGATGAACTTCTAAACATTCAAGATAAAAGGAAAATGCACTTACATGGAAATGTAGAAGCTTGAGTAGGATCTCTGAAAAATTTCTGGGAAAAAAGCTTCGAGGACAGAAAGAGATGAAGAAATGAGGAAGAAAGAGAAATTAAAAGAAGAAAAAGGTTTTTGAACTTTCCTAAGACAGTGTGCCACCATACGTGTCGGCCATCAAAAGGCGTTGAGCAGAGTGCACATTAATGAGGGAACATATGACGGCGCGCAGAAGTTCGAAAGCCCTAAAGGACTTTTAAGGCATTTTAGGGGGGGGGCTTCTGATAACATCGAGATATTATCATGAGGACCAAAAGAGATATTCGCCTTTAAGTATGCCACGTAGCAAAGGAAGTCGGCTGGCGAATCTCCCTGGATTAGCTCTAGGAGATCCGCTGGCGGATCTCTAAGGCGAATCTCTCCATTCACCTTGGTAACGGCTGGCCGCCGGCTCGGCCATAAAGGATCATTAAATGGATCATTAATTGGCTTACCCGCCAGGTTAAGAGTAACTTGTAACCGCCATTAAATGAGCATTAATGGAGACTTTGTAGTTACCTAGAGGTTACGAACTTCTCAACTATATATAGCCTACCATTCTAGGCTATCAAGGTACTCACACTTTTCTATATTCTCTAAGCTTTGTCAATACAGTTTATTCTCCATATTCTCTACTGACTTTGGCATCGGAGTTTCCCCCGTCGAACCCAACGACGCCCCCCACAGGGACGAGCTCCGATCAGAAGTTTCTCCCTTGTTATCAGAGACATAAGCTGGTTGTTCTTAGGATTCTAGTTCTAGGACTTAGGGAATCTTAAAGTTATGCCCTCTACTTCCCTAATGAAAAACTAAGCCTTCACCCAATCGTGGATATTGGAAGGCTTGGAGTGGAAAGGGCCATCCATATCCCTTTTTCTTCTGGAAGGTAATATGATCCTCCGCTTTCCGATGGGTCAAGGAATGTAACTTCCTAAAGACCCTAGTCCAAAATGAATCCCCAGGTTACCCGCCAGATACGAGTCACAAAGAAGATCCATCCAACCTTTAGGGTGAAGTTGGCCCATTGTGATCTCAAATGAATGCAAAATATCTCTAGTTACTCCAGACATAGGATATTAAAACCCCTTATCTATATGGTTGGTGTATATTGTAAAACATCCGCTAGGCGATTGTGTAGGGGGTGGTGGGGACTATACATTCTAGATCTCTCATCCAGGGATAAAAACCCTTTAAAATTCCAATCATTGTCAGTGACACAAAGGAATATGTATCCTCCATTCTAAGGGTTTTCACCCCTTTTCTCCTAGAAGCTGAGGAACTAGTTTCCTCTCTTTCTCTGGAACTTTAATTGATGGCAGTAGGTATAAGAGGAGACTGGTTTTCTAACTGGGTGCCTTAGAGTTCTCCTCTCCACTTTATGAGTACCATCATGACTCATACTAAAAATTCCAAAAATTATGAACATGAAAAAAAGAGAAAAATTTAGACTTAAGGGAGAAACTTACATGACCTAGTTTGAAGAATCGATGAAAAAGAAGCTCTGCCCATGAAGAAGAAGCTTTACAAGAAGAACGAATTCCGCAAGGCATAATCGCCAAAAAACCCAAATTGCAGAAAGAGAATGCAAGAAGAAATGATAGGAAGAAGCCACTTGAGAACGAAATGACCTCTTTAGAAGAAACAGCACGCGAGTGCTTCGAAAACTGGAACCAACATGCAACATGTCCATGCCTGAGTGGATAGGAAAACATCGATTGATAGAACAATAAATTCCTAAGGCACGCCTTGAAGACGAACAACCCTAAATGAATTTTTGGTCCTTTAAGGGGGGCTTCCGATAACATCCGCATGTTATCTAGGGGGAAAAATATAATAATAAGAATAAAGAAGGAGTCTCTAGTAATATGCCATTCCACGTGGCTTGAAGAGAGGTATGTGTTAGAACAGTTTTATATAGTGTTTTAGGCATGGTTTTAGCCCTATTTATGTGTAATTATCGTCTATATACCATTGATTATATGGTATTCTCTCCATTATATGCTTAATGTGCGCTTTGAGGTGCTTTAGGTATAATTAAGGAAGAAACATAATAAAAACGGAGCAAATGAAAGTTGAAAAGAATCTCTTTTCGGCGAGTAGGGCTTGCTACTCGATGAGTAACATAAGCTTCTCGACGAGTTAAAGTTACTTGTCCAGACCAGACAGTCATCAAGCTTAGTCAAAAAAAATAGAGACAAAGGTCAACTCTGAATGCTCGATCTTGGACACCTACTCGGTGAGTAAGCCCCCTTACTCGATGAGTAGCTTTATGAATCATGCTCCAACTCAACTTCAATTATTCAACTATATATCAAACACAAACACCTCAATCCGATTCAGAGATAGAGAGAAGACCTAATTAGACTAGGATAGTGGTAATAACACTATAAATAGAGGCTAGAAACATTGTATTAGGTATTCAATTTCAATTATTCTTAATTTCAGCACAAAGTAGTTCTTAGTTTTATTGGTTTTATATTCAAGTAAGTTCAGTTTCGTTTTGTATTCAATCAACCAAGGTACATTCTTTCATTAGTTGTAAGATTTCAATATTGGTTTGTTCTTCATCTGAAGTTTATCAATTTACTTATTAAAATTCAATTCTCTTCATCTTATATTCCATCTCATATTGAATCTTAAAAACATATTTGATAAACATGGGCTCACATTCTTTACATCTTACCCCCAATTTGTGTATTAGTTTCATCATGAGCTAAATCACACTTTGGCTGAGATTAAAGGTGAGCCATGTTTAGCGAATATGGTTTAAATCAAGTTAACGTTTAAAGTGTGTTGTGAAAAGAAAATAACTAAAAGATTAAGTCAGAAATAATTGTCTTTCTATGCTAAGAAACCTAATCAAGTAATTAGTATAGGAGTTGAATTATGAAACCTAATCAAGTAATCAATTCAATCAAGCGAAACCTAACTTTGCCTATACCCTAATCGGATAGTGCAGCTTTGTAGTTTAAGTCGCGATTTAACTTTAGCTTTCATTGATATTCATGCTTTTTACTTAGAGATTTTGCCTAATCAAGCATCGGTCTAAGGAATTAGGAATAGAGTTAATAATCTTAGGCCGAGGTTATTTACTTCTTAAGGAAAGTTACCGTCTTTATAGTTTTATCTTTGTCACATCACTACACAAATTGATACCATAGGAGCTAGACATAGGGATCCTGTTATGTCAGCCTCTCACTCATTTATACAACAACCAATCTTAAATCATAGCCTTTTACTTTCAGTTTAGAATTAGAAAAACAAAACAACAAGCTTCTTAACCAACTCATTAGTTAACATAAGGTTTTAGTCAAGTAAGGAATAGAAAACTAGTCACTGTGGGATCGATACTGTTCTTAGGAATGTTTACTACTTTATAACGATAGAGTTCACTTGCTCTTAGGAGTAGATACATTTTATCGCTATCAGTATGCCATCCAAAGGGATATACGCCAGATAAAGTCGGCTAAAGAGGATCTGCCACCTCTTTATACTCTTCATCGTATGTCCTCTAAACTATTTCAGAAAAGTCTAAAGTGCATTACTGTTACTCATCATTTATGATAGAAACAAATGAACTTAAAAGACAATCAATAACCATTAAAGAGTATTAATGACATGATTGTTCGAATACTACTGTAGACACCGAGTCGGAGGACCTGTGACGAAAACCTGAAACAAGACGGTCGAAGCGATTGATTCCGGAAGTTTTGAAAAATATATAAAGAATAATAAGCTGAGGAAAATTAACGGCACGGCGTGGGCACACAACGGCATCCCGCACGCGGACGACGATGGTCGAACGCCCGCTTGACGGCTCGAGACGTGCGCGCGGCGTCCGTCGGACGCACCGCGAGTGGCACGCTCTCGACGCCCGAGCAATGCCTGGGACCGTTGGCGGTGCGTGCCCTCGTGGGCCGTTGAGCACACGTGCCTGGCAGCGCGAGGCGCGCGTTCGGCGGCCGCGACGTGCGAGCGTCTAGCTGCGCGGAACGCGCGCTCCGCGGCCGCGGAATGCACGCGTCCGACGGCGCGGGGCACGCCCCGAGGGTCGCCGGGCGGGCACCCAACCACGTCGGGCGAACGCCCAACGCGTCGGGCGGACGCCCGACGAGGGTTGGGCGCGGGCGCCCAACCTCGCGTTGGGCGGCCGCCCAACTATTGTTGGGCGGCCGCCCAACTCATGTTGGGCGGCCGCCCAACAAGGTTGGGCGGTAGCCCAACACTAGGTTGGGCGGCCGCCCAACCACAATGGGCGACGCCCAATTTTTTTTTGGGCGTCGCCCATTGTTCCGGGATCCGTTTCCCTATATAAGGGCACGGATCCCAAGGTGAAGAGGAGGCCTTTTTGGGGGGGAAAAACTTTCTCACTCTAAACATTTTTAGAGAGAGAGAGTGGATTTTTTTGAGAAAAAGATTTTTTTTTCTCAAAAATTCCAAATTTCCTAAGTTCAATTTTTACTAAATTTTTATTAAAATCGGGAGCTCGCGGTTCGTGGAATCAATCGGCTTCGACTGTCAGATACCGAATCAAAGGTATTATCGGAGGACTAGACTCTTTATTTAATTTTTTTTATGCTATAGTTTTTATTCCTTTAGTCATTTATTTATTTTGTCACGTTTTATTTAGTTAGCGTATTTATTTAATTTTCACTTCGTATTAAATAAAATTCGGTTTTGTTTTAAAATAAAAACCTCGTTTTGGATATCCCAATACGAACCGTGATCCGATAAAAAGGTAGTTCGGGTATCGAAAATGTTGTAATTATAAGTTTCTGATTTAAAAGAGATTTCCAAATAACGTTTTAAAATAAAAACATCGGTTTAGGAACTTCCGTTTTCGACTATGATCCATTTTTGGTAGTTCGGAAGTCCAAAACGATTGAATTAGATTTAATTTAAAGCTTTTGAATAAATCTGGAAAATATTGGAGTGCTGCTGTAATTTGCCAATTTTGTCACTAAATGCTGTTTACCGACGGATTTTCCGTCGGTAAATCTGCCAAAATATAAAAAATGCCATTTCGGTCCCTTTTTCTTAACTTTTAGACTTTTAATCCTTAGTATATATATATATAATTATGTAATATATGATTTTCAAATTGTTTTAGAACGTTAACATATATAGTTATTTTAGGAGATTGGTATTCCATTTTTATTCTAATTTTTTATATATGTACATATTACTTTCTTTTCTTATTATTATTCATTTAAATTACATTAAATTCTATTTTGAATGTTATTTACTTGGGCATTTTGGGAGATAATTAGTAGATATTGGGGGATGAACATATAGTCTTTTTGACATTAGGATTATATTAGTTATGTATATATATAGTTTTGGGGTATATTTGGGTTATCTTAATTATTGTTAAATAAAATTATTTTGAGTGATAAATGCTATTTTCTTATTTATGAATTTCATTCACTATTTTCTTATGTTTAAAGTATAAATATATTATTTTCATTATTCTTTCTTATATATGTATTAGATAGTATATTTTCTTTTGCTCTTATTTTATGTCTTTTGGGCTAAAATGTGTAAATATATATCTATATTATTTTCTTTATTTCTTTTGGTCATTTATAAGTCCATGTTTCAAATGGGCTTCACTTGGGAAAAATTAATTTTTGGGCCTAAATGTGTTTATTGATGTAATTATAATAGTTAGAGAGTCCATTAAATAAGTGGGGAAAATAAGTCACAAAAAGAGAGTTTTCAATTAAATTATGTAAGCTAATGAGCTTTCTTAGATCTCTAATGTAGATAAATAGAGTCATTTTGGTTGATATTTCAAATCGTCTTCAAAACACCACGTTTTAAAACCTTAGTCCGTTCCAACGACGGATTAAGCGAACATTGTAATCAAAATCGTTTTTTTTGTTAATAATGGAGATTTTGAATCGCTTTCTTAATGAATTTGTACAAAATAAAATTGACTTGTATGTTTAACCACGTTTTCTTATTAAAAGGCTTTTACTTTAACGTTTTCAATTATTCGAGTCGTTCCAACGGCAATTCGGGTAAGCTTCATCAAACGGGGTTTTAAAACGCACCTAAATCGTTCCAACGGCGATTAAGGTGCGAACCATGTAATAAACATCGTTTTGGGGAAATAAGTTAATGTAGAATAGACACACAACATAACACTTAAATACGGTTGTAAATAAATCACTTCTTTCTTCCCCCTCTCTGTGTATGTATAAACATAAATGGGTGATTCTTTACTGATGTGGCTTTTCAATATCATATGCTCAAAACGGTTTCTAAAAAGAGAAAGAAAAGGGTTTCAAATGAATTTTAAACTTAAAGAAGTATACGATTAGTCCGTTATCGCCTAACATGCTGAGTAGGAGGCCGGTGGTTCATAACCGGGCGATGTCGGGGTGCCTAGTAGCCTTTCTCCGGAAAGGAGCTAGCCTTCTCGGCTCGTACCTAAGTTTCCCGAACCCACACCGGTCTCCCGCAAGGGATCGGTGTTCATTTTCCCATTCGTGGGTGGCGACTCTTCCATATCTCCGAGCTCCGGTCCTGCCGAGCAGCTTGATTCCGCGATTGGTTGCTTTCGGCGCCAATCACCGCTTACGTCGCCATGAGGTTGTCCACCCCCCGGTCCGCCCGGGAGATTAGGCCGCGGCATCTCGTCTAACAAGTGGCGACTCTGCTGGGGAAGCGAGAAATTTGATTCCGGAAGGCATGCACTAAGCCCTTAACGGGGACGGATCGTTTTACTTCTTTTCGTATGCATTCACGAGCATTATTGCAAACCCTTTGGGTAATTTCCGCGAAACCTCTAGCGAGAGTCCATTCGTCGCTCGAAAGAGGATAGCGTAAGTTCCCCCTTACAGTAAGGCGCCAGAGGGTCCCCATCCATTCGTTAGGGGCGAATCTGTGCGGTCCTGTGAGGTCCCGCGGTCAGCCGTGTCAACATATAGTAGCCTTAGAAGTTTCCATAGGATTACCCGTTACTATTTTTGATGTGATAAATGAATCAATTCGTGTTTTCAAACCGCCATGATACGTGTCTAATCCTAAATTATGTAAAGAAAATGAGACGATGCGTTAATACATACTCATGAATCGACATACTAATTACCCTAAAACATCGAAACGATTTGAACTAAAGACGACTTAGTCATCTCATATGAATGAACATGTGCGACCCGCCTTGTCCCTTTCGGTGTCCCGACGAAGGCACGTGTTCAGGAAATACGTTATGACGTAAGCACGTATTAGTATTAATCGGTTCGGTGTTAAGGATAGTTACATTTCGATACAAAAGACTATATTAACGGTAGCCGTTATTCACATTCTTTAAATAAATTAGGATAAAACGAGATCACGACGAAACGAAAATGAAGAACATTTCTGTTTCGAACGACCTTGTTGTAACGTGAAAAGTTTCGCACAAGTAGCCCGTCCCTTCCGAATGAAAGACGAGCTTTTACGTTATGCCTCGTGTCGTTCTTAAGAGAAATGGATGTGTTCGTACAGATGACTAAGAAAATAAAGAAGAGAAAAATGAACTAAACGACCAAAATCATTCCGAATCTACGATATATATCAAAACCGAGGGTAGTTAAAGAAAATAAACCAATGTCATTGAATACGTGCCTCGGACGAGTGTATACCCCGTTTAAAATCTCAAAGCCGAATTAAGCCAAACCATATAATTGCGCCATATGGATGAGACTGCGGGTTTTGACTAACGACTCGATCATTTCGACCGTTACCAAAACTGCAAGAAATATGGCCCGATATACATGTTTGCTTAAATTCGTGCCTAAAGGAAAGAAAACGGTGATATCCTCGCTTCGAACAAACACGCGATTCAACGAAACGTTGATTTTCTATAACCACACTGAGATGATATATCCCGTGGATTGGGAGGAACAAAGAGTTTTAATTAGCCGAAAGGTTACCGTGCGCTCAAAATAAGACTCACCGTCTTTCACGTAGCAAAATGAGCAAACGAATCCTCGACGCTAAGAACAAACGCGTTACGCGATGAGTCCGTTCCCTAAAATAAAATCCAAAAGTGATTCCATCACTAAATAAACACGTGGTTACGTCTCTCGATAGATCCAAAAGATCCCGTTGTAATCCAAAAATCGAGACATGAACCCACGCGAATAAAAGGGAACGAGTCATTGACAATAACGAACGATTGGACTAGAAGAATAACTCATACCACGTCTAAAAAACTGAGATGCGCTCAAAGGGAATCAAAACCCGAATTAATGCGTCTCGCGAAAGGACGAAAGATGAGTTATTCCGAAAGAACAATCCAACTTGGTCGATTTCTTAGTCACTGAACGTTGATATGTTAAAACGAACTGTATTGTCTGATGGTTGATTTACTTTCCCGCAATAATCGACGGCATCACGCGTCCCCTGGACCGCAATGTGAGCCCCAAACCAAAATCCTAGGAAAGAGACCTGGACCAACGAGTGTGTGGAGGAATAAGGGTGGAAGAGAGATGTTGTGATACGTGTAAATAGAACTAACGTTTATTCTTCTTATCTTATAATCGTAAATAAATAAACGCACACACCACGAATCATGCATATGAAATCATGCATACATACTAATGGATACCGTTCGCGCAGACGTCATTATTAAGCGGTTGTGGTTTCGCGAGAGTAATCGGCTTGTCAGACAGTTTGATCAGTCGCGAGTAGACAGTCCCGAATCAGTAGTTGTGGCTTCTGAATCATCTTCATCCGAGTATACTCAGTCTTCCGTCAGTATGTCTACAACCGACGACAAGGTGGCTGAATTGGAGAATTCTGTGAACAATATCAACGACCAGCTGGCCGCAATCTTGGCCCAGCTAGCTGAGTTAGCACTGAAGGACAACAAGAGTGGTAGTAAGCGTGCTGAGAATGAGGTGAACGATGGCCCTCGCTTTGGGAATGAGGAGGATTATCAGGATTATGTCCGAAAACAGTTAGAGAAGGAGAAAGCTAAGGAAGAGGAGTGGAGGCAACATATCACACAAGAAGTGCAGGACTTGTGCGGAGGAAGCTCCGGGAGTCAAGATTTCTATAACTTGAAGAATTGTTTGACAGCAACAGCTTTGCCTCTGAAATTCCGGCTCCCTGACATGAAAAAGTTCGATGGAACTGGAGACCCCACCGCTCACATGAATCAGTACGTTGCGGTAATGAAGCACACGATCCTGACCGAGGATCAAGTCTTGGGGCTGTTTAACACTTACCTGGAGGGGGCTGCCCTCACATGGTTCCATGCACTGCCAATGGTGACAAAGAAGGATTGGAAGGAGTTAGCGAAGTCATTCATCGCTCAGTATAGTTTTAACACCATGTTGGAAGTCACTTTGAAAGAGTTAGAGAGCACTAAGCAGCAGACTGGGGAATCCCTTTCAGACTTCGTGAAGAGATGGAGGGCTAAGGCCGCGGTCATGAAACAGAAGCCGCTTGAGCAAGATCAGATCTGAATGGTGATTGGCAATACGTTGCCGTACATTAAGAATGAGTTGAGATATATGCCGTTCACAGATTTCAATCAGATGTATAGTTGTGCCTTGACTGTCGAAGGCGATGGGGAGCCGAAGAAAGCTTATACCAAGTGGACGAAGTCTGGATATAGTGCCGGAGGGCCTAGCGTGAGTACGGAATCTGCGACAGTGAAAGTGGTTGATCTTAATGCTATCGAAAAGAGGCGGTTCGCCAAGTTCGATCAGACCTATGCGAAAGTTTTTGAACGTCTGCAGAAGAAGGGGTTGTTGAAAGCCCTTACCCCGTATAACAAAGCTCAACCTACTCCGCAGATTCAGTCTAGAGGGTATTGCGAATTCCACAGCAGTTATGGACATACGATTGAGAATTGCGAGAGGCTGAAACACGAAATCCAAGACTTGATTGAGGAGAAGAAGATAGCTGATCCTTCGTCAGCAAACCCTTCCATTAGGCGCAATCCATTGCCTAATCATAGGGTGAGCGTGATCGGAGTTGGTTTGACGGAAACTGTAGCGATGGAATCTTTTGAGGAAGATGTAGAGGAGTTGTTGGACTCCGTCGAAAGAAGCAATGTGGGAAATGGTTTGTATGTGTCCTTCTTGGGTGAGGAACAAGAGGAAGAACCAATGGAGGAGGGATCAAATGGTGGAGCACCATATGACGAGGATAGTGCCGAAGAGACCGGTGAAGGGGCGTCTCGGACTATCGTGCCAAATTTGGGTTTGTTCAGTGGAGGAAGGGATCCCGAAGTGCACTTGCGTGAGTATATGCACGACATGTTTATTGAATCCTTCGGGATAGATGAAATTGCTCAGTGGTTCCACCATTCGCTGGTAGGTGAGCCTTTGCAATGGTTCCATTCATTGCCCGACTCTTGCAAGCACGATTGGGATCGGTTGTCGGATTTGTTTCTTGAAAAGTATCAGAGAGCTGAGGATAGAACCGCAGAGCATTTTGCAATGCAGATTGGACCCATCAAGCGTCCATTGCCAAGGGTGAGCAAGTATAACGGCAATAAGGACCCTATGGAGCACCTTCACTTCTATTTGTCAGCTATGACAGCCTTGAGTTTCAAAGAGGAAGAGATCACTAGCTTGTTTTGTAATTCATTGATGGGTGAACCGCTGATGTGGTACATGTCGCTGCCGATGTATGTTAAGGCCGATTGGGCAGTTATGACGAAGAGATTTATCAAGGAATATACGATATGGATGCTAGCAGAGCAAACTCCTGATTCCCCGTCTTACCAAACACCTGATGCGGTGTTAGCAATGCCTAGGTATGGTGGATACCGAGATCCTGTAGAGCATGCGAGGATATTCTGCGATCATATGTATAACGCTGGATTCCCACAGTGTGAGTTGCATTAACATTTTCCGGAAACCTTGATGGGGGAAGCCTTATTGTGGCATCAGGGTCTGTCAGAGGAAGAGATGTGCCATTGGATACCGCTCCGAAATGCCTTTGTGGCGAGATATGAAATGTACATTCCATGGACGGGATCCCTGGATGATCTGGACATGATTAGGCAATTCCCCGAGGAACATTTTGTAGATTATGCTAGAAGGTGGAGGCACCGTTATGAGCAGTGTAATGAGACAATGAGCGATAAGGTGCAGCTCATGTGCATACAACGAGGCGCTATTCCGTTGGCCGCAAGAAGGATGAGTAGAGTGTCCCTCCGTGACTATGATGAGTTGATAGGTTGGGCCTTGTATGGATCGGCGGATCCCTTTTTCCTGAATCCGAGTGTTCCTCACGTCATGGATTTGATGGTCGTGGACATTTAGGCAAGTTCCTCGGACGAGGAGGATGCCAATCGGAAGATCCCTATCAACATTTGGGACGAGTCGGAAGTTGCGGTGATGACGAGATCAGGTCGTGTGGCCGAGGGAAAGGCACCAATGGTAGAGACTGAGATTGGAAAAGGTTCGGCTCCTAAGCCCGACGACCAAGTTCTTGAACAGTTGAAGAAGACGCAAGCTAAGTATACGGTCTGGGAAGTTTTATGCCATTCTAGGTACCATCGGGAAAATCTGATGAAAGAGTTGCAGAATTTGGTTATTTCCACCGATACCGAGCCGACAGCGCTAGTAGGGGCAATTATGGCCCGAAAGAGGACTGAGATCACATTTACCGATGAGGATCTCCCAGAAGAGGGGAAGGCTCATAATAAGCCATTGTATATCCGAGCAGAAATTAACGGGAAGAAGACTAGCTGTGTTATGGTCGATGACGGATCAGCCATTAATGTTTGTCCTTTGAAGCTCTTGTCCAAGTTAGGAGTGGAGAGAGGAGATTTGACAGCTTCTGAAACAGTGATCAGAGCATACGATGACAGCCGTAGGCATATTGAAGGAGTTTTCAAGGCCAAATTGAAAGTAGGGCCACATGAGGAAGAGACTGAGTTCACAGTGTTGGACATCCCGGTAACTTTTGCTGTGTTGTTGGGACGCCCTTGGTTCCACAAGCTGGAAGGTGTGCCCTCCACGCTCCACCAAATGATCAAGTTCCCTTTCGGGGAGGAGATAGTAACAATTAGAGCTGAAAAGCTGAGCTCGGTGGCAGCATTGGGAATTGAGCCTCAACTTTTCTCCGGATTCTAAGTCTCTAGGATTTACGAGTCGAGCATGACCACCGATGTGGTGAAGATGATGAAAGGAGGTTTCATCCCGGGAATGGGATTAGGAGCACACCATCAAGGGTTGTCGGAGTTTCCGGATTTTAAAAGTCAGAAAACCCGGAGGGGTTTGGGATATGAGCAGGGGAGTCCATCCAACATGAGTGCAGAAGGAAAAATAGGCTTGAGGAAGCATTTTGTAAGCGAGGGGCATGGAAAGCCATATTCGGGAACCTCCGAGTCGTGGACTAGCACGGAAGGAAAGATTCTGCCAGGGTTTGAAATCTTCAATGATGTCGCCGACTGGGGCAAAGGAAAGGCAAGCTGCTTTGTCGAGGAGATCATGATGCTGGATTCAAATGCCGAGGAGCAGGTCATTACCATTGAAGCGGCTACAGGAGCTGAAATTGAGCCTAGTACCTCGAGAGTATATGAGAAGTCCGAAGATATTAAGGATGAAAATTGTATTACTGCTTTGTTTGAGTCCGATGATGTAATCACCCACGCTATCAATGAAATGAATTCTGATTTTGCTTACTTGCTTGATGTTGATCATGATCATTCCATGCATTCTCATTCATATAACATGCCTACATTTGAAATCAATACAATAGAAATGTCAACTTTCAATCTTGGTACGGATGAAAATCCTAAACTTATACAAATTGCTCAAGAATTAACTATTGAAGAGAGAAAAGAATTTGAGAGAATAATTAAAAAATACGAAATTGTATTCGCTTGGACATACGAAGACATGCCTGGAATCGATCAATCAATCGTAACTCACCGTATTCCAACATATCCCGAGGCGAGGCCCGTAAAGTAGAAGCTCCGACGTATGAGACCCGAATGGGCAGATAAGATCAGAGAGGAGGTGAAGAAGCAGTTAGAAGCAGGATTCATCGAAGTGATCGACTATCCCCCTTGGGTCGCAAATGTAGTGCCCATTGCGAAAAAGGATGGCAAAGTGAGGATGTGCGTGGATTACAGAGATCTTAACAAGGCATGCCCCAAGGATGAGTTCGCCTTGCCTTATATCGATGTATTGATCGACAGTGCAGCATCAAGCGTCTTACACACAAATGTGGATGGTTTCATGGGCTACATGCAAGTTCAGATGGCCGAAAAGCACAAAGCGAAAACCTCGTTCACAACAGAGTGGGGAACATACTGTTACAGAGTGATGCCATTTGGTTTGAAAAATGCTGGGGCAACCTACCAGCGAATGGCCACAGCCCTGTTCCATGACATGATACACAAGGAGGTAGAAGTCTACGTGGATGACATGATGGTCAAATCAGAGACAAGAGAAGGGCATTTTGCCACACTCGAGAAGTTTTTGGCCCGAATTGCAGAATTCAAGCTAAGGTTAAACCCGAAGAAGTGTTTTTTCGGCGTTTCGTCGGGGAAAATCTTAGGCTATGTAATCGGAAATAAGGGAATTGAGGTGGATCCCGATAAAGTGAAGGCTATAAAGGAAATGCCAGCGCCGAGAAATGAGAAGGAAGTGAGGGGGTTTCTGGGGCAAGTTCAGTATATCAGTCGGTTCATAGCAAGACTCACCACAATCTGCGAGCCAATCTTTAAGTTGTTAAGGAAAGACCAACCCGTCATTTGGAATGATAAGTGTCAACAGGCGTTGGAGAGTGTCCGAAGTTACTTGTCTAATCCGCCAGTGTTGAGATCGCCTAAACTGGGAAAGCCACTTCTCCTCTATGTAGCAATTGAGGAGCGATCTATCGGAGCAATGTTAGCTCAAGAGGGAGACACCGGTGTGGAACACGCGGTGTATTATTTGAGTAAGAAGTTCCTAGAGTATGAGCTCAAATACAACATGATCGAAAAGACATGTGTGGCAGTGGTGTGGTTGACGAAGAAACTGCGGCACTATTTCCAATCGTATAAAGTGATCATTATTTCTCGGATGGACCCCGTGAAGTATCTATACCGAACTCCATCCTTGACGGGGAAGTTAGCCAGATGGTTGTTGCTTTTGTCCGAGTTTGACATTGAATATGTGACGAAGAAGGTTATCAAAGGAAGAGCCGTGGCAGAATTTTTGGCTAATCAACCCCTGAATACAGAAGAAGAAGAGATAAGCTATGATTTCCCCGATGAACATTTGAATGCAATCGAAGTTATACCGTGGAAAATGCTCTTCGACGGAGCAGTTAATTCGAATGGAGCCGGAGTAGGAGTACTACTTATCTCCCCGGAAGGAGAAAGAATCCCGATGGCGAAAAAGTTATCCTTCCCCCTTACCAACAATATGGCCGAATACGAAGCATGCATTTATGGTTTGGATTCATTAGCAGCACTGGGAGCGTCATATGTCGAAATTTGGGGCGACTCCAAGTTGATCATCGAACAGGCACAAGGAAACTGGGAAGTGAGAGAAGAAAGGCTACGTCCGTATCTAGATCAGCTAGAAGGGTTTGTTGAAACACCTTTCCACAAGATTTTGATTTGACAAAATTAATTAAGTCAAAGTAAATATTCTACAACACACTAAGTTTAAATGCTTTGATTTAGTGTTACTAATGTGTTTGTTCAATGTTGAGTTTATAATTTATCATAAGACATAAAGATCATAAGGCTCAAGCCCTATATGGAAATCAAGGCCCAAGTCAAACGAGCCAAAGACCACTCAGCCCACGTATCTCCAAAACGTCGCCGTTGGAGTAATGAAACGCATGCTGAGTAAAGAAGGATCGAGAAGATCCACGTAGACAACTTCGGTATGAAGCTGCTGAGCTGTCTCGACAAAACGTGCAGGACAGCTACTGACCATAAGACAGCTTCCAGACAAAGTATTTCCTCATTAGGTAAAGGTCAGAAGACACAACAAGCTGTCTGGTTGACATTACCCAAAATGGTGGAACATACTGACTCACCGAAGAACAGAAGACGCTGGAATCTGATTGGCTAACGAGAACTGCTGGCAGACTCAGTGAAAGCGACCTGTAGCCGTTTGTCTCCAACGGTTATTTCAAAATTCGAAATAACCAGAAGCTCTCACAGCTCTCTATAAATAGAGCATTCAGAATCCACATTCTTCAGAGAACTTTGAGCAAGAGCCGCTACGCTGACCAAACGTATATAAAAGTTCTCCATCAAAAGCAAAGCAAATTTCTTACACTACAAAGTCTATTCATTTGTGTAAAAGTCTAGAGTGATTGTTTCTCAATCATCTAAGGTGTTCTAGCAATTGTTGTTTAGGACAAAATCTTTATCATTTCTAGAAGTAGAAAGGAGAGGCTGGGTACTCGGTTTTAAGTACTCAGCGGAGAGATTAGGATTGAGTAGAAGTATAGAGGAAGGTACTCTTGTCATACTCAATTGCTGATATTGTAAAAGGTTTGAGGCTCTACCTTTAAAGAGATCAGTAGAGGATTTGAAATCTCGGAGGTGTTCTGGGGACAGGACGTAGGCTTAGAAGAAGCCGAACCTGGATAAATTTGCTGAGTGAAGTTTTCTTAAACCTTAACTCCTTATTTATATTGCTTGCTTAAAACAAACTAAAACTGACCAAGTAAAAGAGGTCAAGCTGAGTTGTGCGCTACAAACGAGCAGGTTCAGGAATAGACTCTAAGTGCTATTTCCTGACCTAAGCAACGAAGCTGTCCTAGTCACTAGTTGACTAAGCCAGTGTCTTGCTGAGTGTTAAGTGCCGCTGTTTTATAAACTTTTCTTAAAGAAAAGAAATCTGCCCAAATTAATCTAAAAAAAGGTAAAATAGTTCCTAACCCCCCCTTGGAACTATATTTGCAACCTTACAAGGGACCAACAAGTGGTATCAGAGCCTAAAAGCTCATTACTAAAGGTCTAACAACCTTGAGTTGATCCATACCATGGGCGAAAACAGCACTCGGTTTCTCCCTGGAAACCAGACAACTCAGATATTACCTGAGGGGCTGTCCATTACCAGGCCTCCCCTATTCTTCGGGTCAAACTATACCTTTTGGAAGAATAGGATGAAAAACTTCATTCAAGCTACAAACATGAGTGCCTGGCTATCTATAGTCCAAGGCCCGTTTGTACCTGTGAAAGTTGTTGATGACCAGTCAGTTGTTAAAGCTGAGGTTGAATGGACAGAGGATGATCTTAAGAAGCTTCAAAACCATGCTTCGGCTATCAATATGCTTCACTGTGCGCTCGATGCTGCAGAATATAACAAAATCTCAGGTTGTGAGTCGGCACAAGAGATCTGGAAAAAGCTGGAAGTCACCTACGAGGGAACAAACAAAGTAAAAGAATCCAAGGTGAATCAGCAGATGAGACTGTACGAGCTGTTCGAGATGAACAATGATGAGGGCATTTCAGATATGAACGCAAGGTTCACCAACATCATTAATGAGCTCAAGAGACTTGGGAAAATCTTCACTGAGGAAGAACAAGTCAAAAAGATACTCAGGAGTCTTCCAAAAGACTGGCAAGCAAAGAAGACAGCAGTTGAGGAAGCTCATGATTTAACCACCTACAAATATGACGAACTCATCAGTTCATTGCTGACCCATGAGATATCAATGAAGAACTTTGAGGTGAAGGAAAAATCTGATGACAAGAAGCAGAAGTCACTTGTCATGAAGGCTGACTCCACTGACGGGAGTTCAACTGATGATGAGGAGATGGCTATGTTTACAAGAAAGATGAAGAGGCTGTTCAGGAAGAACGACAAATATTCCAAAAAGCCTTACAAAAAGTTTGATAATTATAAGGCTGACTCAAGCGACAGCAAATACAGAAAGGATAGCTCAAAGCCCATTACATGCTTTGAGTGCCACCAAGATGGCCATATTAAGTCAAACTGCCCACGCTGAGGAAAGACAAGAAAAGTGGGAAGAAGGCAATGGTGGCTACTTGGAGTGACAGTGATGAATCTTCATCAACAGAAACTGAGGCCACCGAGTCAGCGAAGATATGCTTTATGGCTGACGAACTTGCTGAGCCATGCATTTCTGAGCATGCTGACCAATCTGATGAGTCAGATAATGAAGAGCAATCTAATGAGGTAATCTCACTCTCTCAACTCAGAAATGAAATGGGTAATGCCCTGAGTGATCTTTACACACTTGTCAAAAAGTGTAACAAAAAGATTAAAACACTCAGCCGGCGCTGTGATGAGGTGGAAGAGGTCAAACTGAGTGACCTCAGATACCTTCTTCAAGACAACTCAGTTTTGAATGAAAATATGAAAACCATTCATGAGTCTGTAGTTGAAGTCCAGTCAGTTTCCAAGAAACTGAGGAAGGATGTCACAACCATTCAGAACCAACTAAAGGTTCCAAACAAAAATAATTTTCCTCTGAGAACTAAGTATCAAGGTACTCAGTACCAAGGTACTCAGCAGAGACGAAATCCCCAGCGAAGAGTCCAGTGTGACTTTTGTGGGAAGTTAGGACACACCACTAAGGTGTGCTGGCACGCTCAGCACTGGGGTGCTGACAAGTCAGTAAAGAGTCCTAAACAGAAAGTCAGTTGTGACTTCTGTGGAAAAAGTGGCCACACTATTAATGTATGTCGCCACAAAATAAAATATGATGCTTTACCTGTTGAACCTAACAAGTCAGGACCCAAAAAGAATTGGGTACCTAAAGGAAACTGATTACAATGCAGGTAAGCCTGAGATGTGCCGAGAAGTCAAAAATGTGGTATATTGACAGCGCATGCTCAAGGCATATGACGGGTGATGAAACTCAATTCATCATGTTCGAACGTAAACGAGGAGGAAGCGTAAGTTTTGGAGACAACAAGAAGGGTAAGATAGTAGGCTCAGGAACCGTCGGAGGTAACCCTACTATTGAATCTGTCTCCCTAGTCAACGGACTCAAATATAACTTACTCAGCGTAGCTCAGCTATGTGACAATGGGAGAAAAGTTATATTTGATGCTACTGGATGTAAAATATACGAGGGTAAAACTAATGAGTTAATCTTAACTGCCCCTCGGATAGACAATGTCTTTATGCTAAACCTCGAAAAGAAGTTTTCAAAAACTGTATGCTTAGTCACAAAGGAAGAAAATTCCTGGCTATGGCACAGGAGACTTGGTCATGTAAGCATGGACCTCCTGGCCAAATTAGCAAGAAAGCAATTGGTTGAGGGACTGCCTGAACTTAAATTTCAAAAAGATCAATTATGCCATGCCTGCCAAGCTGGAAAACAAACCAAGCAATCTTTTCAAAGTAAAAACATTGTCTCAACTAAGCGTCCGTTAGAAATGCTACACTTGGATCTCTTTGGTCCAGTCCAGCCGCTGAGTCTGGGTGGAAGAAGGTTTTCCTTGGTTATTGTAGATGATTTCTCTCGGTACACATGGGTTATCCTGCTGACCAGTAAGGATGAGACTTTTGAGACATTTTCAAACTTCGTTAGAAAAATTGAAAATGAGAAAGACCTAAAATTAGCTCATATCCGTAGTGATAATGGTGGAGAATTCAAGAACCAAAAGTTTGTTGAATTCTGTGAAGCCAGCGGCATTGACCACAATTTCTCTGCTCCTAGAACGCCTCAGCAAAATGGGGTTGTTGAAAGGAAGAACAGAACTCTGGTTGAGATTGCCAGGACAATGCTGGATGAGCATAGGCTTCCAAAGTATTTTTGGGGAGAAGCTGTCAACACAGCATGCTATATTCTGAATAGGACTTTAGTTAGACCTATACTTAAGAAAACCCCATATGAACTTTGGAAAGGACGAAAGCCCAACATTGGATACTTTCGTGCCTTTGGCTGTAGGTGTTTTATTTTAAATACCAAAGATAGCTTAGCCAAATTTGATTCAAAAGCTGATGAGGCTATCTTTCTAGGCTACTCAACAAACAGTAAAGCATACAGAGTTTTTAATAAGAGAACTCAAGTATTAGAAGAATCTATACATGTGCAATTCGATGAAACTAACCCTGCAGGAAGATACCAGCCGCTGACAGAAGATGAACCAAACTCAGCACCTGCTGATCAAGAACCAGCTACTGAGTCCCTCATAAAACGGCTGACCAAGAGTAAGAGTGAACCTAAAATTACTTTCACTGACCTATCTACTTCTGCAGAGAATGTTGAAACACAGATAGAACAAGACACAAGTCTACCAAAGGAGATAAGAGTCCCAAGAGGGCATTCAGAAAATGCAATTCTTGACTCAGCTGGAAATACGCTGATGACAAGAAATCAACTAAGGAAGTATCTCGGCAATGTAGCTTTTGTCTCAGTACTTGAGCCGAAGAACTTTGCCGAAGCTGAGGATGACGAATTCTGGATGAATGCCATACAAGAGGAACTCAATCAGTTCAGGAGAAATAATGTATGGGAGCTAGTGCCACATCCTAGGAGCCAAAAGACCATTGGAACGAGATGGGTCTTCAGGAACAAGCTAGATGAGCAAGGAAACATAGTCAGAAACAAGGCAAGACTTGTAGCTCAAGGCTACAGTCAGCAAGAAGGTATTGACTATGGTGAGACCTTTGCCCCAGTGGCAAGGCTAGAAGCTATTAGGATTTTATGTGCATATGCATCTTACATGAACTTTAAATTATTCCAAATGGATGTCAAAAGTGCATTTCTTAATGGAGTTATAAACGAGGAGGTTTATGTAAATCAACCTCCAGGTTTTGAGGACCCTAAGTTCCCAAACCATGTTTACAAACTCAAAAAGGCTCTGTACGGCCTCAAGCAAGCACCACGTGCTTGGTACGAGAGGCTGACCAGTTTCCTGCTGACTAGAAATTACGTCAGGGGCAAAGCTGATACAACCTTATTCATTAAGAAAAAGGGTAAAGATACCCTGCTGGCCCAAATTTATGTTGATGATATAATATTTGGTGCAACTAACGAATCAATGTGCAAGGAATTTAGCAAACAAATGCAGACTGAATTCGAAATGTCAATGATGGGAGAACTCAACTTCTTCCTCGGACTTCAAATCAAGCAAGGAAAGAATGGCATATTCATAAGTCAAGCTAAATATGCCAAGGAGATATTGAAGAAATATGAACTAGAACATTGTAAGCCAATATCCACTCCTATGGGCACTGACACTGTCCTTTGTGCTGATGAGAATGGTAAGTCAGTAGACAGCAAGTTATACCGAGGTATGATTGGCTCTTTACTTTACTTAACAGCAAGTAGACCGGACATTCAGTTCTCAGTATGTTATTGTGCTAGATATCAAGCTAACCCTAAGGAATCCCATTACATAGCTGTAAAAAGGATCCTTAGATATTTGCAAAGCTCAGTAAATGCAGGTCTGTGGTATCCAAATACTCATGACTTTACACTCATCGGATACACTGACGCTGACTATGGACGAGACAAGCTGGAAAGAAAAAGCACCTCTGGAGGATGCCAATTCCTAGGAAGCTGTCTTGTATCTTGGTTCAGCAAGAAGCAGGCGTCAGTAGCCCTGTCCACAACTGAAGCTGAGTACATTGCTGCTGGAAGCTGTGTTGCTCAAGTCCTTTGGATTAAGCAACAGCTTGAAGATTATGGTGTTCAAACAAAGACAATTGAAGTCAAATGCGACAACAAGAGTGCAATTGACCTCTCAAAGAACCCAGTTCAACACAGCAGGATGAAACATGTCAGCATAAGACATCACTTCATCAGAGATCATGTACTCAAGAAAGAAATCAAGCTGACTTATGTGCCAACAGACGAGCAGCTTGCTGATATCTTTACAAAACCTCTAGCACGAGAGCAATTTAGCATACTGAGAGAAGCAATTGGTATGTTTAATCCTCTTCAGTAAATTCCTGTGCTAAATGAATATTGAATGCTGAGTGAATTACATGCTAAATGATTTATTGTTTGCTGATATCTCTTGAAACTGACTAAATATACAATACTGAGTAATCTTGCACACTGAGTAAATTAGCTTCGAACTTGAACTTAAAGCCATTCCTAAAGAATGTACTGACTACTCAGAATATGAAACGTTTATATCAACAAACGCTAAGTAGAAGCACTTATTAGCATTTAATGTCACTACACGCGAGGTGACACCTGTACTACGCATGCGCCGAATAACGTCTTAATAGTGTCATAAGTGTCAGGGTTTCTGGCGATTGGACAACCCAGAGCAAAACTGGATTAAAATTCAAACGGAACCCTAAACCATAAAATCTATAAATAGTAAATACTAACCCACTACCCTCGTCACATATACACTGAACTCTAAGAAAGCTTCAAAATATTCCAAAGAGCTTCAAAACTTCAAAAATGTCTTACAACGAAAGTTATTTCTCTCCAACTCTCAAATCCTCTGACCAGGCTGGTCCTTCAACTAGCCTAATGAGAAAAATGATTAAAGTACACTCTTGGGCTAAGAATCAAGAGGTATTAAGAAGTCGATTCTTCCACTCTGACTTCATCTCTTCAGAGACTCCATTCTGTGAATGGATCAAAAACAACAAATGGACAGGTCTCTTCTCTCTGTCCGGGCAAACCTATCCTACAATGGTAAGAGAGTTCTACTCCAACCTGCATGTTGATGCAGATGACTCTGACTATCTGGAGACCACAGTCAAGGGTCAAAAGATAGTGATAACCCCTGAATATCTAGCTACATTGCTAGAGATACCAAATACAGGGATCCAGTTCAGAACCACAAAGGAGCCGATACCGAAAGCCATCGCAGAGAAGATGAAGGGATTCTGTAAACCCAGAAACTACAAGGGAGAAGTACCCAGCACCTGCATGGGCAAAAATCAGAAGATGGACCACTTCTTGCTGACCAACTTTATCTTCCCTAAACTCAGCTCTCCCTCATCTGCCTCTAATTTTGAACAATGTTTCATCTGGCATATGCTGACCAGCACTCCTTTCAACATGCCTGTATTTTTGGTCGGGGCTTTCCAAAGAAGCGGAAGGAAGCTCCGTTTAGGTTCTCTCATCACCAGGATAATTCAAGACAAGAACATAGAGACTGTTGGTGAAATAAGTTCAACGGGAACTGCTATCACTGCACGTCTGCTGAATGGACTCTCACATAGCCAACCTCTTAGAGGATATGATGAAAATGCCACTCCTGAGGAGGAGAATCTTATGGCCGAGGATGAGCAACCCATTGGAGAAATGGAAAATCTGGCTAACCTGGATGCCATTATAGATGATGATATGGCTGAAGCCGCTCACACTGCTGAGGGTACAGAACCAATCAATGAACCTCCAACTGAGAATCCGTCCACTGTGCCATCTGAGGTTGCTGAAGCTGAGAAGAAGAAGAAAAAGGGAGCATGCTCGAAGGATATTCATACTGTCCCGAGAAAGATAAGGCTGATAGAAAGCAACAAGAGGAAAGCTGCTTAAGACCTAGCTGAGTCAGCTGAGAAGAAGCTGCGAACAGCTGAAGAACCTGTTCTTAAGGGTCATGTTGCTCAAGAGGGGTCTCCATAAAATCAAGCCTCTGTTCCTCCCATAGAGAAACAAGCCAAGACCCCTCTAAGTCCAAAAGAAGCTCCACTCCCACCTCAAACTCAAAGTAACTCAGCACCTGAGGTCAACACGCCTCGTAGTCCTGTCACTACACAAGGCCCTCAGTGTGAACCCACTTCTGCCAAATATGCACACCTTGGTGCCACTGAGTCAGGTCGGCGTGTCATCGCCTCAGCAAGCACTCTGCTTCAAGAACAAGCACCTACTCCATCAACTCCTGCTCAGTCCTCTCATCCACCTGTCACTCACCATATTCTGCGTGAAATCTATGAATTAATCAATCACTTCTCCTCTGTCCAGATGCAGCAACCCACACATGCTCATATGACCAGAATGACTGAACTCATGCTGGCTATGGTCAGTCATATGAATTCCTTGGAGGGTCAAATACGTGTGCTGCAGGATCAGGCCAAATCTCCTGCCCCTACTGTTAATTTTCCTACTGCTGATGCTGGCAAAACGGGGGAGAAAAGTGCAACTAAGGAGAAGGAACTCTAGAGTGTTAGAGAAACTAGAGTGTTAAGTGTTAGAAGTTAGGAAGAAGAACTTTATCTTGTTTGTTTTTGTGTTGTTTTATTTTATGCCTAACTTGCCTAACTTCTGTTACTCCTGAAATACTTGCATTCATATTTTAACTGTTGATTATTCATCCTTTAAATGCCAAGTATTATATAAAAACATTCTGATAAGAACTCATTGAACAACAAATTACTCAGCGCGCTCTATATGACTAAACCTTCCGCTTAATACTGAGTAAATAGAATATGTTGATATAGCTGACCTATATCTGAAAATTGACCTTAGACTTACTCATTTAAACCTTTAAATGTTTTGAGTAAAACTAAGTCAGTAGCTCAACCCTTACGGGGGAGTTTGCTAAATTATACTAGCTCAACCCTTTAAATGATTGAAACACCTTTCCACAAGATTTTGATTTGACAAAATTAATTAAGTCAAAGTAAATATTCTACAACACACTAAGTTTAAATGCTTTGATTTAGTGTTACTAATGTGTTTGTTCAATGTTGAGTTTATAATTTATCATAAGACATAAAGATCATAAGGCTCAAGCCCTATATGGAAATCAAGGCCCAAGTCAAACGAGCCAAAGACCACTCAGCCCGCGTATCTCTAAAACGTCACCGTTGGAGTAATGAAACGCATGCTGAGTAAAGAAGGATCGAGAAGATCCACGTAGACAACTTCGGTATGAAGCTGCTGAGCTGTCTCGACAAAACGTGCAGGACAGCTACTGACCATAAGACAGCTTCCAGACAAAGTATTTCCTCATTAGGTAAAGGTCAGAAGACACAACAAGCTGTCTGGTTGACATTACCCAAAATGGTGGAACATACTGACTCACTGACCGAAGAACAGAAGACGCTGGAATCTGATTGGCTAACGAGAACTGCTGGCAGACTCAGTGAAAGCGACCTGTAGCCGTTTGTCTCCAACGGTTATTTCGAAATTCGAAATAACCAGAAGCTCTCACAGCTCTCTATAAATAGAGCATTCAGAATCCACATTCTTCAGAGAACTTTGAGCAAGAGCCGCTACGCTGACCAAACGTATATAAAAGTTCTCCATCAAAAGCAAAGCAAATTTCTTACACTACAAAGTCTATTCATTTGTGTAAAAGTCTAGAGTGATTGTTTCTCAATCATCTAAAGTGTTCTAGCAATTGTTGTTTAGGACAAAATCTTTATCATTTCTAGAAGTAGAAAGGAGAGGCTGGGTACTCGGTTTTAAGTACTCAGCGGAGAGATTAGGATTGAGTAGAAGTATAGAGGAAGGTACTCTTGTCATACTCAATTGCTGATATTGTAAAAGGTTTGAGGCTCTACCTTTAAAGAGCTCAGTAGAGGATTTGAAATCTCGGAGGTGTTCCGGGGACAGGACGTAGGCTTAGAAGAAGCCGAACCTGGATAAATCTACTGAGTGAAGTTTTCTTAAACCTTAACTCCTTATTTATATTGCTTGCTTAAAACAAACTAAAACTGACCAAGTAAAAGAGGTCAAGCTGAGTTGTGCGCTACAAACGAGCAGGTTCAGGAATAGACTCTAAGTGATATTTCCTGACCTAAGCAACGAAGCTGTCCTAGTCACTAGTTGACTAAGCCAGTGTCTTGCTGAGTGTTAAGTGCCGCTGTTTTATAAACTTTTCTTAAAGAAAAGAAATCTGCCCAAATTAATCTAAAAAAAGGTAAAATAGTTCCTAACCCCCCCTTGGAACTATATTTGCAACCTTACAAGGGACCAACAGGGTTGGCATTGAGATTCCAAGAATGTCGCTTCTATCACATTCCTCGAGCTCAGAATCAGGCCGCGGATGCCTTGGCCACTTTGGTGTCAGTTTGGGACAACCCCCGGAACCTTGCTTCGAAACCATTGTTATTGAGAAGATCTCACAAACCGTGCTACGAAGACGTAATGCTGTTAGGGGCAGATGAAAAACCGTGGTATTTTGATATCGTGAACATCATGAAAGATGGAACATATCCGGCAGAGTCAGAACCTAGGGATCAAGCTTTGATTAGAAGGCTAGCTCGTCAGTTCGTCATCCATAACGACTTGATTTACAAAAGGCATATTGACGGATTACAACTAAGATGCTTGGATGCGGGGGAAGCCCGCGAGGCGATGGAATCAGTACATTCGGGAATTTGTGGAGCCCATATGGGAGGAGCAGTACTAGCTAAGAAAATTATTAGGCAAGGCTTTTATTGGCTCACCATAGAAAGAGATTGTAACGTGTATGCGAAGAAATGTCACGATTGTCAAATCCACGGCGATTGCAGTCATCTTCCGGCCATGGAACTACATGTGCTAGCACCTATTTGGCCATTCGCTGCCTAGGGCATTGACATCGTCGGCGAAGTAAGGCCCAATGCTTCAAATGGACATAAGTTTATTGCAGTCGCCATCGATTATTTCACCAAGTGGGTAGAAGCAGAGTCGTTTAGCAAACTGGGATCCAAGCAGATGAGAAAGTTCATTGAAAAACACTTGATCACCAGGTTCGGAGTGCCTCATCACATGATCACGGATAACGGGGTCCAGTTTCAGGGGGAAGTAAGGAATCTTTTCCGAGAATATGGCATTGAACATCACAGGTCTTCTCCGTACCGTCCACAGGCTAATGGGGCAGTAGAAGCAGCTAATAAGAACCTTAAAAGGATCCTCGTAAAGATGGTGGAATCACATCGGAATTGGCATGAGCACCTCCCACTCGCTTATCGCATGACAGTCAGAACCTCGACTGGGGCAACACCATTCTCCTTGGTATACGGAACAGAAGCAGTCCTGCCGATTGAGATCGAAAAGCGATCGTTGAGAATCGCAGTGGAAGCAGAAATTCCCGAAACGGAATGGGTGAAGAGGCGATGTGAGCAGTTGGCTTTAGTTGATGAGAAAAGGATGGAAGCCCTTTACCATGTACAGTTATATCAAAGAAGGATGGCTCGGGCTTTCAATAAAAAAATCAAGACCAGCCCTATCAAAGAAGGAGATTTGGTGCTGAAACAGATCCGTGTGACGCACACCGACCCGAGGGGGAAGTTCAGGCCTAACTGGGAAGGACCATTCGTCGTAAAGAAGATACTAAGCAAAGGAGCGGTGAAGTTAACCACAATGGACGGCATGGAATTCTCCGAACCTACCAATCTGGATAGGCTTAAGAAATACTTTTCGTAAAAAAAAAAAAAAAGAAAAATAAAGAAAATTCCTGATAGGTTGAAAACCTGCAAAGGGCGACCTATGCAACAATAAGGGAAATCCCAATGGGTGAAAACCCGAAAGGGCACTCATTTAAAAATTCCGGGATAGTAAAAGGAGAGGAGAAAAATCACCAGGATCCAAAAACCGAAAGGCGGGTCCTGGTAACAATAGTTATAACTTGAGCAATTACAAAAACAATGTATAAGAGACTAAGTATTTCTGTTGTTTGTAAATAAATAAAGGCATGAATATATTTGACGAGAATGATTGGAATCATTATAATCTACCGCATGCATGGTAATATGAATCACGGGTTATACATTTCCTATCCTACTTTTCACAAAAAGCCTACCTACTATCCACCCCACTCCCTATACATCAGCTATACATCGGAGAAACCCTAATAAAAGCTACAAAGCAACAATGAAAGCTACAAAGCAACCATGAAAGCTACGAGCCTAATACGGAGGGAAGTCCCAATAGTTCTCAAAGTCTCTCAAGTGGGACGCCCGCTCCGCAGATAGTGCCTCCTCGGCAGCACGCGCTCTCTCATCAGAAACTCGCGCTCTCTCATCGGAAACCCGTGCTCTCTCATCAGCAGCTCGTGCTCTCTCCTCTGCAGCAAGGCGTCTGATCGACTCATCACGCGCCCTCTCCTCGACGGCAAGGCGACCCTCAGTCTCCCGTCGCATCACCCCGTACCAGTGGTCGTTCCTCTCTTGATACACATGACCAACTCGGGCATCAGCTTCCCGCACTAGCTCACTCTGTCTCCGCTCATGGGCATGAAGATCACTCTACAAAAAAAAAAGAAAAAAAAAACAGATAAGAGGCAGCATAGGCAAAAACATAAATCATACATACATGCATACATTTCACTACACTAAAGTACGGTAATGATACATACCAGGTGGTCGGTGCAGCGCAAGCTGAGGCAATCTCGTAGGAAGCCGGATAGATCCACGTAGTCTGTACAGGTCTCCCTAGTGGTCAGTGAAGCGTCCGAGGGATCAAACGGGACCCTCGAGGAGAAGATAGGAGGGGCCGCCTCAAATCCCGCATAAGGTGTCCCAGACTCGTCATAGCGGATCGTAGCATAATCTCTCCCATAGTCTGGTATAGGCACGCCTATGGACGACCCCTCCAGTCGAGCTGCACTGGATGACTCGCCGACAAAATAGGGCTGCTCGCACACCGGTGTTTGAGCCCGAGTGCCATCGAAAAAATCTGATAGGTGGGCACTCCGCCAGGATCCCTCCTGCAAAAAAGGCAAAAAAAAACACACACAATAAAACCTCCGAGCATATCATGAATAAAATGAAAAGAGGGCGGAATCACTTACCGGAACCTCCGCCTGACCAAAGACGGCCTCGACCGCCTCTCTCGAAAACACGTCCGCTACTCGATCTACCTCCATTGCTGCCGCCGGGGCATCCCTCGCGCTCAGTAAAGTAGACAAATAAGGCTCGCGGCCCCCGGCGTGAACCCAGACTACTCTACCGACAAAACAACGGGTCAGATCTCGACGAATGGTCGATAAGGGCAGAGTCCGCACAGCAAACATGGAAACGGGAATCTCCCCCGGCGTCCAGTGAACATCACTCACTCCGGTGATGCCTCGATCTCCCAAATACCACACCCGCACACAAGGGCCGGTGAGCACGCACTGCTGCTCCTGGATCATCGATGCGTATGCATAATGAGGGCCGAAGTCAAGATCATCCCACCTGAACTTAATCTAAAGAAAAATGCACCAAGAGAAAGTCAGAGGGACTCAAACAAAATCTAGCATGATTAGGCAAAATCTACCTGTCCCAGGGTCAGCGAGTCAATCCAATCCAGAAGCCGCGACACTGTCCGACTCCTCTCGGCGCTCAAGTCAAAATCCCTCCATCGGGTCATGAAGGGTGGCCTCGGTACTCTCAGTCGAGATCGAGACCGGCTGGGAAGGATGTGTCTCTCGTACGCCCACACCTGCGGTAAAAATGAGGACTAGGAGTGTGAAAAATGCGAAAAAGACAAGACGGATAAGTCAAGAAGGCGTCACATACCAGCACGGCAAAGGTATAACCGCCGAAGTCCTTGCGCTTCCGGCAAGTCAGATCCAAGAACTTGTAAAGAAAGGCTAAGCCTGCCCCTGCCCAATCATAAGAAGCCGCTGCATCCAGATCGCTAAGTGCCTGAATGAGACCTGCGTGTACCTTCCCGCCCTTCGTGCGGAAAATCGTCTCACTCAGAGCATATACTAAGAAACTACGAACCGCCAGGTCGGTAGCGTCAGTCTCGCAGAAATCACGTCTACTCAAGAGGCTCGCGGTAGAGACAAACTTCGCCGGAGTAGACTTGGCGCATAGACAAACTCCCGGTCCAATCAAGGTAGCAAGCCTAGCAGGGTCGACCCGTGGTCGCATCATACCAAAGTGGAAAGGGACGGGAGTGTTGCTCCCTCGCAATCCTGTCAACAGCGAAAAATCTCGAGGCGAGATGGTCATCTCCCCAAAGGAAAGGTGGAAGGTGTGGGTCGAGTCAACCCACCGCTCGCATAAGGCCCGTAGGCCAAAAGGATCGCATACCCCGTTGGTGCGGGGCAGCGCTGCAATAAAGGGCTCGAAGCCCAACTCGCGCACGCGGGCTCTCGCCGCGGCGCCTAGCCTATCGTACCATGAGTGAATCTCGACGGTGGTCCCCGAAATCTCAATAAACTAAAAAGAACAAGACAAGAAAATTTAAATACGGCTCCTAAAGCATGCATTTGATAAGAACGCGTCAAGAACGGGTATTCTTTCATTATCTAACCTAGAGACATCCGGTCAGTTAGGACTAATTTTCTGTAAAAATCTCTCCTGTAGGGTCATTCACGTAAGGTTTAGTCAATTCTTTGATCCACTCTCGTCTGCGGCGACGAGGAGCGTAGATTAGGTTTTACTATTCACATACGTTAACGGGCATTAGGTAAGTTTTTACTATTCACGTCGTTTTCACTATTCACGTGCATTAGGTAAGTTTTTACTATTCACGTCGTTTTCACTATTCACGTGCATTAGCTAAGTTTTTACTATTCACGTTTTTACTATTCACGTTCATTAGCTAAGTTTTTACTATTCACATCGTTTTTACTGTTAACATGCATAAATTCGTAGTGTACTATTCACATGCATATAGCGCGCATTCTTACAAAAACAAACAGGTGTTACGTGTAAATAAAGGAATTCACGTTTTCTAGCTAAAGTCCTCTAAGGCAGTCTAAGAGTTAGCATGCAAATCATGTTCGTATAGGAGTGCTAAAGCCTAGAGTTCAAATCAAATAAAAGTGAGAAACCACTTACCTCGTTGCAGTGTGTCCTGCTCAAGTGTGTCGTAGGGTCGTGGAAGGTATCCACTCTCTCCAGGTTTACGTAAACCTCGTCCATGCCTCTGGTGCCATCCCATTCGTCTAAATCCATCCCGAGAATAATCCAAATTGAAGTCTAGTGAGAGAAAGAGGAGAGAGAAGGTGTGGGGTTGAAATGAAACCCCACCACCTTATATAGGAAAAGGGAATGGTATTCCCGTAAATAGGGAAAAAGTACGATTTGACATAAAGGTAAAAAGTAAATAATTAATTACCAGGTGCACAGACCTCCGATTTGCAGTCCGTTTCAGCCTGCATTTCTCCCAGACAGTGACTAACATTGTCAAAACATCAATTCCAGATAACAGCTAATTTTTACAGAACAGTGACATCAGTCAAAATACAGACGACAGTTAACAGAAAAACAATCAGTAGTCTATTTCATTTCGGACTCAGACGTGTGCCCATCGAATCGTCGAGATGATAGCTCCAGTGAGAAAATACAGACAACAGTGTGGTAAGAAAATCCAGAAACAGCCCCCGCTTTTTAGCCATTTGACTCATGGTCGCAGACCGGAGTTGCTTTTGAGCCATTTGACTCTCGGTCGCAGACCGAAGTCGCTTTTTAGCCATTTGACTCACTGTCGCAGACCGGAGTTGCTTTTGAGCCATTTGACTCTCGGTCGCAGACCGAAGTTGCTTTTTAGCCATTTGACTCACGGTCGCAGACCGGAGTTGCTTTTGAGCCATTTGACTCTCGGTCGCAGACCGGTGTTGCTTTTGAGCCATCTGACTCACGGTCGCAGACCGGAGTTGCTTTTGAGCCATCTGACTCACGGTCGCAGACCGGAGTTGCTTTTGAGCCATCTGACTCGTGGTCGCAGACCGGAGTTGCTTTTGAGCCATATTTACCTAAGATCGTAGACTAGGGAAGCTATTTAGCCATTATCCCCGTGATCTTGAAATAGGGTAGCTGTTTAGCCATTATCCCCGTGATCTTGAAATAGGGTAGCTGTTTAGCCATTATCCCCGCAATCTTAAAATGGGGTAGCTATTTAGCCATTATCCCCGCGATCTTGAAATAGGGTAGCTGTTTAGCCATTATCCCCGCAATCTTGAAATAGGGTAGCTGTTTAGCCATTATCCCCACAGTCGTAAATCAGGGTAGCTATTTAGCCATTATCCCCGTGATCTTGAAATATGGTAGCTTTTTAGCCATTATCCCCGCAATCTTGAAATAGGGTAGCTGTTTAGCCATTATCCCCACAGTCATAAATTAGGGTAGCTGTTTAGCCATTATCCCCGCGATCTTGAAATGGGGTAGCTGTTTAGCCATTATCCCCGCAGTCGTAAACCAGGGTAGCTGTTTAGCCATCATCCCCGCAGTCGTAAACCAGGGTAGCTGTTTAGCCATCATCCCCGCAATCTTAAAATAGGGTAGCTGTTTAGCCATTATCCCCGCGATCTTGAAATAGGGTATCTGTTTAGCCATTATCCCCGCAATCTCGAAATAGGGTAGCTGTTTAGCCATTATCCCCGCAATCTTGAAATGGGGTAGCTGTTTAGCCATTATCCCCGCAGTCGTAAACCAGGGTAGCTGTTTAGCCATCATCCCCGCAGTCGTAAATCAGGGTAGCTATTTAGCCATTATCCCCGCAATCTTGAAATAGGGTAGCTGTTTAGCCATTATCCCCGCGGTCATAAACCAGGGTAGCTATTTAGCCATTATCCCCGCGGTCGTGAACTAGGGTGCAGCCCGAAGCAGAGTCTGATGCAGTCAGAGAGCAACGCCGGAGCGCGCAGCGCAAAGGTCAGGTATGTTTCCTCCTACTCGTTACGTGTCTTTTACTTTTATATGTTTTACATTGCATGTGTTACATTAGCAAAAACGTTTTCGAACCACACACATCACTGTCAAAATAGAAAATTAGGGGCAACTGTAGACACCGAGTCGGAGGACCTGTAATGAAAACCTGAAATAAGATGGTCAAAGCGATTGATTCCGGAAGTTTTGAAAAATATATAAAGAATAATAAGCTGAGGAAAATTAACGGCACGGCGCGGGGACACAACGGCATCCCGCACGCGGACGACGATGGTCGAACGCCCGCTTGACGGCTCGAGACGTGCGCGCGGCGTCCGTCGGACGCACCGTGAGTGGCACACTCTCGACGCCCGAGCAATGCCTGGGACCGCTGGCGGTGCGCGCCCTCGTGGACCGTTGAGCACACGTGCCTGGCAGCGCGAGGCGCGCGTTCGGCGGCCGCGACGTGCGAGTGTCTAGCTGCGCGGAACGCGCGCTCGGCGGCCGCGGAATGCACGCGTCCGACGGCGCGGGGCACGCCCCGAGGGTCGCCGGGCGGGCACCCAACCACGTCGGGCGGACGCCCGACGAGGGTTGGGCGCGGGCGCCCAACCTCGCGTTGGGCGCTCGTCCAACGCCGTTGGGCGATCGCGCAACGAAAGTTGGGCGGCCGCCCAACTCATGTTGGGCGGCCGCCCAACCACAATGGGCGACGCCCAATTTTTTTTGGGCGTCGCCCATTGTTCCGGGATCCGTTTCCCTATATAAGGGCACGGATCCCAAGGTGAAGAGGAGGCCTTTTTGGGGGGGAAAAACTTTCTCACTTTAAACATTTTTAGAGAGAGAGAGTGGATTTTTTTGAGAAAAATATTTTTTTTTCTCAAAAATTCCAAATTTCCTAAGTTCAATTTTTACTAAATTTTTATTAAAATCGGGAGCTCGCGGTTCGTGGAATCAATCGGCTTCGACTGTTAGATACCGAATCAAAGGTATTATCCGAGGACTAGACTCTTTATTTAATTTATTTCTTTCCTTCTATTTATTTTTTTTTATGCTATAGTTTTTATTCCTTTAGTCATTTATTTATTTTATCACGTTTTATTTAGTTAGCGTATTTATTTAATTTTCACTTCGTATTAAATAAAATTCGGTTTTGTTTTAAAACAAAAACCTCGTTTTGGATATCCCAATACGAACCGTGATCCGATAAAAAGGTAGTTCGGGTATCGAAAATGTTGTAATTATAAGTTTCTGATTTAAAAGAGATTTCCAAATAACGTTTTAAAATAAAAACATCGTTTTAGGAACTTCCGTTTTCGACTATGATCCATTTTTGGTAGTTCGGAAGTCCAAAACGATTGAATTAGATTTAATTTAAAGCTTTTGAATAAATCTGGAAAATATTGGAGTGCTGCTGTAATTTGCCAATTTTGTCACTAAATGCTGTTTACCGACGGATTTTCCGTCGGTAAATCTGCCAAAATGTAAAAAATGCCATTTCGGTCCCTTTTTCTTAACTTTTAGACTTTTAATCCTTAGTATATATATATATAATTATGTAATATATGATTTTCAAATTGTTTTAGAACGTTAACATATATAGTTATTTTAGGAGATTGGTATTCCATTTTTATTCTAATTTTTTATATATGTACATATTACTTTCTTTTCTTATTATTATTCATTTAAATTACATTAAATTCTATTTTGAATGTTATTTACTTGGGCATTTTGGGAGATAATTAGTAGATATTGGGGGATGAACATATAGTCTTTTTGACATTAGGATTATATTAGTTATGTATATATATAGTTTTGGGGTATATTTGGGTTATCTTAATTATTGCTAAATAAAATTATTTTGAGTGATAAATGCTATTTTCTTATTTATGAATTTCATTCACTATTTTCTTATGTTTAAAGTATAAATATATTATTTTCATTATTCTTTCTTATATATGTATTAGATAGTATATTTTCTTTTGCTCTTATTTTATGTCTTTTGGGCTAAAATGTGTAAATATATATCTATATTATTTTCTTTATTTCTTTTGGTCATTTATAAGTCCATGTTTCAAATGGGCTTCACTTGGAAAAATTAATTTTTGGGCCTAAATGTGTTTATTGATGTAATTATAATAGTTAGAGAGTCCATTAAAGAAGTGGGGAAAATAAGTCACAAAAAGAGAGTTTTCAATTAAATTATGTAAGCTAATGAGCTTTCTTAGATCTCTAATGTAGATAAATAGAGTCATTTTGGTTGATATTTCAAATCGTCTTCAAAACACCACGTTTTAAAACCTTAGTCCGTTCCAACGACGGATTAAGCGAACATTGTAATCAAAATCGTTTTTTTTGTTAATAATGGAGATTTTGAATCGCTTTCTTAATGAATTTGTACAAAATAAAATTGACTTGTATGTTTAACCACGTTTTCTTATTAAAAGGCTTTTACTTTAACGTTTTCAATTACTCGAGTCGTTCCAACGGCGATTCGGGTAAGCTTCATCAAACGGGGTTTTAAAACGCACCTAAATCGTTCCAACGGCGATTAAGGTGCGAACCATGTAATAAACATCGTTTTGGGGAAATAAGTTAATGTAGAATAGACACACAACATAACACTTAAATACGGTTGTAAATAAATCACTTCTTTCTTCCCCCTCTCTGTGTATGTATAAACATAAATGGGTGATTCTTTACTGATGTGGCTTTTCAATATCATATGCTCAAAACGGTTTCTAAAAAGAGAAAGAAAAGGGTTTCAAATGAATTTTAAACTTAAAGAAGTATACGATTAGTCCGTTATCGCCTAACATGCTGAGTAGGAGGCCGGTGGTTCATAACCGGGCGATGTCGGGGTGCCTAGTAGCCTTTCTCCGGAAAGGAGCTAGCCTTCTCGGCTCGTACCTAAGTTTCCCGAACCCACACCGGTCTCCCGCAAGGGATCGGTGTTCATTTTCCCATTCGTGGGTGGCGACTCTTCCATATCTCCGAGCTCCGGTCCTGCCGAGCAGCTTGATTCCGCGATTGGTTGCTTTCGGCGCCAATCACCGCTTACGTCACCATGAGGTTGTCCACCCCCCGGTCCGCCCGGGAGATTAGGCCGCGGCACCTCGTCTAACAACTACTTCATCTATGCTTAAAGGTTACTAAAATCTATATAAATACCCCCATTATCAAGGTATTCTAGGTATGCTTAAGCTTACTCTTACAAGAATTCTTATTATCGTTCTTATTACTCTCCAATAAATTATTGACTTTGGCATCAAAGTGTTCCCCACCGGTCCCAACAGTGTCTCACAGGGCAGGACTCTAGTCGAGGTTATTTTCCATAAATATTAGTGTATGAGCACATGGAATGACCAATGGATAATAGAGAGAAAAGCCATGATATACTTGGATGGTGAATCGAAGTTGCTTCGAATTTTAACAAAAATCAACTTCGAGATTTTACAAGAGAGAGTCTACACTTCTGCATATATTGATTCAACATCATTTAACCTACGTATGGCCATGCAAACAACATACAGTGCAAACAAAGTTCTTGGAATAGTAGTTCCTATTGTCGATTCCAGTGATGTTGATTGCTTCATAGAGTATTGCCTAATGAATTCAAGTGATGTGATGCCACAATATGTTATTTTTGAACCATGAACAATAGATGCACAACTACCGTGAGTTATGAAGAAGGATAATGATGTTCAAACAAGATGTGATCCCATCGTTGAAGTTGACACTCATCGACCAGGCAAAGAAAAGGTCACAGATTCCAACCTCACATCCAACTCTGTGTTAGATGATATAAGCTCGAATTTTGATCCTGAAGAAATGGTTTGTGAAGAAGATATATGGGGTCCTTACAAGCCCAATGATGACGACGATGATGATAATGATGATGAAGAACAACCTATCCGGCGGAAACAACCTCATCATGAAGGTGTTCTCGAAATAACTGCACAAGCTGACTATGTCTCATTAAGTATATATGAGACGAATGATAAAGAAAGAAGAAGAAGGAGGACTGATCCATTTCGATGGCTGCCAGAGGTCCATAATGCACCTATGATTCCTATTGAATCTAATGCATCAAAAGGGGTGGTCGGTTTAAAGGTGCATGATATATTCTCAAACAAACTAGAATTGCAAGATATTGGGTGTTAGGCATGAATATGACTGCGATAATACAGCGTGTTAATTACAATTTGTGTGTATTTTAGACGAAATTTCCTAAATAAAAGGACTTATAAGTGTTTTATGCAGATTTGTATTGATTAAGTCAAAAAGGGCTACTACATAGCCTGTTTTGCAACAAACCTTGAGGAGTCGAGCACCCGTTGATCCAGCGGATCTCCGCTGCGTACCTGATGATGGATAGCGACTGGACAAGTGGCAGGAGCGGTGTGGCAGTGACAGCAGACGTAGGAGAGGCAGAAAAGCAACATGATGACAAGATGGATCACCCCCTTGAGTGTTCAAGGGTCAAATTAGAATTAATCATTTCCTAGTAACTTAGCTGTAGAAAAACAATCTTTTTGTAATATTTTATGGTACGGCTCGTATTTCTTCCTTTATATAGACGTAGTGGAGGGAAGTAGAGGAGTACCTTTTGACTTCGGATAATCGTTTAACTAGAATTTTGGCTTCTTTGGGAGAGGGAAAGCTCTCTAAGGAAGATGACTCCATCAATGGAGGTCTGTGGAATTAACTCAGGCTGTTCACTCTACACTATGAGTGAGTAGTCATTTTGAATGGGTTTGGCCAGTTAAGGCCCGTTATGTAAGTCGTTTATCATCTTATTTATGAATGAATGTTGATATATTATGATGTGCTTGACAAATCTTTAACTCCATTGCTAAATGCATGTATGATAGTGTTAGATGCATGATAGGAAACTGCTTTCATCTTCACGGAACTATTTGTCAAGCATTCAACCCCGAAACAGAGATGTCAGGAGGTTGTATCAAGGGTTTTCTTCATTAAAATGTTGTTTCGATCGTAATGCGAGAAAGAACCAACTTTAGGGACGCTTAAGGTTGTAGTACATCTTAGAATCTTAAGAACACATGAGAGTTGACTTAAGAGGGCATTAAAGCAGAGACCTTGACTTCACTTTACGTCATTCATGAATAAATAGGATGTTTATAGACTGAAAGTAACCTGTTCCGTTGCGCTTAACCTGTTCTGCCTTTTATCATCATTAAATACTCCTTTTTAATCTCCTAAATCATTGACTTTGCTACTGTTTTAAACAACGTCTCTCAATCTAAAGAAGTTACGCACACGAACACCCTGTTCTACAAAGTATTTCTTGTAAACTTTGGTCCTCAATCCCTGTGGATACGATACTTGACTTATCACTTTATTACTTGTATCTAGTACACTTGCTAGAGTCCATTCAGGACACAACAAGTTTTTTGCGCCATTGTCAGGGATTGAAAGGAACAAAGTTTATACGAACTTTTCTGTGAAACAAGGTGTTTTTAATCTGTTTGCTAAATAGTGCAGCCAGAAGGAATCTTTATCGGTTTATGCGCAGAGCTGGACCTCCTGTTTTCCCTATAGATCTCGAATTAGAGAGAACGTGTAGACAAAACAGAGCGGGAGCTCGAAGTGCAAGACAAAGAGAACGACAAAGAGAGAGAAGAATGGCTGGAAGGGTACCACCCGAACAACCAGTTCAACCAAACCAGGAAGAAGAGGGAGAGAATAACAACCCTCCTGTCATGCGAATCAGAGATTATTCAAGACCAACCACTGAAGGACATTCATCATGCATCGTGTTGCCCAACGAAGGGAACAACATGTTCGAGGTGAAAGCATCTATGATACAAATGTTGCAGGCAGCAGTACAGTTCAATGGATACCAGTCGGAAGATCCAAATAGGCATATCCTTGAATTTATCACGCTGTGCAACACTTTCAGATCAAACAGGGGCGTTTCTGACGACGTAATCAGACTAAAGCTGTTTCCTTTTTCTCTAAGAGATAAAGTGAAGAATTGGTTGAAAAACTTACAACCAGGAACGATTACTACTTGGGAAGAAATGGCCAGCGCTTTCTTAATGAAATATTTCCCACCAAGACAAGCCATTAAGCTCAGAAATGAGGTGTCCCATTTCGTGCAAGAAGAGGATGAATCCTTAGCCGAGGCATGGGAAAGGTACTAAGGAGAGTCCCCAATCATGGCATCCCGATGTGGATGCAAATGCAGAACTTTTACAATGGGGTAACCAACATTTATAAGATCCAGATCGAGTCCATAGCCAATGGAAACCCCGAAGATCTGGAACCACAAGCCTTGTACGACCTTATTGAGAGAGTAGTAAGCACAAGTTATAACTGGCACTCCGCCAGAAGTGAAGGAAAAAGAGCGGGAAATAAAGATGTTGTATCAAAATTGACAAGCCAGGTAGAACAGCTTGCTAGACAGCTCGGCAAGATAAATGTGTCCTCGATCCACAACGAACCACCATTCAATGACATTTGTGATTTTTGTGGAGGCCTTCATTTCAGCATCAACTGTCCCGGAGTTAAGTAGGGAAAGGGTGCACAGGCAGAATGTGATTATGCAGGGTATAATCAGAGGAATCCACCGAACCCATATTCTAACACATATAACCCTGCCACAAGAAATCATCCGAATTTCGAATGGACAGGCCAGCCCAACCAGCAGGAACAACCGAGATATCAACAACAGCAAGGAGGACACTACCAGAGGCAACCCCAGCAGCATTATAAACAACCTGTTCCACCAAAGGAAGATATAGAGCCAGATATGAAGATGATGATGATGCAGTTCATGAAACAGACACAAGCATCAATTAAAAATCTGGAAACACAATTCCATCAATTAGCTGCATCTACGTCAAAAGGGAAGGGAATAATGCCAAACAACGCAGAGCCAAACCCGAAGGGCGATGTCATGGCAATCACTCTGAGATCTGGTAAGCAAACTCAACCCATTATATCTACTGATGAAAATGCTGAATGCGCAGAAATATCCGAAGAAACTGAAGGAGAGCAGGAACAGACTATTCCTAGTCAAGAAGAAACCAGGAAGACAAAATCTACCATTGAGCAGGATCAGGGGGAAAGCGGAAAGATGTATAAGCCACCTCCGCCGTATGTTCTGCCTGTGCCATATCCAACGCGGTTGATCAACAAAAAGCTGGAAGAACAGAATTCTAAGGTGTTAGACACCTTGAGGAAGTTGCACATCAACATTCCGTTCGTCGAAGCACTTGCACAGATGCCGTCATATGCAAAATTCTTGAAAGATCTCCTGTCAAACAAGAAAAAGCTGGAAAACATATCCATGATCCAACTCAACAGAGATTGTTCATCAATACTCCAGAACAAGCAGCAGCTTCCGAAAAAGCTAAAAGATCCAGGGAGTTTTTCTATCCCTTGTTCAATTGGAAGGTTAAATATTGAAAATGCACTATATGACCTAGGAGCTAGCATAAACCTAATGCCATATGATGTATATGCTAAACTAGGATTAGGAGAGCCACAACCAACCAGAATGTCTATTCAATTGGCCGATCGCTCAGTATGTTATCCTAGGGGAGTTGTGGAAGATGTGTTGGTCAAAGTAGGAAAATTCATGTTGCCTGTTGATTTCATCATAATGGACATAGATGAAGACCTGCATGTTCCTATTATCCTAGGTAGACCATTTTTAGCTACAGGTAAGGCATTGATAGATGTGGGGGAGGGGCAACTTTTCTTGAGAATTAATGGGGAGGAGATCATTTTCAAAATGAATGAGGCAATGAGACGAGCTAACACTAGTGATGACATATGCTGTTTCTTAGATGAGTTTCAAAGTCTAACCCCTTTGCAGGAACAGGACACTCTGGAGAGTCTATTGGGAGAAGAGGTGAACATATGTGAAGGAACAGGCTGTTCCATTGAATCCAACTTACCTACACCCCCTTTTGATCCTACTGTGCCCACTCATCAAGAACCACCGGAGATACCAACCGTGCCATTATCTAAACCAGAATTGAAACCGTTACCTGCACACATCGAGTATGCATTCCTGGAACCACCCAGCGGGAGTCCAGTTATTATATCCTCAAAGTTAACTCCTGATCAGAAAGCTCAACTCATGGAAGTTCTGCGAAGGAACAAGGATGCAATCGCATGGAAAATTGATGATATAAAAGGTATCAGTCCGGCAGTCTGTGTCCACAGAATCTTGATGGAGAAGGAGCACAAGCCATCTGTCAAGCCACATTGCAGATTGAACCCCCACATGAAGGAGGTTGTGCGAAAGGAGGTGATCAAGCTGCTGGATGCCGGCATTATTTATCCAATTTCTGATAGTGTGTGGACCAGCCCTGTTCACGTTGTACCAAAGAAGGGAGGAACAACCGTAGTACTCAACGAGAAAGACGAGTTGATTCCCACAAGAACCATATCAGGATGGCGAGTTTGTGTGGATTACAGAAAGCTCAACGAAGCCACAAGGAAGGATCACTTTCCTTTGCCCTTCATTGACCAGATGTTAGAACAGTTAGCGGGGTATGCATTCTATTGTTTCCTTGACGGTTACTCGAGGTACAATCAGATTGCAATTCACTGTGAGGATTAGGAAAAGACAACGTTCACATGTCCATACGGGACCTATGCCTACAGGCGCATGCCGTTTGGACTGTGCAATGCTCCAGCCACGTTTCAAAGATGCATGATGTCTATATTTCATGATATGGTGGAGCGAACTGAAGAAATATTCATGGACGACTTCTCTGTTTATGGAAACTCTTTTGAGAGCTGTCTAAACAACCCTGAGGCCATGCTTGTGCGATGCAAGGAGACCCACTTGGTCTTGAATTGGGAGAAATGCCACTTCATGGTTATAGGTGGGGTTGTTCTCGGGCATAAAATTTCAGAAAAGGTGATGGAAGTGGATAAGGCTAAAGTGGAAGTGATAGAGAAGCTGGCTGTTCCAACTAATGTAAAAGATGTGAGAAGTTTTCTGGGGCACGCAGGGTTTTACCATCGGTTTATCAAAGATTTTTCAAGGATTGCGCTGCCCTTGTCAGCATTACTTCATAAGGATGCGGAATTTTCTTTTGATGCAAGCTGTCTAAAGGCTTACGAACTGTTGAAAGGCAAGCTGATCAACTCGCCTATACTGGCAGGACGCGACTGGGAACAACCTTTTGAGATGATGTGTGATGCAAGCGATACGTGTGTGGGAGCTGTTCTCGGGCAAAGGGTTGAGAAGAAATTCAGACCTATCTATTATGCAAGCAAAACATTAACCGAGACCCAGCAAAATTACACCACGACAGAGAAGGAGCTCCTCGCAGTTGTGTATGCTTTTGACAAATTTCGCCCCTACTTGGTGCTGTCAAAAGTTATTGTTCACACAGACCATGGTGCATGATAGGGGTCAAAAACCCTATCTTTGGGTACGGTTTTAGGACAGGTTTTAGCATTATTTAGTTAATAAGCGAGCATTTCTTGCATTTAAATGCTTTTGTGTGAGTTAGTTAGGAATTGGAAACGTTTTATTTATTTTCCGTTGTTTAGGCTCGTTTTATGACCAATTTAGGCAATTACGGCCAAATTAGCATGCATAGTATAATTCCGTTATCTTTTGAAGCTAATTGGTCCGTCAAAAGTCGCACCAAACGAAGCGTTTGCTCAAAATAAGCGATTGGCGGGTCAATTTAGCCTTTGGACTAATGATATCTGGAGTTTCTGTACATGCGCAGGTATAAGTTCGGACGAAAAAGGCATCGACGGCAGTCGGCAAGCACACGGGGGCATACCGGGCAAGAATGCTCGACGAGCGGGCCTCCGTAGGCCATGCCTGCTCGCCGAGCAGGCCCCTAGACGCCGAGCAAGCCCCTAGAGGCCTGCTCGGGCGAGCAGGATGCCTGCTCGCCGAGCAGGCCACCAGAGGCCTGCTCGCCGAGCAGGGCGCTGCTCGTCGCGAGTAGCGCCTGCTCGCCGAGCAGCTCGCCCTGCTCGGCGAGCAGACCTACGGGAATTGGTCAAAAAGACCAATTCCGCCCCCCACGATGCCACGACGGACCCCACGACTTCCTACCTTCATAAGAAAATAGGTCAAAAAGAGGGCCGAGCCACGCCTATAAATAGAGTTTTTCCAATGTAAATTAGCATCTTTCATTATTTGTAAATTATCTTAGCTTTCCCCTTGAATTTCCTCTCCATCTCCTCCATCTTCATCAACCTCCATTGAAGCTCCTTCAAAGCTGTTCTCGAGGAATATTCAAGGTCCGTCCTTAAGACCTAGGAAGCCGATTGCAGAGTAGATAGGTTTCTTGAAAGGGATTTTCGTATCTCCTTTTACTTTTCCTTGTTTTTACTTTTTGATACAGTCTATGAATCCTAGGCTAATTGTATCCTGTGACATTATCATTCATGTTTAATAATATTTTAGCTCTTATTTTGTTCTATGATTAATTGTTTAATCTTTGTCTTACGCTTTATTCAATTGGTTTAACTCATTCAAAAGCCCCAAAATCGAGTAGGCACATATTGTGAGCTGAATCTGACCTAGTCAGAGCCTAGGAGATTGACGACCTCTTAGTTGATTAAGCCCAAATTGCTGAGCCTTAGACCTAGTTTCGGCCTTACAAGGGAATCACGAACTAGGAACTTCAGGAGGGTAAGTAGTGTTAATCGCCTTGAGTACAAGTGACTTAGATTAGGTTTTTAATCAATAAACCTAATAACCTAACCTCATTATTATCGTTCATACCATGTTCCTTCGGGTAATTGCATTAGTGAAAGATCAATTAGGAGTAGTTTAACTTAATTAGGAGTAGTTTAACTTAATTAGGCGTAGAATAACTTAGTTAGAACTAGATAACTTAGCTAGGAGTAGCGTAATTCAACCTAGGAGTAGATTAACTTAGTCAAAACCAATTCAAACCCCACAAAGCCTAGATAACACCTGAAACTTAGTAATTCGATAATTGTGGTAAATAAGTCCTGTGGATTCGATACCTGGACTTTCCAGATTTATTACTTGATAACGACGGGGTACACTTATCCCTTAGTGAGCCTTGCGGTAGAGAACGCCGTGAGGCGCATCAAGTTTTTGGCGCCGTTGCCGGGGACTTATTTCTTCTGCAATATCGAACCAAAGGTCGATTTGTTAGTTTAGGCATTCCTTTGTGAATATCTCTGTGAATATCATCCATACTTGTTTATCTATACTTGTTTATAACCGTTAATACTTGTTTATATTTATACTTGTTCATATTTATACCTATTTATACATATACTTGCTTATACATACACTTGTTTATATACGATTCTTTTTGTAAATATCCTTGTTTATATCGTTTATACTTGTTTATACATATACCTGTTTATACATACACTTGTTTATATACGATTCTTTTTGTGAATATCCTTCTTTATATCGTTTATACTTGTTTATACATAATTCTTTATACTTATTCTCTATACTTGTTGATATATAATTTCTTTATACTTTTCTATACTTGTTCATATCTGTATACTGTTACTTATCAACTTTTGTGCTAGAACTTCACTTTTTCTCAGCATTCTCTGATCAATGAATTGGCAAAAAAAAGTCGAGTGGCAAGCTCAAAAGTTTACTATCCCATCAAGACAATACATTCATGCCCTGGAGAACGAGGCTCCCAATCCCTCCATGGCCGACTTAAATGAGAAAATGGATATCTTGATGGCGAAACTGAGCCTTAACACCAATGAAAGTGTAAGTTTTGTGGGTAATCACCAAAGGTATAATTCTAACCCCAATTCTTACAGCTTTTATGGTAGTGATTGGAGGAGACCTCAACACTCAATTCTGTCCTACGGGAACCCTAACATGTTGAGGCCTCCAAATAGGTTTGTTAATGAGCACAGGGAAAACGAATTGGGAATGTTCCCTTACGAACAAGCAAGCCAAGTTCCTCCACAACCCCCTAGCTCACGAGATGAGGTGCTATCCCTTTTGAAAGGAATATCAGCCCGACTTACAATCAACGAGGAGGTTTGCAAGGACTTGAGCAACCAATTGGCTCAAATAAACAATGAGATGCAAGAGCACTCCCGAGATGCCCTCCCAAGCATAAAGGAAAACATAGAAATCCCACAAAGGGAATCAGCTCAAGCCATCTCTTTGAGGAATGACGAAAAGGTAGAACCAAGTCCACTGTCACATACATCACTCAAGGTAAGTGAAGAACCGGAAGCGGTAAGCAACCCCGGTTCAGAATCTGAAATTCTAAATCATGTGATAGAAATAAATGATCAAATCGAAGCTTGTGTGTATCAACTACCTTTTCCTCAAAAGTTCGAAAAGTTTGGATTTACTCCTTGTTCAGAAGTTTTCATTCTCTTCGACCTACCGAGAGAATCCAAAAGGGAGCAAACCAAACTTTTTCATAATATGTTTAAATTCGGCCTCCTACTTTCATTAAACTTATTTGAGGCTCTTAATCCGTTTTGTAGGTACGGGTTATTTGTTAAGGAGTTCGAGTTCCTAACGCGAGTAGAAGCATACACCTAGGCGGGAATTCTATGTCGAGCTCACCGACTATAACGTAGTGCTTCTTGGGAGGCAACCCAAGTTTTAATAAAACTTTTCAGGTTTTTTTTATTTAGATTATACATTGATCTTTTAGTTTAGTATTTTTAGTTTTCTTTTACGTTTTTTTAAAGTGTTCGTTTAAAAAAAAATAAAAAAAATAAAAAAAATAAATAAATATTTTTTGGTTGTTTAGTTTTCTTTTATTTTATTCTCTTTTATTTTATTTTATTTTTATTTTTATTTTATTTTATTTTTTTTAAGTGTTCGGGTTTAAAATAAAAAAAATGGCCCCATGAGGCCCAGCTCGCCGCGAGCTGGGCGCTGGCGCCCAGCCCGCCGCTGGGCACTGCGCCCAGCCCGCTGCTTGGCCGCGACAAGCAAACTGTTCGGGATTTTTAAATCCCGAACGGAGCTAAAAAATAATAATAATAAATAAAAAAAAAAAATTTGTCGCGTTGTTTTATTTTAATTTGTTTTATTTTGTTATAATCCCAAGAATTGTACACTCTATCCGAAGTTAAGATTTCGTTATTTGTCCTTGAGGGCTGAAAATTGGCACCGCAAATCATCAAATTTTTGGCGATTGCGATAAAATCAGTAAGTTGTCTTCTCCACCCTAACTTTTTGCACTTGTACTTTATGGTTTGTGATGCAATGTTGGAACTTATTGCATATTTTTAGTGTGAGGAGGAGGGGTAGACAAACTTACAAAAATTGTATAAATTTTTTTAAATTTTTGTTGCGTCGTGTCTAGTTTAGTTTAGCGTTTTCGGGTTTTATTTATGTTCTCGCATGTTTAGGATCTAAAACCGTGAACCTCCTTCGAATCTAAACTTCGTTATTTGTCCTTGAGGGCTGAGAACCGAATCTAGGATTGCATGACAACTAGTTTAGGTGTAGGACACAATCCTTGTATCTGTAAGAGCATGAGCTAAAGTTTGCATTTAGACCCTACTTTTGAAGAAATGCTAAAATCATTACTTAGGTAGATAACTTAAGAATTGAAGGCATGTGATGTTGAACTTGAGTTTGGGGAAAACTAGTAAACACAAAATTGAAACCCAAAGAATTGTGCGTTGAATTTGAGCCTAAGAGCGAACATCAAAAAGCTCTTTTTCTTGACATTTTTGTGTGAATGCTTTGACTTGTGGAAGATTACAGATTTTGCACCTAATACTGTGTTGAACCTACATGCAATGATTTGAGATGATAAACGATGAAATCAGCCTCATTAGAGTTAACCCTTTTTCTTTACCTTATTTTCTCTTTTTCATCCACTCTAGGAAGCCCCTTTGAGCCTATATTTTTGTAGTTTATAGATTTTTCTTTCGTTCTAACCTATTTTTGCAAACCACAACTTGGTTTGCTACTTAACCCAAAATTTTTGCAAAGCTCAAATTGAGCCTTTGTTTTCTTCTAGCGCTTTTTCTTTGTTTATGGCATTATAGTAGCAAGCCAAAAGGCTAAGAAGTGAATGAGCATCACTATCCAAAAAAAAAGGGGAAGAAGAGAAAAACAGAAAAAAAAGAAAAGAAAAGAGACGAACTAAAAGGGGAGAACTTCATCCCCCAGTTCTTTAAATCAAAATGTCTCAAGAAAACATCCCAAAAAGAGAATAATGGATGAATAAAAAGCTCAATCACTTCATATTTGCTAAAGCCATTTGAACTTTGTTTTTCTAGCGCTAGAACTATTAACCCTTGTTGTACCTTTAACCCTCTAACCACATTACAACCCAAATTCGAGGCTGTTTTTGATATCATCGGAGTCATATAGCATAGTAGAGGAACTCGAATGAACGTGCAAAATCAACGTAATCCTAAGCAAGAACATAAGCCGAGAGTAAACACTTTAGCCACCAAAATTGTGTGAATTGAGTGAACTACCTATGGTGAGGTGTTTTACTTAGCGATCCCCTCAAGCTCGTTTAATTGAACATGTGTCCCTTTGCTTAAAACTATGGCCTATGATAATTGAAATGCGGCTTTTGGATATCGTGTCTCTACTTTGTATTTCCGAATGCATGTAATTACAGATGCTCGAAATTGTGTCAAGCACCTAGTCAAACCGGGAGGTTTTCTAGCTTGCTTGTGATTGCGGGTTTAGTTTTTTTAGTTTACTTGGGGACAAGTAAAGTTTTAAGTGCGAGGAGGTTTGATAGGGGTCAAAAACCCCTATCTTTGGGTACGGGTTTAGGACGGGTTTTAGCATTATTTAGTTAATAAGCGAGCATTTCTCGCATTTAAATGCTTTTGTATGAGTTAGTTAGGAATTGGAAACGTTTTATTTATTTTCCGTTGTTTAGGCTCGTTTTATGACCAATTTAGGCAATTACGGCCAAATTAGCATGCATAGTATAATTCCGTTATCTTTTGAAGCTAATTGGTCCATCAAAAGTCGCACCAAACGAAGCGTTTGCTCAAAATAAGCGATTGGCGGGTCAATTTAGCCTTTGGACTAATGTTATCTGGAGTTTCTGTACATGCGCAGGTATAAGTTCGGACGAAAAAGGCATCGACGGCAGTCGGCAAGCACACGGGGGCATACCGGGCAAGAATGCTCGACGAGCGGGCCTCCGTAGGCCATGCCTGCTCGCCGAGCAGGCCCCTGGAGGCCTGCTCGGGCGAGCAGGATGCCTGCTCGCCGAGCAGGGCGCTGCTCGTCGCGAGTAGCGCCTGCTCGCCGAGCAGCTCGCCCTGCTCGGCGAGCAGACCTGCGGGAATTGGTCAAAAAGACCAATTCCGCCCCCACGATGCCACGACGGACCCCACGACTTCCTACCTGCATAAGGACACGAAAATAGGTCAAAAAGAGGGTCGAGCCATGCCTATAAATAGAGTTTTTCCAATGTAAATTAGCATCTTTGATTATTTGTAAATTATCTTAGCTTTCCCCTTGAATTTCCTCTCCATCTCCTCCATCTTCATCAACTTCCATTGAAGCTCCTTCAAAGCTGTTCTCGAGGAATATTCAAGGTCCGTCCTTAAGACCTAGGAAGCCGATTGCAGAGTAGACAGGTTCCTTGAAAGGGATTTTCGTATCTCCTTTTACTTTTCCTTGTTTTTACTCTTTGATACAGTCTATGAATCCTAGGCTAATTGTATCATGTGTCATTATCATTCATCTTTAATAATATTTTAACTCTTATTTTGTTCTATGATTAATTGTTTAATCTTTGTCTTACGCTTTATTCAATTGGTTTAACTCATTCAAAAGCCCCAAAATCGAGTAGGCACATATTGTGAGCTGAATCTGACCTAGTCAGAGCCTAGGAGATTGACGACCTCTTAGTTGATTAAGCCCAAATTGCTGAGCCTTAGACCTAGTTTCGGCCTTACAAGGGAATCACGAACTAGGAACTTCAGGAGGGTAAGTAGTGTTAATCGCCTTGAGTACAAGTGACTTAGATTAGGTTTTTAATCAATAAACCTAATAACCTAACCTCATTATTATCGTTCATACCATGTTCCTTCGGGTAATTGCATTAGTGAAAGATTAATTAGGAGTAGTTTAACTTAATTAGGAGTAGTTTAACTTAATTAGGCGTAGAATAACTTAGTTAGAACTAGATAACTTAGCTAGGAGTAGCGTAATTCAACCTAGGAGTAGATTAACTTAGTCAAAACCAATTCAAACCCCACAAAGCCTAGATAACACCTGAAACTTAGTAATTCGATAATTGTGGTAAATAAGTCCTGTGGATTCGATACCTGGACTTTCCAGATTTATTACTTGATAACGACGGGGTACACTTATCCCTTAGTGAGCCTTGCGGTAGCGAACGCCGTGAGGCGCATCACTGCACTACGCTACATGTTCGCCAAGAAGGATGCAAAACCAAGGCTGATACGGTGGTTGCTTTTACTTCAAGAATTCGATCTCGAAATTAAGGATAAAAAGGGAACAGAGAATGTGGCAGCTGATCATTTGTCAAGAATTTCTCACCAAAGCAGCCACGAACAACCAGAAATTTTGGAGAGTTTTCCAGACGAGCGTCTATACACTGTGCAGCCTGTGCCATGGTTTGCCGACATTGCTAACTATCTAGCAAGTTCGCTTAAACCTCACAACCTGTCCACTAATCAAAGGAGGAAGTTTTATGCTGAAATTAAATATTATTTTTGGGAAGAACCCTATCTTTTCAGGTTGTGAGCAGACCAAATTATTCGCAGATGTATATCTCAAGAGGATGGACAGGCTGTTCTAAGTCATTGTCATGACCGGTAAGCTGGAGGGCATCATAGCGCCAGCAGAACTGCAGCCAAAGTACTTCAATCAGGTTTTTTCTAGCCAACACTTTTTAAAGATGTCAATCTGTTCGTTTGCACTTGCAATGAGTGCCAACGAACAGGCAATATCTCAGCTAGAAATGCCATGCCCCTCAATAACATAGTTGTTTGTGAAATTTTTGATATATGGGGCATAGATTTTATGGGACCATTCCCTACATCTTTTGGGCATAAATATATCTTAGTAGCTGTTGACTATGTGAGCAAGTGGGTTGAAGCCATGGCTAGCCCCACCAATGACGCCCGTGTGGTTATAAAGTTTCTGAAAAGGTTGTTTGCCAGATTCGGTGTCCCACGAGCGATCATTAGTGATCAAGGGACCCATTTTTGCAATGAAAAATTTGAAAAGCTGATGGGCAAGCTTGGGGTCTCTCATAGAATTGACACACCTTACCATCCGCAAACGAGTGGACAGGTTGAGATTTCGAATCGTGAAATCAAAAGAATTTTAGAGAAAATTGTTGTCAATTCTAGGAAGGACTGGGCAAACAAGCTTGACGATGCTCTTTGGGCGTATAGAACAGCTTATAAAACACCCATTGGGATGTCCCCGTTTAGATTGCTATATGGCAAGTCTTGTCACCTGTCGGTTGAAATGGAACACAGGGCGTTTTGGACATTAACCTTCTTAAATTTTGAGCAACAGGCTGTGGGAGATCAACGAAGACTTCAACTCTGTGACATGGAAGAGTTCAGGCTGTTTTTGTATGAAAATGCGGTGAATTACAAAGACAAGACCAAAATGTGGCACGATAGAAAAATCCAGATGAAGACGTTTCACGAAGGACAAAGAGTTCTCTTGTACAATTCGAGACTCAAGTTGTTTCCTGGGAAGCTGAAATCAAGATGGACAGGACCTTATCGAGTGAACAAGGTGTTTGGTCATGGTGCAGTTGAAATTAGCAAGGAGGGTCAGGAACCTTTTAAGGTGAATGGGCAAAGACTGAAACCCTATCTAGAGAATGATCACACAAGGAAGATCGATACAGTTCACTTCCAAGACCCCCCACGCCAGTAGAAGCACAAACAGGGTGTTCGCTACAAACACCAATTGTAGCATAAGTAACTTTGCATTTAAATTAGTTTGCATTTCAAATTTTGTTAAATTTTGTTAAAGGTAGTTTAGATCCATTTTGTGTCGTGCAATGGTCCGTAATATGTACTTTCCGGCGCAAGCAAAGATGTAAAACTTACACCTTTTCCACAAGGGTCGATTTTTACGTTTTTACTTGTTCAAATAGGGAGTTGATTTACCTTTCCATGGACGGACTGTCCTTGGAAACTGGAAGGCGAACTGAAAGTCTGAAAAAGTAAAATGTCTCATCATATGTCACTAGGTACTTCTGTCACATGCTCTCCTTTCCTCGATCAAATCCAACGGATAGGGGAGTCATAAATTCAAATTTTGAAGCATGACCGTTCGTCGCCCTAGGGTCTCTTCGGAGAAATGCGCCTTTTGCCGAGCGTGTGCGAAAACTCATGGAGGCAGGCCATTTCGGCTGTTTCTTTGAAATGACGGAGCCGGCCTACAAAGAACTCACGTTGGAATTCCTGGCTACGTTTAAGCACCATCCCGAGATCACAGACCCGGACGAGGAAGGAAAGTTTAGTTTCAGGCTAATGACTCACACCCAACGGCCTTCATTGAACATGTTTAACAGTTTATTGGGTGCCACGGATGATGATGACCTAGAGTCGGAAAGTTACAAGGAGGCGTTCACTCAAACCCCTGATGTGTTTGACCCACAAGCTTTCTGGCAATCTATTTCGGACCAGCCGAGGTATGACGGTAGTGCTTCCAAGGCTTCGAATATTGATGACTATGCCATCCGTTACCTACATAAACTGGTCTCTGGAACCATCTTTGCCCGCGAAAACCAGACCACTATTCCCCATGATGGCCTTACGGCCCTATGGAGCATGACAACCGGGCCCAGAATGAATTTAGGCTATTGGTTTGGGGAGTACATTGCCAACTTTGGAAAGAAGAATTCCTCGGTCATTTGCTGTGGGAGCATCGTGACTCGGATTGCAGCAGAAATTGGAGTTTTTAAGCCAGAGGACCGCACCCGGCTCACTGTTGTGAACCACCCTGACCAGATTGATTTAAAGAGTTTACAGAGCATGTTGTTTGGGAAACTTGTGAATGGTAAGTGGGTCTGGATGGCAGACTTTGTTGAAGCCAGGAGAGTCGAAAGCCGAAAGAGGAAGAGTGAACCTACTATCTCTGTCTCCTTTGAGTCCGAGCAAGTTGAGCACGAAAAAGACCTTGCCTTTTACATGAAATGTGCAAAGCTCACCAATGATGATATTGTTTGTAAGTTCAATGCCCTGTTTGTGCAAAATGTAGCTAACCGAGACCAGATCCATGCCCTCGAGCATAAAACTGCTATTCTGCAATGAGAGGTGGATATGCTAAAGCATCTCTGTGTAGAAGAGCATGGGCGGGAAAGTCCTTCGGTTACTTCGATCAAAAGTCCGTAAGAGCGAAATCTGCTGCCCCTGAAACATATGCCGCTACCTCCTCGAAAGGGGATGGTACTGCTCCTGCTAAGGATCGAGAGGTTGAGTCCTCTCGTTCCCCACTTGTCTAAACCTTCACACTTGTCGCTATCCAAGCATCCGGTAACACTTATAACCCTTCTTTACATTTATTGTTACACTCCAATGCGATCATGTTATGATCTTTTTTTCCCGTTTTTAGTGTAACATTGGGGACAATGTTAAATTTTATTTAGGGGTGGGATGCATGCGTTTAAACTGCAAAATTTTTGAGCATAACATGATAAAAAGATGAAACATGCTATTGTTATAGAATGATATGTTTAGCAAATTAGCCTCTAATAAATCTCGGCGTCCGCTTTAAGCAAATCGTATCCTGTATTTGTTTTCTTGTAATTATCTCACTCTCTGATCTAATTCCTAACTGATTGTGCTTTTATGATTGCAATTTGAGGTGATAGCTTTGTGTAATTATTTGAACTCCCAAATCAAGAAGTTCTAAAAAAATTTAAGTTTTAACTCAATCTTCACTTAAAGAATCTCCTGCTCCAATGCAAAAGCCCTAAAATGTGAGAACTTGAGCCTACATTAGCATGAAAATGCACTGATTCTTCATGAGAGGGCTAGTGCATATTGTCTTTAGGTAGGCATTGCTTTGGTTGCCTAGTCAATATGGTTAAATTTTGGACGAACATAGGAGGAAAAGGGCATTTAGATCACAAATTCACTCCACAAAAGGCCTACCCGTGCTTTGCACTCACATTTTTAGGATATCCAACTTGAGCCTTGATCTATTTTTTCTTAAAACACTACTTAAAGAAACCAATTCCCTTCACTGTAATCCCAAAATACCTTGAATTTGTCTCATGCCTCAGAACAAGCTACTCTAGTTAAAGAAAATGCAATTTTTGAGAAAAATCTGAGTGTATAATGATCAAATTGTTGAAATAATGACATTTGAGGGATGATGATGAAGTGAGGGCCAATTTTCGAATAAGGTTAAGAGAAAAATAAAAATAAAAATCCCAAATAGGAATTGTAGAAGATAACAGAAAAATATTTGAATAAAGTCTCTTCATTTCAGGACACATGTTTATAGCTTGAGCCTAAAATGAAATGTTTGGATGGTTGTATTTTGTGTGTTTGAAGAATAGTTTGGCCGATGTTGTGAAACAGGCTGTGTAGAGTGAGTAGGTTGAGGCAGAAGTGATCAGTGTTGAGTGCTGAGTATGGTGAATTGCGTTGCATGTAGACAAAAATTCTTACACTTAAATGGCCATTCACTTCCATACCTTAGCCTTAGCCTAACATTACAACCTATGTTTAAGACCTTTTGACTATGATCGGAAATTTTTTGATCCATCGAGATAGGGCCAACAAGCAATGTCATAGCCTAACGATAGTGGTACTAAGCTGAGGAGTGATGATCCTTTCCCCTATGGCAACAAAGGCCATTTGAGAGTGAGTGAATCCTCCTGAACTTAGTGAGGCTTGGAGCAATACAGGTGGTTTAAATGATGATTGAGGTTCAATTTGAAGATTTGAGGAACTTCATAAGAAAGGGATAAAAATTTTAACTCTAGCGAAAAAACCTCATTAGCAATCATGATTTGCTCAAAAAGTTTTCTGTCGTAAATTCTTTTTGTTTGAATCATTTTTCTAAATCTGTTTCTCCTGTTCATCTTTGTTCTATAAATATTCTTCCATTATTCATACCTAATCCTTTGTGATGTTGTTATTATCTTTTTGTTTACTTGAGGACAAGTAAGGATTTTATTTGGGGGTATTTGTTAGGCATGAATATGACTGCGATAATACAACGTGTTAATTACAATTTGTGTGTATTTTAGGCAAAATTTCCTAAATAAAAGGACTTATAAGTGTTTTATGCAGATTTGTATTGATTAAGTAAAAAAGGGCTACTACACAGCCTATTTTGCAACAAACCTTGAGGAGTCGAGCACCCGTTGATCCAGCGGATCTCCGTTGCGTACCTGATGACGGATAGCGACTGGACAAGTGGTAGGAGCGGAGTGGCAGTGACAGTAGACGTAGGAGAGGCAGAAAAGCAACATGATGACAAGATGGATCACCCCCTTGAGTGTTCAAGGGTCAAATTAGAATTAATCATTTCCTAGTAACTTAGCTGTAGAAAAACAATCTTTTTGTAATATTTTGTGGTACGGCTCGTATTTCTTCCTTTATATAGACGTAGTGGAGGGAAGTAGAGGAGTACCTTTTGACTTCGGATAATCGTTTAACTAGAATTTTGGCTTCTTTGGGAGAGGGAAAGCTCTCTAAGGAAGATGACTCCATCAATGGAGGTCCGTGGAATTAACTCAGGCTGTTCACTCTACACTATGAGTGAGTAGTCATTTTGAATGGGTTTGGCCAGTTAGGGCCGGTTATGTAAGTCGTTTATTATCTTATTTATGAATGAATGTTGATATATTATGATGTGCTTGAAAAATCTTTAACTCTATTGCTAAATGCATGTATGATAGTGTTAGATGCATGATAGGAAACTACTTTCATCTTCACGGAACTATTTGTCAAGCATTCAACCCCGAAACAGAGATATCAGGAGGTTGTATCAAGGGTTTTCTTCATTGAAATGATGTTTCGATCGTAATGCGAGAAAGAACCAACTTTAGGGACGCTTAAGGTTGTAGTACGTCTTAGAATCTTAAGAACACACGAGAGTTGACTTAAGAGGGTATTAAAGCAGAGACCTTGACTTCAATTTACGTCATTCATGAATAAATAGGATGTTTATAGACTGAAAGTAACCTGTTCCGCTGCGCTTAACCTGTTCTGCCTTTTATCATCATTAAATACTCCTTTTTAATCTCCTAAATCATTGACTTTGCTACTGTTTTAAACAACATCTCTCAAAAGAAGTTACGCACACGAACACCCTATTCTACAAAGTATTTCTTGTAAACTTTGGTCCTCAATCCCTGTGGATACGATACTTGACTTATCACTTTATTACTTGTATCTAGTACACTTGCTAGAGTCCATTCAGGAGACAACATTGGGTATTAATCATCGAAATCAAACGAAGCGCAACGAAAAAGCTATCGTTAAAAAATTTCTATAATCCGTAGACTGTGTTAGACTGCCACAGATCAAACCTCAAAAGCATTTTTAAACAAAGATTAGAGACTTACGGGTTATGTCTTCTAGAGACGGCTGAAGAAATTCACATGTCGATAGACTCTCTAAAGATCTCGTGCACCAACCATAATGGAATAGGATCGATGCTAGTCGAGTTTAGGAATGAAGAACGAAACCCGAGAATGGGAGGCAAAGGGATAGGCCGAAATTCTCAAGTATATGCTAGGTTTAGGGTTAATTCTTTTTGATGCTCCTTAAATACCTTCCTAATTAGGTTTAGGTTAAGTATGGTTAATTTCAAATTAACCCCTTAGTGATCTCGTATCATAAATATAACCCTATAGATTATATTTAATTCAATTAGGATCAATTAGGTTATAATTGAAATATTCCACAATTATTATTAAGGCCAAAAGAATTAAATTGAATTATAGTTCCATTAATAATTTATCTTATGCAATCTAATTAATCAATTCATTAATTAATTACATTAGGAAATTTATTAATCAACTATAATCAAAATAAATACTAAATTGATTGACTTGTTATTTAACAAATAATAAATTAGTCTCGTATGTTAATTAATTAACAACTAATTAACATGTTCCTTCCGATTAAATACAATATATGTGTTGTCAAAAAAAAATACAATATATGTATTTATGATTAAACTATATTCTAGCAGTTGTGTGTACACAATCCTAAAGGTATTTTCTCAGCCAGTCATGGACCTAAAACCCAATGATTGTAAGTGGATTCTAACAAACCATTACGATCCTCGACTGATTCGAATTATTTCAGCCATCTTAAGAAGACAAGTGAAACCCAGTAGATGATCTTTTAAAATCTTTTACCAATTGCATATCGATATTATAAACTAGAGACATGGTGGTTGTCATTCTCTGTACAGTTTATTATATTTCTTGATCGAAAGTGAACTGATGAATTAGATAAGTAAACTACTTATTAGGGTATGGCCATACACTTCTTTAGTTCCACTTATCAAGTGGCCGGTCATATCAGCTCATTGTTAGGTGAGTGGTAATTCCTTCACTTCACTTATCCGCAACAACGTGTTCAATGATTCACCAAACATAGCCATATTTGGCATCCTATTATGGACCTGTTAGGCGTATATCAAATTGAACAGGATTCCACATCGTTTACTGTAATGAAATCAAGTCTAGAGATAATAGAGTTCTACATTTAGAAAGATGAATGACATGTCCACCATGAATCTTTCTAGAGCGGATCGGTCTAGTCCCGCATTGAGCTATATTAATGTGTAACCGTATCCATATCTGACTATATACAAGTATTGCAGTTGTATATTCAACACCACTGCACAGATACTGGACGCATAGACCTTTGGTTATATTCATTCCCATGAATAGAACAGGTCTCAAACAAGTTTATGATTATCAATCAACGGATACTTCGTTCATGTTTATAGCACAAGATATAAATAGAATGAATTAATGCCTTTATTCATATAACACTTATACAATGTATTCAAACAATATACGTAATGTTTAATACATGGTTTAGAACCAATGCCTAAGAACTAGGGCACACCAATAATATGCACTTGGAAAATATGCAGTTAAGAATAGGTTCTAACAAGTCCTTGTTTGAAGTTACATGTAAGAATGATGAGACATATAAATGGAAGGCTAGAGGTATTGTGATACCGAATCCCAATATTTTCTAGTTTCGAAGAATGGATGAAATGGACAAACACATATGTGCCAGAGATCAAATATTACCACATCATAGGCAAGTGGGGAAACGAGTTGTTGACATACTACTTGCAGATAAGTTTGATCTGGATAGAGTGTATTGACCATAAGACATTGTTAAATATTTTGAGAAAGTGTATAAAATCAACATGTCTTACACGCAAGCTTAGAGAGCAAGATGTTTGGCTTTAGAAAATGTTAGGGGGGTTCACTGGAAGGGTCATATACACAAACATTTTTACTTACAGTGAAAACTTCAGCTGCTTCTTTAAATGTCGTGTTTTTTTGCAGTTATCCAACTACTGAGGCGTGAGAGGACGTCACTTTGTTTTTTGAGATAGAACTTACGTGGCGCCATATATAATACATGCGAATTATACATGGAATGCTTGTGCTAACCCAATTAGTTGATATGGCACGGTGCTATCGATCTTCGCTTGGCTGAAGTTCTTAAACTTTTCTTTTCTAGATGAATAAGTTATAGCCTTTTGCATGGTTTTATAAGTCTCCGCCCAAGCAATTACCCCCCGATGGAAAACCATTAAAAAGCTTAGGAAAGTCGGTGAGGTCAATGATGTTGCTATCCACTGAATGAGTTGGATGTAGGAAAATAGACAAACCTAGGCGTAGCGGAATAATAAAATTTTATCTATTTTATCTATTTCCCTTTTTCAAGATCTGTTAATTGTTATTTCATATAAAGAGGGATAGAAAGTAATACCTTTATTGAAGAACTATCTACCGTTGCAAATGAAGTGCCCACAACTTGTTATTATCAACTCGTGAACCACGAACGTTTGATTCAACACAAAACAAAACTAATCAGTGATCAACCTTTAATAAATAGCAATCGCAATGATTGCCTCTAACAGAAATCGATACGAGATCAAAGAGGGAGTAAGAAATAAAGTAAATTAGCCGAGACGAAAGACGGAACGGTTCCTCTTCTCCTTTTTATTCTGTTTGTCGAAATTCATGGGTTAGAGAGTCTATTTATAGACTTCTCTAAACCCTAATCCCAGTTGTGTTAGGTAATTAAATAATCAGAATCTTATTCGGAATAGGATTACTAATTAGATAATTAAATAAACACTTTAATATTATCTAAACAATAATTAATTATATCTAGATAATTATTATTAATCAAATTAATAATTTAATTATTGTTAGGGATAATTAATTAGAGTTTCAATCACATAAAAACTTCTAATTAATATTATCAGATAATCCTTTAATTTAATTTATAACCATAATCTAATTATAATTATTAAATCAAATTAATATCCCTATTTAATATATAAATTTCGGCCCATGCACTATGTCTCACTAATTTATATTTTCGTCCTCCGATTTCAAGTCCCATATGCGACCCATTAGGTTCTTTATTACCACTAGCCGTATATATCCTTTGAAATTATTCATCACGATTAATTCCAACATATATATAACGGAATACCGTCGCGAGCTGTTACTAGCAGAACCTATAATATTCCCCCAAAGCAATTAAGAAGTCAGGTTGATAACTGACGTTAACCTTTCTGCATTAGGTACAGTATAATACGATCCTTCATCAACTATATCTTGTTGGTCAATTCTTTATAACCATGGAACGTGTCAAGGTTACATATAACGAAGAGTCTGTTTTACTTGTACAGGTTGAATTCACTCTGAAAGATAAGTTAAGTGAAATATTCATTTTTACTCTTAACTCTATCACCTTGCAAGGATTTCAGTTAATTCACCACAAGCGGCCATTTAGATATATCTCCCACTTATCGGGAGTGACGAATGCTCAATCTGACATTAACTATTCTGCAATTACTTTGTGTGATACCCAACCATGCTCTCACACACCCCAGGCTCTCACCTGTTGGATCGTGCTCGCACAGAATCAAAGTATCAGACTCCGTAATCCAGAATCACTAATTAACGAATGTTTGAGTCTGAGGATTAGTTATACCTACTAATACCAATGAGATGAACAGTTGACACATTAGATAAATCAATCCATTCTGTTATCTCAAGTCGGGTCCCAATCCTAATGAACTCCTTCATCGGATCCATGTAACTGTCTAGATATCTGAATATCTAAAGCTTGTGAGATCAGCTTTCTGTCTCGACAGAAAACACTGTTACATGCAAGTCTCAACAGTAATATGCCAACCCCTATAACATATTACTTGACTTGGGTTAACTTTAAGTCTATTGGTCTATTATAAAGTACAGTCTCACTTCATGCTTGTATGAACACTTTATAACTACTTAAATAAACTTAGGGTTACTTTCTTTATGAAAGATTTGTGCCTTTATATATAGTTACATTTTAATGCTATATATCTAATTAAACAAATGATCAAATAAACAATTTATTCATTAATATTAATATCCTAAAACAATTGTCTTTAGGACACTAAACTCCAACATTCTCCCACTTGGACTAAAGCCAATTGTTTCTGAAACTAATACCAGAAGAACTAAGATGTTTATCGTGAGCTCTTTGTGGTAATGGCTTGGTCAACGGATCTGCAACGTTGTCCTCAGTAGGCACCTTTTCGATTCTCACATCTCCCCTGGCTATAATCTCCCTGATGAGATGATATCGCTTGAGATAATGTTTGGATGCATTATGAGACCGTGGTTCATTTGCTTGTGCAATGGCTCCATTGTTATCAAAGTACAGAGTAATGGGATTCACAATGTCAGGCACCACTCCTAGTTCCGTTATGAACTTCTTAATCCAAACAGCCTCCTTTACCGCTTCTGCAGCTGCGATGTACTCTGATTCAGTCGACGAGAAAGAAACACTTCCTTGCTTGGAACTCTTCCAACTGACTGAACCTCCATTCAGGATAAACTGGTATCCTGATTGGGATCTATAATCATTTTCATCAGTTAGATGACTAGCATCTGAATATCCTTCAATTTTCAATTCTCTGTGTCCATATATGAGGAACATGTCTTTAGTTCTTCTAAGATACTTAAGAATGTTCTTGACAGCAATCCAGTGATCAAATCCTGGATTCCCTTAATATCGGCTCGTCATACTCAATGCGAATGCCACATCAGGTCTAGTGCAAAGCATGGCATACATGATCGAACCAACCGCACTGGAGTAAGGAATTACAGCCATGCGATTCTTATCACTGTCTGTTTTAGGACATTGATCATTTGATAACTTGACACTATGGACCATTGGTAAGTTACCTCTTTTCGATTCATGCATGTCAAAACGCTTTAGGACTTTGTCAATATATGTGGACTGGGATAGTCCGAGCAGTCTCTTCGATCTATCCCGATAGATCTTAATCCCTAAGATATAGGCTGCTTCTCCCAAGTCTTTCATGGAGAAATTACCCGATAACCAAACTTTTACTGTTTGTAACATTGCAACATCGTTTTGTTGGGGTTTAGTGTCCTATAGTCAATTGTTGCGGGATACAAACTTATTGTAAATAAATTGTTCTTTATATCATTTGTTTTAATGAGATATATGTTTTATAACTATATAAAGGCAATCCCTTTTAAGCACTAAATAAAGTCTAATAAAAGGAAATTCGTAAGTTGTGTTCATACAAGCATGAAGTGAGACAAAACTTTATAATAAACTAATAAACTTAAAACCACCCCAAGTCAAGTGATATATTTAGGATTGATATATCACAGTTGAGACTTGTATGTAACAATGTCTTCTGTCCGACAGAAAGCTGATCTCACAAGCTTCACATATATAGATATCTGGACAGTTACATAGATCCGGTGAAACGTTGTTCATTAGGATTGGGGATCCGACTTGAGATAACAGGATGGGTAGATTCATCCTTGTCAACTGTTCATCTCATTGGTATTAATAGGTATAACTAATCCTCAGACTCAAATGAATGTTAATTGGTCATCCTGAATTACTGAATGTGAGACTTTGATCCTGTGGTCCCACGATCCTTAACAGAGATGACTCTGGGGTGTGAACTGCAAAGGTTGGGTGTCACAGGAAGTAATTTCAGGGTAGTTATACATTGGATTGAGCATTTATCACTCCCGATTAATGGGAGATACATCCAAGGATCGCTTGTGGAAGACTCGACTCTAAACCCTTGCAAGGTGATAGCTTAAGAGTAGAAATACAGATTTCACTTAACCTATCTTTTTGAGTTGACTCGGCCAATAACAAGTAAAATGAACGTCTCGCTATATGTGACTTGACATTACCCATAGTCATAAGATTCAGTTCAAGGATGTAGTTGATAAAGGATCGTATTATACCGTAACTAATACGGAAGGGTTAACGACAGAATCAACCTGTCTTCTTAACGGACTCTGGGGGAATGATTACGGACTTGCCAATAACATACTCTGTACATCATTCCGTTATGCAAGGGATTAAATATAATTCTTGAAGAAATTAATTTAATAGGTTGCATACGGTCAGAAGTAGTAAGGACCTAATGGATCACACATAAGACTTGGAACCAAAAGAGAGATGGATATGATTAATAGATGGAAGCCCAATTGAGCCCAGTAAGGCCCAAATACAAGGAGGGGGCCGAAATTTATATATATTAGGAAGGAATTAATTTTATTCCATTAATCCTAATTAGATTAGGATTGTGAATTAAATTAATTAAGAGATAATTTAATTAGGAGTTTTAATTAGATTAATATACTCCTATTATCATCCAATTAGGTTATTTATTATTATCCTAAATGTATTTGATATATTATAAGATAATAATTAGGAATCCTATTCCGAATGGAATTCCTATTAAGTAACCTATTCCTATCTTATTCATCCCTCTTTCTCCTTGATCTTGAGTTGGTTAATTAGAGGCAATCTATTTTGGTTGCATCTCATAAGGGTTGATTCTATCTTAATCTCACTGTATTCACGAAAGAAGAAAAACAATCAAAAGGGAGAAATTCGTTTTTCTTCGCCTACATCAGGTCAGTTCACTATTTCGCGGATTCCCGGAGATTGAACCGTCGGATCGTCGCGATTTTTGGACAGTAGCTTCTAGACATATTCTTCCACGTTTCCACCGAAGGAATTGTCGTTCGGAGGTCTGGAAGGTCTGTTTCGGATAGGGGCAGATTGGTAAACAGTTTACATCTCCTTTGAAGTTGTGGGCACTTCGTTTGCAACGGTAGATTGATCATCGAAAGGTATTTCTTCTTATCCCTCTTTATATGAAATAACGATTAACGGATCCTATGGTTAAAAGGAAGTAGGCTAAAATTTTTATATTTCCGCTGCTATACCTTAGCCTTAATTTCCTTCAGTGGTATCAGAGCCATCGTTAAATCCGTTATTTCATATATGAAAATATAGAAGTTTTCAATAGGATTGAATAAATATTTATGGTTAGGATTAATTGACAAATAGTATTGATTGATTAATTCTAAAGATAAATAAAGTTTTGATTAATTGTTAATTAAAACTGATTATGCTTATGTTCCTAATTATTTCGGTTGATAATCATTATAACAAAATCTATTAGTTTTATAGTTAGGTTGATAAAATTAGTTTTATTAATTCTAAATGATAAAACGGAAATCTATTGTAGATTATCCTATTTCTGAAAACCGTTTTAAAATTGTTTTAAAATTGTTTTAGAACTGATATATATATATATATATATATATATATATATATATATATATATTATAAAAAAAAAATATGACAGCAGCCCGAGTCGCGCCCAATGGCGCGACTGGCTGCTGTCACGCGGCTGCTGCCTCGCGGCAGCGGCCGCGTGCGGCGCAGGGGCGCCGCTGCCGCAAGGCGGCAGCGCCCCGCGTGCCCTAAGGGCTGCTGCCAATCGGCAGCGGCCCGCCCTCGGGCCCGGCCCGATACCCACTTGATTTTAAAATAGGTTTAAAATCGTTTTATGTTAAATGTATATATATGTTTCAGAAATTAATAGTTTTCTGTTTTGATTATCGAATGAATAATTCGTTTAAATGTTTGTTTTTACAAATATGTAAATCAAAGTGTTAAATGAATTAAAATCAAAATAAATGGGACGACCATAATCAACGTTTTATATGGTTATATTAATCTAAGGATTAATATAAATATACAAAACGATTAGAAGTAAAATTGGATGAAAGTTAATTTGACAAGTTAATGTGATTAACCTAAATATTACATAAGCCGGTTATGTAATCAACCAATTAAATTTATTTAATTGAGTCTATGCATGTTTGGAGTTATGGACATATTTGGACCCTCTTTTAGTCTTTTGGTATTTTTGAAATAGGGCTTGCGCGTCCTGCCTTTCTACTATCTATTGTAATTTCTCCTCTCATCTGATTCCCTTCAATTCAATTGAAGTTTTCTTATAATAGTATAGAAATTAATATGTAATTTCAAGGCGCCATGGAGAAGACGGAGGACCTAAAGAGAAATATGTAATAGTTAGTATTTCCTTAGATTTGGCCTTTTATTCCGTCTCTGGCTCGACAGAATAATTTAGATGATATGTCCATAACGCCAATGTATGTGAATGTATGTATGTCTGATGTATGCTAAAGCAAATCAAGACTAAGTTAGATTATGAGACTTAAATAAAATCCCTTATTAAAAAGTTAAGTAAATAAGTAAGTTATTAAAATCGGTTGCCCCTCCCTAATATTATAATTCAGCCGGCAGTACTGGGGGCCTTTGGGTTGTTGAGTAAACTCAAGCTCGGGGTCTTATGGTAACACCTGAATTATCGAAAATCATTTTTCATGAATATGGGGTAATACTTAAATTAGATTATGATAATTGGATGAGTAAACTCATGTTGTCATAAACTAATGGGCAAAACGGTTGGGATTAATATGAATAGCATATTAGTTACTAATGTGGTTAGTAACCCAATAACCTAGGAATCACATTAAAGATGTGATTGATTGTATGAATCTACCTAATGAATGAGACTAGCTTGTTGAGTAAACTCAAGGTGAAATCTCAGGAGTTAGGATCCTAGCTCACTAAAGGATTTATGAAATTCTTCGAATTAATATGGAGGGTTATTAATTTGGCAAAATAGTGGGAGCAATCTGAAATAAATTAAAAGGCCTATAATTTTGGATTGTTAAACTTTAAAGCAAATGAATAACATACGTCTACTCTTTCTCACTCTCAAGTTTAATTAAACACTCATAAAATCATGACTATCACCAATCTGCAAAATATACTTACCGATAACAAGTTGAATAGTTCAAACTTCACCGACTGGTTTCGTAACCTCAAAATCGTTTTGAAGTTCGATAAAAATAGGGTATGTATTTGATACATCGATACCCCTATCCCTGAGGATGATGCTCCCTATCGATGCTTATCAGAAGCACAAGGTTGATGACGATCATGCCGGATGCATCATACTTGCATTGATGACATCGGAATTACAAAGGCAACTATGCTTGTTCCATCATCATGCACCTAAAGGAATTGTTTGGGAAACAGACCAGGTGCGAACGCTACGAGATATCCAAGATGCTATATCGTAGTAGGATGCAAGAGGGCACATCTGTCATGACACATTGTGTCAAGATGATTGGCTACATTACTAAACTTTCTAGTATTGGATTTGCGATGGATAACGAATTGAGCATAGACTTAATTCTTCAATCCCTCCCAGAGAGTTATTCACAGTTCATTATGAACTATCAGATGAATGACTTGCAAACCTCTTTTGAAGAGCTTGCAAATATGCTCAAGTCAGTTGAGCCCAATATAAAGAAAGGTAAGAAAGCCGTGCCCAACAAAGCTAAGGGAAAGGAAGTGAAGAAGCCCAAAGGAGAGTACCACTTCTGTGGTGAAGAAAGGCATTGGAAAAGAAACTGTTTGGTGTGCCTAGCTACCCTCAAGAAGGGAAAAAGCCGGTACTCCAACATCTGGTATGTTCTATATTTCGATAAAGAACAAACATTGCGATTTTTATAGAGATGGGATTTTCTATTTTTCAGGAATATCACAAAATGGGATTTATGTGTTAGATTTCTATTTTCGCAATTGATACCAAAAGACATAAGCTAGATAATTCAACTTGCTTGTGGGATTGTCATATAAACAAGAGACGCATGCTAAAGCTACATTCAGATGGGCTTATAGATCCAATCGATTCTGAATCATTGGAAACATGTGAATCATGTTTAAAAGGTAAAATGACAAAGACACCCTTTAGTAATAAAGGTGAGCGTGTATCAGACACTCTAGGACTCATTCATTCAGATGTATGTGGTCCTATGTCAGTCCAAGCAAGAGGAGGATTCAGATACTTCATTAGCTTCGTAGATGATCATACTCGCTATGGTTATATCTACTTGATGAGGCACAAATCAGAAGCTTTTGACAAGTTCAAATGCTTCAAGAATGAAGTGGAAAATCAATTAGGAAAGAAAATAAAGACACTTCGATCTGATCGAGGTGGCGAATATCTTTCTGATGATTTTCTGAATTATCTAACTGAATGTGGGATATGCTCACAATGGACACCTCCCTATACACCACAACACAATGGTGTATCCGAGAGGAGAAACCGTACCCTATTAGATATGGTACGATCCATGATGAGCATGGCCTTACTTCCAAAGACGTTCTGGGGCTATGCCTTAGAAACTGCCCTCTTCACCCTGAACCGAGTACCAACCAAATCCGCTAGTTCCACGCCATATGAATTGTTCATTGGTAGGAAACCCGTGTTCTCTTTCATGAGAGTATGGGGTTGTTCAGCATATGTCAAACGCGTTGCGTCCGACAAATTAGATTCTAAATCTGATAAATGTTTCTTCGTTGGATACCCTAAGGAAACTATGGGATATTACTTCTATCATCCAGACGATCAGAAAGTGATCGTATCCAAACACGCAACCTTCTTAGAGAAAGAGTTTCTCGAAGAAACACAAAAGGGAAGCGTGATTGAACTCGATGAAGTTCAAGAGGAAGAAACACCGACTGAAACAACGGAGGCGATCGAGGTACCTGAAGAAGTCCCATTAGATGAGACTCCAGTGGCACCTATTCGTACATCACGAAGAGTTCGTGAACTCCCAGTTAGATATGGTTTTCTAGTGGGAGATGATGACGAGGTTCCCGTGTTAGACGACGAACCCGAAAACTACGAAGAGGCTCTTACTAGTCCAGATTCTAAAGCATGGCTTGAAGCCATGGATTCTGAAATGGATTCCATGTATACTAACCAAGTTTGGACTTTGGTTGATCCACCCGAAGGGATAAAACCCATTGGGTGCAGATGGATCTTCAAAAGGAATACTGACATGGATGGAAAGGTTAGCACCTACAAGGCTAGGTTGGTAGCGAAAGGATATCGTCAAAAACAAGGTGTTGATTATGACGAAACCTTATCTCCCGTTGCTATGTCCAAATCAATCAGAATCATGCTTGCAATTGCCGCTCATTTTGATTATGAGATTTGGCAAATGGATGTGAAAACAGCTTTCCTAAACGGAAACCTACTTGAGGATGTATACATGATGCAACCTGAAGGTTTCATATCAAAGGATGCAAATAAAGTTTGCAAACTTCAGAGATCCATTTATGGACTTAAGCAAGCATCTAGAAGCTGGAACAAGCGTTTTGACGAAACCATAAAACAATTTGGTTTCGAACAAAATTGCGAAGAAGCTTGCATTTACAAGAAAGCAAGTGGGAGCTCTATAGCTTTTCTCATACTATATGTGGACGATATACTGTTAATGGGAAATGCATTGCTCTTTTACAGTCAGTGAAAATATGGTTATCCGGTAACTTCTCAATGAAAGACCTCGGTGAAGCAGCCTATATACTTGGTATAAAGATCTATAGGGATAGGTCACGTAGACTGCTTGGTCTTTCACAGGCTACATACATTGAAAAGGTGCTAAATCGGTTTAGCATGCTTGAATCGAAACGAGGTAACTTACCCATGTTACATGGAGTAAAGTTAAACAATCATCAATGTCCTAAAACTGATGATGACAAACGATGCATGGCTGTAGTCTCGTACGCCAGCGCGATCGGTTCGATTATGTATGCTATGCTATGCACTAGACCCGACGTAGCGTTCGCGTTATCTGTAACGAGTCGTTACCAAGGGAATCCGGGAGACGAGCACTGGATTGCCGTCAAAAACATTCTTAAGTACTTGAGAAGAACTAAAGATATGTTTCTAGTGTACGGAGAAGGAGATCTGAAAATACAAGGATTTTCAGACGCTAGTCATCTCACAGATGAGAATGATTTTAAATCCCAATCAGGATACCTGTTTATCCTAAATGGGGGAGCGGTCAGTTGGAAAAGTTCCAAGCAGGGAAGCGTAGCTTTCTCTACGACCGAGTCAGAGTACATCGCTGCTGCGAAAGCAGCAAAGGAAGCAGTTTGGATTAGAAAGTTCATTACAGAACTAGGTGTGGTGCCTGACATTGTCAATCCCATTACTCTGTACTGTGATAATAATGGAGCCATTGCGCAAGCAAAGGAACCACGGTCTCATAATGCATCCAAGCACTACCTAAAGCGATACCACATCATTAGAGAGATTGTGGCTAGAGGAGATGTGAGAATAGAAAGAGTACCTACAGAGGACAACGTTGCAGATCCGTTGACAAAGCCTTTAACCCAGAAAGTACATGATCGTCATTTAACTTCTACTGGGATAAGTTTTAGAAACAATTGGCTTTAGTCCAAGTGGGAGTATGTTGGGGTTTAGTGTCCTATAGTCAATTGTTGCGGGATACAAACTTATTGTAAATAAATTGTTCTTTATATCATTTGTTTTAATGAGATATATGTTTTATAACTATATAAAGGCAATCCCTTTTAAGCACTAAATAAAGTCTAATAAAAGGAAATTCGTAAGTTTGTTTAAAGTGATTATAAAGTGTTCATACAAGCATGAAGTGAGACAAAACTTTATAATAAACTAATAAACTTAAAACCACCCCAAGTCAAGTGATATATTTAGGATTGATATATCACAGTTGAGACTTGTATGTAACAATGTCTTCTGTCCGACAGAAAGCTGATCTCACAAGCTTCACATATATAGATATCTGGACAGTTACATAGATCCGGTGAAACGTTGTTCATTAGGATTGGGGATCCGACTTGAGATAACAGGATGGGTAGATTCATCCTTGTCAACTGTTCATCTCATTGGTATTAATAGGTATAACTAATCCTCAGACTCAAATGAATGTTAATTGGTCATCCTGAATTACTGAATGTGAGACTTTGATCCTGTGGTCCCACGATCCTTAACAGAGATGACTCTGGGGTGTGAACTGCAAAGGTTGGGTGTCACAGGAAGTAATTTCAGGGTAGTTATACATTGGATTGAGCATTTATCACTCCCGATTAATGGGAGATACATCCAAGGATCGCTTGTGGAAGACTCGACTCTAAACCCTTGCAAGGTGATAGCTTAAGAGTAGAAATACAGATTTCACTTAACCTATCTTTTTGAGTTGACTCGGCCAATAACAAGTAAAATGAACGTCTCGCTATATGTGACTTGACATTACCCATAGTCATAAGATTCAGTTCAAGGATGTAGTTGATAAAGGATCGTATTATACCGTAACTAATACGGAAGGGTTAACGACAAAATCAACCTGTCTTCTTAACGGACTCTGGGGGAATGATTACGGACTTGCCAATAACATACTCTGTACTTCATTCCGTTATGCAAGGGATTAAATATAATTCTTGAAGAAATTAATTTAATAGGTTGCATACGGCCAGAAGTAGTAAGGACCTAATGGATCACACATAAGACTTGGAACCAAAAGAGAGATGGATATGATTAATAGATGGAAGCCCAATTGAGCCCAGTAAGGCCCAAATACAAGGAGGGGGCCGAAATTTATATATATTAGGAAGGAATTAATTTTATTCCATTAATCCTAATTAGATTAGGATTGTGAATTAAATTAATTAAGAGATAATTTAATTAGGAGTTTTAATTAGATTAATATACTCCTATTATTATCCAATTAGGTTATTTATTATTATCCTAAATGTATTTGATATATTATAAGATAATAATTAGGAATCCTATTCCGAATGGAATTCCTATTAAGTAACCTATTCCTATCTAACTAGGGTTTAGATACAAGCTAATATATATACCCCCTATAGTGAATTTCGACTAAGCCTCTAACCTCCCCCTATAGTGATTTTCGAAATTACTAATTAGAGAGAGAAAAAGAATTCTCATCCCCTAGTTCATGGACAAGAATTCATACGACATTCCATCAATTGATTAATCTTATTCATCCCTCTTTCTCCTTGATCTTGTGTTGGTTAATTAGAGGCAATCTATTTTGGTTGCATCTCATAAGGGTTGATTCTATCTTAATCTCACTGTATTCACGAAAGAAGAAAAACAATCAAAAGGGAGAAATTCGTTTTTCTTCGCCTACATCAGGTCAGTTCACTATTTCGCGGATTCCCGGTGATTGAACCGTCGGATCATCATGATTTTTGGACAGTAGCTTCTAGACATATTCTTCCACGTTTCCACCGAAGGGATTGTCATTCGGAGGTCTGGAAGGTCTGTTTCGGATAGGGGCAGATTGGTAAACAGTTTACATCTCCTTTGAAGTTGTGGGCACTTCGTTTGCAACGGTAGATTGATCATCGAAAGGTATTTCTTCTTATCACTCTTTATATGAAATAACGATTAACGGATCCTATGGTTAAAAGGAAGTAGGCTAAAATTTTTATATTTCCGCTGCTATACCTTAGCCTTAATTCCTTCACGTTTCCCATAAGTAGTATATCATCAACATATAGTACTAAGAAAACGACTGAGCTCCCACTTGTCTTCTTGTAAACACAAGCCTCTTCAGAGTTTTGCTCGAAACCAAATTGTTTTATGGTTTCATCAAAACGCTTGTTCCAACTTCTAGATGCTTGCTTGAGTCCATAAATGGACCTTTGAAGTTTGCAAACCTTGGTTGCATCCTTCGACGTGAAACCTTCAGGTTGCATCATGTATACATCCTCAAGCAGGTTTCCATTTAGGAAAGCTGTTTTCACATCCATTTGCCAAATCTCATAGTCAAAATGAGCGGTAATTGCAAGCAATATTCTGATGGATTTGAACATGGCTACTGGAGAGAAAGTCTTGTCATAGTCAACTCCTTGCTTTTGACGATATCCTTTCGCTACTAACCTACCTTTGTAGGTACTAACCTTTCCATCCATGCCCGTCTTCTTCTTGAAGATCCACCTGCACCTAATGGGTTTTATCCCTTCGGGTGGATCAACCAAAGTCCACACTTGGTTAGTATACATGGAGTCCATTTCAGAATTCATGGCTTCAAGCCATGCTTTAGATTCTGGACTAGCAAGAGCTTCTTCGTAGGTTTCGAGTTCATCGTCTAACACGGGAACCAGTTCGTTATCTCCCACTAGAAAACCATATCTAACTGGGAGTTCACAAATTCTTTGAGATCTACGAGTGGGATATGACACTTGTGTTTCATCTAGTGAAACGGGTTCGGGATCAACTTCTTCTGCGTTTTCAACATGTGATTCCTCTTGAACTTCCTCAAGTTCAATTACGCTTCCATTTTGTGTCTCTTCCAGAAACTCTTTCTCTAGAAACACTGCGTGTTTGGATACTATTACTTTCTGGTCATCTGGATGATAAAAGTAATATCCCATAGTTTCCTTTGGGTATCCAATGAAGAAACACTTGTCAGATTTGGGATCTAATTTATCTGACACAATACGTTTGACGTATGCTGAACATCCCCATATTCTCATGAAGGAGAAGATGGGTTTTCTACCAATGAACAGTTCATGCGGTGTAGAACTTGCGGATTTAGTTGGAACTCAGTTTAAGGTAAATAGGGCAGTTTCTAAGGCATAGCCCCAGAATGATTTTGGAAGAGATGCGGTACTCATCATGGATCGTACCATATCCAATAAGGTTTGATTTCTCCTTTCTGACACACCATTGTGTTGTGGTGTATAAGGAGGCGTCCATTGTGAGCATATTCCACATTCATTTAGATAATTCATAAATTCTTCTGAAAGATATTCCCCACCTCGATCGGATCGAAGTATTTTAATAGTCTTCCCAGTTTGATTTTCAACTTCATTCTTAAAGCATTTGAATTTCTCAAAAGCTTCTGACTTGTGCTTCATCAAATAGATATAACCATATCTAGTATGATCATCTATGAAGCTAATGAAGTATCTGAATCCTCCTCTTGCTTGGACTGACATAGGACCACATACATCTGAATGTATTAATCCTAGAGTGTCTGATACACGCTGACCTTTATTGCTAAAGGGTGTCTTTGTCATTTTTCCTTTTAAACATGACTCACATGTTCCCATTGATTCACAATCAATCGAGTCTATAAGCCCATCTTGATGTAGCTTAAGCATGCGTCTCTGGTTTATATGGCCTAAATGACAATGCCACAAGTAAGTTGAATTATCTAATCTAAGTCTTTTGGTATCAATTGCGAAAGCAGAAATCTTATCATTTAAATTCCATTCAATGATATTCCTGAAAAATAGAAAATGTTATTTCTATAAAATTCGCAACTATTGTTCTTAATTGAAACATGAAAGCCATTATCAACTAGACAGCTAATAGAAATAATGTTACGAGACATCTCTGGAACATACAAACAGTTCCTTAATTCTATTACAAGCCCAGAGGGCAAACTCAAAACATAATCTCCAATTGCGAGGGCGTCAACTCTTGCTCCATTTCCTACTCGCAAGTTTATGTCTCCTTTCTTTAATTCCCTAGTCTGCTTTAGTTCCTGCATATTCATACAAATATGAGATCCACACCCGGTATCTAATACCCAAGATTCAGACTGTGAGATTGAGTTAATTTCAATATAGAACATACCAGAAGTTGAAGCACCTTCCTTTCCCTTCTTGAGAGAAGCTAGGTACTCCTTGCAATTTCTCCTCCAATGCACATCTTTACCACAGAAGTGGCATTCCCCTTTGGGCTTCTTGACTTGCTTTCCTTTGGCTTGGGCTGGCTTGCCTCCTTTGTTCCTCTTGGGATATTTTGGATTGGGAAAATTCCCTTTCATCTTCTTTGATCCCTCAATCACAAGAGCATGTATCACCTTATCTTTCTTTAAGTTGGGCTCAGCAGCCTTGAGCATATTGGCGAGCTCTTCAAGAGAGGTCTGTAAGTCATTCATCTGGCAGTTCATGGTGAACTGCGAATAACTTTCTGGGAGGCATGTGAGAAGTAAGTCGACACTTAGTTCATGATCCATCGCGAAGCCAATACTAGATAGTTTGGTGATATAGCCAATCATCTTGACACAATGTGTCATAACAGATGTACCCTCTTGCATCCTGCAGCGAAACAACAGTTTTGATATCTCAAAACGTTCACAGCGAGTCTGTTTCCCAAACAGCTCTTTCAAGTGCATGACAATATGAAGGAAATTAGGGCTAAGGTATAGCAGCAGAAATATAAAATTTTTAGCCTATTTCCTTTTAACCATAGGATCCGTTAATCGTTATTTCATATAAAGAGGGATAAGAAGGAATACCTTTCGATGAACAATCTACCGTTGTTAAAGAAGCGCCCACAATTCTTCTCCGAGGTTCCAACCACAAAGTTTAATACGGTGAGGCTAAGATGAAATCAACCCTTATGAGATGCAACCAAAATAGATTGCCTCTAATTAACCAACACAAGTTCAAGGAGAAAGAGGGATGAATAAGATTAATCAATCGATGGAATGCCGTATGAATTCTTGTCCACGAACTTGGGGAATAGAATTCTTTTCTCTCTCTCTCTAAGCAATTTCGAAAATCACAAGTGGGGAGGCTTAGGGCTTGGTCGAAATTCACTATAGGGAGGGGTATATATATTAGCTTGTATCTAAACCCTAGTTAGATAGGAATAGGTTACTTAATAGGAATCCAATTCGGAAAAGGATTCCTAATTATTATCTCACTATATATCTAATATATTTAGGATAATAATAAATTAACCTAATTGGATAATAATAGGAGAATATTAATCTAATTAAAACTCCTAATTAAATTATCTCTTAATTAATTTAATTCATAATCCTAATCAAATTAGGATTAATGGAATAAAATCAATCCCTTACTAATACATACAAATTTCGGCCCCCTCCTTGTATTTGGGCCTTACTGGGCTCAATTGGGCTTCCATCTATTAATCACATCTGTAGACACCGAGTCGGAGGACCTGTGACGAAAACCTGAAAACAAGACGGGTGAAGCAATTGATTCCGGAAGTTTTGAAAAACAAAAAATATATAAAGAATAATAAGTACATAATAAAGAAGAAAGAGTTACGGCGGGTCACTGTTGTTGATCGGATGGCTCGCGAATGCTTAGCGGCATGGTGCGAGTGCTTAGCGGCGGCCGGGACGCGTTCGACGACAGTCGGACGCCCGCTCGACGATGCAAAACGCGCGCTCGACGTCCGTCGGACGCACGCATCTAACCACAAATGGCACGCGCTCGGCATCCGAGCGATGCATGGGCCCGGCGGCACGGAACGCGTGCTCGTCGGCCACGAGGCGTGTCCGTCCGGCAGCGCGGAACGCACGTTCGGCGGCCACGACGCGTAGACGCCCGACGGCACAGAACGCGAGCTCGACGGCCGCGGGACGTGCGCGCCCGACGGCGCGAGACGCGCCCCGGCGGCCGTTGGGCGAGCGCCCAACCACGTCGGGCGGACGCCCAACGATCGTTGGGCGAACGCCCAACGGCAGTTGGGCGCTCGCCCAACGCTGTTGGGCGATCGCCCAACAATTGTTGGGTGGCCGCCCAACAATGTTGGGCGGTAGCCCAACAAATGTAAGGCGGCCGCCCAACATGCCATGGGCGGCCGCCCAACCCCCTTGGGCGACGCCCGATTTTACTCGGGCGTCGCCCATTTTTTCGGGGATCCGTTTGCCTATAAAAGGCACGGATCCCCATGCATTTAGAGAGGAGGGGATTCTTTGGAGCTTTCTCACTCTAAACATTTTTAGAGAGAGAAAGTCAATTTTTTGGAGAAAATATTTTTTTTCCCAAAAAAATCCAAATTTTCCCAAAGTTAAATTTTTACTAAAAAACACAAAAAAACCGGAAAATCACGACTCGTGGAATCAATCGGCTTCGACTGTCAGATACCGAACTTGAGGTATTATCCGAGGACTAGACTCGCTTTATTTGATTTAATTTATTTCTTTTCCTTTATTTATTTTTATGTTATAATTTTATTTATTTAGTTAGTTATTTATTTATCACGTTTTATTTATCGTTCCGCATTTATTTAATTTTCGTCTCGTATTTAAATAAACGTTTGGTTTTGTTTTGAAATAAAAACCTCGTTTTAATATCCCAATACGAACAGTGATCCGATTAAAAGGTAGTTCGGGTATTAAAAACATTGTAATTATAAGTTTTTGAAAAGATATTTCCGAATAACGTTTTAAAATAAAAACGTCGTTTTAGGAAACTCCGTTATAGACTATGATCCATTTTTGGTAGTTCGGAGATCCAAAACGATTGAATTAGACTTAATTTAAAGCTTTTGAACGAATCTGGAAAGTTTTGGAGTGCTGCTGTAATTTTCCGTTTTCTGTCAGTAAAGGCTGTTTACCGACGGATTTTCCGTCGGTAAAGCTGCTGAAGTGTAAAAAATGCTGTTTTGATCCCTCTTTCTCTACTTTTAGGCTTTTGGTCCTTCATCTATATATGTATATTTATGTAATATATATTTTCAAACTATTTTTGGATATTTTGTACATATAATTATTTAGGATGTTTATATATTATTTTTCATTAATTGGATTTAATTAAAATATATATATACATATAAGTTTTCCTATTCATTTAAATTGGGCCCATTAGGTATTTTGGGGATTATCTTCCATATATTTATTATGTAAAGATTATTTTGGATTAAAAGCTATTTTCTTATTTATGAACTTCGTTCATTCTTTTTATATTTTTGTGAATAAAAGTATATTATATATAATGGCATTTTCATTACCATTTTTATCTATTAATGTATATTATATCCTTTATTTTAATGAGTATCATTATCCTTATTTTGTATATACTCATATATATATATATGTATATTTATTCTATTTTCATACTTATATATATATTCTTTTAAATGGGTTTTATTTGGGGTGAATTTTGATTTAATATGTTTATTGTTGTAATTATGACAAGTAAAGAGTCTATTGAGTAAAAGGGGGAAAATGAACCAAAAAAAGAGTTTTCAATTTAATTGTTTAAACTAATGAATTTTTAGAGGTTCTTAATGTAAATAAATAGGGTTTTCTTGACATTTCAAAATCGTTTCTCAAAACACCACGTTTTAAAACCTTAGTCCGTTCCAACGACGGATTAAGCGAACATTGTAATTAAAATCGTTTTCTTCGTGAATAATAGAGTTTTGAATCGTTTTCTTAAAGGATTTGTACAAAATAAAATTGACTTGTATGTTTAACCATGTTTTCTTATTAAAGGTTTTTACCTCAACGTTTTCAAACGCCCGAGTCGTTCCAACGGCGATTCGAGTAAACGTTATGAAACGGGGTTTTGAAACGTACCTAAATCGTTCCAACGACGATTAAGGTACGAACCATGTAAATAAACTCGTTTTCGGGGAATGAGTTTAGCTTAGAGTTAACACATAAATCGAAGCATAAATCACGTTGTAAACCAATCAATTCTTCTTTCTCCCCCTCTCTCTCTTTTATAAATTCATGTAAAATGGGTGATTCTTTACCAAAGTGGCTTTTCAATAATATATGCTCAAAACGTTTTTTTTCAAAACGAGAAAGAAAAGGTTTCAAATGAATTTTAAACTTAAAGAAATATACGATTAGTCCGTTATCGCCTAACATGCTGAGTAGGAGGCCGGTGGTTCATAACCGGGCGATGTCGGGGTGCCTAGTAGCCTTTCTCCTGAAAGGAGCTAGCCTTCTCGGCTCGTACCTAAGTTTCCCGAACCCACACCGGTCTCCCGCAAGGGATCGGTGTTCATTTTCCCATTCGTGGGTGATGACTCTTCCATATCTCCGAGCTCCGGTCCTGCCGAGTAGCTTGATTCCACGATTGGTTGCTTTCGGCGCCAATCACCGCTTACGTCGCCATGAGGTGTCCACCCCCCGGTCCGCCTGGGAGATTAGGCCGCGGCACCTCGTCTAACAAGTGGCGACTCTGCTGGGGAAGCGAGAAATTTGATTCCGGAAGGTGTGTATTAAGCCCTTAACGGGGACGGATCGTATTATTTCTTTTCGTATGCATTCATGTGCATTATTGCAAACCTTTTGGGTAATTTCCGCGAAACCTCTAGCGAGAGTCCATTCGTCGCTCGAAAGAGGCTAGTGTAAGTTCCCCCATCCATTCGTTAGGGGCGAATTTGTGCGGTCCTGTGAGGTCCCGCGATCAGCCGTGTCAGCATATAGTAGCCTTAGAAGTTTCCATAGGATTACCCGTTACTATTTTTGATGTGATAAATGAATCAGTTCGTGTTTTCAAATCACCATGATACGTGTCTAAATCCTAAAGTATGTAAAGAAAATGAAACGATGCGTTAATATATACTATTGAATCGGCGTACTAATTACCCCAAAACATCGAAACGATTTGAACTAAAGACGACTTAGTCATCTCGTATGAATGAACATGTGCGGCCCGCCTTGTCCCTTTCTGTGTCCCGACGAAGGCACATGTTCAGGAAATGCGTTATTACGTAAGCACGTATTAGTATGAATCGGTTTGGTGTTGAGGATAGTTATACTTCGATTCAAAAGACTATATTGACAGTAGCCGTTATTCACATTCTTTAAATAAATTGGGATGAAACGAGATCATAACGAAACGAAAATGAAGAACATTTCTGTTTCGAACGACCCTGTCGTAACGTGAAAAGTTTCGCACAAGTAGCCCGTCCCTTCCGAATAAAAGATGAGCTTTTACGTTATGCCCCGTGTCGTTCTTAAGAGAAATGGACATGTCCGCAGAAGTGACTAAGAAGAGAAAAGTAAAAAAATGAACTAAACGACCAAAATCATTCCGAATCTACGATATATGTCAATACCGAGAGTAGTTAAAGAAAATAAACCAATGCCGTTGAATACGTGCCTCGAACGAGTGCATACCCCGTTTAAAATCACAAAGCCGAATTAAGTCAAGCCATATAATTGCGCCATATGGACGAGACTGCGGGTTTTGACTAACGACTCGATCATTTCGACCGTTACCAAAACTGTAAGAAATATGGCCCGATGTACGTGTTTGCTTAATTTGTGCCTAAAGGAAAGAGAACGGTGATATCCTCGCTTTGAATAAACATGCGATTCAACGAAACGTTGATTTTCTATAACCACACTAAGATGATATATCCCGTGGATTGGGAAGAACAACGAACTGTTGCTAGCCGAAAGGTTACCGTGCGCTCAAAATAAGACTCGTCGTCTTTTCACGTAGCTAAAATGAGCAAACGGATCCTCAACGCTAAGAACAAACGCGTTACGCGATGAGTCCGTTCCCTAAAACAAAATCCAAAAGTGATTCCATCACTAAATAAACATGTGGTTACGTCTCTCGATAGATCCAAAAGATCCCGTTGTAATCCAAAAATCGAGACACGAACCCACGTGAATAAGAGGGAACGAGTCATTATCAATAACGAACGATTGGACTGAAAGGATAACTTGTACCGCGTCTAAAAAACCGAGATGCACTCAAAGGGAGTCAAAACTCAAACTAATGCATCTCGCAAAATGACAAAAGATGAGTTATCCCGAAAGGACAATCCGCTTGGTCGATATCTTAGTCACTGAACGCTGATACGTCAAAACGAACTGTATTGTCTGATGGATGATTTACTTTTCCGCAATAATCGACGGCATCACGCGTCCTTTGGACCACGATGTGAGCCCATGCCAAAATCCTAGGACAGAGACTTGGACCAACGAGTGTGTGGAGGAATAAGGATGAAGAGAGATGGCGTGATAATTGTGATTGATATCTAACATTTTCTTTCTCTTGTCGCGATCTAATTACGCGTTATGTACGATTTTCGCTAACTAGTTTGTTTGTATAGATTTATATCTTGTTGTACATTAGTCGAGTCAGATTTAAGTTATAATACATTCTATGCTTAACGAATCATGGTAGTCATACCATATAGAGCGCTGCATGCTAACCAAATTGCGTGCAGCCATTCTAGGTTTCGTAGACTTAGGACGTATTTATTAGGAATGTGAGAAAGAGTCGACCCCAGCGTCGCGTGTTATTCAGGAGGCATACCAGTTATGTCGTGACGTATCCCATACGTCTTTGCCTTGTCATACCTATGTGTTGGGACGCATCCTATGCGTCCTTGGCATGTCTCGTGCGTCTTCACCATGTCATTTGTATGCTAGCTAGGAGGCATGTCCATTATGTCGTGACGTATCCTATGCGTCTTCGCCTATGCGTATAGTAGTGTACCTCGTACATTTTTCCAGTATCATAGGCACTAGTCAGAAGGTATAACCCTTATGTCATGGCGTATCCCATACGCCTTTGTTTTGGCATACCCCGTATGTCACGGCACCTCCAATATGTCCTTACCCTGTCAAGAGGCGTACTGTTCTCTCGTGACGTATCCCCTATGTCCTCGCAGTGTCGTGTCATCACGCGTCCACCCGTCAGAAGTCCCACCTGTCATGTGGTGACGTATTCCTTACATCTTTACTTTGTCGTACCCCTGAGGACGTAACGCACCCCCATGCATTTTCCATTAATCATTCAGACACCGATCAAGGGGCGTACCTGTTATGCTATGATGTATACCACATGTATTTTCCCTGTTGTGCCTCGTATATTATGATCCATTCCTTGTGCCTCTACCACGTCATTACACATCGGTCAGAAGGGGTACCATGTGTGTCATAACGCATCATGTACATCTTAGCCTCATTCCTTGCGCCAAGCAAGGGGCATGAGTTGCATGCCCCATATGTCATGGCATATCAGGTGCTTGTTCACCATGTTATATACGCTAGATGAAAGGCATACCATTTGGGCCGTGACGTATCCCATACGTCCTTACCTCATCCCATCTTCCATATCGTGAAGTGTCCCATGCGTCTCCATCACGTCAGCTATAGACCAGTCAAGACGTGTACTCGATGCACCACCATGCATCACGTACGTTCGGGTATTGTCAAGGTTGTACATCGCGATAGGTCGCATATGCATCTTCCATATCAGATACACTAGTCCAGAGCCATATCCCATGTAACAGAAGACATACCCCGTATGTCGTGATGAATCTCGTGCATCTTTACCATGCCTCACATACCCGTCAAGTGGAGCACCTTTAGACCTTGAGGTATTCCCTACGTCTTCGTCGTGTTATACTTTGTGTGGGATACGCCGTGCACATCCTTATCGTCTTGTTTATACCATTAGAGAGTGTACCTAGTGCATCGTGACATGTCACATGCGCCTTCACCGTAGTGTTTACGTCATCCGGAGACCTATCCCATGTGTCGTAATGTATCCCGCATCCCTCTATCATGGTTAGGACTTGTTTGGTGGTCATACCCCGCTTATCCTGACATTCGCATCGTGGGGCCGGTCCTGTATACTGTCCGCACGGTCAACTCAAGACATACTAGGTGTGTCGCCATGTATGTCGGTTGTTCAAAAAAACAAACAAAAAAAAAAATATCACGACGTCGGTTCCCTCGAGACTCGAATTAACCATTCATCACATGCCTCGTACACGTCCTACTTATGCCTCAAGACATACCATGTATGTCGCTACGCCTTAACCAACACATCTCAAGATTATGACTGGCACCTTGATCTCGAATAGAACCATAATCTCACGGGTCGTCGTCACCTCCCTTTCGTATCTCAAGACATACCCACGGATGTCGCCACGCTATACACAAATGCCCAGGTGATTCCAAATTACGTTGTTGTATCATCCATGCCCCTCACCTCGTAGGTTGCCATCATGACCTTCGCACGCTAAGACATGCCACGTGTGTCGGTGCGCCGTGCACCTATACTCCAAAGTTACGTGGTTGTAAGATCGAAACCTTAGGGTCGAGTGAACTGTTTCACACGAATCTCGTTTACCTGTCGTCATTCGCATCTGGGGAGGTAGTCCATACGTAGCACCTCCATATTTCAGAATTATGGGCAATACCCTAAACTTCGAAACAAACCCTTGACTGGTGTGTTGTCCACGCTTCCCATTTATACCTTTAGGTGCGCCATGTGGGTCGTCATAGCGTCCCTTCGTATTTACGTCATCCCACTGTCCGGACCCCAGGTTCACATTGACCCTCTGATGCACGCTTCACACGAAGTCATGGCGTCACATCCGCTCTTTAACTGACGCCTTATAGGTCCCCTCGTCACATCTAATGAATCTATGCGCCATTGTACTAACCTCTTGCCTAGTAGGTCATTGTCACACTCCATTGGTACCCGCGGTCGTACCTTGTATGTTGACATGTCAGTGTACTAGGGCAACCTGCGCATCCTTGATCTTCTTGAGACACCCCGTCACATCTTCAAAACAGCCAAATCTATAGGAGATGTACCAGGTGTGTCACCGTATATTGTAACATGTCAGTATTCCAAAACATGTGACACTAGTGCTTCGAACATTTATCAGCTTTCGGTGCATATCCCGTATATCACCGCTTGCGCTTTAGTCATACGTTGGGCCTTGTCAAAATGTGCCCCACATATCGCCTTGTCATCGACAATATTTGTAGCCCACGAATATGTCATTAGGCTATCCAATTCTGGACCGACTTTTGACGCGCGTTCCGTATGTCATCCCTCGCACCTTACTCACATGTCAAGGACTGAGTCGTTTATACCATCCAGTCAGGGTTAAGCTCGTGACACACACCCCCATATGCGGTTCGGTACGTCTTATTCGCATGTCAAATGTCGAGTCACTCATGTCATTGAGTTCAAGTCGAATCTGGGGCAAGTATCATGTATGCCATCACGCGCATCTCGCTTACATCTCCAATGTCGAGTCATTTGTATCGTCAAGTTTGAGTCGAACTTTTGGCACGTACTTGTCATATAGAGTGATTCATGTCGTAGAGTCCAAGTCATACCCTTAGGCACGTACCCTATGGGACATCTCGAGTGTCCCGCTTATACCTTGACACACTGAGTTGTTCATGTCGTGAGGCTCCTATCAAACTCTTGACGTATGCCCCGTAAATCGTCACTCATGTCTTGAGTATGCCTCAAACAGCGGTTTGTTTATATCGTCAAATCCTCGACACGCTCCCCCTACATCATTGGTACCGTGGTCCATGCGCCCCCAAACTCCGAATAGACTTATTCACGAGTCTGAGACATATGCCCTATGTGTCGTTATTTGGGTCTCGCTCGTATCAGTAGTATCGAGTTGTTCGTACCGCGTCTAAGTCCAACGTTTGGCACTTACCTCTAAGGTCTTGGTTTGCACCTTCGTTGCTCCTCAAATTGTTCATAGTGATAGGTTCCAGTCGAACTATCGACGTCTACCCTATGTGTCTTTGTTGGTATCTCAAATATCGGTGATGGACCAAATACGTCATAAATATCCACATAAGATCGTTAGGAGTTCTCATAAAACATATCATCGTCAGGTTTGCGCTATGAAACAAATTAACCTTTGACATATACCAGGTAAGTCATTGTTTCCGTCTCGTTGGTACCTCGATCGGGTTAAGGCCCTCTCATTCTACCAGATGCACCGATGTCCGCAAATTCATCGAGGTATTTGTGTCTCTAGCTTGAGTTAATCCTTAGACTGCACCCTGCGTGTCGGTATTGTGTCTAGCTGACACCTCCAATGTTGTAGGAGATACCTCTTGAGTCATCTCTGTGCGTCATCTATGCCCAAGTTGGTCAGTTAACACGTGTGTCGTATGTGTACCCTATCCGTGTCTCGTACCCAGCATGTCGGATTTCCCCCACAACGGTCGAAATCCCGAAATCGAGCCATCATGTCATTCGTGAGTTGTGTATGATTCAATCGTGAGGGCACATCAAACGTGACTCCCATCATGCCTTTTGGCTACCTCTAAGACATACCGTAGGAGTTAATAATTGGCACATACCTCGTATGTTGACATATGCATCCTATTCGTACCTCGAGTATCAGGTATTCCGTGTTCATTGTCCCATCAAATGATACCCATCATTGTAATAGTTGCTTTCCGAGCTGGCAACTGGCGCACATCACGTATGTCACTCGTGTCTTCCTTATGCCTTAACCTGTTTGAGGCACACCCCGTGTGTTGCCATTTTCTGCATAGCACGCCAAGGTTCCGTTGGTACGTCTACGTATTTGTATCTTGGGTTTAAACTAACCATTGACCCACGCCCCATATGTGGTGGTCTCGTCCCGCTTGCTTCTAGTTTAGGACACACCCTCTATGTCGATTTGTTTCAGGAAACTTATGTTTCCTAGAAAGCCGGTTCCCTGCTATCAATATCGTTACCAGGTAAACTATGGACACATGCCCCGCACATCTCCATCATGGTCTGTTTAGGTCTCGGACATACCATGAGCGTCACATCAGCCCGTGTAACGCCCCGTATCTTCAAAGTACGTCATTACAACCGATGATGACAATCCCTAACATACACCTCATACATAGTCGCTTATGTTGTTTTTTTTTAGATCGTGAGTCATGTCGATGTACCAAGTATGTCATTCCCCCCACTCATATCGCTACCCCTCAATTGTATCTACACGTCACAGATATCATCGGGGTACACTCTCATCTACCTAGCGTCCTAGAGAATTTTACTCATCAGGAGGGTCGTCTTAATCTCACAAGTCTCAGTCGTGTCGAGTGTCATTTAACATTATACAGCTTGTGAAGCATTACGAGGTAAACTCGTAGGGTTCATACTAATGTGTGCATAACAGTTGAAATGGTTTCAGCCATTCGCACTTCCAAACAGGTAAGTTAGCACAGACGACCGAAGTGCTACCGACGACTCTGGTAAAAAAGAAAAAGAAAAAAGAAGGGGTTTAGCTCCAGTCAAATCGTGTTTATGTTGTAAGAAATAAAGCGCAGACCACGAATCATGCATAAATCATACATCCATCTATAGGAGGCACAAGTAGATAGCTTTAGCATTCGCATCGCACGTGCATTGTATTATCAAAATTCATAATGCCTAAAAAGCTCCACTCACCGATCCTTTCTCTTTCCTTGTTAGAAACCCAACTCATGGCCCAGTCCAGCAATTCAAACCACAATCTTGAGAGCTGTGTGCAAGGGGCTTTAGCCAAATACATCTTTTCTGATGAGTTCAAACGTGCTCTTAATGATCCGGAGAATACTAAGCATGAGGGGGTTGAAAATTCCCAAGAGATGATAGGAGATTTCAATCTCAAAGCAGAAATCGAGCGAGTTCTTCCCGATATCCTTGCTTCAGATGAATTCAAGATAGAACTGAAAAGGTTGGTCAGGGAGGTCCTGAGCGAGTCACTGGTTGCGGAGATCCCGAAAGCTATTGTGGAGAAACCTATGTTCCAGCTCGCGTCACAAGTTAATCCACAAACATTCACTCCACCAAGGGTAGTCTCACACCATATTTCACGAACACAACAAGATCCACACCATCGGGGACATGAGATTACTAGGGTTGTTCGCCCTCCGTCGCCCACTCAGTATAGAAGGGAGGGAAGGAAATTCTCCACTTTCACTCAACCCTTGTTTGAAGTGTTGGAGGGTCTACGAATGCATGACATACTTCACCCTCTACCAGCCACGGGAGGTCAAACCACTGAATGATAAGTGATCCAGATCCTTCTCAACAGATGAAGCCTTCGACTTGTTCCTTGAATGGCGAAGTCTACAACGGATCAGGATAATCTAAAGAAGAAGTTCCCGAGATTGAGGACACTTATGAAGTGGGAGAATCTGAAGCTTCTTGAAATAGCATGAGAGAGAGGAGTGCACTCGTAGTCTTTATCTTTGTCTTTTATTTTATCTTATATTCCACAAGATGTTATTAACCTCCTTTTGAATTCAATGAAATTTCGTTTCCGCAAATTTATCCTAAACATACGTACTTACATTTGATATCTACTCAATTGAGATATTCCCGCTTCTATCATGGCACGGACGTAAGCTCTAGAATATACTTATTGCTCAGTACTTAACCACTGAAGAGAGAAAATTAAGAGAGTAAAAAAAAAAAAAGCAAAATAAATCATGAGAAACGATTCCCTGACTCTACGATGATAAGTCGGGCATAGACCCATCAAACGAAGGGTTCTCACCGGCTTTTACCAGAAAGAAGATTGAGCGACAATCAACAAAGTCCAAAAGAGAGAAAAAGAAAAGAAAATATGGAGCAAGCAACAAGCCCTCAGAGCCATACTTACACTGAGGCACCGACAAAGATTTCTCCCCCCAAAGGGGGACACAAGTACAGGAGTGCGCCATTTAGAACGAGGCGGGGGCAATTAACCTATCAGCGATAAAGTATTTTGTTCCAGGATCAACGAAAGGGTTTAGACCTATGATGACTCAAAGTTAAACAAAGGAAGAAGAAAAAAGAAAAAATGATGCTAAAAAGGCCCTGGGGCAAAGTCAAGTCAATCGGAAGTAAAAGAAAATAAATCAAAAGCTGACGTGATCAGCCAAGAGGCGTCAAGGTGGCAAGAGCGGTTGACATTGTCCAACAAATGTGTAATCAAATGTACGAGAAAAGCTCACTGTAACGAAGAAAGATCAAATGCGTAGTCAAGTGAAGCCGAAGGCGGCAACAAAGTTCAGAACTTTAATCAATCTCAAGGGAACCGAGGAATCCTTCTCATGAAAATTAAAAAAAAAAAAGAAAGAAAGAAAATCCCGATAGGTTGAAAATCCTCAAAGGGCGGCCTATGCAACAATAAGGGACACCCCAATAAGTGAAAACCCCACGGGGCGCTTGTTTGAAAATTCCGGGGTAAAAGGAGAGAGTTAAAATAACTGAAGTGTGAAAACCCGAAAGGGCATGCTTTGGTGACAGTGGTTAATAAACTGAGCAGTAAACAATTCAATGTATCTTTGCCAGGTGCTTTATTTAAGCTAGACGGTTGCGTTTCTAATGACAACACCCGCATCAATAGACACCCCATCTCAACTGAAATCACCCCAACACCCATAAACCGATCCAAAATCTATAAAAAAAAGAAAAACTAAAAAAAAAGACTATTCCTCTCTCTCATGCTCCATGAAGTCTGGTTCCTCTGCTCCTATGTGGTCCTCTCAAGGGTCAAATTTCGACCAAAGCATCTCTCCTCCATAGCTACTCCCAACGGTAGTATCCCTAGTTTGGCGCACATGAAATCTCACCTCGAGTTGGCAGGGGCATACGCCTGCATCAACTTCTAACCTACACCAAGACGGTAACTTTAATCGGGGGGCACGGCCTTACAATCAGATCAACGTCCATCTCACTCCGGAAGCTTCTCCATTAACGAAGGCATCGGGCATGAACTCATCGTCTAATGATTAGCATAGAAATGGCCCGTGAATATAAACCCCCTGTGATATCCGGTATCATTCACAATCAAGAAAGAAAGAAAAAGAGAAGAAAATTTGAACAAAAAGGTTGGATTAAAAACCTCAAAAGAGGCGATCCAAGCAAAAGGAGAGATAGAGAAAATCAGTGAGATATAGAAAAGATGAATTGAAAACCCCTAGGGGCAGTTCATGCAAAAGGAGAGATAGAGAATATCGGAGAGATCCCGTTGAGTTGAAAACCCGAAAAGGGCAGCTCAGGCAAAAATTAGGGAAAAAATGAATACGTCAAACTCTGGTTAAAAGCGAGAGCCCCTTGGACACGAGCTCATCAAGACCAAATCCTCATCCTTACAACCCTTAGTTTCAAACTTAACCTCGCCCTCATCCTCGCACTCATTGGGGACGGCCTGAAACATCATTTCTCGATCTGAAGCTCCAAAAATCCTCCAAGCCTATGAAAAGGGAATCCATCCGAGCATCTCATCCACATGTACATAGCTTGCATTCCCACATGTCCATACATCCATATAAAGCAAAACACATAGGCCACACGTATGCACATTCAAACACGCGCACGGTCACCTGCATACGCACATATAAGTGTTTACATGCATCCATAGGTTAGGCTACATCCACCATCTCTATGCATCGCTACATACCTCTCCTTGACACAAGCTCATCAAAACCAAATTCCCGTCCTTATAACCCTTGGTATCAAACTTATCCTCACCCTCGTCCTTGCACACCTTGGGGATGGCCCGAAGCATCATTTATCGATCTAAAGCTACCAAAATCCTCCAGCATATGAAAAGGGAATCCATTCGACCATCTCATCCACACATACATGGTTTGCATACACACACGTCCATACATCCGCATAAAGCAAAACACATAGGCCACACTTATGCACATTCAAACACACGCACAGTCACCTGCACACACACACACAGGTGTTTACACGCATCCATGGACTAGGCTACATTCACCCATCCATATGCATCACTACACGCTCGCGGTCGATGACCAGGATTGCTAGAGAAAGCCACTTTACCCGCCTACGATTTAGAGACCAGGGTTGCTAGGGAGAGTCGCTTTACCCGCCTACGTTAGAATTTAGAATCATTAGAAAGAACCTTTTGCCCTTGAGCCATCTTACCTACGGTCCACGACCGAGGTAGCTTTCGAGCCACCTTACCTACGGTTCACGACCGAGGTAGCTTTTTAGCCATCTTACCTACGGTTCACGATCGAGGTAGCTTTTTAGCCATCTTACCTACGGTTCACGACCGAGGTAGCTTTTTAGCCATCTTACCTACAGTTCACGACCGAGGTAGCTTTTTAGCCATCTTACCTACGGTTCACGACCGAGGTAGCTTTTTAGCCATCTTACCTACGGTTCACGACCGAGGTAGCTTTTTAGCCATCTTACCTACGGTTCACGACCGAGGTAGCTTTTTAGCCATCTTACCTACGGTTCACGACCGAGGTAGCTTTTTAGCCATCTTACCTACGGTTCACGACCGAGGTAGCTTTTTAGCCATCTTACCTGCGGTTCACGACCGAGGTAGCTCTTTAGCCATCTTACCTGCGGTTCACGACCGAGGTAGCTCTTTAGCCATCTTACCTACGGTTCACGACCGAGGTAGCTTTTTAGCCATCTTACCTACGGTTCACGACCGAGGTAGCTTTTTAGCCATCTTGCCTACGGTCCACGACCGAGGTTGCTTTTGAGCCATTCTTACCCATAGTCAACGTACGCTAGATTCCGAGAGAAAAACATCCACCGACGGCCGATTTAGAGGCAAGGCGGGAAAGAATCGACAAACAACACCGGAGCGCGCAGCGCGAAGGTCAGGTATCCTCCCTCCTACTCTTTACGTGTCTTTTACTTTTATATGTTTTACATTGCATGTGTTACGTTAGCAAAAAAACGTTTTCAAAACACACACATCACTGTCAAAATAGAAAAGTAGGGGCAACTGTAGACACCGAGTCGGAGGACCTGTGATGAAAACCTGAAAACAAGACGGTTGAAGCAATTGATTTCGGAAGTTTTGAAAAACAAAAAATATATAAAGAATAATAAGTACATAATAAAGAAGAAAGAGTTACGGCGGGTCGCTGTTGTTGATCGGATGGCTCGCGAATGCTAAGCGGCGGCCGGCACGCGTTCGACGACAGTCGGACGCCCGCTCGACGTCCGTCGGACGCACGCATCCAACCACGAATGGCACGCGCTCGGCATCCGAGCGATGCACGGGCCCGGCGGCGCGGAACGCGCGCTCGTCGGCCACGAGGCGTGTGCGTCCGGCAGCGCGAAACGTACGTTCGGCGGCCACGACGCGTGGACACCCGACGGCACGGAACGCGAGCTCGACGGCCGCGGGACGTGCGCGCCCGGCGGCGCGAGACGCGCCCCGGCGGCCGTTGGGCGAGTGCCCAACCACGTCGGGCGGACGCCCAACGATCGTTGGGCGAACGCCCAACGGCAGTTGGGCGCGCGCCCAACCTTGCGTTGGGCGCTCGCCCAACGCTGTTGGGCGATCGCCCAACAATTGTTGGGCGGTAGCCCAACGGAGGGTTGGGCGGCCGCCCAACCCCCTTGGACGACGCCCGATTTTACTCGGGCGTCGCCCATTTTTCCGGGGATCCGTTTGCCTATAAAAGGCACGGATCCCCATGCATTTAGAGAGGAGGGGATTCTTTGGAGCTTTCTCACTCTAAACATTTTTAGAGAGAGAAAGTCAATTTTTTGGAGAAAATATTTTTTTTCCCAAAAAAATCCAAATTTTCCCAAAGTTAAATTTTTACTAAAAAACACAAAAAAACCGGAAAATCACGACTCGTGGAATCAATCGGCTTCGACTGTCAGATACCGAACTTGAGGTATTATCCGAGGACTAGACTCGCTTTATTTGATTTAATTTATTTCTTTTCCTTTATTTATTTTTATGTTATAATTTTATTTATTTAGTTAGTTATTTACTTATCACGTTTTATTTATCGTTCCGCATTTATTTAATTTTCGTCTCGTATTTAAATAAACGTTTGGTTTTGTTTTGAAATAAAAACCTCGTTTTAATATCCTAATACGAACCGTGATCCGATTAAAAGGTAGTTCGGGTATTAAAAACGTTGTAATTATAAGTTTTTGAAAAGATATTTCCGAATAACGTTTTAAAATAAAAACGTCGTTTTAGAAAACTCCGTTATAGACTATGATCCATTTTTGGTAGTTCGGAGATCCAAAACGATTGAATTAGACTTAATTTAAAGCTTTTGAACGAATCTGGAAAGTTTTGGAGTGCTGCTGTAATTTTCCGTTTTCTGTCAGTAAAGGCTGTTTACCGACGGATTTTCCGTCGGTAAAGCTGCTGAAGTGTAAAAAATGCTGTTTTGATCCCTCTTTCTCTACTTTTAGGCTTTTGGTCCTTCATCTATATATGTATATTTATGTAATATATATTTTCAAACTATTTTTGGATATTTGGTACATATAATTATTTAGGATGTTTATATATTATTTTTCATTAATTGGATTTAATTAAAATATATGTATACATATAAGTTTTCCTATTCATTTAAATTGGGCCCATTAGGTATTTTGGGGATTATCTTCCATATATTTATTATGTAAAGATTATTTTGGATTAAAAGCTATTTTCTTATTTATGAACTTCGTTCATTCTTTTTATATTTTTGTGAATAAAAGTATATTATATATAATGGCATTTTCATTACCATTTTTATCTATTAATGTATATTATATCCTTTATTTTAATGAGTATCATTATCCTTATTTTGTATATACTCATATATATATATATATATATGTATATTTATTCTATTTTCATACTTATATATATATTCTTTTAAATGGGTTTTATTTGGGGTGAATTTTGATTTAATATGTTTATTGTTGTAATTATGACAAGTAAAGAGTCTATTGAGTAAAAGGGGGAAAATGAACCAAAAAAAAGAGTTTTCAATTTAATTGTTTAAACTAATGAATTTTTAGAGGTTCTTAATGTAAATAAATAGGGTTTTCTTGACATTTCAAAATCGTTTCTCAAAACACCACGTTTTAAAACCTTAGTCCGTTCCAACGACGGATTAAGCGAACATTATAATTAAAATCGTTTTCTTCGTGAATAATAGAGTTTTGAATCGTTTTCTTAAAGGATTTGTACAAAATAAAATTGACTTGTATGTTTAACCATGTTTTCTTATTAAAGGTTTTTACCTCAACGTTTTCAAACGCCCGAGTCGTTCCAACGGCGATTCGAGTAAACGTTATGAAACGGGGTTTTGAAACGTACCTAAATCGTTCCAACGGCGATTAAGGTACGAACCATGTAAATAAACTCGTTTTCGGGGAATGAGTTTAGCTTAGAGTTAACACATAAATCGAAGCATAAATCACGTTGTAAACCAATCAATTCTTCTTTCTCCCCCTCTCTCTCTTTTATAAATTCATGTAAAATGGGTGATTCTTTACCAAAGTGGCTTTTCAATAATATATGCTCAAAACGTTTTTTTTCAAAACGAGAAAGAAAAGGTTTCAAATGAATTTTAAACTTAAAGAAATATACGATTAGTCCGTTATCGCTTAACATGCTGAGTAGGATGCCGGTGGTTCATAACCGGGCGATGTCGGGGTGCCTAGTAGCCTTTCTCCGGAAAGGAGCTAGCCTTCTCGGCTCATACCTAAGTTTCCTGAACCCACACCGGTCTCCCGCAAGGGATCGGTGTTCATTTTCCCATTCGTGGGTGGCGACTCTTCCATATCTCCGAGCTCCGGTCCTGCCGAGTAGCTTGATTCCACGATTGGTTGCTTTCGGTGCCAATCACCGCTTACGTTGCCATGAGGTGTCCACCCCCCGGTCCGCCCGGGAGATTAGGCCGTGGCACCTCGTCTAACAACATCCATCTCTCTTTTGGTTCCAAGTCTTATGTGTGATCCATTAGGTCCTTACTACTTCTGGCCGTATGCAACCTATTAAATTAATTTCTTCAAGAATTATATTTAATCCCTTGCATAACGGAATGATGTACAGAGTATGTTATTGGCAAGTCTGTAATCATTCCCCCAGAGTCCGTTAAGAAGACAGGTTGATTCTGTCGTTAACCCTTCCGTATTAGTTACGGTATAATACGATCCTTTATCAACTACATCCTTGAACTGAATCTTATGACTATGGGTAATGTCAAGTCACATATAGCGAGACGTTCGTTTTACTTGTTATTGGCCGAGTCAACTAAAAAAGATAGGTTAAGTGAAATCTGTATTTCTACTCTTAAGCTATCACCTTGTAAGGGTTTAGAGTCAAGTCTTCCACAAGCGATCCTTGGATGTATCTCCCATTAATCGGGAGTGATAAATGCTCAATCCAATGTATAACTACCCTGAAATTACTTCATGTGACACCCAATCTTTGCAGTTCACACCCCAGATTCATCTCTGTTAAGGATCGTAGGACCACAGGATCAAAGTCTCACATTCAGTAATTCAGGATGACCAATTAACATTCCTTTGAGTCTGAGGATTAGTTATACCTATTAATACCAATGAGATGAACAGTTGACAAGGATGAATCTACCCATCCTGTTATCTCAAATCGGATCCCCAATCCTAATGAACAACGTTTCATCGGATCTATGTAACTGTCCAGATATCTGTATATATGAAGCTTGTGAGACCAGCTTTATGTCGGACAGAAGACATTGTTACATACAAGTCTCAACAGTGATATATCAATCCTAAACATATCACTTGACTTGGGGTGGTTTTAAGTTTATTAGTTTATTATAAAGTTTTGTCTCACTTCATGCTTGTATGAACACTTTATAATCACTTTAAACAAACTTACGGATTTCCTTTTATTAGACTTTATTTAGTGCTTAAAAGGGATTGCCTTTATATAGTTATAAAACATATATCTCATTAAAACAAATGATATAAAGAACAATTCATTTACAATAAGTTTGTATCCTGCAACAATTGACTATAGGACACAAAACCCCAACATACTCCCACTTGGACTAAAGCCAATTGTTTCTAAAATTTATCCCAGTAGAAGTTAAATGACGATCATGTACTTTCTGGGTTAAAGGCTTTGTCAACGGATCTGCAACGTTGTCCTCTATAGGTACTCTTTCTATTCTCACATCTCCTCTAGCCACAATCTCTCTTATGATGTGGTATCGCTTTAGGTAGTGCTTGGATGCATTATGAGACCGTGGTTCCTTTGCTTGCACAATGGCTCCATTGTTATCACAGTACAGAGTAATGGGATTGACAATGTCAGGCACCACACCTAGTTCTGTAATGAACTTTCTAATCCAAACTGCTTCCTTTGCTGCTTCCGCAGCAGCGATGTACTCTGACTCGGTCGTAGAGAAAGCTACGCTTCCCTGCTTGGAACTTTTCCAACTGACCGCGCCCCCATTTAGGATAAACAGGTATCCTGATTGGGATTTAAAATCATTCTCATCTGTGAGATGACTAGCATCTGAAAATCCTTGTATTTTCAGATCTCCTTCTCCGTACACTAGAAACATATCTTTAGTTCTTCTCAAGTACTTAAGAATGTTTTTGACGGCAATCCAATGCTCGTCTCTCGGATTCCCTTAGTAACGACTCGTTACAGATAACGCGAACGCTACGTCGGGTCTAGTGCATAGCATAGCATACATAATCGAACCGATCGCGCTGGCGTACGGGACTACAGCCATGCGTCGTTTGTCATCATCAGTTTTAGGACATTGATGATTGTTTAACTTTACTCCATGTACCATGGGTAAGTTACCTCATTTTGATTCAAGCATGCTAAACCGATTTAGCACCTTTTCAATGTATGTAGCCTGTGAAAGACCAAGCAGTCTACGCGATCTATCTCTGTAGATCTTTATACCAAGTATATAGGCTGCTTCACCAAGGTCTTTCATTGAGAAGTTACCGGATAACCATATTTTCACTGACTGTAATAGAGCAATGTCATTTCCCATTAACAGTATATCGTCCACATATAGTATGAGAAATGCTATAGTGCTCTCACTTGCTTTCTTGTAAATGCAAGCTTCTTCGCAATTTTGTTCGAAACCAAATTGTTTTATGGTTTCGTCAAAACGCTTGTTCCAGCTTCTATATGCTTGCTTGAGTCCATAAATGGATCTCTAAAGTTTGCAAACTTTATTTGCATCCTTTGATATGAAACCTTCAGGTTGCATCATGTATACATGCTCAAGCAGGTTTCCGTTTAGGAAAGCCGTTTTCACATCCATTTGCCAAATCTCATAATCAAAATGAGCGGCAATTGCAAGCATGATTCTGATTGATTTGGACATAGCAACGGGAGAGAAGGTTTCATCATAATCAACACCTTGTTTTTGACGATATCCTTTCGCTACCAACCTAGCCTTGTAGGTGCTAACCTTTCCATCCATGTCAGTCTTCTTTTTGAAGATCCATCTGCACCCAATGGGTTTTATCCCTTTGGGTGGATCAACCAAAGTCCAAACTTGGTTAGTATACATGGAATCCATTTCAGAATCCATGGCTTCAAGCCATGCTTTAGAATCTGGACTAATAAGAGCCTCTTCGTAGTTTTCGGGTTCGTCGTCTAATACGGGAACCTCGTCATCATCTGCCACTAGAAAACCATATCTAACTGGGAGTTCACGAACTCTTCGTGATCTACGAATAGGTGCCACTGGAGTCTCATCTAATGGGACTTCTTCGGGTACCTCGACCGCCTCCGTTGTTTCAGTCGGTGTTTCTTCCTCTTGAACTTCATCGAGTTCAATCACGCTTCCCTTTTGTGTTTCTTCGAGAAACTCTTTCTCTAAGAAGGTTGCGTGTTTGGATACGATCACTTTCTGATCATCTGGATGATAGAAGTAATATCCCATAGTTTCCTTAGGGTATCCAATGAAGAAACATTTATCAGATTTAGAATCTAATTTGTCGGACGCAACGCGTTTGACATATGCTGAACAACCCTATACTCTCATGAAAGAGAACACGGGTTTCCTACCAACGAACAATTCATATGGCGTGGAACTAGCGGATTTAGTTGGTACTCGATTTAGGGTGAAGAGGGCAGTTTCTAAGGCATAGCCCCAGAACGTCTTTGGAAGTAAGGCCATGCTCATCATGGATCGTACCATATCTAATAGGGTACGGTTTCTCCTCTCGGATACACCATTGTGTTGTGGCGTATAGGGAGGTGTCCATTGTGAGCATATCCCACATTCAGTTAGATAATTCAGAAAATCATCAGAAAGATATTCGCCACCTTGATCAGATCGAAGTGTTTTTATTTTCTTTCCTAATTGATTTTCCACTTCATTCTTGAAGCATTTGAACTTGTCAAAAGCTTCTGATTTGTGCCTCATCAAGTAGATATAACCATAGCGAGTATGGTCATCTATGAAGCTAATGAAGTATCTGAATCCTCCTCTTGCTTGGACTGACATAGGACCACATACATCTGAATGAATGAGTCCTAGAGTGTCTGATACACGCTCACCTTTATTGCTAAAGGGTGTCTTTGTCATTTTACCTTTTAAACATGATTCGCATGTTTCCAATGATTCAGAATCGATTAGATCTATAAGCCCATCTGAATGTAGCTTTAGCATGCGTCTCTTGTTTATATGGCCTAAACGACAATGCCACAAGTAAGTTGAATTATCTAGCTTATGTCTTTTGGTATCAATTGCAAAAACAGGAGTTTTATCATCTAACACATAAATCCCATTTTGTGATATTCCTGAAAAATAAAAGATCGAATCTTTATAAAAATTGCAACTATTGTTCTTTATTGAAATATGAAAACCGTCGTCAACGAGACGGCTAATAGAAATAATGTTACGAGACATCTCAGGAACATATAAACAATTCCTTAATTCTATTACAAGCCCAGAGGGCAAAAGTAAAACATAATCTCCAATTGCGAGGGCGGCAACTCTTGCTCCATTTCCCACTCGCAAGTTTATGCTTCCTTTCTTTAGTTCCTTAGTCTGTTTTAGCTCCTGCATATTTGTACAAATATGAGATCCACATCCGGTATCAAGTACCCAAGATTCAGACAATGAAACCGTATTTATTTCAATATAGAACATACCAGATGCTGAAGCACCGTTATTTTCCTTCTCGTGGAAGGTTAGCTACTCCATGCAGTTTCTCTTCCAATGCCCTAAGTCACCACAATAGTAGCACTTTCCTTTGGGCTTCTTTGGTTCCTTTCCCTTTGTTTCGGTGAGCACAGCCCCCATGCATTTATCAAGATGGTTTGGATCGGGAGCGACCCCTTTCCTTTTTATCGATCCTTCAATAGCAAGGGCCAACATTTCCTTGTTTTCTTTTATAATGGGCTCGACTGACTCGAGCATATGTGCAAGCTCTACAAGAGAGGTTTGCAAGCCACTCATCTGATAGTTCATGATGAACTGTGAGTAGCTCTCAGGGAGGGACTGTAGAAGTAAGTTTTCACTTAGTTCATGGTCCATCACATCTCCAATACTAGAAAACTTGGTTATGAGGCTGATCATCTTGGCACAATGTGTTAGGGATTATAGCCAGTTAATCAACTGTAGCGCAGCGGAATTGCGGATTAAAATTTATTTCTAATCCCTTTAATTTGATCTTTGCCCGTTAACCATTGATTGAATAAAACCTTTTGATCCGTTTAAGGATATAAACATACCCGGATTGTCTCTTCTAGAGACGGCTGAAGAATCCACAAGGTAGTAAGATCTCTGTAGTCAGGTGCACGAACATCTATTGAGCTAGAACCGGTGCTAGCCGAAGAACGGACGAAGAACTGGAGAGATTATGTAATTTTCAATAAAATCCCACTATCTCAAATCTATGTTTCTGCCGAATTCACTTAGTGAATATTTTGGTGGCCAAAATCATATCTTAGTTAATTAGGGTTTAGAGTGTTTTTAATTTATATATATAGTGTATTCCTAAACCTAATTAGTTTAGGGTTAATTGGTTAATTACAAAACTAATCCAATCCTAATCTAATTACATAAATAAATACCAATAATATTTATTCTATGCAATTGATTATGATTAGATTAAATTTAATTGCTCCAATTAAATAAATAACACTAATTAATAAATTGACGTATTAATCTAATTAATTATTCACTGAATGCAATTTCATTAATTTACAAATTAATTAATTACATTCCGCAAACTAATTAATCAATTAAATACTCAACACTTAAGACCATTAATCAATTACCGTGATACAAAGTATCAATTAATCAATTAATCAACCACCAATTAATTACCTTGATATTTTACTATCAATCAATTAATTAATTTCATCTCTCCAATGTACCGTTCTATAAGTTCTAACTTAGATGTTCGATGTGCACGATCCTATGGGACTGTCCTTAGCTAGCAGTGGGCTCACGGCCCACAGACAGTAAGTGGGTTCTAGCAAACCATTACTGCCCCTAACCAAGACAGAGTTTCAACAGTCTAAAAATGCAGAGACCCTGTAGTTATCTCTTAACGTCTTTTACCATTTGATATCGATATTATAAAGTAGAGGCATGGCGGCTGTCATCCTCTCTAATGTTTATGATATTTCTTGATCTTAAGTAGATTAATGAATCAGATAAGTAAACTACTTATCTGGGTGTGGCCACACACTTATCAATCTCACTTATCAAGTGGCCTGTGATATCATCTCACTGTTATGTGAGTGGTAATTCCATCACTTCACTATCAATACTAATGTGTTCACCTGTTCACCCAATCATACCCGTATTTGGCATCCTGTTACAGACCTGTTAGGCGTATGTCAAAGTGAACCGGCTCCCACATTGATTTATAATGAAATCTAGTCTGAAAACAGTTAGAGACCTACTTAAGAAAACTAATGACACAACCGCCATGTAGTTTTCTCGGGCGGATCGATCCAGTCACATGTATACAACATGTACCCATATTCACAACTGACTTATCAAGTGCTATGGCTAGTATCAATTGCTACCATACTGTCGTCGAATATACAAGTCTGTGGTCCTAATCATTCTCATGATAGAATAGACTTGGGATATGGTTTTATGATTATCAATCAATGGATTCTCTATTCATATTATAGCACAAGATATAAATGAACTAGATTAATGCCTTTATTAATGTGACACAAATACATTTTATAAGAACCAATGCCTATGAACTAGGGCACACCAACAGTCTCCCACTTGAACTAGTTCTAAGCGGGTATTTCCCTAAACACTATAGATCTAGTACTACCAATTGCCTTGGTAAACTGACCAGCGACATTGTTCTCAGTGTCAACCCTCTACAATGTAATGTCACCGGGTAAGGTGTTACTATCTAAGTACGCGTTTGGATCTCTTGTGTGACATGGGATCCAGTGCTTGTGCTATGACCCCTATATTATCATAGAAAACATCAACTGATCTTAAGAGAGTTTGACCTACTCCTAAATCAGTTATGAACTTCTTAATCCAAACTACTTCCTCTGCATTATCGCATGCAACGATGTACTTAGCTTCCGTCATAAAATCAGCAATGGTTGGATACTTTAAGGATCTCCAACTAATGGCATCGCCATTCAGGAGAAATCCATAACCAGTATGTGACTGGTTATCATCCTCAAAGTCTCGATCAGTGTAACCTGATATTTCCATTCCTTCTACCCATCAAATACTAAGAAAAACATCCTTGGTACGGTTAAGGTACTTTAGGATTGCATTGACTGTCTTCTAGTGTTCCTTATCGGGGTCTAACTGGCACCGACTAGTCATGTTTGGTGCAACACGCAACATATGGCCTTGTACATAACATAGAGTACATGATGGATTCTTGTCTATGTACGATGCCTGACTCAAGCCTAGAATTCGGTTGGATCTAACCTTGTAGATCTTGATCGGCTTCTCCTAAGTCTTTCATTGTGAAGCATTTACTCAACCACTGCTTGATCTGGTAGTGTTAATATATTGCCTCCAATGAACAGCATGTCATCGATATACAATATTAGGAAAGTGGATATGCTCCCACTGAATTTCATATACACACAGGGTTTATCAGAATTCTGTACGAATCTACTTGAAACACCACTTGTATAACCGATTTAGCCTCCTCATTATTTAGAGGATCTATATCGATTCCCAAAGCATCCTCAGCATAAGCTGCAGGAGTTTGTGAGTCTTGAATCTCAACGAGATCAATATCACTCCCACTGTCTACTTTGGAAAGGAATTCCTTTTCCAAAAAGATTGCAAACCTAGCCACGAATGTTTTATTCTCAGCTGGGTTGTAGAAGTAATAACCCTTAGTTTCCTTAGGGTAACCCACGAACTGGCATTTAATAGATCTAGACTCTAGTTTGCCACTTATCAATTTCTTGACATGTGCATCACAGCCCCAAATCTTCATGAAGGAAATGTTGGGCTTTTGGCCTGTCCATAATTCATATGGTGTTCCTTCAACTGCCTTGCTCGGTGTATTGTTAATTATATGAGTAGCAGTTTCCAAAGCAAATCCCCAAAAGGAGATAGGGAGAGAAGCTTGACTCATCATTGAGCGGACCATGTCGAGCAGGGTCCTATTCCTCCTTTCTGACACTCCGTTCCATTAGGGCGTACCAGAAGGAGTGAGTTGGAATACAATCCCACACTCTCTCAAGAATGAGACAAACTCTTGGCTCAAGTATTCGCCCCCTCTATCAGACCGGAGCGCTTTTACTTTCTTGCCAAGTTGATTTTCTAATTCATTTTTAAAATCTTTGAATCTCAGAAGAGTTTCAGATTTATGTTTCATCAGATACACATACCCATACCGGCTATAGTCATCTGTGAAGGTAACAAAGTACAGAAAACCAGATCTAGCACTTGTGCTCATTGGATCGCATACATCTGAGTGTATCAGCTCCAACAGCTCTGTGGCCCTTAAACCAGTCTTGGTGAAAGGCGCCTTTATCATCTTCCCTCTTAAACAAGATTCACATGTGTCATAAGACTGCATGTCGAATGACCCTAGCGCTCCACTAGAGTAAAGCCTAGTTATGCGTTTCTCATTTATGTGGCCAAGACGTCAGTGCCAGATATATGTAGGATTTAGTTCATTAGTCTTAATCCTTTTAGCGTTTATGTTATAGATTGATTCACTATGTTTTAGATCAAGGATATACAAACCATTTTCTAGAAATGCGGTTCCATAAACAATATTGCCACGATGTATAGAAATCATACCACGTCCAATATTAAAATTAAAACCATAAATATCCAACATAGAAACTGAAATAATATTCCTGCGCATTGCAGGTACAAGATAACAATTTCTAATTTCTAAAACTAATCCACTAGGTATCTCTAAGAATAATCTTCGATCTTTAAGGCCTCTACATGAGAACCATTGTCGACTCGAAGATCCACTTCACCAGATCCCAGCAATCTCCTATTTCTTTGTCCCTACACATTTGAACAAATGTGAGTGCCACACCTAGTGTTTACAACCCAAGATGTAGAAATAGCCAGATTAAATTCAACAACATAAATACCTGAACCAGAAGCTTCATCCTTCTGTTTCTCCCTTAGCTTTGGACACGCATTTTTCCAGTGTCCCTTCTCATTACACTCATGGCAGATATCATCTGCTGAGGCCAACCTACCTTTAGAAGCTGCCGCCTTCCTAGCCTTGGGCTTGGCCTTTTGGGCCTTTGCTTTGGACTTGGACTTGGCCTTTCCCTTAGGTATGTTCCCTTTGTTAACCAACAACACTTTTGGAGTCCTCTTGTAGGATTGCTCAGCAAGTTTCAACATGCCATGCAACTCTACTACAGACTTATCAACGCCCTGCATGTGGTAGTGCATGATAAACTGATTGTAGGATGCCGGAAGTGATCCAAAAATGATGTCGACTGCTAGTTGTGCAGGCACTGGTGAGCCAAGCCATGACAATGTGTCAATAAAACCCTTCAACTTTAGCACATGTGTGCTAACAGAAGTCCCAGCTTGCATCGTAGTGCTGCATAGCGCCTTTGTTGTCAAGTATATTTCCTGACGAGCTTGATCTTGGAACATCCTTTTGAGTTGATCTATGATCTCAAAGGCGTGCTGCTCCATGAACTGTTTCTGAAGATCAGGAACCATGGTACCCAGCATAATGCATGACACATCTCTGTCATCCTTAACATGTCGGTCGTACTCCGCCATTTGATCAGTGGTTACGCCTCGACCTGTAGGACGAGCTGCTGGTAAGGCAGCAGTCAGCACATATTCCTTCGACTCGTGTCTAAGAACTATTTGCAAGTTCCTGGACCAGTCAAGGAAATTAGTCCCTGAAAGCTTTTCCTTTTCCAGGAGTGGCCTGAGTGAGTTGTTGCTTGTTGCAGCCATTTAATTTTCTTTTTGTGTAATTTTGATGTGGAGTTTAATTTACGTGGAAAAATTACATTAGAGTTAGAATAAAGGGCTTAAGCCAAAGATCAAATTAATAATCCATTTTAATTCGTTATTGGTGATATTTATTTGACTATCTTGACCAAGATCCACAATCCATCAATAATCAACCGAGCTAGGGCTCCGCCGTCGACCATTGACGATTTGGTAGGATAGACTATCCAATCCTCCACAAGGACTCTTGGTTTGATGGGCTTTGTGACACTTAGCCCATCTGTGCTTAGGGCCCGCTCTGAGCTAATGCTACCCACGTTGAGTCCAACCACTATACACGCGTTAGCCATACCGAAGTATCCTAACCCTCGATGGCCCACTAATTACTACAGCATACCTGCTAGGGCACGTCATACACTGTAGCACTACCTGGGAGGAAGAGGTGTGAATCTGGAAAGCACTTTTAAGCGACTCAATATTTCATTATCCGGATTAATTAAGTGATACGGCTTTAACATATAATTATCACGGGTGATGATCTGGTGATCGTTGCTACTTATATTTCATGTTATACTAAGCAATTGTATAATCAAAATAAATATAGAGACTCTATGGGCCTTATAATACATCCTAGTGAAACTAGATATACTATCTAATCTTCACGGGCTTGCTTCAAGTCTCCTTGGGTTCCCACCATGGGCTTGGACCATCTGGGCTTCTTCACGACCAATTACAATTTATGAATAGAACCTATTCTAAAATTACATTAATGAAAGAATGGCATGCAGGCCATATTTTCCAAAATAAATTAAATTACAAACCGACTTTAATTTAGGGCCCATAGAACTCTATAATACATTGCTGCACAGTAAGACATATAAATATAATGCATGATCATGACATTCCAAAATCATCTAATAAAGTTAAGCCGAGTTACTTAGGGTGAAATCGCCAATTTTACCATATGTGACTAAGGCCCATAAAGGCCCAAACGGTTAACATCCATTTGTATGCAAAATAAAAAATTTTTGTTGAAACACCTTTCTACATAATTTTGATTTGACAAAATTGTTTAAGTATAAATTAAAATACATATTCTAAACACACTAAGTTTAAATGCCTTGATTTATTCTACTAATGTGTTTGTTCAATGTTGAGTATAAATGTTATAAGTCATAAGGATTGGAAGGCCCAAGCCCAATACGGAAGCCAAGGCCCAAGTCAAACAACTCAGTACACTCGGCCCGCGTATATCAAGACGTTGCCGTTTTGTTCAAAACGCAACTCAGCAATCAGAAGGATCTAGAAGACCTTCGGGAACAACTTCAAGATGAAGCTGCTGAGTAGTCTCGACAAAGCGTACAAGACAGCAGCTGGCAAAGGAAAACTTCCAGACAAAGTGTTTCCTCTTTTGGCAAAGTTCAGACGACACAGTATGCTGTCCAGTTGACTTTACCATAAAAGGAGAGACCATCTGCTGTGCTGACCGAGGACAGAAGATACACGATTGTGATTGGCCGAGAGCTCTGTGCAAGTCAGGATGACAACGACACATAGTCGTTTCCCTCCAACGGTTATTTCGAAATTCGAAATGACCGAATGACCAGACGTCTCTATAAATAGTGCCATCACAAGCTTCACAAGATACAGAACTTGATCAAGCCATTACGCTGACCAAATCTCTACAAGTTCTGCAAGCAAGAAGCAAAGCAAAATTCTTACACTACATTTTCATATCTGTGTAAAAGTCTAGAGTGATTTTAAATCGTCTAAAGTGTCTTAGCACATCTTTGTATTAGGACAAAAACACTTATCATTTCTAGAGATAGAAAGGAGAGGCTGAGTACTCGGTTTTAAGTACTCAGCGGAGAGATTAGGATTGAGTAGAAGTATAGAGGAAGGTACTCTTGTCATACTCAATTGCTGATATTGTAAAAGGTTTGAGGCTCTACCTTTAAAGAGCTCAGTAGAGGATTTGAAATCTCGGACGTGTTCCGGGGACAGGACGTAGGCTTAGAAGAAGCCAAACCTGGATAAATCTGCAGAGTGAAGTATTTCTAAACCTTTGACTCCTTATTTATATTGCTTGCTTAAACAATCAAAACTGACCAAGTCAAGAGGTCAAGTTGAGTTGTGCGCATTAAAACGTAAGAGCTCAGGAATAGACTCTAAGTGCTATCTCCTGACTCAAGCTAAGAAACTGACCTAGTCACCTGTTGACTAAGCCAGTATCTTGCTGTTTACTCAGCGCCGATAATCAAACCTTTTCTTTAGTAAAAGAAGTCTGCCTAAATTGCGAAAAAGTTTAAATAGTTCCTAACCCCCCCCCCCCCTTGGAACTATACTTGCAACTAGTTAAGGGACCAACAAGTGGTATCAGAGCCTAAAAGCTCACTGTAAAAGGTCTAACAACCTTGAGCTGATCCCTACCATGGGCGAAAACATCACTCGGTTTCTCCCTGGAAACCAAACAACTCAAATACTGCCTGAGGGGCTGTCCATTACTAGGCCTCCCCTATTCTTCGGGTCAAACTATACCTTCTGGAAGAATAGGATGAAAAACTTCATTCAGGCTACAAACATGAGTGCCTGGCTATCTATAGTCCAAGGGCCGTTTATACCTGTTGAGGTTGTGGCTGGCCAAACAGTTATAAAAGCTGAGGCCAAATGGACAGAGGATGATCTCAAGAAGCTTCAAAACCATGCTTCGGCTATCAATATGCTTCACTGTGCGCTCGATGCTGCATAATATAACAAAATCTCAGGTTGTGAGTCGGCACAAGAGATCTAGAAGAAGCTGGAAGTCACCTACGAGGGAACAAACAAAGTAAAAGAATCCAAGGTGAATCAGCAGATGAGACTGTACGAGCTGTTCGAGATGAACAATGATGAGGGCATTTCATACATGAACGCAAGGTTCACCAACATCATTAATGAGCTCAAGAGACTTGGAAAAATCTTCACTGAGGAAGAACAAGTCAAAAAGATACTCAGGAGTCTTCCAAAAGACTGGCAAGCAAAGAAGACAGCAGTTGAGGAAGCTCAGGATTTAACCACCTACAAATATGACGAACTCATCGGTTCATTGCTGGCCCATGAGATATCCATGAAAAACTTTGAGGTGAAGGAAAAATCTGATGACAAGAAGCAGAAGTCACTTGTCATGAAGGCTGACTCCACTGACGGGAGTTCAACTGATGATGAGGAGATGGCCATGTTCACAAGAAAGATGAAGAGGCTGTTCAGGAAGAACGACAAATATTCTAAAAAGCCTTACAAAAAGTTTGATAAGTATAAGGCTGACTCAAGCGACAGCAAATACAGAAAGGACAGCTCAAAGCCCATTACATGCTTTGAGTGCCATCAAGCTGGCCATATTAAGTCGAACTGCCCCACGCTGAGGAAAGACAAGAAGAGTGGGAAGAAGGCAATGGTGGCTACTTGGAGTGACAGTGATGAATCTTCATCAACAGAAACTGAGGCCACCGAGTCAGCGAAGATATGCTTTATGGCTGACGAACTTGCTGAGCCATGCGTCTCTGAGCATGCTGACCCATCCATCGCATCAGATGATGAAGAGCAATCAAATGAGGTAATTTCTCTTCCCCAGCTCAGAAACGATATGGTTAATGCCCTGAGTGATCTCTATACACTTGTTAAGAAGTGTAATAAAAAGGTTAGAGCACTCAGCATGCGCTGTGACGAAGTGGAAGAGGTCAAACTAAGTGACCTCAGATACCTTCTTCAGGACAATTCGACTCTGCATGATAACATGAAGATCATGCATGAGTATGTGTCTGAAGTCCAGTCAGTTTCAAAGAAACTGAGGAAGGACGTCACAACCATCCAGAACCAACTAAAGGTTCCTAAGAAAAATAACATTCCTCTGAGAACTCAGTACCAAGGTACTCAGCAGAGATGGAATCCCCAGCGAAAAGTCCAGTGTGACTTTTGTGGGAAGTTAGGACACACTACTAAAGTGTGCTGGCACGCTCAGCACTGGGGTGCTGACAAGTCAGTAAAAAATCCTAAACAGAAGGTCAGTTGTGACTTCTGTGGAAAGAATGGCCATACTGTCCATGTATGTCGCCATAAAATAAAATATGATGCTATACCTGTTGCACCTAACAAGTCAGGACCCAAAAAGAATTGGGTACCTAAAAGTAACTAGTTACAATGCAGGTAAGCCTGAGATGTGCCGAGAAGTCAAAGATGTGGTATATTGACAACGCATGCTCAAGGCATATGACGGGTGATGAAACTCAGTTCATCACGTTTGAACGTAAACGAGGAGGGAGTGTAAGTTTTGGAGACAACAAGAAGGGTAAGATAGTAGGCTCAGGAACCATCGGAGGTAATCCTACTATTGAATCTGTCTCCCTAGTCAGCGGACTCAAATATAACTTACTCAGCGTAGCTCAGCTATGTGACAATGGGAGAAAAGTTATATTTGATGCTACTGGATGTAAAATATACGAGGGTAAAACTAATGAGTTAATTTTAACTGCCCCTCGGATAGATAATGTCTTTATGCTAGACTTAGAGAAAAAGTTTTCAAAAACTGTGTGCTTAGTAACAAAGGAAGAAAATTCCTGGCTATGGCACAGGAGACTTGGTCATGTAAGCATGGACCTCCTGGCCAAACTAGCAAGAAAGCAATTGGTTGAGGGACTGCCTGAACTTAAATTTCAAAAAGATCAATTATGCCACGCTTGCCAAGCTGGAAAACAAACCAAACAATCTTTTCACAGTAAAAACATTGTCTCAACTAAACGTCCGTTAGAATTACTACACTTGGATCTCTTTGGTCCAGTCCAGCCGCTGAGTCTGGGTGGAAGAAGATTTTCCTTGGTTATTGTAGATGATTTCTCTCGGTATACGTGGGTTATCTTGCTGACCAGCAAGGATGAGACCTTTGAGACATTTTCAAATTTGGTTAGGAAAATTGAAAATGAAAAAGACCTAATATTAGCTCATATCCGTAGTGATAACGGTGGAGAATTCAAAAACCAAAAGTTTGTTGAATTCTGTGAATCCAGCGGCATTGACCACAATTTTTCTGCTCCTAGAACACCTCAGCAAAATAGCCAGGACAATGCTGGATGAGCATAGGCTTCCAAAGTATTTTTGGGGAGAGGCTGTTAACACAGCATGCTACATTCTTAATAGGGCTCTAGTTAGACCTATACTCAAGAAAACCCCCTATGAACTTTGGAAAGGATGGAAGCCCAATATTGGATACTTTCGTGCCTTTGGCTGTAGATGTTTTATTTTAAATACCAAAGATAGCTTAGGAAAGTTTGATTCAAAAGCTGATGAAGCTATCTTTCTGGGCTACTCAACAAACAGCAAAGCATACAGAGTCTTTAATAAGCGAACTCAAGTTTTAGAAGAGTCAATACATGTAGAGTTCGATGAAACTGACCCTGCAGGTAGATACCAGCCGCTGACCGAAGATGATCCAAACTCAGTAACCATCGCTGACTCAGAACCAACTACTGAGTCATTCACGAAAAGGCTGACCAAGAGTAAGAGTGAACCTAAGATTACTTTTACTGACCCATCTACTTCTGCAGAGATTGTTGAAACAGGAACAGCACAAGATATGAATCTACCCAAAGAAATAAGGATTCCAAGAGGGCACTCCGAAAGTGCAATCCTTGATTCTGCTGGGAATACCCTGATGATGAGGAATCAACTCAGGAAGTACCTCAGCAATGTTGCTTTCGTCTCAGTATAAGAACCGAAGAATTTCGCTGAACCTGAGTACGATGAATTCTGGATGAACGCAATGCAAGAGGAGCTCGATCAATTTCGAAGAAATGATGTATGGGAGTTAGTGCCTCATCCAAAGAGTCAAAAGACCATCGGAAAAAGATGGGTCTTCAGGAACAAGATAGACGAACAAGGAAACGTAGTCAGGAACAAAGCAAGGCTTGTAGCTCAGGGCTACAGTCAGCAAGAAGGTATAGACTACGGTGAGACCTTTGCCCCAATGGCGAGGCTAGAGGCAATTAGAATATTATGTGCATATGCATCTTACATGAATTTTAAATTATTCCAAATGGATGTCAAAAGTGCATTTCTTAATGGAGTTATAAACGAGGAGGTTTATGTAAATCAACCTCCAGGTTTTGAGGACCCTAAGTTCTCAAACCATGTTTACAAACTCAAAAAGGCTCTGTACGGCCTCAAACAAGCACCACGTGCTTGGTATGAGAGGCTGACCAGTTTCCTGCTGACTAGAAATTACGTCAGGGGCAAAGCTGATACAACCTTATTCATTAAGAAAAAGGGTAAAGATACCCTGCTGGCCCAAATTTATGTTGATGATATAATATTTGGTGCAACTAACGAATCAATGTGCAAGGAGTTTAACAAACAAATGCAGACTGAGTTTGAAATGTCTATGATGGGAGAACTCAACTTCTTCCTCGGTCTTCAAATTAAACAAGGAAAGAATGGCATCTTCATCAGTCATGCCAAATATGCCAAGGAGATCTTAAAGAAATATGACTTGGAAAATTTCAAGCCAATATCCACTCCTATGGGCACTGACACTGTCCTCTGCGCTGATAAGAATGGTAAGTCAGTAGACAGCAAGTTATATCGAGGTATGGTAGGCTCTCTACTTTACTTAACAGCCAGTAGACCGGACATTCAGTTTTCAGTATGCTACTGTGCTAGATATCAATCTAACCCTAAGGAATCTCATTACATTGCTGTAAAAAGAATCCTTAGATATTTGCAAAGCTCAGTGAACGCAGGTTTGTGGTATCCAAATACTCATGATTTTACACTTATCGGATACACTGACGCTGACTATGGACGAGATAAGCTGGAACGTAAAAGCACCTCTGGAGGATGCCACTTCTTAGGAAGCTGTCTTGTATCCTGGTTCAGCAAAAAGCAGGCGTCAGTAGCCTTGTCCACCACTGAAGCTGAGTACATTGTTGCTGGTCATTGTGTTGCTCAAGTCCTATGGATCAAGCAACAACTTGAAGATTATGGTGTTCAAACGAAGACAATTGAGGTCAAATGTGACAACAAAAGTGCAATTGATCTGTCCAAGAACCCAATTCAACACAGCAGAATGAAGCATGTCAGCATCAGACATCACTTCATTAGAGACCATGTACTCAAGGGTGAGATCAAGCTGACCTTTGTCCCAACGGACGAACAACTTGCGGATATCTTCACGAAGCCACTGGCTCGTGAGCAGTTCAGCAAACTGAGAGAAGCAATTGGTATGTTTAATCCTCTTCAGTAAATTCCTGTGCTAAATGAATATGAATGCTGAGTGAATTACATACTGAATGATTTATTGTTTGCTGAGTTACTCATCGGAACTGTCTGAATATACAATAACTGAGTAAAACTTGCATACTGAGTAAATTAGTTTAGAACTTGAACTTAAAATCATCCTTAAATACTGCACTGACCACTCAGAATATCAAACGCTTGACATTCTAAATACTGAGTGATTAATCCGTTAGCATAAATGCAAAGCACGCGTATAGCCTAGGATGACGTATTCGCCGTAATGTGCCATAAATGCCAGGATCATTGTCGGTACATGATCCCAAGGCAAAACTGACACATGGATTCGATTAAGATCCACACCATTCATTTCGTCTATAAATTATGGGTATTTCCCCATTTTTTACTCTTTACACTTAATCAATTCTTAAGGCAAAGAAATCACTTAGAACTTCTTTTCTCTCAAATTCCTCTAATTCCTCCATATTCGAAGAATGACTAAGTTGTCTTTCAACGTCTCCGGTGCCGGCCACCAAAAGTCCAGCTCCGATGAACCTTCACGAAACCCTTCTACACCAAGCAAGGGTAAAACTGGCCAAACTTCTGGCCAAGGGAAAGCTGTTAAGATCAGGACCTACTCCAAGGTCTTCGACAATGTACGTGAATGGAAGGTAGAACCCTCCAGATGGGTTTCGGAGCACTTTGTACAGAACGAACATCCATTTGCTGAGTGGATTTCCAAGAACGAATGGACTGGGCTGTTCTCGGTCAGGGATGAGACATATCCTGACCTAGTGAGGGAATTTTACCACAACCTCAAGGTTGCCAGTGACTCCGCCGGCTACCTAAGCACTGAAGTAAAAAGGAAAACCATCTTCATCAACCCTCTGTACATAGGAAATCTCCTCCAGCTCAAAACTGAGGGAGTAAGGCTGAGGAAGTCAGGAGATCAGGACAAAACCGACTACGTCCATACCTTCTGCCAACCTGAGGGTCACTCAGGAGAGATCTCAGCATCTTCGATGGGGACAGCATCAGAAGATGGCTCACTACCTGCTGAGCTACTTTATTTACCCAAAGATCAACTGCACTACATCAGCAACCAACTTTGAACAGTGCTTCATATGGCACATGCTGACGTACACCCCTATCAACATGCCGGTTTTCTTAGTTGCTGGGTTCCTACGCAGCACGGGTACAATGAGGTTGGGATCAATCATCACCAGGATCCTCATCGACCACAAGATTGACCTCGAAGGTGAGGAATCTTTCAGAGGAACCGAAATCACAGTTGCCTCGCTGAGGGCACTTAAATTTGGATAGCCCTTGAAGAAAGGAAAAGCTGCTGCTACTGCTGGCCAAGCTGATCAGACTGAGGAGACTATTGCTGAGCCTAAGAAAGGGCGAAGAACTAAGGCCCCAGCTTCTCGCAAGAGAAAATCTGCTGAGACACCTAATGTTGTGTCTCCAGCAAAGAGGCAGAGGTCAGCTGGAAAGTCAGCTGAGAAGAGAAGCAGGCAAGATGAGCCTGACACTGAGGAAGCTGCTGAGCTACCTCAGAAGAAGCAGAAGTCTTCAACACTGGCACCTCTCGACGTCATGCCGACAGATTTTATTGTACCGGGTGATTCTCATTTCACTCAATGCCAAGGTACTGATGCTGGGGAACCTGAGGTCCAGTTAGATGACCACTTCATCTCCCAAGTTGAGGAAGAACTTGATGGAGATAATACTGAGGAGGAAGAAGAAGACAATGAAACCAGCGGTCAGGATGACGCTGAGGAGTCTGAAGAGTATGACAGCGAAATTGAAGCTGAGGACGCTAACACTGGGTTAGCTGGTGGAGCTGTGCAGACTAACACTGAGTTAGCTGCTGGAGTTGAGCAAGTTGATCAAGCTGACCAGACCCATACTGAGGAAAAGGAACCTACTCCTACTCACTCAGAAGAACCTGCTCATCATACCACTCCACCACGTAAAAGGCGAAAGCTGATTAAGGCCAGTGAGAAAATGGTCAGTGAACCCCCTGTGCAATCACCATCTATTCCTGAACTTGTCCTCTCCAAGACAACAAAGGATCCTTCTATCGTCCAATTAAAATTTTTCAAACGGCCCTCAACTTCCTCTACTACAACGCCGTTGGAAAAACAAGCCTCTATTTCTTCTCAACAGGAACATGTCGAGCATACCACTTCCACCACTTCAACAAGTCAGGTTGAACCAAGCACTGTCCATGCTGTTTCCTCAAGCATGGTGCTGACTCCTCATCCTTCTGCCGTCAGCACAGACAGTGTTCGGGTTATGACTTCCATCACCAACCTCTCTGCTGATCAATCAACCTTACCTCCAACTCAAGTGCAGATTGAGCCAAGTCATCCAGTCACTGACCAGGGTACTCCTTTCACTCCACTTTCTTCTGGTCATACTGATGTAGATCGGGATGCCACTGAGTCCGGGAAAAAGCTCATTGACTCAGTGCAAGCACTCATCCATGATCTTCAACATTCCGCTTCACCTGCTGCTGGATCTTCAATTCCTGAGACAACTCAGCTCTCCCAGGTCACTCTACTTCTCAACGAAGTCAAGGGACTCAAGGATCTGCTGAATGTAGTCTTGTCATTCCAAGCCCAGCAAGCTAAGCAGGATTCACTTGCCAAGTTGGCAGAGATACAGCTGTCAACAATTCAACATCTGAACTCTCTCCATCAGCAAGTTCAGAAGTTATCTGCTGTGAACACTGACTACGCCACTTCCTCAGAACTCAAGATGCTTTTTGCTCAGCTTCATACTGAGCAACTTAAGACAAATGAGCAAATGGTGTCCTATAGTCAGTGCTCAGTCGAGCAAATCGGTGAGGCCATCAGGCTACTTAACCTCAACAAACAAGAGATGGATACTGATGCGTTGAAACAGAATGAGTTGCTATCTCTCGCATAGCAATCCTTCAATCACATCCGTCATAATAATATCCAGCGTCATCATTATGACTCAGCTCTCTTGAAAACTTTCCACCAAGTCTTTGCTGGCCTCTCTGAAGCTCTCATCTGGCAAGCCAAAGCTCAAGCTTTCAGTGTAAATATGCTCAGTGCTGCTGATCTTCATATACCAGTAGAAGTATCAGCTGATGGAGTTGCCATTTTTGATGGCGTAAACGAAAGTGCTGACAAACTAAAAGAGCTTTCACAAGAACTTTCTCGTGCTGTCTTAACCGATGCGTTCAAGCTCCCTAAAGTTGACAAAACGGGGGAGAAAGCGCAAGCTGCCAGAGCTCAGCATGAGCGACGTCAGTACGAGCGAAGTCAGTCACAGGGCAAGAAAAAGAAATAGATAGGCTAGGTCTTAACATTTGTAATCTATGTGCTATGTTGTTTATTTCTTTTTCTGTGTAACTGCTGACTTCTTTCAACTTATATATCATACTTACTTTTCTTATTCAAATACTGAGTTATGATATATGCTAATAAGTACTGAGTTATTATGTATCTTCATTTATATCAGCTTTGTTTAACACTTATAATATTTGACTAAAAGATATGCTGATAACATGTTTGACATGAACCTATACACTTATGAAATATTCTGATAAGAACTCATTGAACAACAAATTACTCAGCGCGCTCTATATGTCTAAAAACTTCCGCCTAACACTGAGTAAATAGAATATGTGATATAGCTGACCTATATCTGAAAACTGACCTTAGACTTACTCATTTAAATCCTTAAATGTCTTAAGAAAAACTAAGTCAGTAGCTCAACCCTTACGGGGGAGTTTGCTTAATTATACTAGGTCAACTATCATGGGGGAGCTCATACTGAGTTCCTTGCTGAACAGTTTTGCCAACATCAAAATGGGGGAGTATGTTGAAACACCTTTCTACATAATTTTGATTTGACAAAATTGTTTAAGTATAAATTAAAATACATATTCTAAACACACTAAGTTTAAATGCCTTGATTTATTCTACTAATGTGTTTGTTCAATGTTGAGTATAAATGTTATAAGTCATAAGGATTGGAAGGCCCAAGCCCAATACGGAAGCCAAGGCCCAAGTCAAACAACTCAGTACACTCGGCCCGCGTATATCAAAACGTTGCCGTTTTGTTCAAAACGCAACTCAGCAATCGGAAGGATCTAGAAGACCTTCGGGAACAACTTCAAGATGAAGCTGCTGAGTAGTCTCGACAAAGCGTACAAGACAGCAGCTGGCAAAGGAAAACTTCCAGACAAAGTGTTTCCTCTTTTGGCAAAGTTCAGACGACACAGTATGCTGTCCAGTTGACTTTACCATAAAAGGAGAGACCATCTGCTGTGCTGACCGAGGACAGAAGATACACGATTGTGATTGGCCGAGAGCTCTGTGCAAGTCAGGATGACAACGACACATAGTCGTTTCCCTCCAACGGTTATTTCGAAATTCGAAATGACCGAATGACCAGACGTCTCTATAAATAGTGCCATCACAAGCTTCACAAGATACAGAACTTGATCAAGCCATTACGCTGACCAAATCTCTACAAGTTCTGCAAGCAAGAAGCAAAGCAAAATTCTTACACTACATTTTCATATCTGTTTAAAAGTCTAGAGTGATTTTAAATCGTCTAAAGTGTCTTAGCACATCTTTGTATTAGGACAAAAACACTTATCATTTCTAGAGATAGAAAGGAGAGGCTGAGTACTCGGTTTTAAGTACTCAGCGGAGAGATTAGGATTGAGTAGAAGTATAGAGGAAGGTACTCTTGTCATACTCAATTGCTGATATTGTAAAAGGTTTGAGGCTCTACCTTTAAAGAGCTCAGTAGAGGATTTGAAATCTCGGACGTGTTCCGGGGACAGGACGTAGGCTTAGAAGAAGCCGAACCTGGATAAATCTGCTGAGTGAAGTATTTCTAAACCTTTGACTCCTTATTTATATTGCTTGCTTAAACAATCAAAACTGACCAAGTCAAGAGGTCAAGTTGAGTTGTGCGCATTAAAACGTAAGAGCTCAGGAATAGACTCTAAGTGCTATCTCCTGACTCAAGCTAAGAAACTGACCTAGTCACCTGTTGACTAAGCCAGTATCTTGCTGTTTACTCAGCGCCGATGTTCAAACCTTTTCTTTAGTAAAAGAAGTCTGCCTAAATTGCGAAAAAGTTTAAATAGTTCCTAACCCCCCCCCCCCCTTGGAACTATACTTGCAACTAGTTAAGGGACCAACATTTTGCTCCCACTGAATTTTAGGGTCGTCACATATCTAAAATTTAGCCCTCCCAATTTAAACCGGTGTCACGGTCTATTGGGCCAATTTCACAAATTAACCATATTCAATTTTACACAAATTATCAATTCGATTAAAATTAAATATGCATGCCAATCAAAAACGTTTTAATACCAATTAATTTTCATTCAAAACACGTTTAATAAATTAAACGGTGTTAGGGCCCTGATTTTATTAAAATTACCCATGAAAAATTTAAAGATTAAAATCAGTCCCGTCAAATCCAAAATTAAATAAATTCTGAATTTTTAACAGACCCGGGACAGCGATGGGCTGCTGTCCGCGTACAGCAGCCCCGTGGCTGCTGTCTAGCGGACAGCATTAGTGCTGCTGTCCGCCCAACAACAGCCGCGAGGCTGCTGTTCACGGACAGCAGTCCCGCGACTACTATTCCGTGTCCGAAACTATTTTTTTTTTCTTTTTTTACTGTTTATATAAAAACTGCAGCTGTATTTTTTTCAAAATTTATTATTCTAAAATTAATTTCAGAACCAAACACACCAAAAATACAGACAGAAATAAAATTGAAAACTTTCTAGAACAATTTCTACACGAGGAATTAATAGGAAATTTCAAAACTTGATTTGAAAAAATAATAAAACCAAATCATATTAATTTTTCAATCAATCAAAACGGACTAAACCATGTCTCTGATACCACTGTTAGGGATTATAGCCAGTTAATCAACTGTAGCGCAGCGGAATTGCGGTTTAAAATTTATTTCTAATCCCTTTAATTTGATCTTTGCCCGTTAACCATTGATTGAATAAAACCTTTTGATCCGTTTAAGGATATAAACATACCCGGATTGTCTCTTCTAGAGACGACTGAAGAATCCACAAGGTAGTAAGATCTCCGTAGTCAGGTGCACGAACATCTATTGAGCTAGAACCGGTGCTAGCCGAAGAACGGACGAAGAACTGGAGAGATTATGTAATTTTTCAATAAAATCCCACTATCTCAAATCTATGTTTCTGCCGAATTCACTTAGTGAATATTTTGGTGGCCGAAATCATATCTTAGTTAATTAGGGTTTAGAGTGTTTTTAATTTATATATATAGTGTATTCCTAAACCTAATTGGTTTAGGGTTAATTGGTTAATTACAAAACTAATCCAATCCTAATCTAATTACATAAATAAATACCAATAATATTTATTCTATGCAATTGATTATGATTAGATTAAATTTAATTGCTCCAATTAAATGAATAACACTAATTAATAAATTGACGTATTAATCTAATTAATTATTCACTGAATACAATTTCATTAATTTACAAATTAATTAATTACATTCCGCAAACTAATTAATCAATTAAATACTCAATACTTAAGACCATTAATCAATTACCTTGATACAAAGTATCAATTAATCAATTAATCAACCACCAATTAATTACCTTGATATTTTACTATCAATCAATTAATTAATTTCATCTTTCCAATGTACCGTTCTATAAGTTCTAACTCAGATGTTCGATGTGCACGATCCTATGGGACTGTCCTTAGCTAGCAGTGGGCTCACGGCCCACAGACAGTAAGTGGGTTCTAGCAAACCATTACTGCCCCTAACCAAGACAGAGTTTCAGCAGTCTAAAGATGCAGAGACCCTGTAGTTATCTCTTAACGTCTTTTACCATTTGATATCGATATTATAAACTAGAGGCATGGCGGCTGTCATCCTCTCTGATGTTTATGATATTTCTTGATCTTAAATAGATTAATGAATCAGATAAGTAAACTACTTATCTGGGTGTGGCCACACACTTATCAATCTCACTTATCAAGTGGCCTGTGATATCATCTCATTGTTATGTGAGTGGTAATTCCATCACTTCACTATCAATACTAATGTGTTCACCTGTTCACCCAATCATACCCGTATTTGGCATCCTGTTACAGACCTGTTAGGCGTATGTCAAAGTGAACCGGCTCCCACATTGATATTATAATGAAATCTAGTCTGAAAACAGTTAGAGACCTACTTAAGAAAACTAATGACACAACCACCATGTAGTTTTCTCGGGCGGATCGATCCAGTCACATGTATACAACATGTACCCATATTCACAACTGACTTATTAAGTGCTATGGCTAGTATCAATTGCTACCATACAGTCGTCGAATATACAAGTCTGTGGTCCTAATCATTCCCATGATAGAATAGACTTGGGATATGGTTTTATGATTATCAATCAATGGATTCTCTATTCATATTATAGCACACGATATAAATGAACTAGATTATTGCCTTTATTAATGTGACACAAATACATTTTATAAGAACCAATGCCTATGAACTAGGGCACACCAACACAATGTACCATCACAGATCTGCCCTCCTGCATCTTGCTTTTATATAACTCTTTGGTTATTTCGAAGCGCTCGCACCGAGTTTCTATCACAAGTAGCTCTTTAAGGTGCTTGACCATGGAAGAGGCATCCATATCTGAATGTAGTTGCCTTTTAACTTCCGGTGTCAATGATGCAAGTATGATGTCCCCCACTTGATCATCATCAGCTTTATGCTTCAAGTAAGCATAAACCTCTTGGTAGGGAGCATCATCCATTGGGTAAGGGGGTATCGGTGTATCAAGTACATACCCTTTCCTTTCGAACTTCAAAACAATTTTGAGGTTACGAAACCAGTCGGTGAAGTTTGAACCATTCAATTTGTTATCGGTAAGGATGTAACGCAGATCGGTGTTAGTCATGATTTTAAGAGTGTGTGTTTAAACAAAACCTGAGAGTGAGAAAGAGTAAGCGTATGTCATTCATTTGCTTTAAAGTTTAACAATCTAAAATTATAGGCCCTTTTAATTTATTTCAGATTGCTCCCACTATTTTACCAAATTAATAACCCTCCATATTAATTCGAAGAATTTCACAAATCCTTTAGTGAGCTAGGATCCTAACTCCTGAGATTTCGCCTTGAGTTTACTCAACAAGCTAGTCTCATTCATTAGGTAGATTCATATAATCAATCACATCTCTAATGTGATTCCTAGGTTATTGGGTTACTAACCACATTAGTAACTAATATGCTATTCATATTAATCCCAACCGTTTTGCCCATTAGTTTATGACAACATGAGTTTACTCATCCAATTATCATAATCTAATTTAAGTATTACCCCATATTCATGAAAAATGATTTTCGATAATTCAGGTGTTACCATAAGATCCCGAGCTTGAGTTTACTCAACAACCCAAAGGCCCCCAGTACTGCCGGCTGAATTATAATATTAGGGAGGGGCAACCGATTTTAATAACTTACTTATTTACTTAACTTTTTAATGAGGGATTTTATTTAAGTCTCATAATCTAACTTAGTCTTGATTTGCTTTAGCATACATCAGACATACATACATTCACATACATTGGCGTTATGGACACATTATCTAAATTATTCCGTCGAGCCAGAGACGGAATAAAAGGCCAAACTTAAGGAAATACTAACTATTACATATTTCTCTTTAGGTCCTCCGTCTTCTCCATGGCGCCTTGAAATTACATATTAATTTCTATACTACTATAAGAAAACTTCAATTGAATTGAAGGGAATCAGATGAGAGGAGAAATTACAATAGATAGTAGAAAGGCAGGACGCGCAGGCCCTATTTCAAAAATACCAAAAGACTAAAAGAGGGTCCAAATATGTCCATAACTCCAAACATGCATAGACTCAATTAAATAAATTTAATTGGTTGATTACATAACCGGCTTATGTAATATTTAGGTTAATCACATTAACTCGTCAAATTAACTTTCATCCAATTTTACTTCTAATCGTTTTGTATCTTTATATTAATCCTTAGATTAATATAACCATATAAAACGTTGATTATGCTCGTCCCATTTATTTTGATTTTAATTCATTTAACACTTTGATTTACATATTTGTAAAAACAAACATTTAAACGAATTATTCATTCGATAATCAAAACAGAAAACTATTAATTTCTGAAACATATATATACATTTAACATAAAACAATTTTAAACCTATTTTAAAATCAAGTGGGTATCGGGCCGGGCCCGAGGGCGGGCTGCTGCCGATTGGCAGCAGCCCTTAGGGCACGTGGGGCGCTGCCGCCTTGCGACAGCGGCGCCCCTGCGCCGCACGCGGCCAGTCGCGCCGTGAGGCGCGACTCGGGCTGCTGTCATATTTTTTTTTATATTAAATATATATATATATATATATATATATATATTTATATATATATCAGTTCTAAAATAATTTTAAAACGGTTTTCAGAAATAGGATAATCTACAATAGATTTCCGTTTTATCATTTAGAATTAATAAAACTAATTTTATCAACCTAATTATAAAACTAATAGATTTTGTTATAATGATTATCAACCGAAATAATTAGGAACATAAGCATAATCAGTTTTAATTAACAATTAATCAAAACTTTATTTATCTTTAGAATTAATTAACCAAACAATTTGTTAATTAATCCTAACCATAAATATTTATTCAATCCTATTGAAAACTTCTATATTTTCATATATGAAATAACGGATTTAACGATGGCTCTGATACCACTGAAGGAAATTAGGGCTAAGATATAGCAGCGGAAATATAAAATTTTTAGCCTATTTCCTTTTAACCATAGGATCTGTTAATCGTTATTTCATATAAAGAGGGATAAGAAGGAATACCTTTCGATGAACAATCTACCGTTGTTAAAGAAGCGCCCACAATTCTTCTCCGAGGTTCCAACCACAAAGTTTAATACGGTGAGGCTAAGATGAAATCAACCCTTATGAGATGCAACCAAAATAGATTGCCTCTAATTAACCAACACAAGATCAAGGAGAAAGAGGGATGAATAAGATTAATCAATCGATGGAATGCCGTATGAATTCTTGTCCACGAACTTGGGGAATAGAATTCTTTTCTCTCTCTCTCTAAGCAATTTCAAAAATCACAAGTGGGGAGGCTTAAGGCTTGGTCGAAATTCACTATAGGGAGGGGTATATATATTAGCTTGTATCTAAACCCTAGTTAGATAGGAATATGTTACTTAATAGGAATCCAATTCGGAAAAGGATTCCTAATTATTATCTTACTATATATCTAATATATTTAGGATAATAATAAATAACCTAATTGGATAATAATAGGAGAATATTAATCTAATTAAAACTCCTAATTAAATTATCTCTTAATTAATTTAATTCATAATCCTAATCAAATTAGGATTAATGGAATAAAATCAATCCCTTACTAATACATACAAATTTCGGCCCCCTCCTTGTATTTGGGCCTTACTGGGCTCAATTGGGCTTCCATCTATTAATCACATCCATCTCTCTTTTGGTTCCAAGTCTTATGTGTGATCCATTAGGTCCTTACTACTTCTGGCCGTATGCAACCTATTAAATTAATTTCTTCAAGAATTATATTTAATCCCTTGCATAACGGAATGATGTACAGAGTATGTTATTGGCAAGTCTGTAATCATTCCCCCAGAGTCCGTTAAGAAGACAGGTTGATTCTGTCGTTAACCCTTCCGTATTAGTTACGGTATAATACGATCCTTTATCAATTACATCCTTGAACTGAATCTTATGACTATGGGTAATGTCAAGTCACATATAGCGAGACGTTCGTTTTACTTGTTATTGGCCGAGTCAACTCAAAAAGATAGGTTAAGTGAAATCTGTATTTCTACTCTTAAGCTATCACCTTGCAAGGGTTTAGAGTCAAGTCTTCCACAAGCGATCATTGGATGTATCTCTCATTAATCGGGAGTGATAAATGCTCAATCCAATGTATAACTACCCTGAAATTACTTCCTGTGACACCCAACCTTTGCAGTTCACACCCCAGAGTCATCTCTGTTAAGGATCGTGGGACCATAGGATCAAAGTCTCACATTCAGTAATTCAGGATGGCCAATTAACATTCCTTTGAGTCTGAGGATTAGTTATACCTATTAATACCAATGAGATGAACAGTTGACAAGGATGAATCTACCCATCATGTTATCTCAAATCGGATCCCCAATCCTAATGAACAACGTTTCATCAGATCTATGTAACTGTCCAGATATCTGTATATATGAAGCTTGTGAGATCAGCTTTCTGTCGGACAGAAGACATTGTTACATACAAGTCTCAACAGTGATATATCAATCCTAAACATATCACTCGACTTGGGGTGGTTTTAAGTTTATTAGTTTATTATAAAGTTTTGTCTCACTTCATGCTTGTATGAACACTTTATAATCACTTTAAACAAACTTACGGATTTCCTTTTATTAGACTTTATTTAGTGCTTAAAAGGGATTGCCTTTATATAGTTATAAAACATATATCTCATTAAAACAAATGATATAAAGAACAATTCATTTACAATAAGTTTGTATCCTGCAACAATTGACTATAGGACACAAAACCCCAACACAATAGAATAGGAATCCATCTCCTCATGTTGCCTTTGTAGTTCTGGTGTCATCGATGCAAGTATGATGCACCCTGCGTGTTCATCATCGGATTTATGCTTCTGATAGGCATCAATCTCTTCAATGGGTGCATCATCAGCCGGGAGAGCGGGTATCGATGTATCCAATACATACCCTATCTTTTCGAACTTCAAAACAATTTTGAGGTTACGAAACCGGTCGGCGAAGTTTGAACCATTCAGTTTGTTATCGATAAGGATATTTCTTAGATCGGCTTTCGACATGATTATTTTAGAGTACGATTTGTATATAACCTGAGAGTGAGAAAAGTGACGAATGTTATTCATTTGTTTAATTCATTTGCAATTTAAATACGTTGGACTTTTATGTTTTTAAATTGCTCCCACTATTTTACCAAATTAATAACCCTCAATATTAATTCGAAGAATTAATCAAACTCTTTAGTGGGCTAGGACCCTATCTAGCGAAGTTTCACCTTGAGTGACTCAACAAGCTAGCCCCATTCGATAGGTAGATTCATGTAATCAATCATATCTCAATATGACTCCTAGGTTATTGGGTTACTAACCGCATTAGTAACTAATATATCTATGATTATTAATCCCAATCATATTGCCTACTAGCTTTGAACAACATGAGTGACTCATCCAATTATTCTCGGCTAGTTTAAGTCGTAACCTTATATTCGTGAAAATGATTTTCGATAATTCAGGTGTTACTATAAGACCCCGAGCTTGAGTGACTCAACAACCCAAAGGCCCCCAGTACTGCCGGCTGAATTATAATATTAGGGAGGCAACTATTTTATAACTTGCTTATTGACTTAACTTTTATTGTGTGAGGGATTTCATTTTAAGTCTCATAATCTAACCTAGTCTTGATTTGCTTTAGCATACATCAGACACTCATTCAACATTGACAATTATGGACATATCTCTAAGTTTATTCCGTTGAGCCAGAAACGGAATAAAAGGTCACCCTAGGGAAATACTAACTATTGCATATTTCTCTTTGGGTCCTCCATCTTTTCCTTGGCTCCTTGAATTACAACAATATTCAATTTCTAAGAAACTTCAATTTACTTGAAGGGATTGGATGAGAAGATGAAGGAAATTAAGGCTAAGGTATAGCAGCGGAAATATAAAATTTTTAGCCTATTTCCTTTTAACCATAGGATCCGTTATTCGTTATTTCATATAAAGAGGGATAAGAAGGAATACCTTTCGATGAACAATCTACCGTTGTTAAAGAAGCGCCCACAATTCTTCTCCGAGGTTCCAACCACAAAGTTTAATACGGTGAGGCTAAGATGAAATCAACCCTTATGAGATGCAACCAAAATAGATTGCCTCTAATTAACCAACACAAGATCAAGGAGAAAGAGGGATGAATAAGATTAATCAATCGATGGAATGCCGTATGAATTCTTGTCCACGAACTTGGGGAATAGAATTCTTTTCTCTCTCTCTCTAAGCAATTTCAAAAATCACAAGTGGGGAGGCTTAAGGCTTGGTCGAAATTCACTATAGGGAGGGGTATATATATTAGCTTGTATCTAAACCCTAGTTAGATAGGAATATGTTACTTAATAGGAATCCAATTCGGAAAAGGATTCCTAATTATTATCTTACTATATATCTAATATATTTAGGATAATAATAAATAACCTAATTGGATAATAATAGGAGAATATTAATCTAATTAAAACTCCTAATTAAATTATCTCTTAATTAATTTAATTCATAATCCTAATCAAATTAGGATTAATGGAATAAAATCAATCCCTTACTAATACATACAAATTTCGGCCCCCTCCTTGTATTTGGGCCTTACTGGGCTCAATTGGGCTTCCATCTATTAATCACATCCATCTCTCTTTTGGTTCCAAGTCTTATGTGTGATCCATTAGGTCCTTACTACTTCTGGCCGTATGCAACCTATTAAATTAATTTCTTCAAGAATTATATTTAATCCCTTGCATAACGGAATGATGTACAGAGTATGTTATTGGCAAGTCTGTAATCATTCCCCCAGAGTCCGTTAAGAAGACAGGTTGATTCTGTCGTTAACCCTTCCGTATTAGTTACGGTATAATACGATCCTTTATCAACTACATCCTTGAACTGAATCTTATGACTATGGGTAATGTCAAGTCACATATAGCGAGACGTTCGTTTTACTTGTTATTGGCCGAGTCAACTCAAAAAGATAGGTTAAGTGAAATCTGTATTTCTACTCTTAAGCTATCACCTTGCAAGGGTTTAGAGTCAAGTCTTCCACAAGCGATCATTGGATGTATCTCTCATTAATCGGGAGTGATAAATGCTCAATCCAATGTATAACTACCCTGAAATTACTTCCTGTGACACCCAACCTTTGCAGTTCACACCCCAGAGTCATCTCTGTTAAGGATCGTGGGACCACATGATCAAAGTCTCACATTCAGTAATTCAGGATGACCAATTAACATTCCTTTGAGTCTGAGGATTAGTTATACCTATTAATACCAATGAGATGAACAGTTGACAAGGATGAATCTACCCATCCTGTTATCTCAAATCGGATCCCCAATCCTAATGAACAACGTTTCATCGGATCTATGTAACTGTCCAGATATCTGTATATATGAAGCTTGTGAGATCAGCTTTCTGTCGGACAGAAGACATTGTTACATACAAGTCTCAACAGTGATATATCAATCCTAAACATATCACTCGACTTGGGGTGGTTTTAAGTTTATTAGTTTATTATAAAGTTTTGTCTCACTTCATGCTTGTATGAACACTTTATAATCACTTTAAACAAACTTACGGATTTCCTTTTATTAGAGATTTTCATGACTGTACAGTTAAATTCATGTTGAAATAAGAGATTTCTGATATATAAATACGCAAAAAAAAAAAACATCACAAACAATATTCCAATAAGTTTTTAATATGTTTCTAACATAACTATAATCCTAATCACTAGACTAACTATTAAACAATAAACTCTAAATCGCACCAAAAACTTTGAACCAGTAAAATCGTAACAAATTCCTAAACTAAATTATAAACATGTAAGGAGATTATCACTTACTTTCTTTCTGATCTTTGCTGTTGCATCGCATCTGAAAACAAAGAAGAAACGCAACGTAAAACGAAGAAGAAACGCAGTAGAAAACGTAGCAAAATCGTACCAATTCGCTATGCACAAGTTATATTCCGCGGAAAAAAAGTTAAGTTATAATATATATACTAAGGCATTGTTTGGATTGAGTGTAATTAAAATAAAGTAAATAAGGTAAAGTAAGTGAGGTGTATAAAATAAATTGTTGTGTTTGGATACAAGGTAAGGTAAATGATGATATAATAATATAATTGTATTTGGTTTGAGGGTAAAGTAAGGTAAGGTTGTGAACAAAATTACTCATATATCCTTACTTTTAATTATAACTTTTATAATTTTTTATGAAATAAATTAATTCTTTTGAAAAAAAAAATTATTCTAACAAAAAGATATTTAAACTAATATATGAGAATGAGAAGGGACCGGTTTTTTTAAATATGGAAAGTTGCTTTTTTTTATGGAGATGTGGATTAATAATAATAATAATAATAATAATAATAATAATAATAATAATAATAAGAGATGGAAGGTGTTATGTAAATAAAATAGAACGAGTAAGGATAGTTTTAAAAAAATTTCCTTACCTTCCTTCCCCACCGATTTGGAATGAGTGGAAAATAACCACAAATTTACCCTCACTCAAGATTATTTTTCTACACTTACTATATCTTATTTTCAATTACCCCCATCCAAACAGAGTGTAAAGGTATTTTAGGAAAGCTTATTTTGAAAATTTCTACTTTGATATGAAGTAGTATAAGGAATCTAAATATATGTAAATATACCTACAAATGAGCTAGTTTGTAATTTAACCTTTGTTTGTATATGAAATTACAGAAAAGCCCAAATAGTCATCATCTCATCAAAAGGCAAAAGAAAAGAAGAAATTGAAAACGAATTCAACATCCCAATTCATGGAAATGGAAGCTTCACCGTAAGTTCAGCTGTCCAAGTTTTTCTTTCTTTCCAAACAAAATTTGACTAGTGGAATAAATAACTTTATATTTAAAACTTGATTGTCTTATTTTGGCAGATTCGAGAGCACCGAGATGCTAGCCACTTTCTTAGCATCAACGCCTTTGCTGTCGAATTCATGGAAGCTCTGCGATTCCGCCAATTCCCTGTTGAATCACAGTTTTGTATCGGAACAAAGCGGAGCCATCGGTTATGTCGCGTTTTCCGGTGCTCAACCGGTTTCGCTTTCGCCGACGGACGCGGGAAATCTGGAAGTTCTAAATAGTGTATTCTCTTGTTTACAACATGAAAATGAAGAGGGAGAAGAAACGGAGGAGCCTGTGATGGTCCACGGTGGATTTTTGCGTGTTTTCCTCTCCATCTACGACGATCCAAGTTTTCAATACCAGGTCAGCTTTCTTATCCTATTTTATTTTTTTATTATTATAAATAAATGCGATCTTGTTCTTCTTTTTGTTTGGTTGGAGAGAAAATTCAGGAGAAAACCAGGGAAAATTCATTAATTAATTGAATTCTCCTATCCTATTCATCGCGCTTATTTTAAATTCTAACGGCATCCCATCCCAGCTCGGGTCGGGATGCCAAAACGTTTGCTTATCATAACTGTAATAATTAACCCTTTCAATTCTAATTGAATATGAACACACTGTGTAAAGTGAAAAGCGAAAATTTACCCCCAAATTTGCAATTTGAAGTTTTTTTTTTCAATCTTTTAGAACTTTTTGCAACATTGTAAATATATAGCAAATCTATGATATAAAATTATTTCAAGTTTTATGCTGCTAAATCAAAATTCTATAATTTTATAAAAATTAATAAATCAATTATTATATATTAAAAAAATTATATTAATATTATATATTAAAAAGATTAGTATTGAAAACATAAAAAAACATAGAGAAATAAATGTTTTAGTTATAAAACAGGATAAAAGGAAAATTTTGTTATTTTAAATTTTATTTATTTCATTTAACCATTCACTCTAATAGAATGATTAAAGAGTTTGGAAACAAAAACTTAATGGTTATATAATTGTTTTTAAAATCATAGAAGTAGACTAGTGTAATATGTAAAAATTAACATAAAAACTAATAAATTATTCACTTTTTTTTTCTTTTTGTTCCAATTGGAACATTGTGAATTCCATTTAGGAATCCCGAAACAAGAGAATATCTACTATGCTTGTGGAGTGATACATCAAACCAATTAAAATATGGACGCACACCATTTCATGATAAATGATTGATATTAAAAAATAAATACATGCAAGTGACATCAATTAATTAGTTGATATATTACTTCTGGAGTATTTTAAAATTTCTCTCCGAAATGAGGAATCCCTTTCTCTACATTGACAATGAAAAGTACTCTCTCCATTTCGTTGGATCATTGTTCTTCGGAATTTTATGTTATTTATATTATTTTATTTAAACCTTAAATATTAATTTTAATAGATTGCTATATGTAAATTAAAACATTTTGTGATGGAAATGTATAAATTAAAATTTTATGGTCAAAATTCAAATTTAAAGCCTTAAAGTCTTAGGAGCGGCCTCTTGCCAAATAAATTGGCAGGGGAAGGCTTTTCCCCCAGTATACCCTTGTGGTGGGACTCCTCCCCGGACCCTCGCTCAGCGGGGACGCGTAGTGCACCGGGCCGCCCTAAAAAATATAAATTAAGTATAATTTTATTTTAAAAAGATGTGTTACAATGTTTTGAATACAATAATTTTTTTAATGGCCTTATACTCCTCCAATCCCCTTAACTTGTCCAAATTAATCATTTTACCCCCTCAATTTATCGAATGTCCTAGGCTTAATGCTTCTCCAGCCCCCTTTACTTGTCCAAATTGGTCATTTTACCCCTCCAACTCATCGAATGTCCTATTTACCCTCTTAACTCCATAAAAATGGTATTTCTTACCCCCTTAACTTGTCCAAATTTATCATTTTACCCCTTCTCAACTCATCGAATATCATATTTACCCCCTTAACTCCATAAAAGTGGTATTTCTCACCACTTATGATCTCTATTCACCCTCTTAATTTCATAAAAATGGTATTTCTTATCCCTTTATAGTGGTAAAAAAAGTTGAAAAGAGAAAGAACGAATAAAAAAATACAAATAACAATAACATTAATATAAACACGTTAAATACATTATATGTTGGGATAATGTACCAAAATAGACCTATGATTTTTGGAGAAGTGTCAATTTAGGTTCCACTTACAAAATAGCATAAATATAGGTTTAACGTTTAAAAAAAGTTATCAATTTAGGCTTCGATAACGGATTGTAAGGGGTGAAAAACACTACTTTTATGGAGTTAAGGGGGTAAATAGAACATTCTATGAGTTGGGGAGATAAATGGACAAGTTGAGGGGTAAGAAATACCACTTTTATAGAGTTAAAGGGGTAAATAGGACATTCGATGAGTTGAATGGGTAAAATGACCAATTTGGACAAGTTAAGGGGGATGGGGAAGCATTAGGCCAATGTCCTATTTACCCCCTTAACTCCATAAAAGTGGTATTTCTCATCCCTCAACTTATCCATTTATCCCCCAACTCATAGAATATCTTATTTACCCCCTTAACTTTATAAAAGTGGTATTTCTCACCCCCTCAACTTGTCCATTTACCCTCTCTCCAACTCATAGAATATCCTATTTACCCCCTTAACTCCATAAAAGTGGTATTTCTCACCCCTTACAATCCGTCATCAAGGCCTAAATTGATACATTTTTTAAACGTTAAACCTATATTAGTGCTATTTTGTACGTGGAACCTAAATTGATACTTCCCCAAAATCATAGGCCTATGGTACATTTTCCCTACATATAATGTCTTTAACTTCTTTATATTAATGTTCTTGTTTTTTTTATCAAAAAAAAAGTTCTTGTTATTTGTATCTTTTATTCATTCTTTCTCTTTTCAACTTTTTTTGCTAGTTAAATTTTGATTATCTAATTATTGTAATACAATATTATTATAATAAACATATGAAGGATCGATATAATTATCAAATTAAAAAATAAAAATAAAAAGTTGATATTAAAAATATATATTTTCAAACTCATTTGAATAAGTGCTATTAATTTTGCACTATAAAGGGGTAAGAAATACCACTTTTATGGAGTTAATGGGGTAAATATGATCATAAGGGTGAGAAATACCACTTTTATGGAGTTAAGGTGGTAAATAGGACATTCGATGAGTTGAGGAGGGGTAAAATGACTAATTTGGACAAGTTAAGGGGGTGGGAAATACCATTTCTATGGAGTTAAGGGAGTAAATAGGACATTCGATGAGTTGGAGGGGTAAAATGACCAATTTGAACAAGTTAAGTGGGCTGGAGGAGCATTAGACCTTTTTTAATTTTTTTACTTAGAAGTATAATTAGAAACTTGACATTACATATAAAAATATACTTTTTAGTATTAAAACTAATTACAGAAATTTAGTCCTGACAAACGAATTAAAAGAGTTATATTTTTCTCATTATGAGAAGTTTATATTGTGAAGTTTCCTCTAAGGATGGAGGAAAGCTTTGAGAAGTTATTGTTGAGTCTCGAGAAAGATGAGGAAATGGTTCTGGAACAGGGGGTGAAAGGAGTTGATCAAGCCCTAAATGAGATTGTCTCGTTGGTCGCTTCGTCCCGGATAGAGTGATCGAGTTCCCAGTGATGAAACATCGTATGTCCGGATTATAAAGACTAGGGAAAGGGATTACTATTTGTGATCTGGGAGGAGACCTCTTTAAGTTCTAGTTGTTTCATGCCCAAAATTTGAATGGGATTGTGATGGAGGTCTATGGACTTTCGATGGCCACCTGTTGATTGTCCACCACCTGAAGCAAATAGATGTTCATATGAATGTCCTTTTATTTCTCCTACCGATGTTGGTGCAAGTTCATGATGTCCGATTTGGATATATGTCCATGCTGGTAGGAAAAAGCAAGGTCATTCTTTGGAGGGCCTTATCGAGATAATGCCAAAATTAACACAACGGGTGGAATACATGCGTATTAGGGTTTCCATTGATGTGAGAACCTATATGAAACGCAGGAAGAAAATTAAACTATTGTTGAAAGAGTGGATGATGAAGAAAGAAGAAGGATGATTGGTCCATTTCGAAGGCTGCCAGAGGTCCATGATGCACCTATGATTCCTATTGAATCTAATGCATCAAAATGGATGGTCGGATTAAAGGTGCATGATATATTCTCAAACAAACGAGAATTGCAAGATGCACTTGGAAAATATGCAGTTAAAAATATGTTCAAATGGAGAATGTACAAGTCTAACAAGTTCTTGTTTGAAGTTAGATGTAAGAATGGTAAGACATGTAAATGACGGGCTAGAGGTATTGTGATACAGAATTCTGATATTTTCAAGTTTCGAAGAATGGATGATATGGACAAACATACATGTGCCAGAGATCAAATATTACCACCTCACAGGCAAGCGGGGAAACTAGCTGCCGACATATTACTTGCAAATAAGTTTGGTCTCGAGGATAGAGTATATCGACCAAAGTACATTGTTAAAGATTTTGAGAAAGGGTATAAAATAAACATGTCTTATATGCAAGCTTGGAGAATAAGATGTTGGAGGTTCACCGGAAGAGTCAGATATGTTGTTACCGGACTACTGCTAGATATTGAAATAAATGCAATCTAGGTACGGTGACCCATATTGAAACTGATCATAATGATCACTTCAAGTACTTCTTCTTGGCTATGAGTCCTTCACTTAAAGCGTTTAAAGAACATATTCGGCATTTTATTTTTGTTGACAAAGCTTTTTTGAAAGGTAAATATCTCGGCCAATTGTACATTGCAGTTGACAAAGATGGTAATAACTAGATTTATCCTCTTGCTTTTGAGGTTGCACCTGATTTATGACCAAGTTAAAAGAATGTATTGTCGATGTAGATAATTTTGCCATAATATCAGACAGACACAAGAGAATTGATTATGCGGTGAATTTGGTGTTTCCAAATATGATATATGGATGTTGTTCTCAACATGTGAGAATGAATGTGAAGGCTAAATTACGGAAAATTAGAAAGATAGACGAGGTGTATCGGTGAGCTGCTAAAGCTTATAGAATTTTTGATTTTAACGAGGCAATTTCGAGACTGAGATAACTACATGACCTCGATGCAGAATATTTAGAGCAAGCTGACATCGAAAATGGCCACATACATACTTTCATACTTGTCGATATAACATGATGACCACAAACATAGTAGAATGGATATTCCAATTGGGTTAGTTTTATAATTTACTCAAAATATAATCTATAGTATCTATGACATATAGAGTCACCATGTCGTCACTATATAAAGTAATGATAACGTAAAAACAAATTTCTTGAGATCATTAGCTGATCGAATCCTCAGCTTTCATTTTAACAGTAATGTTTACATGGATCCTAATGACCACAGTGAATATGGTCATTTTAATCGTATTATACTTATAATTATTTATTTTTTGTTATATTAAATTTTTTATTCACTTCTAACTGTGTAATTCATTGCTGTCAGTAAAAAAAATCATCTGATAAACTTTTTTTTTTTTTTTTTTTTATACTGAGTCATCTGATGAAATTTTATAAGTGACCAAGACTTTATAAAATTATATTGATGATTTTGTAAGGTACATAAAGATGGTTAACAACAAACAAAAAGACTGGCATTCAAAAAAAAGAAACAAACAAAAAGACTGACTTTTCAATAATGTGGTTGTTGATGGCTTGACTATAGGGTCCAAACGATATGAAGTAGTGATTCACAGACTCACAACCAATATTGACTGAAATCCGATATATTTTCTCTAAATATAAAATCAAATATAAAAAAGAACTAAATATACAATTGACTTAGTCTTGTATAAAAGTACCGTGCATATATTGGTAAATTTTTTATTTTTAATATTTTTAGTTTTTTCTTAAAAAGTATTTTAATTTTGAGCAATAATTAGCACAAAAACAAGGAACAATTTTAAGTTTAGGTAACGGAACTCATAAAACGAAACTGTTACATGGACTTAAAGTTGGAGGTAAGGAAGACATGCGGGTGTCGGCGCACCCTATTCATTGAATCAAACCCTTATATGAGTGGTTAAGTCATTGCCTACCTCTCCATTGTCATATGCAGTGTACTAATTGCACGCCTAATAGATGAAATGCTGTGCAATTTTTTTTGCTGAGTCCAGGCCAAAATAACCATATTTTGATATGGGTGGTTTTTCTTATTGTGCGCTTCAAACAGTTAATTATATTCTTTTTTGACTGAAATTAAGTAAACTGAACTGAATGTTACTGAATTAAACTAAATATTACTGAATTGAAATGATAAATTTTATATATAAATAATTATAATAAATAATGATAAATAATAAATTATATATAATATATGATAAATAATAATAAATTATATAAAAATAATTATAACTATAATGAATACTGATGAATTTATATATAAATAATAATGAATTATATATTATATATAAATTATAATAAATTATAATAAATAATGATGAATTATATATAAAGAATGCTAAACTATAAATAATAAATTATATATAAATAATTATAACTATAATAAATATTGATGAATTATATATAAATAATGTTAAATTATAAATTATAGTAAATAATAATAAATTATATATAACTAATTATGATTATAATAAATAATGACAAATTATTGAACTTAACTGAAATTACTAATAGTAAAATTAAATTAAGTGATAAACAACAATGCCTAACTTTTCTACTGTTTGGCCTAAAATTAATTTTGGTTGAAAATGTTAGAGAATAAAATTTTAAAATCTTTGAGGTTAAAGTTATACTGCTACGCCATAAAAGTAAAATCCATATTGAATTCCTATATTTGTAGTTTCTTAGTTGGGGGTCAAATTTTATGATCCAAAGTGATTTTGATTTGGGAAGTTAATTAGTATGTATTTTGTCAACAAAGTCTTTTAGTTTGCATTTTGAGAAAAAATGCTGGTCTTTGTCAAAAGCATTGGTACGTTACAGAATAGGAATCTAACCCCTTCACATTCAACAATATTTTGCATCTCCGCCTGCTCCACTACCATTTCAAATCACATAAAATAAAAGTTAAACGAACCTTCAAAATATTAGTTTTTTTGAAGTATTTTACCCCGTAATCAATCCATTAATATATGTTTAGTAGGGTTTGTTATACAAGAAAAAGAATTAGTTTGAGTAATACATAAAAAAAATGTAGAGATGAATTGCAGTGTTTATTAAGATATTGATGAATTAAGGATGAAATGCAAATAAAAACGTGTGAAATGCAGATATCAGGAATACTTGAGAAAAGCAAGTCAATAGTGATCACAGGTCATTCGGCAGGAGGACCAATTGCTTCACTTTGTGCTCTGTGGCTCTTGTGTTACCTTGAAACTGAATCAATCACTAATGTCTCAGTATTATGCATCACATTTGGGTCAACTTTGGTGGGGAATGAATCCCTTTCTCGTGCCATTCTTCGCCAAAGATGGACTGGAAACTTTTGCCATGTCGTCTCTAAACATGACATTGTTCCTCGATTACTCTTTGCTCCTTTACCTCTCTTAATCCCTCATTTACATTCCTTACTACAATTCTGGCAATTATCCATGACTTCTCCCCACTTTGGACCTCTCTCTGCCAATTTGCCATATCAAACTATTTCTGATATTTTCACCAATGTTGCTGCTTCCTTGCAACAACTCATACAAACTCGGGCTGAGGGTGTTACAAAGATGACTTGTGCTTTTTGGCCTTTTGGGAACTATTTCTTCTGCTCTCAAGATGGAGCTATTTGTATAGATAATGCAATCTCTGTTGTCAAAATGATGCATTTGCTTTTATCTACTACTACTACTACTCCAATCTCTAGCATTGAAGATCACCTTAAATATGGGGACTATGTTAGTAGAATCTCTTTTCAATTTTTGAACAAGAGGAGCTTCCTGCCTGATGATTTTCCTGAATCAAGCTACGAAGCAGGTGTTTCATTGGCATTGCACTCCTCAGGACTTGGTTCCCAGGTATGTTGAATGTTCTCTAATACATTTGAAAATGTGAATTCCATTGTTTAGTCAAAATTGTATTGGTGCAGGATCCTGTTGCACAAGATTGCCTAAAACTGGCAAGGCGAATGGGACGGACTCCTAGCCTCAACTGTGCTAATCTAGCAATTAGATTGTCTAAAATAACACCTTATAGGGCAGAAATAGAATGGTATAAAGCATGTTGTGATAAGTCAGATGATGGACTGGGGTACTACGATTCGTTCAAGCAAAGAGGAGGCTCAAAAAGGGACTATAAGGTGAACATGAATAGGCACAAGTTGAATCAGTTCTGGGATAATGTAATAAAAATGTTGGAAAACAATGAGCTTCCTCTTGATTTTGAGAGGCGAGCTAAGTGGATAAATGCATCTCAATTCTACAAGCTCCTGGTTGAGCCACTGGATATCGCAGAGTACTATCGAACGGGAATGCAGGTGGTGAAGGGGCATTATGTTAAGCATGGAAGAGAGAGGAGATACAAGATATTTGATAGATGGTGGAATGATAGAACAGTTAAAGAGGAAGATAAGAAGAAGAAGAAGAGAAGGAGCAAGTTTGCAAGTTTGACTCAAGACACATGTTTCTGGGCCAAGGTGGAGGAAGCTAGAGAGTGGCTAGATAATCTGAGAAGCGAAATTGATCCAAGAAACCAAAACAATTTATGGGATAATATTAACGTATTTGAGAGGTATGCCCGTGAATTAGTGGAAAGAAAGGAAGTCTCAAAAGATGTATTAGCAAAGAATTCAAGTTATTGTATGTGGGTCAAAGATTATCAAGTGGTGAAAGCACAAGTTCGTCCCCAGTTTCCAACTTTTATGGATGGGGAAGTTGTTCCTTAAATTTCTCCGTCTTGTGTACTTGAGAGTTGAGTTCAGATAAAGAGCCTGTCAAATTACAATTATTATTATTACATGAAAAAATAAACTAGAGTAGCAGGACGTACCTGCATATCAAAGGCTCATGCTCCAAAATTATGTTAATAAAGGTTTCCCTCTGCACCAAATTACAAGACTCCAAGCAAGGGATTTCTCAATTTCCCATTTTCTCCTCTTCCACTCCACTAAACACAAATTATACGATACCCTCAAACCAAAATTTTAAATATCAGACTGGAAATCGAATCGGATTAATAACTGGTCATGGTTAGTAGGTTTGAGCGAAAATTGATGTTATTCTCATTGAAAAATATAGTATAATGTGTATCCAATTTATAGAAATAAAAAAGCTAAAGCAAGAGTATACTTCTTGGAAAAGGTGAATGATTTACAGGGATATTTTAGTAAGGCTTTAGGAATAACAAATTTCTCATTTCTTTCATTGCTTTATCTGTATGGATGATTTTAACCATGTTATCCTTGAACGATTGGATGGTTGCATGCTGCTGGGTATGCTTGAACAAGGATTGATGTTGTTGAATGTATAACAACTATTTTAGGCAAACTATGCTTTTTGTTTGTGATGCTCTGTGTTTTGCTATTCTGGGAATTGTGTTCTGGGTTGTTATATTCATGAGCCCCCTTTAAACTTGGCATGAATAGATTGAACAAGCCAACTTTGGTCAGATGATTCAAAAATTGGGGATAATGTTGAGCTTTGGTGAATAAGTCATCGATTTGAAGTGCAGAAGAGATTGGCATGAGTCCGATTAAGCTTGAGAGAACGTGTTCATGAATGACATTGATATGTGGAATTTAATTGTAGTGTCGTTTTCATTATCTGCTTGCGTTTTACTTATGTATTTCCTTTAGTCTCTATGAGACACGTGTCATTCCTAGATTTTGTCTTTGCTGTATTCAGTTAGAGGAGAGAAGGTATGAAGGACCACCTGTAACGGCTATATTACGCCGTCCTCTGCATTGCAGAAACCATGCTGATGAAATAGAATCTTAATCCTTTCTTTCTCTATTGTTCTTCTCTCTCTCCCTCTATTATTTCTGGGTATCATTTGGTATCAGAGCGGCCGATCCTCCCCTTTCCACCACCTCCCGCCATATCCAACCCCCAGAAATCAGCCATGGCTGAGACCAGAGCTCAGGAGCTAAAGAAAATTGAGGAAAACCTCAAATCAATGGTAAAAAGCATGTTCATAGAAAATAATAAGAAGCAGGAGCAAACACTCACCGAAATGATGAACAAGCAACAAGGATCCATTGTTACGGAGCTCAAAAACTTCATCACTACTCTAAACTCCACCCAAAATAACCATTCACTACCACCACCACCACAGAGCCACACTGTTAACCTAAACCCCACCCAAAACAACCAACTTCCTTACCAACTCTCAACCAGATTCACTAAGGTCGAGTTTCCTTCCTTTGACGGCACAGATCTGGAGGGGTGGCTTTTCCGATACGATCGATTTTTCCAGATCGATCAAACACCTCCAGAATCTAAAGTGAAATTAGCTTCATTGCACCTCTCTGGCAGGGCCTTGGATTGGCACCAGTCCTATTTAAAGGGGCGGAAAAGCTTGAATGAACCACCGTGGGAGGAGTATGTTACGGCGGTGACCGGCAGATTTGGAGAAAGGGTTTACGAGAACCCCATGGCAGATCTGAAGAGGTTAGTACAGACTGGTTCCCTCATGGATTATATGGAGTCCTTTGATATATGCTCCCATAAGGTTTCCTTGCCTGAGGACTATCTCCTTAGTTGTTTTGTGAGCGGTTTGAAGGACGAAATTGGCTACCCTTTGCAATTATTGAGCCCCAAAACCTTACAGCAGGCATATGCCCTTGCTCGGATCCAAGATGCTAGCTTACAAGCTGCAAAAGGGACCAAACCCCAAAATAACAGAGCTTATTCCACCATCTATTCACCCTCACCCCAGAAATCCATACCACTACTTCCCACTCCAAATCTTCCTAAATTACTTCCAGCTCCCCCAAATAGCTCAATTAGCTCCAGACCAACCAATATGTTGACTCCTAAACCTACTGCTCAAGCTAGAACCAGAAGGTTAACTGATGCAGAAATCTCAGAAAAGAGAACAAAGGGGTTGTGCTTTTGGTGTGATGAGAAGTTTACCCCTGGGCATCAGTGCAAAAAAAAATATCTCCACATGATTGTAGTGCAGGAATGCCCGGATGAAGGGGAAGGGGAACTGGAGGTTGCAGAAATCCCAGCAGAAAGTAGCAGCGCGGGAAACAACAGTGATTTCCCAATCATTTCTCTATGCGCAATGGGAGGAGCACAAACAGCAGCTCTCCAAACAATGAGGCTCATTGGACAACATAAGAAGAAGAAGTTGCATATATTGTTGGATTCAGGTAGCTCCCACAATTTTATTGATCTTACTCTTGCTAGGGGATTGAATTGTGAACTAAAAGCTATAACCCCTATTAAGATAACTATAGCTAATGGTGAAGAGATGTTGTGTCCTTATTTGTGTGAGAAGTTTGTGTGGGAGGTACATGGGCAAAAATTTGCTGCTCCCTTCTTAGTGATGAATCTGGGAGGATGTGAAATGGTACTGGGTATACAGTGGCTCATCACCTTAGGTGATATTGTGTGGAACTTCAACAATCTTAGTATGACCTTTAAATTGGAAGGGATAGATTACCATCTTAAGGGGATCAACAATTCCAGGGTGAAGTTGGTAACTGAGAACAGTATGCACAAAATGATTATGCAGGGAGGACCATCTTATCTAGTCCAAATTCAAACTAGTGATCGCCACCATACACCACCCCAACCAATTGATGACAACCACAACACCATACCTATGATTCCACCCGAATTGCAGGACCTTTTGACTGAATTTCAACACCTATTCAACCAAATTACCAGTTTACCTCCACAAAGATCACATGACCATCAGATTCCCCTACTAGATGGCACTTCCCCTGTCAACATTAGACCATATAAACACTCACCTATTCAGAAGGATGTGATAGAGAGAATGGTTCAGGAATTACTAGCCAACGGAACAATACAGAATAGCGTTAGTCCTTTCTCATCTCCGGTAGTACTTGTGAAGAAAAAAGATAATAGTTGGCGCATGTGCATTGACTATAGGGAGTTGAACAGCAAAACTATTAAGAACAGGTTCCCAATACCCATTATAGAGGAGTTATTGGATGAATTACATGATGCAACAATGTTTACAAAGCTAGATCTCACTATTGGTTATTATCAGATAAGAATGCACCCTGCAGATATTCACAAAACCGCATTCAGGACACACGAGGGGCATTATGAGTTCGTAGTGATGCCCTTTGGGCTGACTAATGCCCCCTCAACCTTTCAAGGATTGATGAATGATATTTTCAAACCTTACCTCAGGCAATTTGTGTTGGTATTTTTTGACGACATACTTGTTTACAGTAAAGATATGGCATCCCACATTCAGCATCTGAGACAAGTCTTTACTAAGCTGCAGCAACATCAGCTACTGGCCAAAAAGAGCAAATGCACCTTTGGCAGTAACTCAGTGGAGTATCTTGGCCATATAATCCATCAAGGGGGCGTCTCCACCGATCCTAGTAAGATAGAAGCAGTTTCTAAATGGCCCAAGCCAGAGACAATCAAACAACTCAGAGGGTTCCTAGGATTGGCTGGATACTACCGGAGATTCATTAAGCAATATGGAGTGCTTAGAAAACCCCTAACAGATCTGTTGAAGAAAGACAATTTTTTATGGTCAGAACAAGCACAAGCAGCTTTTGAAAAACTGAAATTGGCATTAACTTCTGCTCCAGTCCTGGCATTACCATCACCGGACAAGGAATTCATTATCGAGACAGATGCTTGCGATGTGGGCATATGGGCAGTACTCATGCAGGAATCCCATCCCATTGCTTACATAAGCAAGGCTCTAGCTCCTCGACATCAAGCTATGTCAGTTTAGGAAAAGGAGCTCCTCGCAGTGGTGTATGCAGTGAAGAAGTGGGATCACTACATTGCGCATAGGCGCTTTTCTATTAGAACTGACCATAGGAGCTTGAAGTTTCTTTTGGAGCAGAGGATCACCACTGCACATCAACAAAAGTACATTGCTAAGCTATTTGGATATGACTTTAATATTACTTACAAGAAGGGAAGTGACAATACTGTTGCAGATGCATTGTCCAGGTTACCAAGCGTAGAGTTGGCTGTTTTATTAGTATCTTCTCCTGACTGCCAATTGCTACCTGAGATATAGCAAAGCTGGACAACAGACTTGCAGTTACAGCAGCTTATACACAAGCTGCAACACGATAGCTCGTACAAGGGGCCCTATTCCTGGCATGGGTCCATTTTAAGGAGGAAGGGAAGACTGGTGGTGGGAGATGATCCTACTCTCAAACTGAAGTTGTTGAAAATGATGCACGATTCTGCTCAAGGAGGGCACTCAGGTATTCAAGCTACAGTCAAGCGATTACAGTTGCATTTCTTTTGGAAGGGAATGGAAAGAGATGTTCGAAACTATGTAAGGGAATGCGAGATTTGCCAAATATGTAAGCCGGAAAATGTTGCAACTCCTGGGCTGCTTCAACCTCTTCCTGTGCCAAATCAGGTTTGGAGTGATCTGAGCATGGATTTCATAGAGGGCTTGCCAAAATCTAGAGGAAAAGAAGTGATCATGGTAGTGGTAGACCGCCTGAGCAAGTATGCTCATTTCATTGCTCTTCAACATCCCTATACCGCTCAAATTGTAGCTCAAGCCTTCATGGATAATATATGTAAGCTACATGGGGTTCCATCCTCGATTGTGAGTGATCGAGATCCTGTCTTCACTAGCAAATTCTGGGAGGAGATGTTTAAACTGCAGGGAGTTGAACTGCTTAAGTCAACTGCTTATCATCCACAGACGGATGGGCAGACAGAAGTTGTCAATAGGTGCTTAGAGACCTATTTGAGATGCATGGCAGGGGGCCACCCTAAACAGTGGGTCAAATGGCTTCCTCTGGCAGAGTGGTGGTACAACACCAACTACCACACCTCAACCCAGCTGACCCCTTTTGAGGTAGTTTACGGGGTCCCACCTCCAATCCATATTCCCTATTTTCCTAAGGATTCACAAATTGAAGCTGTTGATCAGTTCCTCCTAGACAGAGAGCAAGCATTGAAGGTTACGAAACAGCAATTGAAGAGGGCACAACACAGGATGAAGCAACAGGCGGATCTGCATAGAACAGACAAGGTCTACAATGTTGGAGATTGGGTTTATGTGAAATTACAGCCTTATAGGCAACAAAGTGTTGCTTCAAGAAGTAACCAGAAACTATCACCTTTGTATTTTGGACCATTTCAGGTGGAAGACAAGATTGGGGAAGTGGCCTACAAGCTCAGACTACCTGCTGGCTCCGCCATACACTCAGTTTTCCATGTTTCACAGCTTAAGAAAAGGGTCTCAGCTCAGACAGTAACATCTGCTAGCTTCCCAAATGACTTGAATGCTCCAGGAGACACCTCAGTTCCAGTTGCTGTTCTGGATAGAAAAATGGTAAAAAGGGGAAATCAAGCTGCTACAATGGTGCTTATTCAGTGGTCAGACCGTCCACGCGAAGAATCAACATGGGAATTCGCTTATGAATTACAGCAACGCTTTCCATATTTCAATGTTGTTGAACCTTGAGGTCAAGGTTCTTAAGGGAAGTGGATTGATATGTGGAATTTAATTGTAGTGTCGTTTTCATTATCTGCTTGCGTTTTACTTATGTATTTCCTTTAGTCTCTATGAGACACGTGTCATTCCTAGATTTTGTCTTTGTTGTATTCAGTTAGAGGAGAGAAGGTATGAAGGACCACCTGTAACGGCTATATTACGCCGACCTCTGCATTGCAGAAACCATGCTGATGAAATAGAATCTTAATCCTTTCTTTCTCTATTGTTCTTCTCTCTCTCCCTCTATTATTTCTGGGTATCAGACATGGCAGTCGATATTGATATGCTTTGTGCATTTGTGAAAGACATGATTTTGGGCAATGTGGATGCTAGAAGAGTTATCACAGAACAAAAGGGCAAAATGAGAACCAAGAATGTACAGATCTTTAAGGCCCCGTTTGGCACGCTCTAATGAGCATGTAATGGAATGACCACTACAATGGAGGCTCATTACCATGTTTGGTTAGTCATATCATTTTTGTCGTAATGGAATCACCATTACATCATTCAATTTTTCTTCACTAATTTATGTAATAGGAATTACAAACAAAATAGACATGAATCCCCATTACGATTAGCCCTTGTATTTTTATTACTAATTGCAAAATACGGAAAAAAATATGAAAACATAAAAACCGAAAAAATGCGAAAAAATGAAAACAAAAAACGAGAAAAAAATGCAAAAAACGAATAAACGGGAAAAAACATAAAAACGAGAAAAAAATATGAAAAACACGAAAACGGTAAAACAAGAAAAAAAATGCAAAAAGCGGGAAAAAGCGAAAAACATGAAAAACACGAAGACGGTAAAACGAGAAAAAAAATGCAAAAAACGGGAAAAAATATGAAAACAAGAAAACGGTAAAACAGTAAAACGAGAAAAAACACGAAAAAGTCAAAAAAACCGAAAACGAGAAAAAATGCAAAAAACATGAAAAAGCGAAAAAACATAAAAACGAAAAAAATATAAAAAAACATGAAAATGGTAAAAACGAGAAAAAAATGCAAAAAAACAAAAAAACGGGAAAAAGAAAAAAAAAACATAAAAATGAAAAAAATATGAAAAACACGAAAACGGTAAAACGAGAAAAACATGAAAAAATGCGAAAACGGAAAATAAAAATGAGAAAAACAACGAAAAATGGAAAAAGAAATTGAAAAAAACATAAAAATGCAAAAAACGAGAAAAATGTAAAAAAACATGAAAATTGTATTGAACTATTATAAACATATGTATTGTAATGATAATTGCATTTCATCAATTTTATTAAAATTTGCCGACCAAACATGTAATCATGATTCCATTACATTGCACATTTGATTACATTACAACATTGATTAGGTAGATTGATCCGCCATTGGAGCTTTTTGTTCTCCTATCTTTGAGAAGAGAGTTTACGGTGTAATCTTCTCATGTTTGAGATAATTTTAACCCGCCCTTGGTGGCGACCAATCATTTTCCTATCTTTGAGGTAAATTGATCCGCCGGTGGGACTTTTCATTTGCCAGCCACTGGGTGTATATCACCTCTTTGATTGCATCCGCCTTCTTCATCTTTGATATTTCTTCTTCTATAGAATTTGGAAAGATATAGAACAAAACTAGGCAAATGAATATAAGAAATATGGCGAGAAAGAATAAATTATAAAATATAGGATACTATAACTGTTTAATGCACATATAAGAATACGTAAAAAATACTAATTTTTAGGCCCATAGTTCCGTCTTTTCTGAGCAACTAGAACCGCATCCTCAATGATGTTTAACTTATGAGTAATCACATCTGGGCTTACTCCTGTGAGGATCTCATTCTCCTATACAAACACGCTTTCAGACTCAATGAGAACTTTCGTAAAATCCTCCTTGATCTCAGGTTTTAATCCTTTGGCGATCCGCACCCGCTTTCCATCAGCAATAAGGAACATTTCCGTGTCGCCCAAAGCTGTAGTGACAAGTTCATCTTCCTCACCTTCGTCATCTTTGAATTGTGGGCGGATCGATAGTGACGTCGAGTAGGTCTCTTGAGCCACCTTTTGGTTCCTGCTAATCATTACTCCTCCTTTGCTGGTGGGAATGTACATTGCCAGACGGCGGATGGAAATTAGGGCTACAACCTCTGAGATGAACGGCCGCCTAAGAATGATGTTATAAGCTAATTGTCCATTCATAATAGAGAACTCCAGATCACCAATCCACACTTGATCATCATCCGCCAGCTTGCATTCCAAAGTTACCTGGCCCTTGGTCTGGATAGTGTAACCTGTCACTCCCATGATGTCAACAATGGTTGTTTCTATTTGGATGGGATCAACCTTTAGTTTGGCGAATGCACCTCTGGTGATGACATTGTAAGAACTGCACAAATCTACCATTACTCGCTTCATTTCCCAACCTTCCACCACCATAGTAATAACTAAAGCATCTGCATGTGGAGGGATTACTGGACCTGTTTTTACAAAAGGGGCAATTGAGGGATGTTTTATCCAGGGCAGATATTTTTACTTTTTTCACGAGTGGCTGATACACTGGTCCATCTGCTATGACATTAATGACACTTTTGAATTTCTTTCTAGGCTCCGTCTTCTGCTTGTCATCTTGTTATTTCTTATTCTGGATAAATCTATCTAGTTTGCCAGCTCCCAGCAAGCTTCAGTGTGGTGGCCATTTCTTCTATGAAACCTGTAGTACGCTTTGGCGTTTCTTCTAACGGTTATATGCTCCCCTCCTTTGGGTTCGGGATATGTAATGTTCCGCTTATATTGACTCTTTTCTTTTATATTATGGCAAGTTGGGAGCTTTAAACATTCTGTCCGCCTCGTACCCCAGGATCTGCGCTGTGAATGGCGAATTACTGTTAACTGGATGGCGTATCTTTCTGCATTGTTCTCTTGTCTATCTAGAGCGTCATGCATTCGCCTTTTAATGTCATCATCTGTGTGTTCAATGTTGAATCGTGGTGGTGAAGTCGGCTCTTGATTTTGATCTCGGTGATGTTGAGGTTATGCTTGGAACTATGGTTTAACGCGGATGGATGTTGTCACAACCGCCAAAGCCATTTTATCTAGCTTCGAATATCTTGTCTCTGCATCCTTCAACATTTTGCTAACATAATAGATGGTGAACTGTTGACCTTCTTCTTCTTGAATAACCACGGTGCACATAGCTTTATCAATGACAGATTGATACAAATGCAGGTCTCCCATTCAGATTGGTCTGCTCATCAAGGGTGGTTCTGCTAGGAATTGTTTTATACCTTGATATGCTTGTTGACAATCTTTCTAGTACGATGATCCGTCCGTTAAACCTCTGGATCTTTCTCACCCATTGTGGGGCTTTCATTTAGGCACTCTTTTCACCTTTCTCATCGTAGGGCTTTTATTTATCTAGATTTGCTCTAACTCCTCTTTGGCTAATGATGTAGTCAATGAATTTTTCTAAAGTGACTCCGAATATACACTTCTCTAGATTGAGCTTTATTTTTCATGCCAGTGTTTGGCACTGGTTGCAGTATTAGCAACTCCCTTGTACTTGTGGGTTAGTACTGAAAGAACTCCAGAAGTAGGGCATACCCTGTTGTAGGTGTCGCGGCCTCGCCCGGGCGAACCGGGGGGTGGACACTGTTGACGACAGATGCTGTGATTGGCACCGAAAGCAACCAATCTCAAAATCAAGCTGCTCGGCAGGGCCGGAGCTCGGAGTATGGAAGAGTCGCCACCCACGAATGGGAAATGAACACTGATCCCTTGCGGGAGACCGGTGAGGGTTCGGGAAACTTAGGTACGAGCCGAGAAGGCTAGCTCCTTTCCGGAGAAAGGCTACTAGGCACCCCGACATCGCCCGGTTATGAACCACCGGCCTCCTACTTAGCATGTTAGGCGCTAACGGACTAATCGCATATTTCTTTAAGTTTAAAATTCATTTGAAACCTTTTCTTTCTTGTTTTGAAAGCCGTTTTGAGCATATTATTGAAAGCCATATTAGTAAAGAATCACCCATTTTACATGAATTAAGATATGTAGAAGAAAGAGGGAGATAGAAGGAAGAATTGATTTATTTGCGACGTGAATTGTGTCTTAGGCCATACATTCAATCTAAACTAATCTCACTCCCCGAAAAGAAGGTTTATTTACATGGTTCGTACCTTAATCGCCGTTGGAACGATTTAGATACGTTGCAAAACCCCGTTAATTCACATGCTTTTTACTCGAATCGTCGTTGGAACGACTCGAGCGTTTGAAAACGTTGAACAATAAGTTTTAACCGAAAATGTGATTAAGCATACAAGTCAATTTATTTTTGTACAAAACCATTTAGAAAGGAAAACAATTCAAAACTCTATTATTTACAAATAAAGAATGATTTTAATTACAAGGTTCGTTTAATCCATCGTTGGAACGGGTCAAGGTTTCAAAACGTGATATTTTGGAAGTCGTTTTAAAAATGGTAACGAACCGAAAACCTTTTATTTACATTAGGAACCTCTAGAAACCTTTAGTTTAAGTAACCAAATTGAAATCTCTTTTTGTGGTTTATTTTCCCCTTTTTCACTCAATTGATCCTTTACTTGAATATGATTACAATAATTAACAAATTAAACCCAACCAAATATATTTGAAATATATACATACAGAAAGTCCAAAATAAGAGTAAATATACATATACATATAAATTTTGGTTAAAAATAATAGTTATATCTATAGATTAAAAATAAGGAAGCAAAGGAATAACATATAGTATAGTTGTTGATAAGTAAAAATAATAATGAAAACAAGGCTTTAATTAAAAACAAGTAAAACAATGAAAACAAGGCTTTAATTAAAAACAAGTAAAACAATGAACAAGGTTCATAAAGAATAAGAAAATAACTCTTAAATCCCAAAATAACTATTATAATAAATATATAGAAAATAACTCTCCCCAAATATACATTAAACATCAAAATAACATCTAATTATCCCAAAAACGTTTACTAATTAATTACCCCAAAATACCCAAGTAAATAATCCCCTAAAATAATACCCAATATAGTTTAAATGAATTAAAAGAAAACATATACATATAGTTTTGCAAAATCAAATTAATGAAAAGGATACCCAAATGTACAAAATAAGTAAATACATAATAAATAATTATTAGTTAGATACCCCAAAAATAATTTTAATAAATATACTACATAGTTACATACATATATACAAGAATAAATGTAAAAAAAGATGAGAAAAATGTTGAAAAAGGGGTTTTTTTTAAGTTCCAGCATCTTTACCGACGGAGAATCCGTCCTAAACTGGTTTTAGTGACAGAAAAGACAAAATATCAGAAACAGTCCCCCAACTTTTCAGATTTATTAAAATACTTTAGATCTAATCTATTCTATCATTTTGGTCCCCGAACTACCCAAATCGGATCATAGTCTATAACGGAGTATCCCAAAACGATGTTTTATTTCCAAAACGTTAATTTAAAAAGCTTTTCTAAATTCTATATTTACAACGTTTTAATCATGAACTCCCCTTAAATCGAGTCACGGTTCGTGTTGGGACTTTAAAACGAGGTTTTTATTTAAAACTAAAACGTTTATTTAATACGAGATGAGAATTAAATAAATACGGGAAAATAAATAAATGTGATAAAATAAATAAATAAACAAAACTAAAAATAAAATAAATAAATTAAACGAGTCTAGTCCTCAGATAATACCTCAAGATTGTTATTGACAGTCGAAGTCGGTTGATTCCACGAGTTGTGATTTTCGGTGTTTTCAGTGTTTTTTGTAAAATATTTAACTTTTTGGAAATTTTCAATTTTTAGGAAAAAAAATATTTTTCCCAAAAATTTACTCTCTCTCTCTAAAAATAATTTTTTTAGAGAGAGAAGCTCCCAAGACCCTCACCCAAATGCATGGGGATCCGCACCTTTTATAGGCACGGATCCCCGAGGTTGGGCGACGCCCAACCTCTGTTGGGCGCGCGCCCAACGCTGCTGGGCGCTCGCTAGCGATCGTTGGGCGCACGCCCAACGTCTGTTGGATGACGCCCAACGTTCATTGGGCGCTCGCCCAATGGGAGTCGGGTGGCCGCCCCACGAGTGTCGGGCGTGCGTCAAACGCCCGCTGGACGAGCGTTTGGCGCGCCGAGCGCCGTGTCTGGCGTTCATGGGACGCCCATTTGCCAGGGGACGTCGTTAGTTGCCTACTCGCCGACACCCAATCCTTCAGGGCCTTTTCGTGATTTTTATTTTTAAACTAATGGAATCAACCGCTTTAACCGTCTACTATGGGTTTTCGTCATAGGTCCTCCGACTCGGTGTCTACAGTTGCCCCTACTTTTCTATTTTAACAGTGACGTGTGTACTTTTTCGAAAAAACTTTTTTATGAATGCGACACATGCAATGGGAAATATATTAAAGTAAAAGACACATATAGAGTCGGAGAAGAAGTACCTGACCTCCACGTCGTGGGCTTTCAACTTGTCTCCTGTCCTTGCATCGGCTGCGAGCGTTGGTCTCCCCGCGTGATTCCTTGTTCTCGGTCTTCAAGTCGACCATCCAACCCTTGTCTATACATCGACCGCAGGCATATAGCTCTTTCTAGCGACCCTAGTCTAAATCGACCGCAGGTATATAGCTCTTTCTAGCGACCCTAGTCTAAAAATCGACCGCAGGTATGTAGCTCTTTCTAGCGACCCTAATCGAAAAATCGACCGCAGGTATGTAGCTCTTTCTAGCGACCCTAGTCTAAATCGACCGCGGGTAAATAGCTCTTTCTAGCGACCCTAATCTAAATCGACCGCAGGTAAATTGCTCTTCCTAGTGACCATAGTCTTCACATCGACCGCAGGTATGTAGCTCTTTCTAGTGACCCTAGTCTTTACATCGACCGCAGGTATATAGCTCTTTCTAGCGACCCTAGTCTTTACGTCGACCGCAGGTATGTAGCTCTTTCTAGCGACCCTAGTCTTTATCTCGACCGCAGGTATATAGCTCTTTCTAGCGACCCTAGTCTTTACATCGACCGAAGGTATGTAGCTCTTTCTAGCGACCCTAGTCTTCACATCGACCGCAGGTATGTAGCTCTTTCTAGCGACCCTAGTCTTTACATCGATCGCAGGTATATAGCTCTTTCTAGCGACCCTAGTCTTTACGTCGACCGCAGGTATGTAGCTCTTTCTAGCGATCCTAGTCTTTATCTCGACCGCAGGTATGTAGCTCTTTCTAGCGACCCTAGTCTTTATCTCGACCGCGGGTATATAGCTCTTTCTAGCGACCCTAGTCTTTATCTCGACCGTAGGTACTCTTTCGTTTCGCATATCTCAAAATTAGTCATTTGACCCTAATCTCTACATCGATTGTAGGCGTTTTCTTGTATTGCAGATCTCCAAATCGAACATCCGACCCTAATCTATACATCGATCGTAGGCGTCCTTTCGTTTTGCATATCTCCAAATCAACCGTTCGACCCTAATCTCTACATCGATCGCAGGCGTTCTTTGTTGACGATAGCTGGGCTTTATCACTCGTCCGAGAGTTGGAATTGAGACCTCGTCCAAGAGGTTTTGACCTCAGTCACTTTGATATTTGGGCTTTATCACTCGTCCGAGAGTTTTTTACCGCAGTCGCTTTGATATATGGGCTTTATCACTCGTCCGAGAGTTTTTTTTTACCGCAGTCGCTTTGATATTTGGGCTTTATTACTCGTTCGAGAGTTTTTTTTTTACTGCAGTCGCTTTGATATTTGGGCTTTATCACTCGTCCGAGAGTTTTTTAGCGCAGTCGCTTTGATATTTGGACTTTATCACTCGTCCGAGAGTTTGGACTTGGGACCTCGTCTTAGATGTTTCGACCGCAGTCGCTTCTTTTTACCAGGATCGTCTGAGTTTGATCGGAGTTAATGATGCCGTAGACCGTAGTCCGTAGCGGGGCCTGTGCCCATTGATGATGTCGTAGACCAGAATCCGTAGCGAGGCTCGTGCCCATTGATGATGTTGTAGACCGCAGTCCGTAGCGGGGCCTACGCCCATTGATAATACCATAGACCGCAGTCCGTAGCGGGGCCTGTGCCCATTGATAATGCCGTAAACCACAGTCCGTAGCATGGCTTGTGCCCATAGATCGGATTTTAATTCGCTATCGAAGCCTGCCTAGACTTGCACGGATTTCGTGGAGCTATCTGAGTATTTCTGCGTACGGCTTGACTTGAGTCACGCCCATCACCTGGTGAGTATTTTTATGGTATAACCTAGTGTAGTGATATGTATGCACATGATTATGAATGAATGTATATATATTTTTTCCTTCCTTTTTTTTACATCACTTCCATCTTATTTTTCTTTGCAGGGAGGCCTCCATTCCGTTGACCGGAGAGTACAGGAATCACAGCGGGATGCTGACGCTCGGATCGAACGCCGTTATCGGGAGATGGAAGATGAGCGCTCCAGCTGGGAGGAGCGAATCTGGAAAGTCGAATAGAGGAGCCGTGTGGATATAGAGGCCCGACGAGCTGCTGAGGAGAGTTTACGGATTGCGGTAGAGGGCCGTCGGGCTGCCGAGGAGGCCTTAGCCGAGGAGCGGGCACCTTACTTCGGAGGCTTTGATTCGTTTGAGGGCTTTTGGGACTTTGGGATTCCTTCTCATTGATAGTCCCGTCATTGTTTCGGTTTACAACTTTATTAGTACTACCGTGACGTATAGCGGGTATATGTGAAAAAGATATTTGTGTAGGCTTTTTATTTGGTGGTGGGGAAAAGAAATGTATAACTCATGACTTACAATACCATGCATTCAGTCGATCATAATAATTCCAATCATTCTCTTCAAATATATTCATGCCTTTATTTATTTACAAACAACAGAAATACTTAGCCAATTATACATTATTTTTGTAATTGCTCAAGACATAACTACTGTTACCAGGACCCGGCTTTTTTCGGTTTTCAGATCCCAGCGATTTTTCAACTCTCCTTTTATTATCCCGGAATTTTCAAATGAGCGCCCCCTTGGGTTTTCACTCATTGGGATGTCCCTTATTGTTGCATAGATCGCCCTTTGCTGGTTTTCAACCTATCGGGAATTTTTATTTCTCTCTTTTTTTTTACGAAAAGTATTTCTTAAGCCTATCCAGATTGGTAGGTTCGGAGAACTCAATGTCGTCCATAGTAGTTAGTTTCACCGCCCCTTTGCTTAGCATCTTATTCACGAGAAACGGTCCTTCCCAGTTTGGCCTAAACTTGCCCCTAAGGTCAGTGTGCGTCATTCGGATCTGCTTCAGCACCATGTCCCCCTCCTTAATAGGACTAGCCTTAACCTTTTTGTTGAAGGGTCGGGCCATCCTCCTTTGATATAGCTGCACGTGGTAAAGGGCTTCCATCCTTTTCTCGTCTACTAATGCCAGCTGCTCATAGCGCTTCTTCACCCATTCCGCTTCAGGAATCTCAGTTTCTATCGCGACTCTCAGCGATCGCTTCTCAATCTCGATTGGCAGAACTGCTTCTTCCCCATACACTAAGGAGAACGACGTTACCCCAGTAGATGTTCTAATAGTCGTGTGATAGGCCCACAAAGCAAGTGGAAGCTGCTCGTGTCAATTCCGATGTGACTCCATGGTTTTTACGAGAATCCTCTTAAGGTTCTTATTAGCCGCCTCCACTACCCCATTAGCTTGCGGGCGGTATGGTGAAGATCTATGATGCTCAATACCGTGTTCCTGGAAGAGACTTTTTATTTCTCCCTGAAACTGAACCCCATTATCCGTGATCAAGTGGTGAGGCACCCCGAACCTGGTGATTAGATGCTTTTCGATAAACTTCCTCATCTGCTTAGATCCCAACTTACTAAATGATTCTGCCTCGACCCACTTGGTGAAGTAATCAATTAGGCCTCACCTCGATAATGATATCAATGCCCCTAGTTGCAAACGGCCAAATGGGTGCCAACACGTGCAGTTCCATAGCTGGCAGGTGATTATAATCCCCATGGATTTGACAATCATGGTATTTCTTCGTATATTCGTTGCAATCTCTTTCCATGGTGAGCCAATAGAAGCCTTGCCTTACGATTTTCTTTGCTAACACTGCTCCTCCCATATGGGCTCTACAAATTCCCGAGTGTACTGACTCCATTGCTTCACGGGCTTCTCCCTCGTCCAAACATCTCAATTGTAACCCATCGGTGCGCCTTTTGTAAAGCAAATCATTGTGGATGACAAATTGATGGGCTAACCTTCTGATCACGACCCGATCCCTAAGTTTTGATTCTGCTGGATAAGTTCCACTTTTCGTGAAGTTCACGATGTCGAAATACCAAGGCTTTCCATCCACTCCTAACAACATTACATCTTCGTAGCATGGTTTGTGGGACCTCCTCAATACCAGAGGCTTCGAGGTGAGGTTCCGTGGATTATCCCATACTGACACCAACGTGGCCAAAGCATCTGCCGTTTGGTTCTGCGCTCGAGGAATATGATAAAAGCGTCACTCACTGAACCTTTGTGTCAATCCCCCTAGCTTATCTAGGTACGGGCGCAACCTTTCTTCCCTTACTTCCCAATTTCCCTGGGCTTATTCGATAATCAGCTTTGAGCAGCCCCAGATTTCAACATACGATGCTCCGAGCGCTGCTAACGATTCTAACCCGTAGATGCACACTTCATACTCGGCCATATTATTAGTGAGAGGGAACGGAAACTTCTTTGCCACTGGGATCCTTTCCCCTTTCGGTGAGATAAGTAACACTCCTACCACCGCTCCATTCGAGTTAACCGCTCCATCAAAGAACATTTTCCACGGCATAACTTCTATTGCGTTCAGGTGCTCGTCGGGAAAATCATAGTTTATCTCCTCTTCTTCCGCACTTAGAGGCTGACTGGCCAGAAATTCTTCTACGGCTCTCCCCTTGATAACCTTCTTCGTTACATATTCGATGTCGAATTCGGACAAAAACAACAACCATCGGGCCAGCTTCCCCATTAAGGATGGAGTTCGGTATAGATACTTCACGGGATCCATCCGGGAAATAATGATCACTTTGTAAGATTGAAAATAGTGCCACAACTTCTTTGTTAGCCATACGACTGTCACGCACGTCTTTTCGATCATATTGTACTTAAGCTCGTATTCTAGGAACTTCTTACTCAGATAATACACCGCATGCTCCACACTGGTGTCCCCTTCTTGGGCCAACATTGCTCCAATGGATCGCTCCTCGATCGCTATATATAGGAGAAGTGGTTTTCCGAGTTTAGGCAGTCTCAAAACCGGTGGATTAGTCAGACAGGTCCGGATGCTCTCCAACGCTTGCTGGCGCTTGTCGTTCCAAATCGTGGGTTGATCTTTCCGTAGCAGCTTAAAGATTGGTTCGCAGATTGTGGTGAGTCGTGCTATGAATCGACTGATATACTGAACCTGCCCCAGGAACCCTCTTACTTCTTTCTCATTCTTCGGTGCTGGCATTTCCTGTATGGCCTTCACTTTATCGGGATCCACCTCGATCCCCTTGTTACTGATTATATAGCCTAGGATCTTCCCCGATGAAACACCAAAGAAGCATTTCTTCGGGTTCAAGCTTAGCTTGAATTCTGCGATTCGGGCCAAAAACTTCTCAAGTGCCACGAAATGCCCCTCTCTTGTATCTGATTCAACCATCATATCATCCACATAGGCCTTCACCTCTTTGTGTATCATATCATGGAACAGTGCCGTAGCCATTCGCTGATAAGTTGCCCCGGCAGTTTTCAAACCAAACGGCATAACTCTATAGCAGTACGTCCCCCATTCAGTAGTGAACGAGGTCTTTGCTTTGTGCTTCTCGGCCATCTGAACTTGCATGTATCCCATGAAACCATCCACATTCATATGCAAGATGCTTGATGCTGCACTATCAATCAATACGTCGATGTGAGGCAATGCAAACTCATCTTTGGGGCAAGCCTTGTTGAGATCCCTGTAATCGATGCACATTCGCACTTTGTTGTCTTTCTTTGCGATTGGCACTACATTTTCCACCCACGACGGATAGTCGATTACTTTGATAAAACCTGCCTCAAGCTGTTTCTTCACTTCTTCTCTGATCTTATCTGCCCATTCCGGCCTCACGCGTCAGAGTTTTTTGCTTTACGGGCTTAGCATCGGGGTATGTTGGAATACGGTGAGCTACGATGGATTTATCGATTCCAGGCATGTCTTCGTACGTCTAAGCAAACACTATTTCGTATTTTTTAATTATTCTCTCAAATTCTTTCCTCTCTTCAGTAGTTAATTCTTGAGCAATTTGTATAAGTTTAGGATTTTCATCCGTGCCAAGATTGAAAGTTGACATTTCTATTGTATTGATTTCAAATGTAGGCATGTTATATGAATGAGAATGCATGGAATGATCAGAATCAACATCAAGCAAGTAAGCAAAATCAGAATTCATTTCATTGATAGTATTGGCGAGTACATCGTCAGATTCAAACAAAGTGGTAATATAGTTGTCATCATTAAGGTTCTCGGGGTTCTCATGGGCCTTGGAGGTGCTTGGTTCATCCACCGCTCCCCCGGTTGCCTATGTAATGATAACCTGCTCCTCAGCATTCAGGTCGAGCATCACGACCTCCTCTATGGAGCAGTTTGCCTTTCCTTTGCCCCAGTCGGTAACATCATTGAAGATCTCAAATCTCGGCAGAATCTTTCCCTCGGTCACTTGGCCCGACCTCGTCATTACCGTAATTTCCGGCTCATCATCAGACTCATCCCAGATATTGATTGGAGCTCTCTGATTGATACCTTCCTCGTCCGAGGAACTTCCCCAGATATCCACGACCATCAGATCCATCACGTGGGGGACGTTTGGATTTACGTAGGAAGGGTCCGATGATCCATACCGAGCCCAGCCTATCAGTTCATCATAATCCTTCAAGAACACCATACTCAACCTCTTTGCCACAAGTGGGATAGCACCCTTTCGAATGCACATAAGTTGCTCTTGATCGCTCAAGGTGATCTGACACGAGGCATACTTGAACCTCCATCTTCTTGTGTAATCTGTGAATGCTTCCTCGGGAAACTGCTTGATCCTTTCTAAATCCCCCAACGTCCCTGTCCACGGAATGTATGTCTCATATCTCCGTACAAAAGACTCCATAAGGGATCCCCAATCCCCTTTTTTCTTCCTCGGGAGCATTCGGTGCCACGTCAAAGCTTCCCTTGTGAGTGTCTTTGGGAAATGCTGAATCAACTCGTTTTGATAGAGTCCTGCGTCATACATGTAGGCACGGAAACAGTTTATGTGATCGATGGGGTTCTCATCTCCCTTGTACTTAGCCATGGTTAATACCGCCTCCGGTGTCTCCTCATCGGGTGACTCAGGCATTTCTTCCGGATGTCCCCATGCGGTGTGTTTCTTGATGAATCTCTTACTCGTTTCAGCCCAATTCACCTTAACATTCATCGGAAGAGACATATACCACACCAGTGATTCTCCTGCCAACGAGTTGCAAAACAAACTCGTAATTTCCTTTTCTTTGAAGCCTAGGAGACCCATTGCGGAAAGATAAAAATTCAAGTGTTCCATGGGGTCCTTGCCTTCATTATACTTGCTGACCGTTGGCAACGGGCATTTGATAGGCCCAATTTGCATCGCGCTATGTTTCACCGTCTGTGCTTTGGCTTTTCGATACTTCATCAAAAACAAGCTTGACATCAGTGACCAATCATGCTTAGTCGATTCCGGTAGCAACTGAAACCATCTAAAAGGTTCGCCCACTAGCGATAGATAGAACCACGGAGCGACATCTTCCACCTCATGTGGCTCTCTAAACATAGTGTGCACATATCCGAACAAATGGGCTTCGGGATCTTCTACCCCAGTGAACAAACTCAACATAGGCCTGGCCCTCTCAGATGATACCTCTTCGGATTTTCCTTCGTCATTTATCACTTCCTCTTTTAGTCCTTCTCCTAAGACGGATACATGCAATCCATTTTCCACATTTAACTTGTCTTCGGAACTCAAAAGCTCTTCCTTAAATTCACAGAATGATTCCACCACAAAGCTCTCCTCCAACCCAGATCCAATTGCACTCACCCTATGATAGGCGATGGATTGCGCTTAGGGGGAGGGCTTGGTGACGATGGGTCGACTATTTTCTTTTTATCAATCAGATCTTGGATCTCATGCTTTAGCCTCTCACAATTTTCAATGGTGTGCCCGTAGTTACTATGGAACTCACAATACCCATTGGTTATCATCCGTGGTGTGGGTCATGTCTTGTTTTTGGGAGTAAGAGCTTTCAGTAACTCCTTTTTCTGCAATCGTTCGAAAACTTTTGCATAAGTCTGATTAAACTGGGTGAACTGCCTTTTCTTGATAGCATTTAGTTCAAGCACCTTTCCTGCGGTAGGTTCTATATTAGTACTTGGCCCTCCGACACTATACCCCGACTTCGTCCATTTAGTATAAGCTCTTTTCGGCTCTCCATCCCCCTCAACTGTCAAAGCGTAGCTATACATCTGATTAAAATCGGTGAAAGGCATACACCGCAGCTCATTCCTAACATATGGCAAAGTATTGCCAATTACCACCCGGATCTGATCCTACTCCGAAGGCTTCTGTTTCATAACTGCCGCCTTAGCTCTCCACCTACTCACAAAGTCAGACAAGGACTCCCCAACCTCCTGCTTAGTGCTCTCTAGCTCCCTCAAAGTAACCTCAAACATAGCGTTGAAGCTATATTGGATGATGAATGCCTTCGCCAGTTCTTTCCAATCTCTCTTTGTTCCCAGCGGCAATGCCTGAAACCATGTGAGGGCAGCTCCTTCCAGATAAACATTGAACAGCCTTAGGATCTGTTCCTCAGCCAGAATTGTGTGCTTCATTACCACCACGTATTGGTTCACATGGGCGATAGGATCCTCAGTTCCATCAAACTTCTTCATGTCAGGGAGTCCGAACTCCACGCGGGTCTTACACTTCCTGTGTGATGGGTGGCTTCCATTCCTCTCCATTTGATTTCTCTTTTCCAAACTGCTTGTTATGCAATCCTGATAGTCACCTCCAAAATGGGAACCGGTGTTCACAATGTTCCCAGCTGGTTTACTACCACTTTTGTTACCCTTCATTATAAGCTCAGCCAGTTGGACCGACATTGCCGCTAGTTGACCGTTAATGTTCTGCATAGAATTCTCCAATTCAGCCACTTTTTCATTAGTCGCAGACATACTAACCGAAGACTGAACGGACTCGAACGAAGATGATTCAGAAGCCACAACTGCCGACTGCGATGGTTCGGAACTGACAATCTGTAACTGGTCGAACTGTCTGGCTAGCCGACTACTCTCACGGAACCACAATCGCTTAATGATGATGTCTGCGTGAGCGATACCCATTAGTATATATGCATGATTTTATATGCATGATTCGTGGTGTGTGCGTTTATTATATACGGATATATAAGATAAGAAGAACAAACGTTAGTCTAATTACACGTATCACAACATCTCTCTTCCACCCTTATTCCTCCACACACTCGATGGTCCAAGTCTCTTTCCTAGGATTTTGGTTTGGGGCTCACATTGCAGTCCAGGGGACGCGTGATGCCGTCGATTATTGCGGAAAAATAAATCATTCATCAAACAATACAATTCGTTTTAACGTATCAGCGTTCAGTGACTAAGATATCGACCAAACGGATTGTCCTTTCGAATAACTCGTCTTTTGTTATTTCGCGAGACGCATTAGTTTGGGTTTTGACACCCTTTGAGCGCATCTCGGATTTAGACGTGGTACGAGTTATTCTTTTGGTCCAATCGTTTGTTATTGACAATGATTCGTCCCCTTTTATTCGCGTGGGTTCATGTCTCGATTTTTGGATTATGACGGGATCTTTTGGATCTATCGAGAGACGTAACCATGTGTTTATTTAGTGACGACATCACTTTTGGATTTTATTTTAGGGAACGGACTCACCGCGTAACGTGTTTGTTTCTAGCGTCAAAATCTGCTTGCTCGTTTTAGCTACGTGAAAAGACGGCGAGTCTTATTCGAGCGCATGATAATCTTTCGGCTAGTTACAACTCTTTATTTCTTCCAATTTTCGGGATATATCATCCTAGCATGGTTATAGAAAATCAACGTTTCGTTTAATCGCATGCTTATTCGAAGCAGGGATATTACCGTTCTTTTTTATTTAGGCACGAACTAAGCAAACACGTAGATCGGGCCATATTTCTTGTAGTTTTGATAATGGTCGAAATGATCAAGCCATTAATCAAACCCACAGTCTCATCCATATGGTGCAATTATGCGGTTTTTTAGCTCAATTCGGCTTCGTGATTTTTAAACGGCGTATATACCAGTTCAAGGCATGTATTTAACGACGTTGGTTCATTTTCTTTAACTACTCTCGAGATTGACATATATCGTAGATACGGAATGATTTTGGTCGTTTTTATTTTCTTTTATTCTTTAGTCACTTTTGCTGATACGTCCATTTCTCCTTAGAATAACGCAATGTGTAACGTAAGAGCTCATTTTTTATTTAGAAGGGACGGGCCATGTTTATGAAACTCTTTACGTTACAACAGGGTCGTTCAAAAAAGAAATGTTCTTCGTTTTCGTTTTGTCATAATCTCGCTTTATCCCAACGTATTTAAAGAATATGAATAACGGCTATCGTTAATATAGTCTTTTGAATCGAGATATAACTATCCTTAATACCGAACCGATTTGTACTAATACGTGCTTCCGTCACAACGTATTTCCTGAACATGTGTCTTCTTCGGGACACGGAAAGGGACCAGGCGGGTCGCACAAGTTCATTCATACGAGATGACTAAGTCGTCTTTAGTTCAAATCGTTTCGGTGTTTTGGGGTAGTTTATATATCGGTTTAAGAGTATATATTAACGTATCGTTTCATTTTCTTTACATATTTTAGGATTAGACACGTATCATGGCAATTTGAAAACACGAATTGATTCATTCATCACATCAAAAATAGTAACGGGTAATCCTATGGCAACTTCTAAGGCTACTATATGCTGACACGGCTGATCGCGGGACCTCACAGGACTGCACAAATTCGCCCCTAACGAATGGATGGGGACCCTTTGGCGCCTTACTGCAAGGGAGAACTTACACTAGCCTCTTTCGAGCGACGAATGGACTCTCAATAGAGGTTTCGCGGAAGTTACCCAAAAGGTTTGCAATAATGCTTATGAATGCATACGAAAAGAAATAATACGATCTGTCCCCGTTATGGGCTTAATACACGCCTTCCGGAATCAAATTTCTCGCTTCCCCAGCAGAGTCGCCACTTGTAGGTACCGCGGCCTCACCCGGGCGAACCGGGGGGTGGACACCGTTGATGACAAATGCTGCGATTGGCGCCGAAAGCAACCAATCGTAAAATCAAGCTGCTCGACAGGGCCGGAGCTCGGAGTATGGAAGAGTCGCCACCCACGAATGGGAAATGGACACCGATCCCTTGCGGGAGACCGGTGAGGGTTCGGGAAGCTTAGGTACAAGCCGAGAAGGCTAGCTCCTTTCCGGAGAAAGGCTACTAGGCATCCCGACATCGCCCGGTTATGAACCACCGGCCTCCTACTTAGCATGTTAGGCGCTAACGGACTAATCGCATATTTCTTTAAGTTTAAAATTCATTTGAAACCTTTTCTTTCTTGTTTTGAAAGCCGTTTTGAGCATATTATTGAAAGCCATATTAGTAAAGAATCACCCATTTTACATGAATTAAGATATGTAGAAGAAAGAGGGAGATAAAAGGAAGAATTGATTTATTTGCGACGTGAATTGTGTCTTAGGCCATACATTCAATCTAAACTAATCTCACTCCCCGAAAAGAAGGTTTATTTACATGGTTCGTACCTTAATCGCCGTTGGAACGATTTAGATACGTTTCAAAACCCCGTTAATTTACATGCTTTTTACTCGAATCGCCGTTGGAACGACTCGAGCGTTTGAAAACGTTGAACAATAAGTTTTAACCGAAAATGTGATTAAGCATACAAGTCAATTTATTTTTGTACAAAACCATTTAGATAGAAAAACAATTCAAAACTCTATTATTTACAAATAAAGAATGATTTTAATTACAAGGTTCGCTTAATCCGTCGTTGGAACGGGTTAAGGTTTCAAAACGTGATATTTTAGAAGTCGTTTTAAAAATGGTAACGAACCGAAAACCTTTTATTTACATTAGGAACCTCTAGAAACCTTTAGTTTAAGTAACCAAATTGAAATCTCTTTTTGTGGTTTATTTTCCCCTTTTTCACTCAATTGATCCTTTACTTGAATATGATTACAATAATTAACAAATTAAACCCAACCAAATATATTTGAAATATATACATATAGAAAGTCCAAAATAAGAGTAAATATACATATACATATACATTTTGGTTAAAAATAATAGTTATATCTATAGATTAAAAATAAGGAAGCAAAGGAATAACATGTAGTATAGTTGTTGATAAGTAAAAATAATAATGAAAACAAGGCTTTAATTAAAAACAAGTAAAACAATGAACAAGGTTCATAAAGAATAAGAAAATAACTCTTAAATCCCAAAATAACTATTATAATAAATATATAGAAAATAACCCTCCCCAAATATACATTAAACATCAAAATAACATTTAATTATCCCCAAAACGTTTACTAATTAATTACCCCAAAATACCCAAGTAAATAATCCCCTAAAATAATACCCAATATAGTTTAAATGAATTAAAAGAAAACATATACATATAGTTTTGCAAAATCAAATTAATGAAAAGGATACCCAAATGTACAAAATAAGTAAATACATAATAAATAATTATTAGTTAGATACCCAAAAATAATTTTATTAAATATATTACATAGTTACATACATATATATACAAGAATAAATGTCAAAAAAGATGAGAAAAATGTTGAAAAATGGGTTTTTTTTAAGTTCCAGCAGCTTTACCGACGGAGAATCCGTCCTAAACTGGTTTTAGTGACAGAAAAGATAAAATATCAGAAACAGTCCCCCAACTTTCCAGATTTATTAAAATACTTTAGATCTAATCTATTCTATCATTTTGGTCCCTGAACTACCCAAATCGGGTCATAGTCTATAACGGAGTATCCCAAAACGATGTTTTATTTCCAAAACATTTCCAAAAAAGATGAGAAAAATGTTGAAAATGGGTTTTTTTTAAGTTCCAGCAGCTTTACCGACGGAGAATCCGTCCTAAACTGGTTTTAGTGACAGAAAAGACAAAATATCAGAAACAGTCCCCCAACTTTCCAGATTTATTAAAATACTTTAGATCTAATCTATTATATCATTTTGGTCCCTGAACTACCCAAATCGGGTCATAGTCTATAACGGAGTATCCCAAAACGATGTTTTATTTCCAAAACGTTAATTTAAAAAGCTTTTCTAAATTCTATATTTACAACGTTTTAATCCCGAACTCCCCTTAAATCGGGTCACGGTTCGTGTTGGGACTTTAATACGAGGTTTTTATTTAAAACTAAAACGTTTATTTAATACGAGATGGGAATTAAATAAATAACGGGAAAATAAATAAATGTGATAAAATAAATAAATAAACAAAACTAAAAATAAAATAAATAAATTAAACGAGTCTAGTCCTCAGATAATACCTCAAGATTGGTATTGACAGTCGAAGTCGGTTGATTCCACGATTTGTGATTTTCGGTGTTTTCGGTGTTTTTTGTAAAATATTTAACTTTTTGGGAATTTTCAATTTTTAGGGAAAAAAATATTTTTCCCAAAAATTTACTTTCTCTCTCTAAAAATAATTTTTTTTAGAGAGAGAAGCTCCCAAGACCCTCACCCAAATGCATGGGGATCCGTACCTTTTATAGGTAGGGATCCCCGAGGTTGGGCGCGCCCACCGCTGCTGGGCGCTCGCCCAGCAATCGTTGGGCGCGCACGCACGCCCAACGCTGTTGGGCGCTCGCCAGCGATCGTTGGGCGCACGCCCAATGTCTGTTGGACGACGCCCAACGTTTGTTGGACGACGCCGAACGTTCGTTGGGCGCTCGCCCAATGGGAGTCGGGTGGCCGCCCCACGAGTGTCGGGCGTGCGTCAAACGCCCGCTGGATGAGCGTTTGGCGCACCGAGCACCGTGTCTGGCGTTCGTGGGACGCCTATTTGCCAAGGGACGCCATTAGTTGCCTACTCACCGACACCCAATCCTTCAGGACCTTTTTGTGATTTTTATTTTTAAACTAATGGAATCAACCGCTTTAACCGTCTATTATGGGTTTTCGTCACAGGTCCTCCGACTCGATGTCTACACCTGTCCATTATTAAAAGATTGTGGTAAGGCATAAAAGCTATATTCACTTACCTTGGGTATCAATGACTTGATCCATGGAACAGACTTCATAGGGAAAGACTGTTTGCATTGGCCTTGTTGGCAAATATCATGTATGATGCAATGTCTCTTTTTGGAATTCTTAGTTCATCTTGGAATCAACTTAATAATTCCTTCACGTTGGTCTCTGACTCTAGAATGAACTTAGTCAAAGGATAAAACCGAGTAAATATTATATGTCAAACAAATTCATAATTGAATTTTATTCATGCTTGTGTTAATAATACCACATATAATGGTCATAACCATAAAGATTACTACTGCATATAAATATCATAATGAATTCTTAATAAATAACCATAATGAGAATGGTTTAAGAACAATGTCCTTTTGTATTTCAATGCACATTAATATCCAAGATAGCATATTTATTTTAAACATCATAAAAGTTATGACATTCTATATTGGGTAAGATATCTTACATAGTTGCTATTTACTTGCAATTAATATTGTGCATCCATGTATTAATGACATTCAGAGATCATCAAGGCCTCATTTGAATGAGGTGTAATTAAAGTAAGGTAAGTGATGATTTAATAATGTAGTTATATATAAAATTACTCTTATATCATTTCATTTGTATAAATAAAATAAAATACAAAGGGTAATTTTGGAAGAAAAATACATGTACCATGATTCTCCTCCAATTCGGGGTGTAAGAAAAATTACTAAATTCACCCTCACCTACCTTCATATACAATCATCCAAACAATCTTTAAGGAATTCTCATGTATATCCTAAGAACTTTGCATAAATTAATGTTCTGATCCGAAACTGACACTTGCACTATTTTGTAGTTAGCTCAGGACATGAAAGTTTTATTTATCCAATTTGGTAATTCATCAGCCCATAATGGCCTTAATAGTTAGGGACAATTACATGATAATCATAAATAGACTCAATATTTTCAAGTCTCTTATGTTGGTAAAAGAAATTCTAACAATGTTAGATAAACAGTTTTTATATGAATAAACACATCCCTGTAAAAAAGGGGATGAAATAACTGTTTGACAAAACAATATTAAAAAATATGAATTTCTGATATTAAAAGTACTATATATTAGGGGTGGGCACGGTTCGGTTAACCGGTCCATTAGGTAAAAAAATTAACCGAACCGTTATCAACGGTTTTTTAACCATCCAAACCGAAACCGGTCCATATCAATCGGTTAACCATACAACCGGTTAACCATTAATTTCGGTTAGGTTTTTCGGTTAACGGTTTTTAACCAATTCTCACCAGTTAACAAAAAATCAACGGTTAACCATAATTTTTACCCAAACCTAAATTTTTAAACAATATTAAAATACACATTTCAAAAATTCAAACGAAACGAATTCATATAAAAGTTCAAATTCAAACATAAGTACCGAACTAAAAAACAATCCATCAAATTTACATTTAAAACAAAAAGAAATGTAAATAATATTTCGTCAAAGTGCTTATTACAACATTAATCCATTAAGTTTACATTCAAGTATAATCTATGTTATATATTTATATTAATATAGGTTATAATCTATGTTAAAGACTTTTTTTTAATCTTATAATCTATGTTATATAATTATATATTAATTTTTTAAAAAAAAAATTGGTTATATTTATTAAACGGTTCGTTTAACCATTAACCGCAGTTTTTGACACTCTAACCCGAAACCGAAACCGGTACCTATATATTTTTTTAACCATTAAGAAAACCACCGGTTCGATTAACCGCTTTTTTCGGTTCGGATTACCGATTTTCGGTTCGGTTACCGGTTTGATCGGTTTTTTTGCCCACCCCTACTATATATGAGAAAAGCCATACATAGATGATGGTGAATAGATGATGGTGAATTGTACCCTAAAAAACCAAATATGATTTTCTTTGTAATTTTTTCTAATAATTATATGCATGTTCACTCAAAAGACTGATCATACCTAAATGATCTGTAATTACACGAGCCTTTTTTATGACATTTTAATATCAAATGACAAAATCACCTTGAATGGATGGATTTTTTTTGTAAATCCCAAGATTATGGGTCTTATACATGCATTTTGTACTAATTCAATGATAATATCATATTACACTTGTCATGCATAAAAATATGAGGGTATAGTAAGCATGCAAGATTTCATGAAAGATTTGTGTCTATGACTTCATCTTTCACAGTTTATTAGATTTATCATAATAACATGTATCGATATTCATAGCACTTCATAAGGGTGAGAAATCTCAAATTTCTTTAATTAAAAATGGAGCAAGAAAGGGGAGGAAACTTATATCGTTTATCATAAAATTCCAGATTTAATGTACAAAACTCTTTCCCACCAATCTATAGAGAATCCTATCTTTGGATAGATTTGTTTGTACTGATTGAGCCAAGGTTTGAGATCGAGATTTCTATTCCGTTGACTCCATTATTTTGTTCTTTGTGAAACTCTATACAATCAAGATTTTGTGATCTTCTGTTTGCTAGAGATCCACGCTCATCGCACCAATTGATAACTCAGGGAAAAAACCTTGATCGGAGCACTTCCCTGTGAGGCACCGTTGGGATCGGCCGGGGACACTCCGATGCCAAAGTCAGTAATATTTCTGAGAATAAACTGTAAGCACAAAAGTAGAGAATCAGTAAGTGTACCTTTGATCCTAGGAAGCTGGAGTATTTATATAGGTTTTTATAACCTTCAACATTAATGGGGAAGCAGGTGAAGAGTCGTGTCATTACTCATCTTTGATTGCTATCAATTCTCCATTAATCCCAGCATTTATCATTGAAACCCTCAGAGTTGAGATATTCGAACAGTCAAGTCTTTATTCCCCTTTAATGGCTATTAATTGCCATTTAATTGTATTTATTCCCATTCATGGATGGTAATAAAGGCGCCTTTTGGTATTCTTAGATCCGTCAAGGCATATGTACGCTCTCCTTGAGAGCTATGGCGGGTCTCCACTACTCGCTCTCATCGGGCGTATCTCGTTATGGCGTATCTCGCCATGGTCCACGTGGTGTGGCATAATGCTAGAAACTCCTTCATTTTCTTCATTATTTGCATATTCACCCCTGCATTAATCCTGCAATAATTGTCATTAATTCCATATTAATCATGCATAAATATCTCTTTTAGAAGGAATAATGGTTTGACATTATTTCTATTAATTTTCCCTTATTCCTTATTCAAGAATAATTTGGGTTGTTATCACATTACATTGCATTACAACGTACCAAACGGACCCTAAGTAAAGCAACAAGCCATTGTAACTCACATGAAGTGGAAGCCATGATGCAATATTCAGCTTGTGAGCAAGATCGAAAGATAGTATTCTGTTTCTTAGAACACCAAGAGATAAATGCATTGCCAAGAAAAATGGCATACCTATGATGGAACTGCGTGAATTAGGACATGAAGTCATGTCTGAATCGGAGAATGCTTGAATAGTGAGCTTATTATCTACTACAAAGAATAAGCATGATCCTGATGAACCTTTGAGGTAACGCAATACTCTGTAAGCCCTTGATAAATCATCTAATGTCGGGTTGGCTAAATGTTGAGACAAGCGATTTCTGGTCTTGTATGTGTAACATATAGTAACACGCTATTAATTGTTTATAGGATGAAATATTTGAAAGAGACTTAGCATTTTGGATGGTTTGTGATGAGGTAGAGCATGTGTTTTAGAAGGTTGGCAATCAATAACCAGAATCACTTAGTAACTCATGTAGGTACTTGCGTTGGCACATATGATGCACTATCTTTTTTTGAGCAAATTCAAATATTAAGAAGTGGTGGAGAGCTCTCATATCCTTAATGCCAAATAATTCATGTAAGCAATGCCTTCATCCTCTTTATAGTTATATCATTGTTACCTGCTATTATAACATCATCCACATAAATGAGTAATACTCTATGTCTATTCCTTCCCTGTTGATAAAAAGTGATGGATCTGCCATTGTCTGTTTGAAACCTGCCTATTTGATTTCATTGCTTGACTTTATATTCCATCGTCTTCATGTATGCCTTACGCCACATAGTCATTTTCCGAGTCTCCAAACAACTTTGGGATTGCTAGTTGTAATTCCATGTGGCACAACCATGTATACCTCTTCTCATTGGTCACCATGGAGGTATGCATTGTTAATGCCAATTTGTTCAACTTGCCAATTTTGTGCTACAACTCTTGCTAATAATGTTCTCATCGTTGTGAACTTCGCAACTGGGGCAAAGGTAGTTGTGAAGTCAATCCCTTCAATTTGTGCAAATCCCTTAGCTACAAGCCTTGCGTTGGACCTATCTTCTAAGCCACTACTCTTGTATTTGATTGGAAACACCCATTTACAACATATATGTATCTTTCCTATAGGAAAATTTGTTAGTTCCCATGGGTTATTATCTTCTAGAGCTAAGAGCTCTTACTGCATTACTAATTGCCATTTTGGATACTTTGCTACTTGATGATTTTGAGTTTTGTGTTACATGAGATGTTTATGGAGAATATTTTCTTAGCTGGTGTTAAAGAGTCATATTTAGGTAATGTGAAATGACATGGTTTAGATTTTACGGTGAGGTATTGGTGACTATAACATGATTTACCTCTTGGATTTTATACGTGATTAAAACATGCAGAATTAAAATCTAGTCACCAAACTTGGATCCCCAGGATCACATCTAAGAAAAGGATAGAAATTAATTACCTTGCACCTTGCATTGAAAGATGTTCCCTTTGAACCGATTCCATTCGAAGCAAAGTGAGATCAGGGACCACAACTAGCAGTCCCCTCTATGTTTACACATGCGAGAACACTGTCGAAATATTCTTTTGCTAGTACGAAGAACAAAACTAGCTTCCTCCTCCTTTGTCTTGGCCATGGTTATCAAAACCGGACCGGTCAAAGAACCGGAAAGGATAAAGGGTCAAGGGTTAGAGGTTCAATCGGGGTTTAACCGAGGTTCAACTGGTATTAAAAAAATTATGTAAAAAATAATATTTTATCCATATTTTAACTTATAAAAATTATATAAATAAAATTAAAAATATTGAATTTATAAATCCAATCATGAATTAAAAATATAATAAAAATTCAATTTATAAAAAGACTAAAAAATATAAATTACATATTTTTTAAAACTATAACATATAAGTATAATAAAATAGTTATTATACAATTTTTTAGAGTTTTAAATTTTATTTTATGAAATATTTAAATATTAATAAAATATTATGAGTATTGAAATGATAAAATAATATTTGTATAATATTTATAGAAATATAAAAAATTTGATAAATAAAAAGAAATAATAATTTTGATTCAAAAAAAAAGAAATAATAATAATAAATAAAATTTTAAATATTTACTTTCTATAATGATTATATATATATCTATATTGTTAAAATTAAATAAAAGTTAATAAATGGTCTAGTGGTTAAGTAGTCATTTCTTATTTAAAGGTCATGTGTTCGAATCCTTGAAAAAACAATTTTTTTATTTTTTATTTTTTTGGTAGAAACAGGAAAGAAAACAAACCAACACCGAGACAAAAGCTAACCTGGGATCAGTCTAGGAAAGCTAACCCCAACTCTGTCCTCTAAAAGGAGAGAAGAACGATAGATAGGAGGATCAGAAAGGGTGGAAACACCTAACATCCCCTCGTGCCCAGCCGCCGCTAAGCGATCCGCAATTCGATTTTGTTCTCTGTAGATGTGGCTGAACTCTAAGGACTCAAAGGAGGAGCCAAGACTTCTTATTACTTTGATAAGGTTCTGGCTACTAAGACAAAAAGCATGATTATTAGAGATCATACTAATAGCCTCCATATTATCAGACTCGACAGCAAGCCTTTTAATACCCAGCTTTCTGACAAGCTTGACTCCAGAAAGAATACCCCAAAGTTCCGCTGAAAAGGATGAGCCCAAAACCAGGTTATGGGTGAATCCAGACAACCAGGCACCTCCCGCGTCCCTGAGCACGCCTCCAGCCGCGATCTTTCCATTGTTGAGACAGGAGCCATCCGTGTTCAACTTAACCACCCCCATCCTTCGGCCTACACCACCCAACGAGTTGAACCTCTTTATTCTAGGTAGAATTGGCAAGGGGGTCCCCTTTGAAGCTCCCCATAATGGTAAGGAGCTTTTTAGAGAAGAACTCGGGTAAGTTCTGAATAAAAACAGTATTCTCACCAAAGATCTTCTCGTTTCTCCACTTCCAAAGGTGGTGGCAGATAATAGCAAATAAAATGTCTCCCTGCTCCATGCTAGCCATTAACCTACCTTTAACCCCATTGGAGAACCAGTCATTCTCAGGGTAGGCAAAGAAGGAGGGGAGAATGTGGTGCGGAAGAACTTTCTGCCAAACCTCCTTACTCTTAGGGTAGTCCCTAAGGGCATGGCACAAAGATTCAACTTGGCCTCTCCATCTACTGCAAGCACCTGAATCCGCCAAGTGACGTCTATGTCTATCCGAATTAGTCAGCAACCTGTCCTTGACTCCAAGCCACAGGAAGCTCCTCATTCGGTAAGGGATTTTTAGAGCCCAAATGGATTTCCAAGTGTCCGAAAGAGGGTCGAATCTGTCAAGAGTAAAAGCTTCAAAGGCAGACTTGCAAGAGTAAGCTCCATTTTTTTGTCAGGGCCCAGCAATGCCTATCCTTGTCCTCCTCAAGGTTACTAATCTTCACTCCCCTGATTCTGAGGAGAGAATCAAGGCTCAAGAAGGAATCAAACATAGACCAAATCCAGTCCCCATCAGAGTCCACCACATCGTCAATCCTCCAGTTGCGGAAATTGCTAGGCGGGGGAGAGCAGCAAACCTCTATAAGAGGTTTATCTCCGATCCAGGTGTCATACCAGAAGCTTATGGACTTACCATTACCCACCTCCAGGCCAACCCCCGTGCAGAACTCAGCAAACACAGCACTGAGCCCTTTCCAAAGAAAAGAACAATTGTCAATCCTCTCTTTAGGGCCCCCAAAGATTTTGTCCTTTCGATACTTGCCACAAAGCAATCGAACCCAAAGAGAAGAAGGGTTCTGCCACATTCTCCAGAGGAGCTTCATCAATAAGACCTTATTGTTATCTTTAGCTTGTCTGATGCCAAGACCCCCCTACTTTTAGGCTGGCAGACCTCCTTCCAAGGGACTAGGTGAATCTTCCTACCCTCTCCAGACTCACCCCAAAGAAAACGCCGGTTGATTTTATCAAGCTCATTGAGAACCGGCTCAGGCAACTTACATGCTTGCATGATATGATTGGGAGCTGCGCAGTTGACAGACTGAATTAAGGTTAGACGGCCAGCCAAGGAAAGAGAATTGGCCTTCCAACTAGCACACAACCCATTAGTTTTGTCCAGAGTCTCCTTAAAGGAGGCTTTGGAAACTCTGTCACTATGAAGGGGGATCCCAAGATACTTTCCCAAGGATTGGGTAAGAGGGATACCCGAAAGATCGCTAAGCTTATTACAGAGGCTTCTATCCATGTTCTTAGAGCAAAGCATCCGGGACTTGTGGACATTGATCTTCTGGCCAGAAGCAACGCAAAAGCACTCCAGGATATTCATGACCACACCAATTTGCTCCTCATTCCCTTCCACAAAGATCATCACATCGTCAGCGAAGAACAAGTGGGAAATAGGAGGGCAAAATCTGTTAATGGACACAGGATGGAGACTCCCCTTATTCACAGCTTCTTGAATTAGGTGAGCCAGCCTTTCCATTGCTATCACAAAAAGGAAAGGGCTCATAGGATCTCCTTGACGGATACCCCTAGAAGGAGAAAACTCATCAGACATATCTCCATTGATCAGAACCTGGAAAACAGGAGAAGACATGCAACCTTCAATCAAACTCCTCCAGTTCTCAGGAATACCAGCTTTACTTAAGCTATCCAAAAGAAAGCTCCAGTTTAAACGATCATAAGCTTTCTCCAGATCAAGCTTGAGAGCCACGATCCCTTTCTTACCCTTCCTCATTTTCATGGAATGGACCATCTCCTGGGCAATTACCACATTGTCCATCATTTGCCTACCAGGAACAAAGCTACCTTGATTTTGGCTAATAATCTCAGGAAGGATCCGCCGGATCCTATTCGCCACAATCTTAGTGATAGCTTTGTATAAAACATTACATAGGCTGATCGGCCTCATTTGTAAAAAGGAGGAGGGCTTTTCAACCTTAGGGATCAGAACCAGGAGGGTTTTATTCACCAGGCTAATCTCGTTGGAACCGCGGAAGACTCCAAAGATAAAATTATAGACACCTTCCTTCACCGAGTCCCAGTGTTTATGGTAGAAACTAGCAGGGATACCATCGATCCCTGGAGCTTTAGTAGCTCCAATACTGGTGAAGGCAAGATCAATTTATTTCCGGTCGATAGGATGAAAGGCATCAACAATTACCTCCTCCTCCAGCCTAGGAAAGGTGACCCTAGAGTGGGCTTTGTCCAGATCCACAACTTCCTCTTTAACGAGGTTTTTATAGAACTCAAGAGCAAGGCGATGAATATCTTCTTCCTCATAAATCCAGTCACCATTAGAATCTTTAATAGCATCGTTCTGGTTCCTTTGCCTTCTAATAATAGTAGAAAGGTGGAAGAATCTGGTGTTCCGGTCACCATCCTTAATCCAAGCCTTCCTAGATTTCTGGAACCAAATGAGCTCTTCCTGTCTAAGGACCGCTTCCAACTCGTTCTGGAGAGATCTAAGATGACAATTCATACTGTGGTCAAAACGGTTCTCCAAACAGCGTTGAATGCCTTCCATCCTCCTTAAGAGTTTATTTTTCCTTCGGATAATATGGCCAAAGATGTTTTTATTCCATCCCACCACATTTCTTCTAAACTCCTCAGCAGCAAGGAGAACATTAGAATGGGGTTTCCAATTATCCTTAACAAAGTTCCTGAACTCAGGATGGGTGTCCCAAGCAATAAGGTACCTAAACGGTCTATTCCCTTTGGGCCGATGACCTTTAACCAGCTTAACGAGGATAGGACTATGGTCCGAGTGGCGAAAAGGGAGGTTCAGCACGTTTACCTCAGGAAATCTATAGATCGCCGCTACATTCGCATACACTTTATCCAACCGAACAAACACGTTGTTCCTTTTCCAGGTGAACTTGTGGCCAGCCGCACCAAGGTCCGATAGCCCGCAAAGATCCATATTCTACTTATGGTTAAGGCACCGGTTGATATAATGATTGCCCCCCCCCTTTCTGATCACTCATCCGGGCAATATCATTAAAGTCACTAGCGACCAACCAAGGATCCATCATATTCATACTAATAGAGAACAGGATCTCCCAAAGCCTCTTCCGGTTAGTCAGGATCGGATCAGCATAGACAAAGGACACAAAGAAAGGTTTGTTGCCAGGATAACACACCTTGCTATGAATGAATTGGTTATCAATAGTAATAATATCAATACTTACACGACCTGGCTTCCAAAAAAGCCAGATCCCCCCTGCTCGACCAGTCGCCTCCGACATGACACACTTCCAATTCTTAAACTTTTTAACCACCTCATCTGCTTTATAAGCACTAACCTTGGTTTCAAGAAGAGCAAAACAAGAAGGGTTAAATTGCTTAATAAGATTATTAACATGGATGCGGGTTGTCTTGCTAGCCGCACCTCTAACATTCCAAACAAAGAAGTCCATCAGAAGGAAGACAACTGATCACAGGCACACACCCTAGAGCAGGTATTTATTCGGGGCTCCTGAGAGCCTAGAAGAGGTGCCAGCCGGCCCTCTTTTATCCCAAGAATCCAAAGAACCAAGATTCTTTTTAAGGTTAGCCTTAGGTTTCTTCAAACGAGACTTATTAACTCCTATAGACTTTCCAATTAGGGGGTCTACAAGGGGATTCAGGACACTAACCTCATTAAGCTTTGCTTTCCCTGTCGAGCCAGTGATCTGGGATTTCCCCTTGGCATAAGCTTTGGGATCGAAGAGAGGATTAATAGAGTCACCAAGGATGGTAGCTGGCTCAGCAGATTCCAGGCTTGGCATACTTAACTCCATGTGTTCAGCTGGTAACTCCGAATCCTGACCATCCACAATAGACAGGGCTCCGAATCTAGATCCTGAATCGGAAGCTGAGCCCCTACCAACACCACTCTTAGTATCAGGAGGCCTAGCCTTGATCTCAGGAGCAATTTGGAGAGAGGTCGTCTCCTTGCTGATGTCTGGAACTTGATTCCGAGAAGCATAAGCACGTGGCTTCCTTCGGGCTGACTTTTTGGCCAACATCCATGGCCCAAAATTCTTCTCCTCACCTTTGCTACCTTCATCTCTGCCTATGATAGGCACCACCACCTCCTCGACCACTTTCCTTCTTCTGGGGCAGCCATCATAGGTATGGCCAAACATACCGCATTCATAGCAGATATTGTGAATACCTTCGTATTCAATATAAAAGACCTTATTCTGAGGGAGAATTTAGACAGAAGAGGCTTAGCAAGATCAATGTCAATACAAACCCTGGCAAACTTGCCCCTTTCTACCCCCACGGTAGTCTTGTCAACGTGGTGAACTTTCCCAACCAGGCCACCAATCTTATTCAGAAATCTTTCATTATAGTATTGAATGGGTAGACCTGGGAATCTAACCCAAGTAAGGATCCTATTAACAGAGCAATCATGCGGATTAAAATTTGGTACCCAAGGCCTCAGCGCTAAAACATGATTGGATATGATATAAGGTCCACCATTAATCACTGAATTGTAATCTTCTGCCCTTGTAAATTTTATGACATAATAGTCATTCTCCAGATCCGTGATGGTAACCTTCCCTTTCTTTGCCCATTGGGCCTGGATCCTCTAGGCAAAGTAATTGAAGCTTATCCTTTTCCCAAGAACAGTGACAATTAAGGAGAGTTTCCATTTGGATCTAAGAACCCGCTTGTCTTCCGATGAAAGCCGGATAACAGGACACAAAGGGTCCTCTTGCTCACCATCCTCACTATCTGAGTCAGAAACATCTCCCTCAAAAACCTCCTCGATAATGTCATCCTCAATCATGGGTTCTTCCTTTACCACCCCCATTACCTTGTCTTTCCAGGATAAATTCCCCAGCCCTAATCCAGGGTTACCATGAATACCGGGATTAGACCTAGGAACTGAGATTTTTAGGCAAGCAGCCCCCTGGGCCAAAGCCCCGTTCAACGGGGGAGCCACAAAATCCCCAACATCCTTAAACTCCGTGCCATCCTTCGGGGCCTCGCCTTAGGCATCCACCTTTAGTGCCGGCAACCCCGCGTCACTGCCTACACTCGTAGGAGCGCCAGGCGAAGGCCTACCGCCCTCCCCAGCCGGGGCGATAAAATCCGCAACACACGCCAAGGATCCCGCCCCCCGCTCATGCTCTCCCTCTCCTGCAGCCGGCAGAGAAACAGAGCCAGCGCTCCCGCCTACACCATCAACCAGTCCCAACGCCCCCGAAGCCACGGCCGTAATCTGGCCACACTCCGAGCCACCAAGCCCCGCCCCAGCAACGCCTTCCTCCGGAACAGAAACCCGTTCCCTCGACCTTTCACGGATACGGTCGATACTGAACCGTCTAACCCGCGGAGAAATATCCGCCGATCTCCTAGCCTCCTCCGCCAAGCTTCCATCCGGATCCAGATCCACGCCCAGCCCCTTCGTCGCCACACGAGCCGCCGCCTCCTTCGCAGCCCGGCCGCCCGCTCCTCCCATCGTCACCCTAGACCTAGCCTCCCGTTCCTTCGCCATGAAAAATCGCCAAAAGAATCGCCCGTTTGTTTTTAGGATTTAGGTTTTAAATTCTACTATTAGTTATAGTTAATTTAGTTATAACTAATTGAGAGAGAGAGAGAAAAAAAAATTGAGTTATAAAATTGATCCTGTGTTTTAGAGAGAGAAGAGAGATCTGAAAGAGAGGAGATAGATCTAAAAGAGAGAAAAAGATCTAAAAGAGAGAAATAGATCTGAGAGAGAGAAGATAGATCTCAAAATTCTCCATCTTCATAAAAATTCTTCACCATGACAACAGATCTGAGAGAGAGAAGACAGATCTGAAAAAGAGAAGATAGATCTAAAAGAGAGAGAAAGATCTAAAAGAGAAGAGATAGATCTCAAAACTCTCAATCTTCATAAAAAATTTTCACCATGACAACAGATCTGAGAGAGAGAAGACAGATCTGAAAAAGAGAAGATAGATCTAAAAGAGAGGGAAAGATCTAAAAGAGAAGAGATAGATCTCAAAACTCTCAATCTTCATAAAAATTCTTCACCATGACAACAGATCTGAGAGAGAGAAGACATATCTGAAAAAGAGAAGATAGATCTAAAAGAGAGAGAAAGATCTAAAAGAGAAGAGATAAAAAAACAATTTTTTATTGAGTATTTACTTTTTTATAATGATTATATATATATATCTATATTGTTAAGATTAAATACAAGTTAATAAGTGGTCTAGTGGTTAAGCAGTCATTTCTTATTCAGAGGTCCTGTGTTCGAATACATGGAAAAGCAATTTTTTTTATTGAGTATAAAATGTAACCCGATCAGCCCGGTTACCGCGATCGGTTCAGACGGGTCACGGTTCAACCGACCGGATTAGACGGTTCTGGCCGGTTTTCCAGCATTTAAAAACCGAACCACCTCCGGCCTGGAATGAGAAAAGGGAGCCTGAGGCTTTTCTTTTGATTCACACTATATAATGAATTAGGTTTAGGAAAAAATTTCTAATAAATTTTCTTATATACTTAAGGTTAAATAAAATAACCTAGTTATTATTATTATTTAATCCTTATTAGTTTTAAAATTAAAATGAAGACCAATAAATCCAGTTTAACTCCTCCATTTAATTAAAAAAATTTGATAAAATTAGACATTTGATCCTTACAGGGAGGCGACACAAGTGTGATTTGATCGAAATTCGGATTTTACAGTTTTGGAATGAAAAACTGTCATCCCATTTAATCGAATTGGGATGCCCTGGATCTGACATGTCTCTTGAGAGGAGTACGATGAAGCTCAGAATTATGGGTGTATTCAATACTCCCCAATAAAAGAGGAATTGGTCTATGGTCGATGCAGTAACAAAAAAATAGTAATTCCTAGTTGTACCTCGGGAAAACTGACTTCTTTCATGGGAGGGAGAAATCAAATTTTCTTTTAATAAATATCTAATTCCAAATTAGATATTATCCTTCCATTTAAATATAAAACTATAATAAATATTATCCTTTAATAACTAAAGATATTCATTAGATTCATAAATTCATTTTCGCAAAGGGCCTTAGTTTCATAAATTCGTCATGAAAATCTTCAACTATATGTAGCAATGAACTACCGTCATTTCTCTTTTTATTTCAGATTTTGTATCTCCTTTTTCACCTCTACAGTTCTGAGTGAATCCCCTTGTGAGAAGCGATCCCACACTTTTGATGCCTTAGCAAGTGAGATTATGCACTAAGCTAATGTTGCACAACATGTAAGAACCATAAGAGTACCATGGTATTGCATCATTACCAGGATGAGTATATTAGATCTGCAAGAAGAGGAGCTTCTATCGTACCATTCACAAAGTCATATTTATTCTTTGACGTTAATGCAACCTTAACAGAACGCAACCATTGATGATAGTTTGGCCCTGTGAGGACATGGGTAACCAAGGGTAAAGAAGTAACTATGAACTCCTCCGTGTAATTGTATTCATGTTTGCCATTAAAGAACAAACATATTCAACGAAAAGATGAATTTAAACTACGGAAAATTTCTTTAATACCATCATAAAATAGAAACTAGATCTTGTGGAATAAAAATTGATGTTATTCTCATTGAAAAAGATAGTAAAAATTGATGTTATTCTCATTGATTTTAACCGTGTGATCCTTCAATGATTAGATGGTTGCAGGCTATTGGGTATGCTTGAACTCAGATTGATGATGTTGAATGTATAATGACTAGTTTAGGCAAACTATGCATTTTGTTTGTGATACTCTGCGTTTTTCCATTATAGTCTGGGTTGTTATATTGAGGAATATATATATATATATATATATATATATATATATATATATATATTAAACATATAAAAAAATTAGTTTGATACAATATTAAAGATTAAAATTAAATTAATAATTTAATTCAACATTACAATAAACAAACCCAAGGGATGTGGTCGAGCAGTATGGGCTCTTTCACCCTTAACCAGTTCCACCCATTTGAGGTGCCTACTAACCATGCATACCTATAGTTTGAACCTCACATTGGACATAGAGCAATTTTAAATAATCAATAAATAAGATGCCGGAAATCAACCATGCATACCTACACATTATAACCATAATAATAATGATTATATATTGTTTTAATTAATAAGATTATTATGGTGGTAAGTAGTCCCTTATGCCACATTAAAACCACTTATTCTATCTACAATTCAAACCCTTTTGACAACATAAGTGTGTCGTTATTCATACAACAATAAGTATCTTCATTAACAACTTTGGAGAGGGAAAAGAGCTAACCAATCTAATGAAGCCATCGCCTTATGAAGTCTGACACCTCATTTACACATGTATAAAAAGATCATCCACTACACACTAAGCTATAGATCAAGGAAGAGTGGGACGAAATGGCTAAAGAAGTGGAGCAAAAATAGGAACTGGGGGATGAATTCAGATTATGGCCAAAAGATGAGAGTAATTTAAGGAGATGTGGGAAACATGGACATCAATCATATTCGTAAAAAAAAACTATAAATAGACCCAAACTTCCATTCCAAACCCAACAACAACAACACCAACAAAGTCTTAGTCCCAAAATGATTCAGGATCGGCTAACATGAACCATCATATAAAACCATGACATCAAGTCGTGTCAGCTCTAATTTCAAACCCAACCAAACAAACAAAAACACCTACATTATGCCAAAATTACTCTAGACTTTGTTCTTTATTTTCCTAAGTTTTTCTCTCTAATTTCATTCCAAAAACGTCTTTTTAGTCTCAATTTACCCTTTAGCAACTCGTTGATTCAAGTTTTTACCATTCGATTATCGATCTCGAGTCAAATAGTTAACAATTTCATAGATCAAAGTTCACCAAAATCACTTTCTGTCCATTTTTCTACAATCTGCCCAACAATTTTGATTTTACATTTCAGATTACTTACATCTTGTTTTTGTCCTCAATACAAACTCGTTTTTAATGTCCTGAATTTAACTTTAGCCTTTTGTTTTGCTTCATTCTGTATTTGAAAACCCGTTTTACAAGCTATTCTTTGCACCATAAATCATTTGACATAATCTGCCCATATATTTCGTTTTACGATTCCAAGCCTTTAAAGTATGTTTCTGTTCTTGATTCTTACACACACTCGTTCCTGACATCCTAAACTTGACTTTGTAGGAAATTAAGGCTAAGGTATAGCAGCGGAAATATAAAAATTTTAGCCTATTTCCTTTTAACCATAGGATCCGTTAATCGTTATTTCATATAAAGAGGGATAAGAAGGAATACCTTTCGATGAACAATCTACCGTTGTTAAAGAAGCGCCCACAATTCTTCTCCGAGATTCCAACCACAAAGTTTAATACGGTGAGTCTAAGATGAAATCAACCCTTATGAGATGCAACCAAAATAGATTGCCTCTAATAAACCAACACAAGATCAAAGAGAAAGAGGGATGAATAAGATTAATCAATCGATGGAATGCCGAATTAATTCTTGTCCACGAACTTGGGGAATAGAATTCTTTTTCTCTCTTAATTAAGCAATTTCGAAAATCACTTAAGGGGAGGGATATAGGCTTAGTCGAAATTCCTTATGGGGAGGGGTATATATATTAGCTTGTATCTAAACCCTAGTTAGATAGGAATATGTTACTTAATAGGAATCCAATTCGGAAAAGGATTCGTAATTATTATCTCATTATATATCTAATATATTTAGGATAATAATAAATAACCTAATTGGTTAATGATAGGAGAATATTAATCTAATTAAAACTCCTAATTAAATTATCTCTTAATTAATTTAATTCACAATCCTAATCTAATTAGGATTAATGGAATAAAATTAATTCCTTACTAACATATATAAATTTCGGCCCCCTCCTAGTATTTGGGCCTTACTGGGCTTAATTGGGCTTCCATCTATTAATCATATCCATCTCTCTTTTGGTTCCAAGTCTTATGTGTGATCCATTAGGTCCTTACTACTTCTGGCCGTATGCAACCTATTAAATTAATTTCTTCAAGAATTATATTTAATCCCTTGCATAACGGAATGATGTACAGAGTATGTTATTGGCAAGTCCGTAATCATTCCCCCAGAGTCCGTTAAGAAGACAGGTTGATTCTGTCGTTAACCCTTCCGTATTAGTTACGGTATAATACGATCCTTTATCAACTACATCCTTGAACTGAATCTTATGACTATGGGTAATGTCAAGTCACATATAGCGAGACGTTCGGTTTACTTGTTATTGGCCGAGTCAACTCAAAAAGATAGGTTAAGTGAAATCTGTATTTCTACTCTTAAGCTATCACCTTGCAAGGGTTTAGAGTCAAGTCTTCCACAAGCGATCCTTGGATGTATCTTCCATTAATCGGGAGTGATAAATGCTCAATCCAATGTATAACTACCCTGAAATTACTTCCTGTGACACCCAACCTTTGCAGTTCACACCCCAGAGTCATCTCTGTTAAGGATCGTGGGACCACATGATCAAAGTCTCACATTCAGTAATTCAGGATGACCAATTAACATTCCTTTGAGTCTGAGGATTAGTTATACCTATTAATACCAATGAGATGAACAGTTGACAAGGATGAATCTACCCATCCTGTTATCTCAAGTCGGATCCCCAATCCTAATGAACAACGTTTCACCGAATCTATGTAACTGTCCAGATATCTATATATGTGAAGCTTGTGAGATCAGCTTTCTGTCGGACAGAAGACATTGTTACATACAAGTCTCAACTGTGATATATCAATCCTAAATATATCACTTGACTTGGGGTGGTTTTAAGTTTATTAGTTTATTATAAAGTTTTGTCTCACTTCATGCTTGTATGAACACTTTATAATCACTTTAAACAAACTTACGGATTTCCTTTTATTAGACTTTATTTAGTGCTTAAAAGGGATTGCCTTTATATAGTTATAAAACATATATCTCATTAAAACAAATGATATAAAGAACAATTCATTTACAATAAGTTTGTATCCTGCAACAATTGACTATAGGACACAAAACCCCAACAGACTTTAACCTTTCGTTTTACCTCATTCTGTGCCTGAAAACTCATGTACGAGCCATCAAAGTTAGACTAAATTCTGACCCGAATCTGTCCAAACTAAGTCAGTCCCACTCTTTGCCGTCTGCTCGAAGTGCTCGTAGTGTTCGCAGATCCAAATCCGACCGTGGTTCAACACCTCCTCGAGATAGCTAACTCTAGCTCCGAGTTTGTTGTTTCAATTTCCAATTTCATTTCCTTTAGGCAAAAGGCACCATTTGGCCATTGACCTATCCAAAATTTGTGTGTTTGGCCCCTGGCCTATTATTTGGTCATATTTGACCTTTCACCTATCCTAATTAGTAGAATCACACCCAAATGAATGGAAAGTTAACTGAAGTTGATTTTATTACCACATAAACAATCTACTGTGGTATTAAAAATTCCAAAACATCATTGAGTGTAAAGGGATATTTTACATCCCACTCCAGGTTGAGTCTTCGCCGGAAGAGTGGACTTTGATGCCTTTGGAGGATTTGTGGTCGTCATGTGAGGTGGAAGGAGCGTTGTTGCATTTACCTATTGAGTTTTGTCTTCGATTCCGCAACCGCTTCCGAGCTTCTGCTATTCCTTCAAAAACTGGGCTTCTGCATCTTCTTTGGTAACAAGCATATGACCTTTTCCTCTGCCACTAGAACTCGCACTCGGTGCAATCATTGATTTCTTCGCCCTTTCCCCACGGATATGCTAGTTACCACCGGAGAAGCTGCTTTTATCTCCATTCCATCCCCTAGCTGATTATTAGCATTATTTGTCGTCGCTGCCTCTAGAAAAGAAGGAATCGCAGAAGCCGATAAAGAAGCGGTTGCAGAGAAGATGAAGACTCAACCTGGAGTGGGATGTAAAATATCCCTTTACACTTAATGATGTTTTAGAATTTTTACTAATGCCACAATAGATTGTTTATGTGGTGATAAAATCAACTTCAGTTAACTTTCCATCCATTTGGGTATGATTTTACTAATTAGAATAGGTGAAGGGTTTTGTAAACGAGACGGTTCGAGGCGGGGATTTCATTAACCATCCCCGACCACTAGTCTATCGGGGATTCCCCGTCCCCGCCCCGAATAACATATGTGAAAAATTTTGGCTACCATCCCCGTCCGCGAGAAATCCCCATCTCCGCGGGGAATCCCCATCCCCGTTTAACTTTTTAATTTCTTTGCTTTTTTTAAGGTTTCCAAGGTTTTGATTATTTAAGATTTTCATCCTCATGGGGAATCTCTATTCCCAGTGCATGCATTACTTATTAGCTTTCAATTTTTTTTTATTTTATAATTTCTACTATTAATTGCATAGGTTCCTTTTTAATTTTAAACAAATCTAAGAGCTCTTACTTAATCTATCTTAATTTATTTTTAGAATATATTCCGTTTTAAAGCAACCAGGTTTCAACTCAATCTTTTGAGTTTATTTTTTTAGTTTATCTAAATCACATATATATTTTTTTAGTTTATTTTTTTGATATTCGGGTATTTAGTCGGGGATCCCCGTTGTGGACATTCGCGGGGATGGGGATGGAACACTTATAACCATACTCGCCCCGTTCCCGACTATTGGGGACAAAATAAAAACCATCCCCGTCCCCAACGGACCGGGTCTCCAACGGGGATGGGGAATCCCCAACTAATTGACAACACTAGGTCAACCATGACCAAATAATAGGTCAGGAGCCAAACACATAAATTTTGGATAAGTCAGGGGCCAAATGGTGCCTTTTGTCTTATTTATTATAATTATTGCAATTCAATTTCTACTCATTTTATTGATTTGTTTATATTCAATTTTGCAATTGGTTTATCTATATGTTGATATGGAAAGTTTTTCAATTGTAATTATTTGCCTTGAACATCGTATTCAGACTCTTTTTATATCAATAAAATAGCTATTTTTTTTTTGTTAAAAGTCGTATCAATTTCACACTTATATTTCCTTTAATATTCACAATAGCTTAAATAATTTAGCAAAGTTTCTATAAGAGCATTAGAAACTCAAGAATGATTTTTTCAACACTTGTGTCACTTATTAATATTTCAAATTTTAGTGCGCAAATCTATAACTTAACTGAATATATTAACTGAGAATTTTTCTCTAATACGTTCCGCACATGAAAATATTGAAATTAACATTATTTAAAAATATGTTAAAAATATGGGTAACACAGACAACCTTCAAAAAGTCAAAATAATTAAAACTAAAATCTATAGCAGGTCTAAAGTTATCCTACTCCAGCCACGCAGTAAAAGAACACAAAAGTTGAAGTGTTACGATATGTTTGGGGAGAGAGGCAGTGCGGGCGGTTGGACAAATCAAAGTGTGCACGCAACGGAAAGGCCATCAGGCGGCTAAAACACTAATAATCATAGTATTTCTTTTTGTTCTTTTGTTGTTTAACTTTACAATTTTCCAGGCATAAGAAAAGAGAAGACCTCTTGAGAGAAATTAGCGTAGACATCAACATCTTCCAATCCAAGCAAGATTTCAAAATCACAGGTGCAGCTACACTCTCTCTTTCTTCTTTTCCATTCAATATGCTTCTCAATTCAAACACTACAGTACAGTTGACCATTTACAACTTACATCAATTTTACTTTACTCTTTTGCTGCATCCTTCCGGGTTGTTAAAAGATTAGATATTGACCAATTAATTCTGCAGCTAGGACTTGCATATATATTCTTTTTCCCGTTTAATTTGAGTATGGCATTCTTTTATATATGTCGTTTTTGTTGTTTTCACTAAAATTTAGGAGTTAAGACTAAATCACCCTACCCTTGTTTGATCCACAAAAGTAAATCTAATTGGTTCTAAATCCACTTGGAAAAGGAAAAGTAAATTTCAACGGAAGTGGGAGTATCACTTTTCTGATAGATTCCTATTTCATTACTGAGTGAGTAATGGTAACAAGACTGATTTGAATGCAGAAACTTATTGTAGATAGTAATATTACTTTGCTTTATGATATCTCACATATCAATATCAATATCAATTGCATTGGTCTACTATGTTAACATCCACCACCTCTGTAAGATGAAACATGATTTTCTTCATTCTCATGGTGGACTTCACTTCAAGCTTGCCCATTTTGTCCAAACAAAAATCAAATTTCACCAATTCTGAAAATCAAATTGACCACCCACTACCTGCCTACAGTACTGCTACTCATAGCACTTAGTTACACTCATGCAAAAACTAACTAACTAACTTATGTAGATGTTGTTCATCAAAATTCTTCTTATGATGTTCCATTGCATGTTATTCTGATATAGGTACAAATTTCTTATTAATTATGGGAAATGGGGAATCCAGTATTGATTATAGTCATGATGATATTCCACATACTCGTGAACATATTCCACAGCCACCTGCTTCTCATGCAGGAAGTTCAATCCAACATAATTATCCAGATAGGAAGCATCCGACCTACATAGCTGACAATTTCAACTCTTTAGATGAGGTATTCACTTATAATTCATTGCTTTCCCTTTACTTTCTTAACTGTGTAGTAGAAATGCACAAGTTTTTTTTGTAACAAGATAGTGTCGTGAAACGTTGTTGTCGTGTGACCAAGAGGTCACGGGTTCGAGTCTTAGGAGCGGCCTCTTGCCAAATAAATTGGCAGGGGAAGGCTTGCCCCAGTACACCCTTGTGGTGGGACCCCTCCCCAGACCCTCGCTCAGCGGGGACGCGTAGTGCGACCGGGCCGCCTTTTTTTTTTTTTAATAGTGTCGTGAAGCACATAATGAGTGTAACAACTCTGAAATTGGAGGTTATCTGATTTGAGTAAAAATAAAGTGAAAATTACCTTAACCATTCCAAATCTGTTTTCTTTTATTTTGCTTTTCACATGAAATCTTTGAGAATTGAATCCTCCAGTTCCATGTCTTACTCTGATAGTTAATAATACATAATATAAATAAGTACCTTGGGTTGATTTTCTTGGTGAGATCTGTTTCAATAGAAGATGTTGTATGTTCAATTTTATTGTTATCAAAATCAGAACAAAAGCAGTCTCAAATTAACCAACCCATAGAGTTCATGGCCCAAAATCATAAATTCACCATTACAGAAGACAACTATTTCAAAATTATCATGGTTATTCTCTTGTCAGCATTAACGTTGTGGTACATAATTTATTCTATATATTTAAGGAATACTGATACTGTTCTAAAGCATTGCTGTGGTAGCTTTCTCTATATGTTTTAATCAGTTTTGGTTAGCTTAGGCAGAGATGTGAGAGGCTTAAACCCAAGATAGAAGAAAAACAGAATTATTTTGCCTTTTCAACTTATCATTTGTTCTTTCTTTGCAGAAAATTCTAATTCATGCCCGTGCATTCCTGATATTTTGCTTCCATTTTGGGTGATATTTTTTTAATTGGTAGTTAATAATAATATAAGATTGAGATCAAAATGGTTTAACCTATTGTTCTTTTTTCCATCGAAGTATCCCTTTGTCAGTTAATGAAAAAGCTCTGGCAACATCTATAATAGAACACCTGAAGTGGCATAAATAATTTCAAGATTTGAACTTACAAGTTCATCCGCAATATCAAAAGCAATCTCAAGATATGGGCAACCTTCATTGATTCCATTGTATTTGTTAAGCTGTGTCATATATAATTATAAAAGCTATTTTTTGGCCTTATCTACATGATTTTGCTTCCTTGATAAGCTGAAAGCATGATTATTTCTTGTTTACAAGAGTAAGAATAATAGTCAGGTATATGAGTTGCATTGCATTGAAATGATATCATATGCATATTCAATTTTAAAGTTGTTATGTTTTTCATTGCTTGTGACAATATCACCATGATTCTCATTTGTGTTTGATTCAAAATAAAAGCATTTTGAAGATATTTGTTGCTTATATTATTTACCTTCAATTGGGAGAATACAATCAACAAAACTTTGCTGTTTGTCCTTAGGTTATTTCTGCTCTAAGAGATGCTGGTCTTGAGTCATCAAATTTAATACTTGGAATTGACTTTACAAAGAGTAATGAGTGGACAGGTAACTCTCTTTGCCCAAAGTACTGATATGTGATTTTGTTAATTGGAAGCATAATGACTCACTTATTTGATATAGGCAGATATTCTTTTCACCGGAAGAACCTCCATGCAATCGGCAACCATCAAAACCCCTATGAACAAGCAATTTCTATAATTGGTCGTACTTTGTCTCCCTTTGATGAAGATAATTTGATACCATGTTTTGGATTTGGAGATGGTTAGTGAAGTTCTGTAGCTTTAATTTTCAGTTTTGAACTATACAGATGGTTATCTGACTTCCTTCCCTCTTTTATTCTTTTTTTTTTTTTTTTTTTTGGTAGCATCAACACATGATAAATTTGTTTTCAGCTTTTATCCTGACCATCGACCGTGCCATGGTTTTGAAGAGGTTCTAACTCGATACAGGGAGATTGTTCCATACCTAAAGTTGTCAGGTTTTTATACAGTGTTCTTCTTTGTCATTGTTTCTGCTCGCTTCTTCAAGATTCCTAGGCGAAATGTAAATGTAACATCTTAAGAACTGATAATTTTGGAGATGAATAATTCTTTGGGTTTGATTCAGGAGAACTTATTCGAATAAGTATAATGCATCTGCGTGCATCAATGAATTAAAAAGAGTTGATCACTTAATCTGCTACTTAACATTCAAGTGTAGATATTGCATAAAAGGTCAATTGGACCATTCAACTTGGCTCCCAAGATAAATTTTCCCCAAAATGAACTGTGAGTATTGATTTGGTCCACAACTTGACATTTTTGGTCAAGTTGGTGTACAAGTGACACGTGTCAACATATGATTTTTGAGTTTTTGTAATTTGTAAAGTTTTGATGCTGACACATCATTTTGGACTAGTTTAACCAGAAATGCCAAGTTAAATGACCAAATTGGTATCCATAGTTCATTTAGAGCAAATTGATCCTACCTGCTAAGTGAAATTATATATGTCCCAGCTGGTGTGACTAGTAGTACATGGGTTTCCTATTTATGTAGGTCCGACTTCATTTGCACCCGTCATAGATGCAGCAATAGACATTGTGGAGAAAAGCAATGAACAATATCATGTCCTTGTCATCATTGCAGATGGACAGGTGCTTAAAGCTTTGTGTCTTTTCGTGTCATCTGATGGCTAGTGAATGAATGTTATCTTGATGTTTATGTATATAGGTTACTAGGAGTCTTGATACTCCATATGGGTGTTACAGCCCACAAGAGCAAGCAACTGTGAACTCCATTGTTGCTGCTAGGTAAAGCATCCAAATTTAATCTCAACTTATAGCTGTGCTTTTCAACTGTCTTAATTGTTTAATTAACAGCCATTATCCTCTCTCAATCATTTTGGTCGGAGTTGGGGATGGACCATGGGATGCAATGAAAGAATTCGATGATAATATTCCTCAACGTGCTTTTGATAACTTCCAGGTAAACTATACAAATTTGCATTGGAAAAAGTCAAAAGTTGGCCCTTGTACTTGGCATAATTTGTTGTTTATGCCCCCTCAACATATTTTTTGGTACCTTTCGCTCCTTAAACTTTATTTTTTCGTAAAATTTGGCCCTTCATTAATTGTTTTGAAATACACGTGGAATTACACAATGGGAATATACAGGTTGATGAGACACCTTTCTAACAGAGAATTTGATATATTGTAATAAAACCGTATATCAATGATTAGATTTTGAAAAAATAAAGTACATCAGTCAAATATGTCAAAATTAAAGTACAGGGACCAAACTGACAAATTGCGCCTAAGAGGATAAGGATTAAGGAGTATCATGAATCTAACTTATACAAAAGAAAAAGAGGGAATGCTTAGATTACTGAAAAAAAGGGACTCCACTCCCTAAAATAGCTTAAGCTCTACATAAAAAAAAAAAAAAAAAAGGGCGGCCCGGTCGCACTACGCGTCCCCGCTGAGCGAGGGAGCTTAAGCTCTACATATTTGGTCAAATTTCAAACTTCCAATTTTGCTCTTGGATTCATGTCCCAAGCTAGTTTATTATGATTTAAATTAATAACTTCAAATTCCTGTTACAGTTATGCTTTTATAGATGCTACACTGAGTTATTACGTGTTTAATTGGTTATATATCATGTGTAAGCAAGCAAAAATTACTGGGCCTTTTGATCAATTCGGATAGAAATCAAATGACCTCATCAATTGTGATCGAATGGATCAGTTGGTGTATCTGATTGAAGATTATGTGTGTTCCCTTTTATTTTACTTGTTTGAAATTACCATTGAAATAAATAATGTTCCTACATTTCATCTGCACTTGTTTTATTCCTGTTGCAGTTTGTCAACTTCACAAAACTCATGTCTGAGAACTCAGAAACATCAAAGAAAGAAATAGCTTTTGCACTTGCTGGGCTTATGGAAGTTCCGTTCCAGTATAGAGCCACGCAAAGACTTCATTATATCAAGTAAGGCAGAAGCTACCTACAATTTCATGTTATGACTGATACATTATGAAGTAAGGGAGATCGAAAACTAAAACCGTCTTCTTAAGCAGTCGAGAATCCGGAAGTGATCCACATACAAGATCTCTTCCTCTTGCGAGGCCATTGCAACCTCCTTCTGAAGTGATTGATCATGATAATGCAGTCAAATCAATCCCGGTGATGAATTTTTTTGAAGTAGTAGAACCAACTGCTCCAGTAGAACCGGTATGGATTTTTTCCTCTAAATTTCTCCTAGATCAGTTTTGATATGGAAATGAACGGTGCTTAATAATAAATAGTTTTGTTATTTAAGGTCTGTCCCATTTGCTTGACAAACCCAAAAGACATGGCATTTGGATGCGGTCATATGGTAAGTGCATTTTTATCATCTTCATACATTACAATGTCAATCTGAAAATTTAATGATGTTTGTCCTGAAGGTAAATATTGCCAGGAGTTAAATTTACCTCTAAGTTTATTCAATTATCATAAAAAGCATCTAAGCACTAGAAACAGAAAACTCCCATTTACCCAAGGGTCAAAGCAAAAAGAAAAAGATATACCATTCCCAACTTCATAAGTGACAAACTGTTTGAACTCTTGTTTGATCCGATGAATCTCTCTCCAAGACCAGCTGGCATCAAAAGGCTTAATGATCCCCAAAAAAACTCAAGCATTTAAGCTTAATTGCATTCACCCACACTGCCCAAAGAGTAGTTTTCACTGAGCAGCTTTATTCCAAATATCCAGAATACGAATCCTCAAACCCCCAGCTTATTTAGGTTTACAGACCTCCTTCCAAGAAACCTTTCCACAAAAAAAATTAATTTTATTCAGAACAGATTTAGGGACATTGAACACTGCCATCCAAAACACTTGAAAATAACTAATTGAAATTCTGCCAACAAAACAAAGACACTTAGCTGTCCAAGACCCAATAAGATTATTTGTTTAGGAATAAGGAAATGTTGAGTGAGTTTAGAGGAAATGTTGCAATGTTGCCTCAATGGTAGAAACACTAGCTCAGCTTTATCCTTTTTCAAGTAATACTGACGAATTAGTTATGGACTTATTTATCCACATGGAATCCCTTAGAAAAGGGTAAACTTGAGTTAGGGTTTCTTCCACGCGTCAACTATATTGCAAAAAAAGACCCTCAAAACTTGAAACTTATCACTTGGAAACCTTCTATTTTACTAGTGATCAAGACAAATTATTGAGAAAAAAAAAATAAAAACTACAATGACAATTAAAAATATGTATAGTAGCAAATTGCTAGAAAGACGTCCCCAGATATGGAGTTGTGACATGTAACATTTAGTCTTTAAGGGAAACACATTTCCTAAGAGTAGGGATTAGTTTCTCTATCTGGCCGTAACACAAAAAGTCCAAAAAATGAGCAGAAAGTAGTGAATTTGCATTTCAAGTCTCTTTATTTGCCTATTTTCCTTGAGAATTGTAATTGTCTCGGCATGAAGCTAGCTGTGTGTGTTCTCTAAGTTGTTAATTTGTTATTATTTTACTTAAAGACGTGCAAGGATTGTGGTGCAACAATTTCAACTTGCCCTTTGTGCCGCGAGCCTATAAAGACGCGTCTAAGACTATTTACTTGATTTTGGGAGCTAAAGAGAGGTGGTGATCAAGATGTCATGGACATTCATTAATACACCAAACCATGTAAATTTACAAGAATACGAATGAATCTCTAAGCATGTAGCCAAAACCATTTCTATCAACTCCCAGAATAATAATAGCATCCAGAGTACATTTTAAGTTACTGGTTTGGCAATGAAGACGAACGAGAGCCATTTGAGGAAGGTCACTCCACGTTACAGGTCCGTAAAGGAAGATCTATCCAGAAAATAAAGGTTGTTTGCATATTTATTTGTGTTGAGAATTTTAGAGGTTATGTTATGCTCTTGAAATATGTATGTATTTGTGAACTTGGGATGCAATTTGATCTCATGAGATTTAAGAGTTGGATATTTGGATGAACGATGTGATTTCTTATTGATTACTAATGAATTATGTCTTCATTCTGACACGTAAATCTATCTAATTTCGAACAAAAACAAATAATGAATGCAAGCACGAGGGTCATAAAACCATTACCTGGCATTGTCAACAATCAAACTAGCTTTGGCAAGATGGGATTGTAAATTATGCTTAGCCACAAGAGGGTTTCTTATATGGATTAGAAATAGATGAGAGAAAGAATTGATGGGGGTGATGCAATGACAATTTTGTAATTTGTGTCAAGTTGTGGAGTTTCATATGTTTTGGTCAAATTCAGATATTTACAATTAATTATAATTAAAATTTACAATCAATAGCAATTAATTTAACATTAATTGCAATTTACAGTTTTTTTTTTTTTTTTGCTTTTACGTAATTATTTAAGGGTCTGATTTCATTATAAATGAGAGCTGATATTGATTAATGAAATTGTGAGTTTCCACATTTTCAAAGTTTTTCAATTTTGAAGGGCTCAATCGGAAATCGTACGTGATTCAATGATTTGCAACAAGTCTGTTTATTCCTGTTGCGTCGGTTTGGTATCAGAGCCTCACCATATTCACCATGCCTTCGAAGAGATGAGTTGTGGAGGAGGTGTATGGTTGTGAGGCTCTACAATAGATTGAGGAGAGGTTTAGACAATGGGTTTGATGATGGGAACCGAGGAGCGGCAATGGACTCGAGGTGGTCTCTACTCCTACGGCTTCAACTAAGGGATAAGTTTACCCCATCGTTATCAAGTAATAAATCTAGTTAAGTCCAGGTATCGAATCCACGGGATTTATATCCATAAGTTTTAAACTACTCGGTTTTATACGTTATCTAGACGGTGAATAATTTAGCTTGGTTTGGGTAACAATTATAAATTACTCCTAAACTATAGGTGAGACAATTTTCATGCATTTCAAGCCCTTATGAGATGATACATATGTCATTAAGTTACAACACGTGATAAATAATGTTTCATAATATATACGAGTAACAATTTACTCTTGCAAATACGATTATATGCAAAACGACTAACTCTGTGAAGTTCTTAGATCGTGGTTCCCTCTTAAGGCGACTAATTCTTAGATTCAGAAAATAAGGCTCGTAAGTTCTGTGGCTTGTTAATTCCTACAATTTTCGGGTTGTCAATTCCGGTAAGGCAACATTATGTGAATCCTAATGGATTTTGGAGTTTGTAATCACCCTACACAATAATCAATTATGAGAATCAAAGCAAAGAATAAACATCAACAAGTATAGTGAAACTGAAAACCGTAAATCATATATGATTACCAAATTCCCGTTTTAAAAATTTCATTGTTTAATCTTAATAGTCAATATTAACAGAATTTGATTATCCACACGGGAAACTCGATTGCACCTTACCAAGGTATTTCACTCAATCACACAAATTTTGGATGGTTGGATGTTTATACTCCCTTTTTTGTACTTACCTGAAGTCACAGAGTTTGCATGTTTATCCGACCCTTTTCGTGTTTGTTACGGTTAACACAATATTAAACATGATCTCAGATTGTGGTTATAATGAGATTGATGCTTTTTAGACAGGTTAAACGTTAATTTGCGAGACTCAAGTTCGAGTACCAATTTTTTGGATTTGCATCATAATTTGTTGGTTATTTTAGTAATTTGTAAAGATAATGACCAAAAGTGCTCGAAAGAGCTTGAAAATGCTTGAAACTCTCTTATTTTATTTTATTTTATTCGAGAGTGACATAAAAACTACTTCAATAGTGGTTTTACACTTTTTGCTAGAAGTTTGGCTTTTAAGTGATTGATGCAATTGTTTTGATTCTTTCGTTGCTCAAACAAGGAAAAATATGGGTTAAATGTTAATGGTTTGAGAAAGAAAATTGGTTAATAGGCTCAAATGAGTTTTCTAAGGATTATGAAAAATAAGAAAAGAATAGAAAAGAATAATTCATGGATTTGGAACTATTGAATTCATTTTTGTTAGGTGAAAATTTTATCTACTCATAAATTGCCTAGTTTCAGAATCAAAACTTAATATTTCTCAATTGAATCGATCCCGCACATCGAGTTATTTATATTTTTAGGATAAATAACGAAACCAAATTTTGGAGGTGGCGATAGACTCGATTTAATCTCGAGCTATTTATTTATACATATATACATATTTATTAATCTCGAGCCTTGGCGCAACGGTAAAACGTTGTTGCCGTGTGACCAGAGGTCACGGGTTCGAGTCTTAGGAGCGGCCTCTTGCCAATTAAATTGGCAAGGGAAGGCTTGCCCCCAATAATACACCCTTGTGGTGGGACCCCTCCCCGGACCCTCGCTCAGCGGGGACGCGTAATGCGACCGGACCGCCCCTTTTTATGTATAAAAATTTACGAAATTACTAACAAAAATTACGAAACACATACGAAATATGTAATGACATAAAAACATAAAAGAAAATTCAAAACATAAAAAATAATTAGCACACATAAACATTTGTGCGAGGGTGTCGCTACCCATCCTCATGAACAAAATTTGTACTAATTCCAAAAGTACAAAACAAAAACATAAAAAAACACAAAAACAAAATGAAACATGGAAAGAAAAACTCCCTTCTCGTTTTCCCTTCTATTTTACACGGTGTATATGCAAGCCTTCCCCTACCAATTTATTTGGCAAGAGGCCACTCCTAAGACTCGAACCCGTGACCTCTTGGTCACACGACAACAACGTTTACCGTTGCTCCAAGGCTCGCCCTCATGGAAAAATAGAGAAATGAAAATAAAAATACATATAATGCATATAATACATATAAATAATGGTTCGAAGAATTCAAATCGTCGCTACGTTTATAGTCGGAGTAGTTCGACTTTCTCGTGTTTGCGACTATTGTAGGGAGTCATGTTGTCCTAAAAGTGGACTCTAGCAAGTGCACTAGCAACAAGTAATATATTAGTAAGTAGAGTATCGTCTCCTCAAGGATTGATGAATAATTTTAACCCGAAAAACCTTATAGAACAGGGTGTTCGTAGTAACGTAACTTCTTTCTTAGTTGGAAATGGTTTTGTACACTTGGTTAGAAAGTGCTACAGAGAAATAGATCTTCTAATAGTTCGTTTAGAAAATACTGATTTTTCACAATAAAAAAGGGTAGAACAGGCTAAGCCACAGGTAAGAACAATGAGCTATAGTATCACTTTGGTCTATTTATTCATGAATACAATATAGCACAATCAAGGTCTCTGCTTTAGGTCCACTTAAGTCAACTTCCGTGTGTTCTTAAGATCCTAAGACTTACTACAACTTCAAGCGTCCTTAAAGATGGTTCTTTCTTGCATTAAACACAAAGCATCATTTCCTTTCAGAAAACCCTTGATATAAAACCTTAATATTCCTATTTCAGGTTCCACATATTTAATTATAGATCAGTGAGAATGAAAGCAGTCTCCCATCATTCATAAATACAAGATAACAAATATAGAAACATGCATTGAAGAGCATCATTAAATACTGTAAGCATAAACTACATTCATTCATAAAAAAGAGTAAGAGTACCTACAGCTCCAGCCCTAAGACGGCTTAGCCCATTCAAAAGACTACTCACTCATGGTGCCGAGTGAACAGCCAGAAGATAAGTAGTAACTCTCCATTAATGGAGGTTGTTGGCTCCTTCACAGAGTTTCCGCTCCAAAGATGAAGCTTCTCTCTCTCAAAATTATCCAAAAATAAACGTGTGTCCTTTCCTCCACCTATTGTTCGCTATAAATAGGAGGAAAGGCTCCCAAAATAAAATAGTACTAATTATTACAGAAAATAGATTGTTCAGCAAAAGGTGAAATTGTTCTTTCAATCAAGGAGTGTTGACTTTGGACACTTGAACACTCAAGGTCCGGATCTTCTTTTCATTATGTTACTTTTAGCCACTCCTACTACCGCCTCCCTATTTCAGCTGTCTACCGCGTTTCTTCCCTTTATCCGTCGGTCCGTCGGGTCTTAATCAGCTTTTCCTGCAAAACAGGTTGCATGGCAGCTGTTTCGTCCTTTCTTTTAGATATGCATATAAAACCTCTTTTAGTCCATATTTTATGTAATTCCAAGCCTTAATTCGCCCCATTTAACTCATACAAGGTATGTTTATTAGGGTCAAATATGAGCTTATCAAGTCCGCATTGGAAACCAATGGATCCGAATCCTTACCATTTCGTAGAGTCATTGCTTGACTATACTCTCTATTTTTGGACTATGGGTTTTGTTCGGTGTTAGTTGGGAGAGACCCTAGTTGTCTCTCCTGCTGTTGATGATTTAACTGAGCCACTTGGTGGTCCAAATCCCTACAAAAGCCTCATTATCGGCAAGACATGTTAAGATACCCTTAAGCAAGAAAGTTACCATTTGGTCTTGCGTATTGTTGGGAGGTTGGGCGTTTTGCCCTCCTTGATCATTTTGTGCTTGGCCTAGCCCATGCTCCTTATACTCGTGATTAAAACCGGATGGGGGCCTCAACACATTATTATTATTGTTGTACGACAAGCTAGGGTATTGGTACCGAGGCCTCCATCCGTTATCACTATTATTATTATTATTATGGTGGTGGTGTGTGTTTGGGTAGGAGTTTTGGTTAGAACTGTACCTTTGATTACCTCCTACATAATTTATACTTTCGCCGTCACTGGCAAATGGACTACCGACTTGGCACATAATGGTTTCCACTATAATGATTGCACATCAGGACCTATGCATTTTTATTAAGGCTCATTTGTCCCATCAAGGCATCTAATTTCTTATTCATTTTAACCATGGAACCTTTTGGAGCCTCTTTTTCCACGACGAATGTTTGATGTCTCAGGGGTCCGACTAGTCCACCTTCTTGCCATTGGACGCTCTTTCTGGCAAGCTCATTGATGAGTCCATACGCATCACTTGCCGGTTTTCTAAAAAGGTCTCAACCTGCTATAGAATCCATAGTTGCACGATTAATGGAAGTCAACCCGTGATAGAAAGTACTTATTAGATTGTACTTTCGAATGTTGTGATGCGCACAACTACGGAGCAATTTTCTAAATCAAGCCCAAGCTGCATGAAGGGCCTCATATTCAAGTTGCCGAAAAGAGGTGATGTCATTCCACAACTTAACTGTTTTGGAAGGCGGAAAATAGTAGAAAAGAAACTCCTTTTTGAGCCCCTCTCATGTCGTGATAGATCCCGCTTCCAAGGATAACAACCACTATAATGCTTATCCTATCAAAGAAAAAGGAAATAACTTTAGACGGACGACCTTGGGTGGAAGACCGTTTTGCGGAGAATCGACATATATAAGAAATTTATCTAAATGTTCGTTTGGATTTTCATGAAGCTCTCCTCCAAATTGGCCGCTTTGTTGGATGAGCTGAATCATGTTTGTCTTTATTTCATATGTGTTTGCCGGAATGGAAGGGGCGACGATTCCGTTTCGGTTTTGTGGTCTATCCGGAGCTAAGATCTCCAACATCATCCTTGTATTGTTGCCTCCTCCATTTTGGCGTTGGTTGTTCTCAGCATGTTGGTTCTTGTTGTTGAATTCGACCATTCTTCCTCTTCTTATCCTATACAAAGTATGTTCAATTTCGAGATCAATAAGAATAATATTACCTCTTTGGGATCGGGTGAGCATAAACTGGAAAAGAATTAATGACTTTAAGAAAAGAAAAATATTAACATAAAAAGAATGATATTAGTGTATAAGTATATATAAAAAAATTATTCACAAAAAATGCTTAGACTAACAATAAAACGTTTTGGTCTAACATTGCAAGAAAAATAAATCCCCGGCAACGGTGCCAAAAACTTTATGGTAATCGAGGAGCGGTGATGCACTAGAGGTGATTCCTACTCATATGGCTTCAATTAAGGGATAAGTGTACCCGTCGTTATCAAGTAATAAATCTGGTTAAGTCCAAGTATCAAATGCATGGGATTTATACCCATAAGTATTAAACTACTCGGTTCTATATGTTATCTAGGCGATGAATACTTTAGGTTGGTTTGGGTAACAATAATAAACTACTCCTAAACTATAGGTGAGACAATTTTCATGCGTTTCAAGCCCTTATGGGATGATATAGATGGCGTTAAGTTACAACACGTGATAAACAATGTTTCAGAATATGTACGAGTAATAGTTTACTCTTGCAAAGATGATTATATGCAAACCGACCAACTCCGTGAAGTTCTTAGATCGTGGTTCCCTCTTAAGGCGACTCTAATGTTTAGGTTCAGAAAATAGGGCCCATAAGTTATGTGGCTTGTCAATTCCTACGGTTTCCGTATTGTCAATTCCGGTATGGCAACACTTATGTGAATTTAATAGATTTCAGAGTTTGTAATCAACCTACACAATAATCAATTATGAGAATCAAAGCAAGGAGTAAACATTAACAACTATAGTGAAGCTGAAAATCGTAAATCATATATTATAATTGTGAAAAGTGTAAATGCGGAATACAACCGAATCTAGCACATAGGAAGAGTACAAACTAGTTAACAATGTAAAGGGAAGAAGAGTCAGCCCTTAGAACTAGCTAATCGGACTCAAGGTCGTCGCTTCGGATTCAGAGGTGGAACTCTCAAGCTTGGGGAACGAGGATGGAACGTAAATTTATCGGGGGAACGAGAGAATTACAACAAGCTCTCAAGGTGTAAGGAACTTTATTACATGAAAATTGAATGTGTAATTGAGTGCCAATCACTCCTATTTATACAGAAATCAAGCTCTAGCACAATCGTAATTACATTTCTTTTCGGCTGTTTCACACACAAAATGCTGAATTTTGGTCCCACTCGGTGTGCGGCTACCTCACACGGTGAGTGGGCTTGCTTTTGGCACATTTCTGGCGAAATTCGACGATTAAACAGCTACTCTCGGCCTCCCACATGTCATGTGGGCCATCCACACGCCGTGTGGGCCTTCCCACACACCATGTGGGACAGTCACACGACGTGTAAGTTGCCTATTCACCAGGGAAAATTTTCAAAAAGTCTCTGTTTAACTATCATTCCTGTCCGTTTCACATCCACACATCGAGTTGACTTCCGACACTCCGTGTGGTGCTCTAGAAGGATATTTTCTTCCTTTCACATGACGTGTGATCCGTTGCTTCTGTGCTTTTTGTCTGCCTCTTGTATCTTGCGTGCATTTCTTAAGCCCGTAAAAGACAATCATTAAACTCGAGATTACTTGATTTATTTATTTACTTTATTCATAATGAAACGAGATTCAAAATGATTAAAATTAACTGAAAGTACACATTTTATTACATCTCGATTGATTTATTGAAATTTACGAAGAACTAATCACTAAAAGTCATTATTAGTTCAAGAATAAACCGTAACTCACCCTAAAATATAGGGATAAAATGTCCCTATCAGTTGAGCAAATGATATGTCAACAAATTGATGTTATCATGGATCAACTGACACGGAGGATGGAGATTTGTTTGCGCTTCATGAACGTAGGAATCCTAATCCTAGAAGGAATCATAATGATGATGGACAAATAAATCCCTGCGCCGGAGAGTATGCCGACATATATAATTCTGATCAAGACTATGATGACGGAGATGGCACCTTGTTTATTAGTGAACTGATCTTTTATCAAAAGATTGTATATACGGGTGATGATGAAGAGGATGATACTATGTTTACTCATGGATTGATCTTTGATCAGGAAATTTTGGATGAGGGTGATGATGACGAGGGTGACGTCGTGCTTACGGGTGAACTAATCTTTGATGAGGAATGTGTGGATGAGGAAGTGATGCATGAAACTAAGCTAGTATATTCGTTAAACGGGAAGATAGTAGACGAAAAGGTTACAGTTCCTGATAAGTAGTGTCATGCTGAGTTCGAAAAGGGAGATTTTGTGTGGATGAGGTTTTCTAGAGGTAATTATAAAAGGTTGTCTGTCAAGAAAATTGGACCAGTAGAAATTGTTGAAAATTCTTGGATGATGAAAATTCGAGGCCGAATTTTGTTCAAGTTGTGGAGTTTCAGATGTTTCGATCAAATTCAAAAATTTACAGTTAATTGTAAATTAATGAAATTAAAATTTACAATTAATAGCAATTGATTTAGTATTAATTGCAATTTACAGTTTTTTTTTTTTTTTTTTTTTGCTTTTATGTCATTTTTCTTTTAAGTCTTTTCATATTCCGTTAAGATTTTGGTTACCTACTTAAGGGCTTGACTTCACTGTAAAGGAGAGCTGGTTTTGATTAATGAAATCGTGAGTTTTCACATTTCCAAAGTTCTTGTTGAATTTTAGAGGTTTCAATCGGAAATCGTACGCGATTCAACGATTTGGAGCAAATATGTTTATTCTTGTCCATCATGTGGGTTTTAGTTTTACTCTAAACCAACAAAGTTTCAAACATTTAAATCTTAAAGGGAAAAATCCCTAAATTATAGGTGAAAACCTAGTTATTGATTTTAAGATTGAATCATCCAAAGCTTGAAGGAAAGAATTCCTAAGAGATGAATTTATACTATTTTCAAAACCTAAAAATGCCCATAAACAGTTATAAAAGAAAGAGACAAGGTGTAAAAATACATCTAATATTTAGAGGCATGAATAATTTTATTCTTGACATCTAAAATGATGTAGACCATTCACGTTGGTAGTCAAAAGTAATTTTACCCCTAAAGTTGGCAAGTTAGGTCAATTTTAGACATTATTATAAAACATAAATATTTTTTTTCTTATTCTGCACCAATTGCACGTAAGTTGATTCTAAAAAATATCATATTTTTGTGATTATAATAATAGAATTGAAGATTAATATTTTTAAATTCGGTGAAATGTTTGAATTTTTTTTATCCAACTCGTAGAAAATACAATATATTTTTTTAATTTAATTTAATTTTTTTCACGTGTAATCATATGTTTATGATCTGTTACTAATGAGTGATAAAATGATGCGCACATGTGAAATGTAGATAACAAGATTCATAACCGAGAATATAATTTGATGAATAAATTTTTCAATTGACCCAACTTGTTAACGTTAGGGATAAAATTGCTCTTAGATGATACCATTTTAGATGCTAGGAATAAAATTACTCTTAGATGTAAATGCTAGGGGTATTTTTGCACCTTATCCCTAAAAGAAACTTACAAAAAAAATGGGGGTAAAAACAGAATATTACATTAAAAACGAAAACCTTCGTTGTTGGAAATAATAAGTTGTGGATGGCCAGTCCATAATGGATAGACGGTGAGTCCATGTTGGAATTCCATAACCATTTAGCAAACCTATTCCGATTTTTAAGACCAGGTAAATTATAAAACTAGACATTTGAAAATAAAACAAAGATTTCTATATGTTTTGTTTACAAAACAAAGTATTTTAAATTACATTGTTAAGTTCTGATGATAACGAATGACATTTTTATCTTTCCTTTTTTTTAAAATTACATTCACATATAGTTCGATGAAACACATTTTTCAAATTGAATTACAGCTGTGTAAAATAAACTTAAACGTTAATTTAGTCCATAAAATGACAAATTAGTAAAAAAAATTCATATGATTTATGGTTTGATTTGGGGAGCTTGTGTCTTGGAAGGGGACTGTATTTTTTTTATATATATACTTATACATATAATTTTTTTAAAAGATCAAAATGTCCTTAATTGTCGATTGTATATTGCATTAATTTAAAATAATGTATTTTATTAAAAAACATATCACATAACTTTATTTATAAACTTTTAAACTATAAACATGTGTTTTAATTTATTTATTTTTTAGTTTGCTTGCCCCAAAAGAATATATAATGAAAATTGATGTACATCAGTTTTAGTTGGCTACCATTTTTCACCTTCTTGACGTTAAAAGATATCTCGCATCATCAAGAAAGTATTAATGAGTGAAATTTTGTTGTTGAAAAGTTATAAAAGCCAACTATTTGTCATTTTATAGCCATTATTTTACAAATTGGGAGGTAAAAAAACCTCTAAACTTGATGAATTTTTAAGAAGTGAAAAAGAAAAAGAAAATAAAACAATGGAATCTTCAATTTTTCAAAAAGCCAAGAAGAATAGGGAGAAGTTCATACTTGATAAATTAAAAATAAAAATAAAATTAAGCATATTGTTTTTATACTATTAGATTAATAAAGCAAGGTAGAAAGTGGAGGTCAAATAATAAAAAAAAGTCCATATACACAGATGAAGAAGTTGTTGAAATGAATCGAATTGATTTACAATATTAATGGTTGTGAGTATCTAATAATTGATGGAAGTTTAGAGTAGAAACATGCTCCACACAAAAATATGACAAATAATAAAAAAAGTATGTATATCATTAATAAGCGACAAAAAATAAAATAAAATATTTAAAAAAAAAAAAAAGAAAATGTAAATATATATATAGAGAGAGAGAAAAGAGATGAGATAGTATTAGAATTACCAATGGGCAACTGAATCAATTTGATCTTGTTGATGTTGGTGTTGTAGTTGTTTTTGGATAGATGTAGGAGATGAAAAATTTAATGAAAAAGATTGATCTGCGCTCAGAAAACTTGGTTGAGATATCAGTTGTGGATTTGGTGTAGTTGATGAATATACACTACTACTAGTAGTATCATATTGTTGTTGCTGCTGCTGCTTTGGAATATTAAGTTTTTCTCCTTCTATCTCTCTGTATTTAGTGAGATATAATTTAAGAGGTGTCACGTAATCTTCAAATCCTAAAGTTGTAATTGCCCATATTATGTCTTCACCGTTGATGGTCTTTCTTTTTTCTCTTTGACATTTATCTGAAGCTTCTCCTGTTATGAAGCTTATGAATTCTGATACACATTCCTGAACTGTCTCTTTCGCATCTTTTGATATTTTACCATTTCCTGGTATTACTTTCTTCATTATTCTTCCTACATTTGCTATTGGTAGAAATCTATCTTGCTCTTTACTGTTATTTTTATTATTCTTTGTGAATATTGGACTTTCTGGGCTTTCACTTCTATCCCCATTTCCATTTCCATCTTCCATTTTTTTTGTTTCTTCTACTACTTTCTTTTCTTTTTATGGATTTAAATAATTCCATAAACCACCTTCCTTTTAGCCTAATCAACAGGCTCACTACTAATTATTTTTCCATCTGACTCGTTCTCTTACTATATATAAACATTACTTACTATAATAATAAACTTCACTTTTTATTTCACTATACCCATAATTTCAATTTAATTAACTTACTACTGTCTACACCTATCTAATGCTAATGCACCAGATATTCAATCATTTTCTTCACCTACAATATTTTATTAATTCATTAAATAAAATAATAAATACAACAATTTAAATTTAATATCATTTTTTTTCTTTTCTTCTTCACTCCCATGTACATCTGATGGTTGTGAGTTTGTTTATTGTTTTTCTCTTTTTTATAGTTTATAATTCATTCTCATTTTATATGTTAATTAGGTTTTTTATATCGTTTTATTTTTGTTTTCTATTTGATATCATATCATTATTATAAATTTATATTAACATATTGTCAAGGATTATGTTATTGATAATATATTTTTTAATATTTTGTATAATACAAATTATTTTTTCTTTTTTCAGGTTTGTTAATTATTAATAGTTTTTATTTTTTATTTACTTGTTAAATATATTATTATCTAATTAATTTTAATTTTGTCGCATTTTGATTATGATTCTAAAATTTGAACCAAACACTTGTTAAAGTAATTGAATTCCGATTCCGAATTAAACCAAACAAAAAAATAAATAAATAGGCATTCCAACTATTCCATAGCATTACGATTTCGATTCTAATTCTGATTTCGAAGTTTAAACCAAACACCCTCTTATATTCTATCCTATGAGTTAGAAGACAATTGAAGGGTAAGGAAAGGAAAGTAGCATAATATATCACTATATATATATATATATATATATATATATATATATATATATATATATATATATATGACCTTGTTATGAAAGGAAATAACCATATCAATTTCAAGTATAATGTTGGCCTTGTTAGGAAAGGAAATAAGCATAACATATTGCTATGTAGTGATGAGCACTTCTCTATCTCACATTATTAAATATATACTCGTATTAAAGAACATTCCATGATCTTCTTTATCTGGAATAAAAATGGCTGATCTAACCATGTTTCTGAATAGTAATAGTTAAATGGTAGTATCATAATGAGGAGTTAAATAGCACAATATTGTAATTGTTAGCACTCCATAATCTTAGTAAGAAGAAAACCAAATGTTGTGACCAATTGTGATTCTCGATATTGGAAAGGTCCCAATATGAATGTATCAACAACCAGTAAAAATATCAATCTGACCCATGAATGACTCATTAAAAAAGTTGAGTAGGAGGAGTAAAATAATTCCACATAAAGCAACAACAGTGTGTACTTAAGGAATTAAACCTTAGAATCCCCCAAAAATGGCTCTCCATACTAGACAACATATATAAAATTAAATAGAATCTGACTGGATATGTCTAGAACCATTTTAGAAAGAAATAGAAGCATCCATCTCACAAAAAGAATATTATTATTGCAGAAGAAGCAAACAACCCATAGTAAAAGAAGGATAAAATTCATTACATATTATTGAAGATTAGCCACAAAGATCAGGCAAGGCACCCTGTAGAGTAGAGTAGAGTAGAATAACTGATGGATAGAATAAAGAAGAAAGCTTGAATTGAGGCTAAAGATTATTAACTCAAACATCCCAAAGAAAGAGCAATTCATAAATGAAAACAACAGTTGTTAACCTTTGTGTGAGCAAGTGAAGAAGAACGAGTGGTCCATTTATGCAACAAGTTATTCTTTCGATTCCTCCATTTATCATACAACTTTATCCAAACCCCTCAATTAATATATAAATAATAATTTTTAACACAATAAATAATTAATTCAATACTTTTTAATAATTTCTTAAAATTATATAATATTTATAGTTTAAGGTGCAAAAATACCCTTAAAGTCTTGGGTTAGGAACAATTTTACCCCTAACGTCTAAAATAATGCAATTTTACCCATAACGTTGGAAGCCAAGAGTAATTTTACTCTTAACATTGATAACTTGGTTTAATTTGAAAAATAATTAATCAAATTGTCTTCTCGGTCATTAATTTTGTCATCTACATTTCACACGTGCGTTATTTTATCAGTAACAAATCACAAACATATGTTGGGATTTTATATTGAATTTTGAAAATTTTACTGTTTGAAAGAATAATTTAAAAAAAAATTTAAAAGTTACTATTTGTGACCATTTGTATATATTTATAAAATTAAATTGTTTCTACCGTTTGACACAACAAGTTATTCTTTTCCCTATTTCAAACTAAAAACAATTTTTTTATTAAAAAAAATAAAGAACAAAAATCAAATCTACTATATTCAAAAGATATTCTGTACAATATTTATTTTAATTTGACAGACATACAGTATGTGGCTTTCTAGCAATTGGAGAAGCTAACGTGCCTCTAGGATACAGGCATCTTCTATATCATAAGGGTGTAGTGCAAATTCTCTTCCTATTTGGCAGTATTGTTTTTATGTATTTGTTTGTAACTTACCTAAATCTACAACAACCAAAATATTGGTTGTTACAAGATACACCCTTGTAACACCTAGTATAATTGCTCTTAGTGTATTCAGCTTTAAGTATAGTAATAGATAGATGTGTAGAAATAGTTCAGCTTTTAGTAGATGTATAGATAGCTACATAGATGAATAAGGACTTAGTAAACCATTAATATAATCTGTATAGAAAAAAGTATTTTATATAAATGGAGACTTATTGTTTTATAGTCTCTTCACAAAAAAAAAAAAAAAGTATAAAACCATATAGAAAGTTTAAAGAATTTTAAACTAAATTTTTTATAGATAAATATAGTACAAATAAAATATTTTTTATAAATAAATATACAATATAATTAAAATTAATATACGATATTTTTAACTAGTAAAAAAAGGAGAAAGTGTCAGTTCAGTTCCATCATTACTATTATATAATATATATAGATTAGCAAATGGGAAAAACACCCTTCACACATTGTAACATGTACATCGAGGAAGATCCAAGAACGTCAATTGTCGACCTCAAGTAATTTCAATCATCACCGAGTTCGTCAGACTTTCAAAGATCAATCTTTTCTCTTAACAAATTTCACTTTTTAGTTTTGGTGCACCCCATTACAATGTCATTATTTGTATTTGATAAATATTATATTTGACTTTGACTTTCCATTATGCATAGTGTAAGGGGGGGGGGGAGTTTGTCCATAGGCAAACTCAACCCTAAACATTGGAAAAGCTACGAGAAAGCTTCGGTGTCGAGTGGCGAATAGAACATATCAACGTACGCTGATGGTAGAGGCCGAGTTAGTATAAGCAACACTATAGGGGACAGAGACTACCCTGGCGTTGGATCTTCGCCACCCCCTAGGTCAGTAGCCGGTACTGGCTTAAGCGATTCACCCTCGTCCACTAGGGATATGAGAGTCGGGCATTCGTCCTTCGTGAAGGGAGGCGGATGTCTCCGTAGAGGAGAACTTTACGAACATTATGGGGCCGGCGAGTGCCCATAGTGCGTGCCCGTTATAGGACGAGGTTTAATCACAGGGAGACCTTCCGGGACAGAATACCGACAGACGCATTGACGGGACGCTGGAAGGGGATAAACCCCTTCGATAGGAGTTGGTTGGCCGAGACTTGGGGGAAAGTCGAGGCGACCATGGGGTTTTGGCCTGGCTCATATCTGGCCCCGTGACACATAGCTAGCATTAGGAAAGTATATCTTTGATATATTTAACTATTGACTTTTCATATCTTCTAAAATTAGGAAAGTGTATCTTTAATAGCCTAAATTTATGATATTATCATTATATATATATATATATATATATATATATATATATATATATATATTGACTATTGTAAATCAAAATCATTCAAGGAATTACTTTCCAACAGTATTATTGGTCATCACAAAAGCATATTATACATAGTCTGATAAAATGAGGTTAATTGGACTATTTTCTACTGGGTGCAGGCTTTGGAAATCCAAGGTAAATATTATGAAGCATAGCTAGAACTATTGAAGTTATGCCCTGTTTTTCAAATATTTCCTCCTGAAAAATCATCAGTAAGTTCTTGAGTTTCCTGAGCACTTTTGTTCATTTAAAAATCATTTCCTACTATATTATTCATGTTTCAGACTCTAATTATAGAGTTTAAAGTGTCACAACGGAGACACATTGTGCTCTACATGTAAATCAAGGGTACACCACAGGTGTCGCACTTTTTGGCAGGAGCTTGGAGATATTAGATGTTTAACACTAGTGGAGGTGGCTGAATTACTGGAATTGCCCTGCAAATATTACAACTTGGGGTGCCTAGAATGCTCTGTTGTTGGTGATTTTCCTTTCCTGGTTCCTCATCTTAGGGATGATCATAAGGTGGACATACACACTGGTTGTACTTTCAATCATCAGTATGTAAAGTCATATCCCTCAAGAGGTGGATAACACAACTTGGATGCTAAAGGTAAGTACTCTAGCATTTTTTTACCTTTTAGATTACTAAACTAAATTGTATATATGCCGCAAATAATATTACCTTATCTTCTCTAGAAAAAGCACAGAACAAAAGTTTTGATGCAACATGAGTGTATGATAAATATTTCAATAGGATTATAGAACAATTTACATGTGTTGAAGGTACTTGCAATCCTAGATTCTTGCTTGTTAAATATGATGAAATGATTTTAAGGCATAATTGCAAGATCTAATAGATTTTAGGCTTAAAGTACTATTTGGTGTCTGACCTATAAAAATGTTCATATTTTTCCTGGCCTGTTATTTTGTGATATTGACCCCCTAAAGGGAAGTCCAGATTATATAGTTGTCAAAAATTGCTTTGGATTATTTTGTTTCACATGTGCTATTCCATTTTTTAGTTTATTGTATTGAGGTTTTTGCTATATTTAGTTTTCCTAACCTACTTAGAAAGTTGAAAATAATGGGAATGCATTACTGATATTCCATTTTTTTATTGGTTTTTTTTTTAATTTCAAGTGCAGTTGTAGAAAGATGTTCCAAATGTAACGAAAAACAAAGAGATCACCAACCAAGAAGAGACCCAAAAATGAAAGTTGAAATGATTTAGTTGTGCGTTTTGGTGTAGGTTAGAAAGTAGAGAAGGCACTGCTATGAAAAGGGATATTATGTAATTGTTGCTCAATTTGTTTAGGTTCATTAGAAGTTATTATTAACTTGAAGTTATTGTCTTTCTTTGGAATTGTTATGGTATTATAGTGAGAATTTATGTTATATCAATGATTTCCAATTAGAATTTAAGTTGTATATATTTATTCAAATATATATATATATATATATATATAAATTTAAATTTTTTTTAAAAGTTAAAAAATAAATTCTGGCGGAAGTTTTCGTCATAAAAGAGGCATTCAGACAGAAAGTTAAGTGATTGAATATCCGTCAAGAAATAGTTTTGTGACGGAATGATCTATGACGGGTTATTTCGTCACAGTTTTCGTCTGACGTGCTGACGGGATTCCGTCAGCATTCCGTCAGGACATTTCGTCAGTAAAAACGTGAGCAAAATCTGCGCCGACTGTTTTCTGACGTTTCTATTCCGTCAAAAATTCCGTCACTGAATCACTTTAGTGACGGAAATAGGTTGATTTCTGACAGAATTTTCCGTCACAAAACGTGATTTTTCTAGTAGTGTCATTTGGCATAGTAAAAGTAATATTTTTCATAATAGGCTCAGTTCACATTTATTACAAATAGCTTGATCAACATATAGTTGATCGAGTACTTACAACAGTTTTTTATTTTAGTCCGCACAAAAAGGCAAATTTATCACGCGATAAAATGAATTTATTAAAAATTGAGACTCTTTTAATTTTCATTTGTATGTTATATGTTTCTATTCAGTGTATTGGAATTCCGCCTTTCTCTCATTTCTAAGCAAAACCTTACAATTGGGTTTTCATGGCAATTTCACTGGTGAAAGCTGAGATAGAAACTTCTAACAATGTCATATCGTCTTCCAATTTCTTGAGAGTTATAGCCATCTTCATGGGAATTATATATTAACGGTGCATCCGTTATCAACTAGAACTCTCAAAACAGATTTGTCGCCGATGAGTGCTTTAAAGTATAACGGTTTGATATGGCATATCATTCTCAGAGTGGGCTTGTCGAAATAAACCGTTTCATCTGATCTTCTGATGAAGCTTTGATCATCACTCCACTTTGTCGATCTTTTGGATTTTTACTTCTAAAATTTAATGGTAAAAGTAAAGAAGTGACAACACATCCAACATAGATAATAAAATCCCTGACACGAGTTTTTTTTTATTTTTCTTGACTTTGATTTTATTTTTCGAAACATTACTAATCAACGCTAGACAAATCTGTCTCATTTTTTCTCATTTTTTCTGCCTCTCTTTCTAATTTTTCTTTTTGCCTTCTTTGAGAGAGGTTGTCGAATTTTTTTATATCGATTCACGTGCCATTTCCTGAGTGGGATTTGCACCGGTGGGGTAATAAACATGGTCTGCCTTTGTTTGTGACATTTTTATTTGTCTTTTTTACATTTTGTTTCCTCCATGGTTTTTCTTCTTTTATTGCAATCGGAAAAGTGCCTTTAGGTACCCAAATTTGCTTCATTTTGGATGTCAATGGAGCTTTTTCTTTCAACTTGGGGTGTTTTTAGGCACATCAAGCCTAGAAGGTGCTACTTCGAGGGAAGTCGTGTTTATCATTGCGACAGCTAGAAATGGATCTGTTGAAACACCTTTCCACAAGATTTTGATTTGAAAAAATCATTTAAGTTTAATCCATGATTAAGAGACAATTAAATTTAAGTGCTTTGATTTAATTGTACTAATCCGTTTGTTCAATATTGAGTATAAATGCAAAAGGAAATAAAAATTAAGACAGGACAAAGTCAGCATGAGAACACAACACAAGCTGAGTGAAGAGCAACTCAGCATAAGAGAAGATAAGTCATCTTCAAAACAACAGCTCAAGAAAGAAGCTAATCAAAGAAGCTGAGTGGAACGAAACTCAGCATAAAAGAAGTCTGCTTCAGAACTAGATCTTGCAGAACGAAGCTGACCACAGAAGCTGAGTGAAAAAGAACTCAGTATGAGATTTGGTGACAATCAAAGATAATGACTGTCGAAGTGAAGCTGAGTGATCTTCAGGACAGCATGAATGATCTGATAGCTAAAAGACAAATCCGACAACTGTCTGCACCAATAATTGAAGCCTTGGAATTACGCAAAAACCAAATTCCGAGATGCATGGATCAAATGTTCGTTGCTAGAAGACAAACTACCGCAAGAAGACAAAGTCTGTAGGAAGAAGACAAGCCTGACATCTGAAGAAATCAGAAAACAAGATTGGCCTGCACATCTGAAGCTGACCAGAAGGTTGTCCCCCAAAAGAGCCGTTTTGGACTCAACGGACAAATCAAATTCAAATCATTTGATCCTCAAAGTTCAACTATAAAAGGACAAGCAATCCTCTTGGATCATTGCCGAATTACAGAATCTACAAGTGAGAAAAATACAAGTTCAAAGCACTCAAAAACAAGAAAGAAATCTTACACCAACTTTCTATCTCTGTGTAAATGCTAGATTGATTCTTTTGTAATCATCTAAAGTGTTCTTTATCTGAAAAAGAGCAAATTGTATCAATCGTAAATTGCGAGTGTTGTGCTGAGTGTTTGGTTGTAAATACTCAGTGGTAGAGAAATCTAGGTGCTGGGTTGTAGCACTTAGTAGGAGTTGAGTAGACGAATAGAGGAAGGTACTCTTGCATATTCAACTGCCTTGTAACCGGTTTGTGCTCTACCCTTAAAGAGCTCAGTATTGGATTCTAAAAGCCCAAAGGAGTCTGGGGACTAGACGTAGGCAGAGAGTCGGTACTGGCTTAAGCGATTCACCCTCGTCCACTAGGGATATGAGAGTCGGGCATTCGTCCTTCGTGAAGGGAGGCGGATGTCTCCGTAGAGGGGAACTCTATGAACATTATGGGGCCGGCGAGTGCCCATAGTGCGTGCCCGTTATAGGACGAGGTTTAATCACAGGGAGACCTTCCGGGACAGAATACCGACAGACGCATTGATGGGACGCTGGAAGGGGATAAACCCCTTTGATAGGAGTTGGTTGGCCGAGACTTGGGGGAAAGTCGAGGCGCCCATGGGGTTTTGGCCTGGCTCATATCTGGCCCCGTGACACATAGCTAGCATTAGGAAAGTATATCTTTGATATATTTGACTATTGACTTTCCATATCTTCTAAAATTAGGAAAGTGTATCTTTAATAGCCTAAATTTATGATATTATCATTATATATATATATATATATATATATATATATATATATATTGACTATTGTAAATCAAAATCATTCAAGGAATTACTTTCCAACAGTATTATTGGTCATCACAAAAGCATATTATACATAGTCTGATAAAATGAGGTTAATTGGACTATTTTCTGCCTGGGTGCAGGCTTTGGAAATCCAAGGTAAATATTATGAAGCATAGCTAGAACTATTGAAGTTATGCCCTGTTTTTCAAATATTTCCTCCTGAAAAATCATCAGTAAGTTCTTGAGTTTCTTGAGCACTTTTGTTCATTTAAAAATCATTTTCTACTATATTATTCATGTTTCAGACTCTAATTATAGAGTTTAAAGTGTCACAACGGACACACACTGTGCTCTACATGTAAATCAAGGGTACACCACATGTGTCGCACTTTTTGGCAGGAGCTTGGAGATATTAGATGTTTAACACTAGAAGAGGTGGCTGAATTACTGGAATTGCCCTGCAAATATTACAACTTGGGGTGCCTAGAATGCTCTGTTGTTGGTGATTTTCCTTTCCTGGTTCCTCATCTTAGGGATGATCATAAGGTGGACATACACACTGGTTGTACTTTCAATCATCAGTATGTAAAGTCATATCCCTCAAGAGGTGGATAACACAACTTGGATGCTAAAGGTAAGTAATCTAGCATTTTTTTACCTTTTAGATTACTAAACTAAATTGTATATATGCCGCAAATAATATTACCTTATCTTCTCTAGAAAAAGCACAGAACAAAAGTTTTGATGCAACATGAGTGTATGATAAATATTTCAATAGGATTATAGAACAATTTACATGTTGAAGGTACTTGCAATCCTAGATTCTTGCTTGTTAAATATGATGAAATGATTTTAAGGCATAATTGCAAGATCTAATAGATTTTAGGCTTAAAGTACTATTTGGTGTCTGACCTATAAAACTGTTCATATTTTTCCTGGCCTATTATTTTGTAATATTGACCCCCTAAAGGGAAGTCCAGATTATATAGTTGTCAAAAATTGCTTTGGATTATTTTGTTTCACATGTGCTATTCCATTTTTTAGTTTATTGTATTGAGGTTTTTGCTATATTTAGTTTTCCTAACCTACTTAGAAAGTTGAAAATAATGGGAATGCATTACTGATATTCCATTTTTTTATTGGTTTTTTTTTTAATTTCAAGTGCACTTGCATAAAGATGTTCCAAATATAACGGAAAACAAAGAGATCACCAACCAAGAAGAGGCCCAAAAATGAAAGTTGAAATGATTTAGTTGTGCATTTTGGTGTAGGTTAGAAAGTGGAGAAGGCACTGCTATGAAAAGGGATATTATGTAATTGTTGCTCAATTTGTTTAGGTTCATTAGAAGTTATTATTAACTTGAAGTTATTGTCTTTCTTTGGAATTGTTATGGTATTATAGTGAGAATTTATGTTATATCAATGATTTCCAATTAGAATTTAAGTTGTATATATTTATTCAAATATATATATATATAAATTTAAATTTTTTTTAAAAGTTAAAAAATAAATTCTGATGGAAGTTTTCGTCACAAAAGAGGCATTCAGACAGAAGGTTAAGTGATGGAATATCCGTCAAGAAATAGTTTTGTGACGGAATGATCTATGACGGGTTATTTCGTCACAGTTTTCGTCTGACGTGCTGACGGGATTCCGTCAGCATTTCGTCAGTAAAAACGTGAGCAAAATCTGCGTCGACTGTTTTCTGACGTTTCTATTCCGTCAAAAATTCCGTCACTGAATCACTTTAGTGACGGAAATAGGTTGATTTCTGACAGAATTTTCCGTCACAAAACGTGATTTTTCTAGTAGTGTCATTTGGCGTAGTAAAAGTAATATTTTTCATAATAGGCTCAGTTCACATTTATTACAAATAGCTTGATCAACATATAGTTGATCGAGTACTTACAACAGTTTTTTATTTTAGTCCGCACAAAAAGGCAAATTTATCACGCGATAAAATGAATTTATTAAAAATTGAGACTCTTTTAATTTTCATTTGTATGTTATATGTTTCTATTCAGTGTATTGGAATTCCGCCTTTCTCTCATTTCTAAGCAAAACCTTACAATTGGGTTTTCATGGCAATTTCACTGGTGAAAGCTGAGATAGAAACTTCTGACAATGTCATATCGTCTTCCAATTTCTTGAGAGTTATAGCCATCTTCATGGGAATTATATATTAACGGTGCATCTGTTATCAACTAGAACTCTCAAAACAGATTTGTCGCCCATGAGTGCTTTAAAGTATAACGGTTTGATATGGCATATCATTCTCAGAGTGGGTTTGTCGAAATAAACCGTTTCATCTGATCTTCTGATGAAGCTTTGATCATCACTCCACTTTGTCGATCTTTTGGATTTTTACTTCTAAAATTTAATGGTAAAAGTAAAGAAGTGACAACACATCCAACATAGATAATAAAATCCCCGACACGAGTTTTTTTTTATTTTTCTTGACTTTGATTTTATTTTTCGAAACATTACTAATCAACGCTAGACAAATCTGTCTCATTTTTTCTCCTTTTTTCTGCCTCTCTTTCTAATTTTTCTTTTTGCCTTTTTTGAGAGAGGTTGTCGATTTTTTTTATATCGATTCACGTGCCATTTCCTGAGTGAGATTTGCACCGGTGGGGTAATGAACATGGTCTGCCTTTGTTTGTGACATTTTTATTTGTCTTTTTTACATTTTGTTTCCTCCATGGTTTTTCTTCTTTTATTGCAATCGGAAAAGTGCCTTTAGGTACCCAAATTTGCTTCATTTTGGATGTCAATGGAGCTTTTTCTTGCAACTTGGGGTGTTTTTAGGCACATCAAGCCTAGAAGGTGCTACTTCGAGGGAAGTCGTGTTTATCATTGCGACAGCTAGAAACGGATCTGTTGAAACACCTTTCCACAAGATTTTGATTTGACAAAATCATTTAAGTTTAATCCATGATTAAGAGACAATTAAATTTAAGTGCTTTGATTTAATTGTACTAATCCGTTTGTTCAATATTGAGTATAAATGCAAAAGGAAATAAAAATTAAGACAGGACAAAGTCAGCATGAGAACACAACACAAGAAGAGTGAAGAGCAACTCAGCATAAGAGAAGATAAGTCATCTTCAAAACAACAGCTCAAGAAAGAAGCTAATCAAAGAAGCTGAGTGGAACGGAACTCAGCATAAAAGAAGTCTGCTTCAGAACTAGATCTTACAGAACGAAGCTGACCACAGAAGCTGAGTGAAAAAGAACTCAGTATGAGATTTGGTGACAATCAAAGACAATGACTGTCGAAGTGAAGCTGAGTGATCTCCAGGACAGCATGAATGATCCGTTAGCTAAAAGACAAATCCGACAACTGTCTGCACCAATAATTGAAGCCTTGGAATTATGCAAAAACCAAATTCCGAGATGCATGGATCAACTGTTCGTTGCTAGAAGACAAACTGACGTAAGAAGACAAAGTCTGTAGGAAGAAGACAAGCCTGACATCTGAAGAAATCAGAAAACAAGATTGGCCTGCACATCTGAAGCTGACCAGAAGGTTGTCCCCCAAAAGAGCCATTTTGGACTCAACGGACAAATCAAATTCAAATCATTTGATCCTCAAAGTTCAACTATAAAAGGACAAGCAATCCTCTTGGATCATTGCCGAATTACAGAATCTACAAGTGAGAAAAATACAAGTTCAAAGCACTCAAAAACAAGAAAGAAATCTTACACCAACTTTCTATCTCTGTGTAAATGCTAGATTGATTGTTTTGTAATCATCTAAAGTGTTCTTTATCTGAAAAAGAGCAAATTGTATCAATCGTAAATTGAGAGTGTTGTGCTGAGTGTTTGGTTATAAATACTCAGTGGTAGAGAAATCTAGGTGCTGGGTTGTAGCACTTAGTAGGAGTTGAGTAGACGAATAGAGGAATGTACTCTTGCATATTCAACTGCCTTGTAACCGGTTTGTGCTCTACCCTTAAAGAGCTCAGTATTGGATTCTAAAAGCCCGGAGGAGTCTGGGGACTGGACGTAGGCAGAGAGGCCGAACAACTTTTTCGCGTTTTAATTAAGCTGCCTGGATGTTATTTTGAGAGTTTATTAACTTAGCCTTTTGTCAGCTTGGTGAGATATATCTCAGGACAACTTTAGTCAGATGTTGACCAAAGTTGTTTTCTTGAGAGTTAGGAATTGACACTCTTGGAGGTCAGCTTCTAACTCAGCACCACTTATTTACTCAAGATCAGCTTAGGCAATTTATATGCTGAGTAAATAAAGCAAACAACACATGAAATTATAAGAGAGAGTTTAGAGATTACTCAGTATCACTTATCCTAGTTCGGCCTCTCTGCCTACGTCCAGTCCCCAGAGTCCTCCGGGCTTTTTGAATCCAATACTCAGCTCTTTAAAGGTAGAGCACAAACCAATTACAAGGCAGTTGAATATGCAAGAGTACCTTCCTCTATTCGTCTACTCAACTCCTACTAAGTGCTACAACCCAGCACCTAGATTTCTCTACTACTGAAATGCTTACAGCCAAGCACTCAGCTTTTCACTGTCAATATTCCTATTGATCACAGACTTGTTCTTTTTGAACTAAAGAACACTTTAGATGGTTACAAATCAATCTAGCATTTACACATAGAATAGAAAAGTCGGTGTAAGATTCTTTTTGTATTTGAGTGCTTTTGAAACTTTCTCTCTTGTATTTTTCTTTTTATGCTTCAGTGTTTGTCCAAGTTTTTCGATTGTCCTTTTATAGAAGGAAATCTGTAGATTTGATTGTTTTGAAATGTCCTAACCGTTAACATCAAAACGGCTCTTTTGGGGAACAATTTCTGGAAAGCTTCAGATTGCACCTCCATTCCCTTTCTCTGTTTTCTTCAGGCGTCAGGTTTGTCTTCTAGCGTCTGGTTTGTCTGTTTGTGCTAGTTGTCTGTTTCCAATAATCCAACGTCCCATGACTCTTGGAATTATTCTTTTAGGTGTCTTCGAGGTTCCAATTATTGGTGCAGAAGATTGGCAGACTTTGTCTTTTAGTGAACGGATCCTTCATGATGTCCTGACTGTTACTCAGCTTCGTTTGTTCTTTTCGAATGTTCAATGTTCATGCTGAGTTCCTTCAAGGTCAGCTCCGTTCTGTTTAACCGCTCCTGAAGAAGTCTTCAACTTTAGTCAGCTTCATTTTGCTTCTGAATTTTAACTCCACTCAGCTTCTATTCTGTCATGCTGAGTTCCGTTTCTACTCAGCTTCGTTTATGCTGACTTTTGACCTGTCTTTACTTTATATATTTTTGCACTCAAAATTTAACAAATATATTAGTATAATTAAACCAAAGCATCTAAATTTAATTGCCTCTTAATCATGGATGATTTTGTCAAATCAAAATCTTGTGGAAAGGTGTTTCAACAAACTCCCCCATTTTGATGTTGGCAAAATACATAATTACGGAACTCAGTTATAAGTTGCCCCATGATTGATATTTTTGATATGACTCCCCCATAAGGGTTGCATACATTTTTTTTTTTAATTTTATTCTAAACCTTCCAAGATCTAATTTGATTAGACTTAAGACATTTGTGTGTACTGACCAGTTTTGGAAGGATGTTGTCTCTCAGTTTTTTTTAGTGTTAATGTGTTTAACCTTTTTGATTCGTTTGTTCAAACTTGATTAGTCAGATCAAGAAGAAAACTGATACTTGTGATATTATATTAAACCATAACAACAACAAAAAAATATTAACCAAAACAGTAGACAACAAGAACAGGAATCAGAATATGATGCTAAGTCTCTAGACACAGACTAGCTAGTTTACTTCTTCTTTCTTTGAGCTAAGGGATCAACATAAGCAATGCCTTTTCCTTTGCTTCCAGACGCAGTACCTACAGGCTGAGGCGGAGTTCCTCCTTTACTTGTCTCCCCCGTTTTGCCATCATCGGGTTTATAGAGGAAAGTTTCATTCCGTGCTGCGGAGGAGAGATACTAAGAGTAGCGCTGGAGCCTTTTGGTGCTTTCACCCAAGCCATCAATGACTGGCACACTATCGTCTTGGATATGCCGAGGAATCCTAAGAGAGCTGCTGATCATACTGAGGAGGCATTCATGAGATTTGCTCAGGCAGGTGAGGGAGCTTGTGATCTGACCAAAAGCTTGATGGAATAGTTTGAGCATAGTTTGAGCAGAGCAGAATCATAAAACATGCGCTGGCCATTGTTGATACGCATTGCCTTCATGCTTGTGAAAAGCTCATGAGTTCAGTGTTGGAAATGGGATCAACATCCATTTGGGCTCGGTCAATGTTGAGTAGTCTGACAGCCTCACTCAATTGGTCAATAGTACACTGAGAAGAGGAGGATACTAAATCACGTGTACTGGTCAGCTCAGTATGAAGTTGGGTGAAACATTTTTGAAGTTCGGTAGAGGTAGCAAACTCAGCATTGCCGGGAGGACTTAATTTGGTCAGCTCAGCATTCAACTTTGTAAAACAGTCTTGCAATTCAGCAGATGTAACAGACTCAGGATTGACAGGTGCTCTAGAGGTGGTCAGTTCCGCTGCTAGCTTAACAAAGTAGCTTTGAAGCTCAGTGGAAGTGACATACCCTGGATTGACTTCTAACAGTTGGTGAATTTTGCCTTCAAGCGAATTCATATGGGTGGCCATTGTAAGCACTAGTTCAGTCAGTTTTGCGATTTGCTCTTGATTAGGTTGCTGAGTTTGAACCGCAGTGATAACACTAACCAGATCCTTAAGCCCTCAAAGTTCAGTTAGAAGCTGAGTAATACCAGACAGGTGAGAGGACTCAGCTTGAGTGGATTGGTGACCATCAGCTTGAGTAGTATTGAAGTCTTGAAGCAAGGACTGAGCAGAAGCAATGACACGTCGGCCAGACTCAGTAGCATTCAAGTATGCAAACTTAGCAGTATTGGACTCAGAGGCTGGTACAAAGTTTGATGGTGGTGGAGGAGTTGGTTCTCTGCCAGATTGAGTACCTTGATTGGTACCTGGACTTTGATGGGTTTCTTGAGCTGAATCATCAACATGTTGTGTTGGGGGTGGAACTTGATTAGATAAGTTAATCTGCTCAGCTTGAAGTGGGGAAGTGGAGACAGGAAGTGTGCTACCTTGAGCATCTTGGATTGGATCTGCAGGGTTTTTGGCTTGTTCCTCATCCTGAGTAACAGAGGCTTGTTTTTCCACTGGATCTTCTAGTGGTGACTCAGTTTCATTTGAGAAGTACTGGAACTGGATTGTAGAGAGGTCAGTTTCAGGCTCATCAATGGGAAAGTCGTCCATGAGATCAATTTGCTTTTGTGCTTTCTTTTTTAGTCTTCGCCGTGTCTCAGTTCTTGGCGGTGAATGGTCAGTTCGAATACCTTCACTGGACTCAGTAGCAACTGTCTCCTCTTCTACAAGTTGCTCAACAGGACCCTCAACGGCATTACTTTCTTTCTTTCTCTGCTCAGTATCATCCTGAGGTTCTTCAACATTGGGACATTCTTCCTGCTCAGTATTAACTTCTTGGTGTTCAACATGTTGCTCAGTCTCTTCCACAGCTTCCTTTTCTTGGTCAGTTCCATGACCTTCAGGTTGAGTAGAGGCTAGTGGGACAGCTTCTACTATCTTTAAGGAGTTACCCTTTTTCTTCTTCTTTAAAGGGGTTTCTGGAGTTTCTTCGTTCTCATCCTCAGGCTCTTCTTGCCTCTTTCTTTTCTCAGCTTGCTCCTTAGCCTTGTCGGCTTTAGCTTTTTCTCTTGATGAAAGCCTTACTTTCTTTGGGACAGCATGAATGTCCTTGTAGCAGGTTTCTACAGCCTTCCTCTTCTTCCTTCTCTCAGGCTGAGCTGTCTCAGGTGACTCAGTATGAGCCTCAACATCTTCTGCAGGCTCAGCTTCAGGCTCAATTTCTTGTTGCTCATCTTCTTCATCTTCCTCAGCATCTCCATCTCCTTCATAACCCTTCAAGGGTTGATTATACAATAGTCCATCCAGCAGGACTGCAGTAATTTCACTTCCCAATGTGCTTGTCTCATTCACCGTCTCTATTTGCTTGTCCTGTATAATTTTTGTAATGATTGAGCCCAAGCGGAGTTTCTTACCACTTCATTGAAACGCTCCAACTAGAAAGACGGGAAGATTGAACGGAGTGCAGGTCAACATATGCCAAATGAAGCACTGTTCGAAGTTTGATGCGGATGAAGCTGAGCTGAGTTTGGGGAAGATAAAGTTGGTCAGTATGAAGTGGACCATCTTTTGTGCTTTACCAATACAGGTGCTGGGTATTTCCCCCTTATGATCTTTGGGTTTACAGAACCCCTTTAGCTTATCAGATGTGGCCTTTGGTATTTTCTCCTTTGTCGTTCTAAACTGAATTCCTTCGTCTGGTAAGTCTAGCAATGTGGCTAGATAGGCAGGGGTTACGATGATTTTCTGACCTTTAACAGTGGTCTCCAGATAGTCACAGTCATCTGCATCAACATGTAGATTCGAGTAGAATTCCCGTACTAACCTGGGATAGGTTGTTCCTGAAAGAGAGAAGAGACCTTTCCATTTGTTCTTCTCGATCCATTCGCAGAATGGTTTCTCAGACGAGACGAAACTTGGAGAAAACCATCGGCACTTTAAAACCTCCAGATTGTTGACCTTGGAGTGTACCTTGATCATTTTCTTTTCTATTTCCGTTGAAGGACCCGCGAGGTCAGTGGGTTTATCTGTGGTTTGAGTTTTAGGGTTTTTGTTTTTGCCGGGAGCCATTTTTGAAGATTTTTGAAGTTCTTAGAGAGAAAGAAATTCGATTTCAGGAGATTACATTCGTAGTGAATGAAGAGTGGGGATTCTTCCACTTTTTATATAAATCTACGACGGCCCTTAATCATTAACTAGCCGTTTTTACCTAGGGACGTTCAACCGATAAAAGTTCTGTCAATTATGACATCTTCAGCGCATGGGATTTGCCATTAATGTGCGTCTTCCTAAGGTGCCAGAGGTTACACGTGTAGGTTCTCTTTACGCCAATGGGTTTTTACTAGGTTTTGCTAGAATTCGAAGCATCCACGATATTGATTGCCTAAGATAATTTCTCTATCACTAATTTACTCAACATACGTTACTCACTCAGCATGTGTATTTACTCAACATAGAGTGATTACTCAATATGTTTATCTACTCAGTATAGGATGTTTACTCAGCTTTTATGCCTACTCAGTATCATCACTCAATATATATGTCAATTCAGCATAGGGTGGCCTTTTCATTTTCAAGTGTAGCAAGGAGTTGATATTTTACTCAACATGGCATTTGCACAATTATTCAAAGTTCCACTCATATGACAATTATTTAATACAGACTTAGTTAGAGTGGATTTGACATACCAATTGCTTCCCTTAGTGTGTTGAATTGTTCTCGTGCCAAGGGCTTTGTGAAGATATCTGCAAGTTGATCATTTGTTGGCACGTAGGTCAGCTTGATCTCATCTTTTAGTACATGGTCTCTGATGAAGTGATGCCTTATGCTAACATGCTTCATCCTGCTGTGTTGGACTGGATTTTTAGATAGATCAATGGCACTTTTGTTATCGCATTTGATCTCTATTGTGTTTGTTTTGACTCCGCAATCCTCAAGTTGTTGCTTTATCCATAGGACTTGTGCAACACAGCTTCCAGCAGCCACGTACTCAGCTTCAGTTGTAGACAGAGCTACGGATGATTGCTTCTTGCTGAACCAAGATACTAGACAGCTTCCAAGGAAATGACATCCTCCTGAAGTACTTTTTCGTTCTAGCTTATCTCGTCCGTAGTCAGCATCAGTATATCCAATGAGTGTGAAATCATTTGAGGTTGGATACCATAGACCTGCATCAACTGAGCTTTGCAAGTATCTAAAAATTCTTTTTACAGCAGTTAGATGAGATTCCCTGGGGTCAGCTTGATATCTAGCACAATAGCATATTGAGTATTGAATATCTGGTCTACTAGCAGTGAGATAGAGTAATGAACCTATCATACCTCGATAGAGTTTACTATCAACTGACTTACTCTTTTCATCCTTGCATAGGACAGTATCAGTACCCATGGGAGTTGATATTGGTTTGCAATCTACCATGCTGAATTTCTTTAACATTTCCTTGGTGTACTTAGACTGACTTATAAAGATGTCATTCTTACTTTGCTTGATTTGAAGTCCAAGGAAGAAGTTGAGTTCACCCATCATGGACATTTCGAACTCAGTTTGCATCTGTTGGCTAAATTCTTTGCACAAGGATTCGTCAGTAGCACCAAAAATTATATCATCAACATATATCTGTGCAAGTAGGGTATGTTTACCCTTTTTCTTAATAAACAAGGTTGTGTCAGCTTTTCCCCTGACATAGTTCCTGGTCAGCAGGAAGTTGGTCAACCTCTCATACCAAGCTCTTGGAGCTTGCTTTAGGCCGTACATGGCCTTTTTGAGTTTATAAATGTGGTTTGGAAGTTTTGAATCTTCAAACCTAGGAGGTTGATTAACATATACCTCTTCGTTTATAAAGCCATTAAGAAACACACTTTTTACATCCATTTGGTATAGTTTAAAATTCATGTAACTAGCATAGGCACACAATATACGTATAGCTTCTAATCTAGCAACAGGAGCAAATGTCTCTCCATAGTCTATACCCTCTTGCTGACTGTAGCCTTGGGCTACAAGTCGAGCTTTGTTTCTAATCACATTTCCATGCTCATCTAGCTTATTTCTAAAGACCCATTTGGTTCCTATGGGCTTTTGATTCCTAGGTTTAGGTACTAAATCCCATACCTCATTTCTGGTGAATTGGTCAAGCTCTTCTTGCATAGCATTGATTTAATATTCATCTTGCTCAGCATCAGCAAAGTTCTTTGGCTCATGTATTGAGACGAATGCAACATTGCTGAGGTATTTTCTAAGTTGATCTCTGGTCATTAATTTGTTGTTGGCGGCATCAAGAATAGCTTGTTCTGTATGTCCTCTTGGGATCTTTATTTCCTTGGGCAGTGTTGAGTCGTTTGGAAGAGGTGTTTCTACAATCTCTACAGGAATAGATTGGTCAGCAAATGATATTTCAATTTCTTGCTTACCTTGAGTCAGCTCCTGTATAGATGACACAGAGGCTTCTGGTTGATCAGCGGAAGCTAAGCCTGGTTCATCTTCTTCAGGCTGAGCTGACTTACCTGTAGGGTCAGTTTCATCGAACTCAACATGTACAGACTCTTCTACAACCTGAGTTCTTTTATTAAATACTCTATATGCTTTACTGTTTGTTGAGTACCCTAAAAAGATCGCCTCATCAGCTTTAGCATCAAATTTAGCAAGGTTGTCTTTTGTGTTAAGTATAAAGCATTTACACCCAAAGGCACGAAAGTATCCAATGTTGGGCTTTCGTCCTTTCCAAAGCTCATATGGGGTTTTCTTAAGTATAGGTCTAACTAGAGCCCTATTCAGTATGTAACATGCTGTGTGAACAGCTTCACCCCAGAAGTACTTTGGAAGCCTATTTTCACTCAGCATTGTCCTAGCTATTTCGACAATGGTTCTATTTTTCCTTTCAACGACCCCATTCTGTTGAGGTGTTCTAGGAGCAAAGAAGTTGTGGTCAATACCACTGGTTTCACAGAATTCATCAAACTGTTGGTTTTTGAATTCACCACCATTGTCGCTTCTAATGTGAGCTACTCTTAGGTCTTTGTCATTTTCAAGCTTTTTGATCATTGTGGTAAACATCTCAAAAGTTTCATCCTTGCTACTCAGCAAGATGATCCAAGTGTACCGAGAGAAATCATCTACAATAACAAAGGAGAATTTCTTACCTCCCAAGCTAAGTGGCTGGATAGGTCCGAAAAGATCCAAGTGTAGTAATTCCAATGGTCTTTTGGTTGAGACAATATTTTTGCTATGAAATGACTTTTTAGTTTGTTTGCCTTGCTGACACGCTTTACATAGTTGATCTTTTTCAAACTTTAATTTGGGTAATCCCTCAACTAATTGCTTTCTAGATAATTTGGCAAGAAGGTCCATGCTGACATGCCCAAGTCTTATATGCCATAGCCAGGAGTTGTCCTCTTTAGACACTAGGCATATGTTTTTAGAAAACTGTTTTTCTAAGTTTAACATATATACATTTTCTACACGAGGGGCAGTTAAAATCAGTTCATTTGTATTTCCCTCGAGTATTTGACACTTAGTATCATCAAATACAACCTTTCTGCCGCTCTTGCAAAGCTGAGCTACACTCAGCAGATTGTATTTGAGACCTTTAACTAAGGAGACAGACTCAATAGTTGGGTTACCTCCGATAGTACCTGATCCGACTATCTTACCCTTCTTGTTGTCTCCAAAGCTTACACTTCCACCTCGTTTAAGCTCTAGTGTGATGAACTGAGTTTCATCACCTGTCATATGCCTTGAGCATGCGCTGTCTATATACCATAGTTTTGACTTCTCCACGCATGTCAAGCTGACCTGCAGTTCAAACTATTCATTTTTAGGTACCCAATTTCTTTTGGGTCCTTTCTTGTTAGTATAAACAGGTGCAAAATCATATTTTAGCTTGTGACGATATACTTTTATGGTGTGGCCTGGCTTACCACAGAAATCACAAAAAGGTACCCTTTGTGGGTTGAACTGAGTGTAGTCAGCATTATTATGTTGGGCATCCCAACATACTTTTGTGGTATGTCCTTTTCTTCCGCAGAAGTCACATTGGACAGTCCGCTTGTTATGCCAACATACATCCTTTGTGTGTCCCCTTTTTCCACAACACTCACATTGAGTAACTTGCTTATGCTGACTAGTATTTGCGTACTCAGCATGGGCTTTATTTCTTTTTGAGCCCTTTTCTTTACTCTGTAATGTTGTGATATCCTTTCTAAGTTTCTTTGACTCAGATTGAACCTCAGTGACAAACTTATGTAAGATTTGCATGTTGGTATGCAAGTCAGAGTTGTCCTGGAGAAGATATCGGAGGTCACTCAGCTTGACCTCTTCAATCTCATCACAGCGCCTGCTGAGTGCCTTAATCTTTTTGTTACACTTCTTAGTTAGTGTATATAAGTCACTCAGGGCATTTACCATTTCGTTTCTAAGCAAAAATAAGGATGTTACCTCATTGTTGTGATTCTCCTGGTCAGTTTCATCAGAGAGATTAGCATGCTCAGATTGGGATTGGTCAGCTCCATCATCTGCCATAAAACATATGTTGGCTGTTTCATTTTGCTCAGCTTCAGATGATGTTGACTCATCATTGTCACTCCACGTGGCTACCATAGCCTTTTTGCTTCCCTTCTTCTCTTTCTTGAGGTTGGGACAGCTTGACTTGATGTGCCCGGTTTGATGACACTCAAAACATGTGACAGATTTCGAGCTGTCCTTCTTGTACTTGTCACTTGACTCAGCTTTGTACTTATCATTTCTTCTAAATGATCTTTTTCCATTTCTATCATTTCTCCTAAACAGCTTTTTCATCTTTCTGGTGAACATGGCCAGTTCCTCATCATCAGTTGACTCCGCTTCAGTTGAGTCAGCTTTCATGACAAGGGATTTTTGTTTCTTATCTTCTGATTTTTGTTTCTCTTTGGCTTCAAAGTTTTTCATAGAGATTTCATGGGTCAGCAGGGAACCGATCAGTTCATCATATTTGTAGGTAGTCAAGTCTTGGGCTTCTTCTACGGCTGTTTTCTTTGCTTGCCAGCTCTTGGGCAGACTTCTCAGAATTTTCTTCACCTGTTCTTCTTCAGTGAAGTTCTTTCCAAGCCTTTTTAGCTCATTTATAATGTTTGTGAACCTTGCGTTCATCTCTGAGATGTCTTCATTCTCCTTCATCTCAAACAGCTCGTAGAGTCTCATATGTTGATTAACTTTAGACTCCTTAACTTTGCTTGTGCCTTCATAGGTTACTTCAAGCTTCTTCCAAATCTCCTGTGCTGACTCACAACCTGAAATCTTATTGTATTCTGCAGCATCTAACGCATAGTGAAGCATGTTTATAGCTGAAGCATTATTTTGTAATTTTCTGAGGTCATCCTCTGTCCACTCAGCCTCACTTTTAACAATTTTCTCATTGTTAACAGTTTTGTATGGCACATGTGGACCTTGAACAATTGAAAGCCATGCACTCATGTTTGTGGCTTGTATAAAGTTCTTCATCCTATTCTTCCAGAAAGTATAGTTTGATCCAAAGAATAGGGGAGGTCTAGTGATCGATAACCCCTCAGGGAGTATCTGCGTTGTTTGGTTTCCAGGAAGGAAACGAGTGCTATTCTCACCCATTTTTAGGGATCAGCTCAAGATTGTTAAATCTTTGAGTAGTGAGCTTAGGCTCTGATACCACTTGTTGGTCCCTGGTAATTAGTTCCAAGGGGGGGGGGGTTAGGAACTAATATAACTTTTTCGCGTTTTAATTAAGCTGACTGGATGTTATTTTGAGAGTTTATTAACTTAGCCTTTTGTCAGCTTGGTGAGATATATCTCAGGACAACTTTAGTCAGATGTTGACCAAAGTTGTTTTCTTGAGAGTTAGGAATTGACACTCTTGGAGGTCAGCTTCTAACTCAGCACCACTTATTTACTCAAGATCAGCTTAGGCAATTTATATGCTGAGTAAATAAAGCAAACAACACATGCAATTATAAGAGAGAGTTTAGAGATTACTCAGTATCACTTATCCTGGTTTGGCCTCTCTGCCTACGTCCAGTCCCCAGAGTCCTTCGGGCTTTTTGAATCCAATAGTGAGCTCTTTAAAGGTAGAGCACAAACCAATTACAAGGCAGTTGAATATGCAAGAGTACCTTCCTCTATTCGTCTACTCAACTCCTACTAAGTGCTACAACCCAGCACCTAGATTTCTCTACTACTGAAATGCTTACAGCCAAGCACTCAGCTTTTCACTCTCAATATTCCTATTGATCACAGACTTGTTCTTTTTGAACTAAAGAACACTTTAAATGGTTACAAATCAATCTAGCATTTACACATAGAATAGAAAAGTCGGTGTAAGATTCTTTTTGTATTTGAGTGCTTTTGAAACTTTCTCTCTTGTATTTTTCTTTTTATGCTTCAGTGTTTGTCCAAGTTTTTCGATTGTCCTTTTATAGAAGGAAATCTGTAGATTTGATCGTTTTGAAATGTCCTAACCGTTAACATCAAAACGGCTCTTTTGGGGAACAATTTCTGGAAAGCTTCAGACTGCACCTCCATTCCCTTTCTCTGTTTTCTTCAGGCGTCAGGTTTGTCTTCTAGCGTCTGGTTTGTCTGTTTATGCCAGTTGTCTGTTTCCAATAATCCAACGTCCCATGACTCTTGGAATTAGTCTTTTAGGTGTCTTCGAGGTTCCAATTATTGGTGCAGAAGATTGGCAGACTTTGTCTTTTAGTGAACGGATCCTTCATGTTGTCCTGACTGTTACTCAGCTTTGTTTGTTCTTTTCGAGTGTTCAATGTTCATGCTGAGTTCCTTCAAGGTCAGCTCCGTTCTGTTTAACCGCTCCTGAAGAAGTCTTCAACTTTAGTCAGCTTCGTTTTGCTTCTGAATTTTAACTCCACTCAGCTTCTATTCTGTCATGCTGAGTTCCGTTTCTACTCAGCTTCGTTTATGCTGACTTTTGACCTGTCTTTACTTTATATATTTTTGCACTCAAAATTTAACAAATATATTAGTACAATTAAACCAAAGCATCTAAATTTAATTGCCTCTTAATCATGGATGATTTTGTCAAATCAAAATCTTATGGAAAAGTGTTTCAACAATATTTACTCAGCATATAAACTGTTTAAAGCTGACACTGAGTAAATTAATGTGTTGAGTTGGAAGCTGACCACTAAAGTGTCAATTCCCAACTCGCAAGTTAAACAGTCTTGGTCAACATCTGACTAAAGCTGTCTTACACTAAGATCGGCCAAGCTGACCAAAAGCTGAGTTAATAAACTCACAAAAATTATCAAGTCAGCAAGATTAATTAGTGAAAAGTTACATTAGTTCCTAACCCCTCCCCCCTTGGAACTACTCACACGGGACCAACAGGATCTTCATCAATCAACTTACTCTCCTACTTCTCAACGAATTTGAGCACACCTTTGTTTATTCTATCATGCACGATATTTTAAAAACAAAGCAATATTGTATATTGTGGCTCCAACTTTCGTGATATTTGCAATAAAGTATACCATAGATGTCATCCTTAGACGGGATAATGTGTTCATGTGGCAACATAATAAATCCTTCTTTTAACAAATAATTAAAAAGTTCCTCGGTATTATAAATGTCAAACGTATATTATACATTTATACTTCATTTGACCATTTTAGGAGCTTTTGGTTTTTTTTTTTGCTAAAATTTGGCAAATGTGGGATCTTGCACTAGTTAAATCGGTTATATCTACTTCATGTGTTTCGTGAGTTTCTATATTCTGATGATAACTACCTATAGAATTTTTCTTTTTACAATGATTCTCATGCATTAATTATTCACATTCAGAAACTTTAGCAACAAATTCATAATAATCACTAAAATCAATGCCTTGGAATTTCTTACGATTTTCAAATTCTAAACCACATTGAGAAATGTTAACAACTTCAATTTTAGGAATATTAACTCGGTAACAATGCCTCATTTTATTGAAACGATTAATAAAAGTCTCAACAAACTCACCTTCACGTTGAACCATACGAGATAGTTCAGTGATGTTGGTCCCGTGTGATTAGTTCCAAGGGGGGGTTAGGAACTAATATAACTTTTTTGCTTAATTATGCTGACTTAATCAATTCTTTAAATTACTTAACTCAGTTTTGGTCAGCACGACCGAGAGAGATGTAAGACAGCTTTAGTCAGAGGCTGACTAGAACCGTTTTACTTGTGAGTTGGGAATTAACACTTAAGGTCAGCTTCCAACTCAGAACTCTGATTACTCAGTGTCAGCTTGTACAATTTATATCCTGAGTAATTTAAGCAAACAACACATATGTTAGGCATGAAATTGACTTAGTTTAACATAATATTTATATGAGAATTTGGGTGTTTTTACATTATATTGCAAGATAAAGGACTGATTAATGTCTTTTTATAGGTAAGTATTGATAAAAGCCAAACTCGCTGGAAACAGCTTGTTTCGCTACCGCCAAGAAGGAGTGGAGCCTTTATTTGATCCAACGGTTAAACGTCGGATACTCAATGATGGACAGCGACAGATCAGAGGTGGCAGAGGCAGAGGCAGAGCAGCAGGTGGAAAAGTGTTAAGGTGGCATTACTCAAAGAAGCAAGATGACATGAAGTATCGACCCTTGAGTGTTCAAGGGTCAAAAAGGATTCCTAATCATTTCAATTTATTTTTTTTTAGTATTAGTTGACTTAATTTCTGTAATGGTACTTTTCATGTGTTGAAACACCTTTCCACATAATTTTGATTTGACAAAATTGTTTAAGTATAAATTAGAATACATATTCTAAACACACTAAGTTTAAATGCGTTGATTTAGTCTACTAATGTGTTTGTTCAATATTGAGTATAAATGTTATAAGTCATAAGGATTGGAAGGCCCAAGCCCAATACGGAAGCCAAGGCCCAAGTCAAACAACTCAGTACACTCGGCCCGCGTATGTCAAGACGTTGTCGTTTTGGACAAAAACGCAACTCAGCAAATGGAAGGATCTAGAAGACCTTCAGGAACAACTTCACAATGAAGCTGCTGAGTAGTCTCGACAAAGCGTACAAGACAGCAGACCGGCAAAGGAAAACTTCCAGACAAAGTGTTTCCTCTTTTAGCAAAGTTCAGACGACACAGTATGCTGTCCAGTTGACTTTACCATAAAAGGAGAGACCATCTGCTATGCTGACCGAGGACAGAAGATACACGATTGTGATTGGCCAAGAGCTCTGTGCAAGTCAGGATGACAACGACACATAGCCGTTTCCCTCCAACGGTTATTTCGAAATTCAAAATGACCGAATGGCCAGACGTCTCTATAAATAGTGCCATCACAAGCTTCACAATACACAGAACTTGATCAAGCCATTACGCTGTCCAAATCTCTACAAGTTCTGCAAGCAAGAAGTAAAGCAAAATTCTTACACTACAAAGTCTATTCATTTGTGTAAAAGTCTAGAGTGATTGTTTTTCAATCATCTAAGGTGTTCTAGCAATTGTTGTTTAGGATAAAATCTTTATCATTTCTAGAAGTAGAAAGGAGAGGCTGAGTACTCGGTTTTAAGTACTCAGCGGAGAGATTAGGATTGAGTAGAAGTATAGAGGAAGGTACTCTTGTCATACTCAATTGCTGATATTGTAAAAGGTTTGAGGCTCTACCTTTAAAGAGCTCAGTAGAGGATTTGAAATCTCGGAAGTGTTCCGGGGACAGGACGTAGGCTTAGAAGAAGCCGAACCTGGATAAATCTGCTGAGTGAAGTATTTCTAAACCTTAACTCCTTATTTACATTGCTTGCTTAAAACAAACTAAAACTGACCAAGTAAAAGAGGTCAAGCTGAGTTGTGCGCTACCAACGAGAAGGTTCAGGAATAGACTCTAAGTGCTATTTCCTGGCCTAAGCAACGAAGCTGTCCTAGTCACTAGTTGACTAAGCCAGTGTCTTGCTGAGTGCTAAGCGCCGCTGTTAGATAAACTTTTCTTAAAGAAAAGAAATCTGCCTAAATTATTTTAAAAAGGTAAAATAGTTCCTAACCCCCCCCCCCCCCCTTGGAACTATATTTGCAACCTTACAAGGGACCAACAAGTGGTATCAGAGCTTAAAAGCTCATTACTAAAGGTCTAACAACCTTGAGTTGATCCATACCATGGGCGAAAATAGCACTCGGTTTCTCCCTGGAAACCAGACAACTCAGATATTACCTGAGGGGCTGTCCATTACCAGGCCTCCCCTATTCTTCGGGTCAAACTATACCTTTTGGAAGAATAGGATGAAAAACTTCATTCAAGCTACAAACATGAGTGCCTGGCTATCTATAGTCCAAGGCCCGTTTGTACCTGTGAAAGTTGTTGCTGGCCAGTCAGTTGTTAAAGCTGAGGTTGAATGGACAGAGGATGATCTTAAGAAGCTTCAAACCCATGCTTCGGCTATCAACATGCTTCACTGTGCGCTCGATGCTGCAGAATATAACAAAATCTCAGGTTGTGAGTCGGCACAAGAGATCTGGAAAAAGCTGGAAGTCACCTACGAGGGAACAAACAAAGTAAAAGAATCCAAGGTGAATCAGCAGATGAGACTGTACGAGCTGTTCGAGATGAACAATGATGAGGGCATTTCAGACATGAACGCAAGGTTCACCAACATCATTAATGAGCTCAAGAGACTTGGGAAAATCTTCACTGAGGAAGAACAAGTCAAAAAGATACTCAGGAGTCTTCCAAAAGACTGGCAAGCAAAGAAGACAGCAGTTGAGGAAGCTCAGGATTTAACCACCTACAAATATGACGAACTCATCGGTTCATTGCTGACCCATGAGATATCCATGAAAAACTTTGAGGTGAAGGAAAAATCTGATGACAAGAAGCAGAAGTCACTTGTCATGAAGGCTGACTCCACTGACGGGAGTTCAACTGATGATGAGGAGATGGCTATGATCACAAGAAAGATGAAGAGGCTGTTCAGGAAGAACGACAAATATTCTAAAAAGCCTTACAAAAAGTTTGATAAGTATAAGGCTGACTCAAGCGACAGCAAATACAGAAAGGACAGCTCAAAGCCCATTACATGCTTTGAGTGCCACCAAGATGGCCATATTAAGTCAAACTGCCCCACGCTGAGGAAAGACAAGAACAGTGGGAAGAAGACAATGGTGGCTACTTGGAGTGACAGTGATGAATCTTCATCAACAGAAACTGAGGCCACCGAGTCAGCGAAGATATGCTTTATGGCTGACGAACTTGCTGAGCCATGCATTTCTGAGCATGCTGACCAATCTGATGAGTCAGATAATGAAGAGCAATCTAATGAGGTAATCTCACTCTCTCAACTCAGAAATGAAATGGGTAACGCCCTGAGTGATCTCTATACACTTGTTAAAAAGTGTAATAGGAAGATTAAAGCACTCAGCTGGCGCTGTGATGAAGTAGAAGAGGTCAAACTGAGTGACCTCAGATACCTTCTTCAAGACAACTCAGTTTTGCATGAAAATATGAAAATCATTCATGAGTCTGTCTTTGAAGTCCAGTCAGTTTCAAAGAAACTAAGGAAGGATGTCATAACCATTCAGAACCAATTAAAGGTTCCAAACAAAAACAATTTTCCGCTGAGAACTCAGTATTAAGGTACACAGTACCAAGGTACTCAGCAGAGAAGAAATCCCCAGCGAAAAGTCCAATGTGACTTTTGTGGGAAGTTAGGACACACTACTAAAGTGTGTTGGCACGCTCAGCACTGGGGTGCTGACAAGTCAGTAAAAAATCCTAAACAGAAGGTCAGTTGTGACTTCTGTGGAAAGAATGGCCATACTGTCCATGTATGCCGCCATAAAATAAAATATGATGCTATACCTGTTGCACCTAACAAGTCAGGACCCAAAAAGAGTTGGGTACCTAAAAGTAACTAGTTACAATGCAGGTAAGCCTGAGATGTGCCGAGAAGTCAAAGATGTGGTATATTGACAGCGCATGCTCAATGTATATGACGGGTGATGAAACTCAGTTCATCACGTTTGAACGTAAACGAGGAGGGAGTGTAAGTTTTGGAGACAATAAGAAGGGTAAGATAGTAGGCTCAGGAACCGTCGGAGGTAACCCTACTATTGAATCTGTCTCCCTAGTCAGCGGACTCAAATATAACTTACTCAGCGTAGCTCAGCTATGTGACAATGGGAGAAAAGTTATATTTGATGCTACTGGATGTAAAATATACGAGGGTAAAACTAATGAGTTAATCTTAACTGCCCCTCGGATAGATAATGTCTTTATGCTAGACTTAGAGAAAAAGTTTTCAAAAACTGTGTGCTTAGTAACAAAGGAAGAAAATTTCTGGCTATGGCACAGGAGACTTGGTCATGTAAGCATGGACCTCCTGGCCAAACTAGCAAGAAAGCAATTGGTTGAGGGACTGCCTGAACTTAAGTTTCAAAAAGATCAACTATGCCACACTTGCCAAGCTGGAAAACAAACCAAACAATCTTTTCATAGTAAAAACATTGTCTCAACTAAACGTCCGTTAGAGTTACTACACTTGGATCTCTTTGGTCCAGTCCAGCCGCTGAGTCTGGGTGGAAGAAGATTTTCCTTGGTCATTGTAGATGACTTCTCTCGGTATACGTGGGTTATCTTGCTGACCAGCAAGGATGAGACCTTTGAGACATTTTCAAACTTGGTTAGAAAAATTGAAAATGAGAAAGACCTAAAATTAGCTCATATCCGTAGTGATAACGGTGGAGAATTCAAAAACCAAAAGTTTGTTGAATTCTGTGAAGCCAGCGGCATTGACCACAATTTCTCTGCTCCTAGAACACCTCAGCAAAATGGGGTTGTTGAAAGGAAGAACAGAACTCTTGTTGAAATAGCAAGGACAATGCTGGATGAGCATAGGCTTCCAAAGTATTTTTGGGGAGAAGCTGTTAACACAGCATGCTATATTCTAAATAGGGCTCTAGTCAGACCTATACTTAAGAAAACCCCTTATGAACTTTGGAAAGGACGAAAGCCCAACATTGGATACTTTCGTGCCTTTGGTTGTAGATGTTTTATTTTAAACACCAAAGATAGCTTAGCCAAATTTGATTCAAAAGCTGATGAGGCTATCTTTCTAGGCTACTCAACAAACAGCAAAGCATACAGAGTTTTTAATAAGAGAACCCAAGTATTAGAAGAATCTATACATGTGCAATTCGATGAAACTGACCCTGCAGGAAGATACCAGCCGCTGATAGAAGATGAACCAAACTCAGCAACTGCTGATCAAGAACCAGCTACTGAGTCCTTCATAAAACGGCTGACCAAGAGTAAGAGTGAACCTAAAATTACTTTTACTGACCCATCTACTTCTGCAGAGATTGTTGAAACAGGAACAGCACAAGACATGAATCTACCCAAGGAAATAAGGATTCCAAGAGGGCACTCCGAAAGTGCAATCCTTGATTCTGCTGGGAATACCCTGATGACGAGGAATCAACTCAGGAAGTACCTCAGCAATGTTGCTTTCGTCTCAGTACAAGAACCGAAGAATTTCACTGAAGCTGAGTACGATGAATTCTGGATGAACGCAATGCAAGAGGAGCTCGATCAATTTCGAAGAAATGATGTATGGGAGTTAGTGCCCCATCCAAAGAGTCAAAAGACCATCGGAACAAGATGGGTCTTCAGGAACAAGATGGACGAACAAGGAAACGTAGTCAGAAACAAGGCAAGACTTGTAGCTCAGGGCTACAGTCAGCAAGAAGGTATAGACTACGGTGAGACCTTTGCCCCAGTGGCAAGACTAGAAGCTATTAGGATTTTATGTGCATATGCATCTTACATGAACTTTAAATTATTCCAAATGGATGTCAAAAGTGCTTTTCTTAATGGAGTTATAAACGAGGAGGTTTATGTAAATCAATCTCTAGGTTTTGAGGACCCTAAGTTCCCAAACCATGTTTACAAACTCAAAAAGGCTCTGTACGGACTCAAGCAAGCACCACGTGCTTGGTATGAGAGGCTGACCAACTTCTTACTGACTAGAGGTTACGTCAGGGGTCAAGCTGATACAACCTTATTCATTAAGAGAAAGGGTAAAGATACCCTGCTGGCACAAATATATGTGGATGATATTATATTTGGTGCTACTAATGAATCTATGTGCAAGGAATTTAGCAAACAAATGCAGACTGAATTCGAAATGTCAATGATGGGAGAACTCAACTTCTTCCTCGGACTTCAAATTAAGCAAGGAAAGAATGGCATATTCATCAGTCAAGCCAAATATGCCAAGGAGATCTTAAAGAAATATGACTTGGAAAATTGCAAGCCAATATCCACTCCTATGGGCACTGACACTGTCCTTTGTGCTGATGAGAATGGTAAGTCAGTAGACAGCAAGTTATACCGAGGTATGATTGGCTCTTTACTTTACTTAACAGCAAGTAGACCGGACATTCAGTTCTCAGTATGTTATTGCGCTAGATATCAAGCTAACCCTAAGGAATCCCATTACATAGCCGTAAAAAGGATCCTTAGATATTTGCAAAGCTCAGTAAATGCAGGTTTGTGGTATCCAAATACTCATGACTTTACACTCATCGGATACACTGACGCTGACTATGGACGAGACAAGCTGGAAAGAAAAAGCACCTCTGGAGGATGCCAATTCCTAGGAAGCTGTCTTGTATCCTGGTTCAGCAAAAAGCAGGCGTCAGTAGCATTGTCTACCACTGAAGCTGAGTACATTGCTGCTGGTCACTGTGTTGCTCAAGTCCTATGGATCAAGCAACAACTTGAAGATTATGGTGTTCAAACGAAGATAATTGAAGTCAAATGTGACAACAAAAATGCAATTGATCTTTCCAAGAACCCAATTCAACACAGCCGAATGAAGCATGTCAGCATCAGACATCACTTCATTAGAGACCATGTACTCAAAGATGAGATCAAGCTGACCTTTGTCCCAACGGACGAACAGCTGGCGGATATCTTCACGAAGCCACTGGCTCGTGAGCAGTTCAGCATACTGAGAGAAGCAATTGGTATGTTTAATCCTCTTCAGTAAATTCCTGTGCTAAATGAATATTGAATGCTGAGTGAATTACATGCTGAATGATTTATTGTTTGCTGAGTATCTCTTGAAACTGACTGAATATACAATACTGAGTAAACTTGCACACTGAGTAAATTAGTTTAGAACTTGAACGTAAAATCATCCTTAAATAATGCACTGACCACTCAGAATATCAAACGCTTGACATTCTAAATACTGAGTGATTAATCCGTTAGCATAAATTCCAAGCACGCGTATAACCTAGGATGACGTATTCGCTGTAATGTGTCATAAATGCCAGGATCTCTGTCGGTACATGATCCCAAGGCAACTGACACATGGATTTGGTTAAGATCCACACCGTTCAACTCGTCTATAAATTATGGGCATTTCCCCATCTTTTACTCCTTACGCTCAACAAATCCTTAAGGCTACGAAATCACCCAAATTTCTCTCTCTCAAATACCTCTATTCTCTCGATCTTAGACGAATGACTAAGCTATCCTTCAACGTCTCCGGTGCCGGCCAAAATAAGTCCAGCTCCGATGAACCTTCACGAAACCCTTCCACCTCTAGCAAGGGTAAAACTGATCAAAACTCTGAAAAAGAGAAAGCTGTGAAAATACGAACCTACTCCAAAGTCTTCGAAAGTATTCTCGAATGGAAAGTTGAGCCCTCCAGATGGGTTTCTGAGCACTTCGTCCAACACTAACAACCGTTTTCCGAATGGATTGCAAAGAACGAATGGACTGGGCTGTTCTCCGTCAGAGATGAGACGTATCCTGACCTGGTAAGGGAGTTTTACCACAATCTCATGGTTGTCAGTGACTCCCCTGACTATCTAAGCACTAAAGTAAAAGGAAAGACGATCTTCATCAACCCTCTGTACATAGGAAATCTCCTCCAACTTAAAACTGAGGGAGTGAGGCTGAGGAAGTCTGGAGATCAGGACAAGACCGACTACGTCCATACTTTCTGCAAACCTGAGGGTCACTCAGGCGAGATCTCAGCATCTTCAATGGGACAGCACCAAAAGATGGCTCACTACCTGCTGAGCTACTTCATTTACCCTAAGATAAACTGCACGACCTCAGCAACGAACTTTGAACAGTGCTTCATATGGCACATGCTGACGTACACCCCCATCAACATGCCGGTCTTCCTAGTTGCTGGGTTCCTACGCAGCACGGGTACAATGAGGTTGGGATCAATCATTACCAAGATCCTCATCGACCACAAGATTGACCTTGAAGGTGAGGAATCTTTCAGAGGAACCGAAATCACAGCTGCCTCGCTGAGGGCACTGAAATATGGGCAGCCTTTGAAGAAAGGAAAAGCTGCTACTGCTGCTGGCCAAGCTGATCAGACTGAGGAGACTATAGCTGAGCCTAAGAAAGGGCGAAGAACTAAGGCCCCAGCTTCTCGCAAGAGAAAATCTGCTGAGACACCTAATGTTGTGTCTCCAGCAAAGAGGCAGAGGTCAGCTGGAAAGTCAGCTGAGAAGAGAAGCAGGCAAGATGAGCCTAACACTGAGGCAGCGACTGAGCTCTCTCAGAAGAAGCAGAAGTCTTCAACACTGGCCCCTCTCGACGTCATACCGACGGATTTTATTGTACCGGGTGATTCTCACTTCACTCAATGCCAAGGTACTGATGCTGAGGGAACTGAGGTCCAGTTAGATGACCACTTCATCTCCCAAGTTGAGGAAGAACTTGATGGAGATAATACTGAGGAAGAAGAAGATGATGATGAAACCAGCGGTCAGAATGACGTTGAGGAGTCTGAAGAATATGCCAGCGAAATTGAAGCTGAGGACGCTGACCCTGGGTTAGCAGGTGGAGCTGTGCAGACTGACACTGAGTTGGCTGCGGGAGTTGAACAAGTTGAAGAGCAAGCTGACCAGATTCAGACTGAGCAAAAGAAACCTTCTCCTACTCACACAATAGAACCTGCTCATCATACCACTCCACCACGTAGAAGGCGAAAACTAGTTAAGGCCAGTGAGGTAATAGTCAGTGACCCTCCTGTGCAACCACCATCCATTCCTCAACTTGTCCTCTCCAAGACAACAAAGGATCCTTCTACCGTCCAATTAAAAAATTTCAAACGGCCCTCAACTTCCTCTACTACAACGCCGTTGGAAAAACAAGCCTCTGTTTCTTCTCAACAGGAACATGCCGAGCATAACACTTCAACCACTTCTACAAGTCAGGTTGAACCAAGCACTACCCATGCTATTTCCTCAAGCATAATGCTGACTCCTCATCCCTCTGCCGTCAGCATAGACAGTGTTCGGGTTATGACTTCCATCATCAACAACCTCTCTGCTGATCAATCCAACTTACCTCCAACTCAAGTGCAGATTGAGCCAAGTCATCCAGTCACTGACCAGGGTACTCCTTTCACCCCACTTTCTTCTGGTCATACTGATGTACATCGGGATACCACTGAGTCTGGCAAAAAGCTCCTTGACTCAGTGCAAGCACTCATCCACGATCTTCAACATTCCGCTTCGCCTGCTGCTGGATCTTCAATTCCTGCCGCAACTCAGCTCTCTCAAGTCACTCTACTTCTCAACGAAGTCAAGGGACTCAAGGATCTGCTGAATGTCGTCCTGTCATTACAAGCCCAGCAAGCTAAGCAGGATTCAATTGCTAAGTTGGCAGAGATACAGCTGTCAACAATTCAACATCTGAACTCACTCCATCAGCAAGTTCAGAAGTTATCTGCTGTGAACACTGACTATGCCACTTCCTCAAAACTCAAGATGCTCTTTGCTCAGCTTCATACTGAGCAACTTAAGACAAATGAGCAAATGGTATCCTATAGTCAGTGCTCAGTCGAGCAAATTGGTGAGGCCATTCGGCTCCTTAATCTCAACAAGCAAGAGATGGATACTGACTCGATGAAGCAAAATGAGTTGCTATCTCTTGCACGGCAATCCTTCACTCACATCCGTCATAACAATATCCAGCGTCATCATTATGACTCAGCACTCTTAAAAACCTTCCACCAAGTCTTTGCTGGTCTCACTGAAGCTCTCATTTGGCAAGCCAAAGCATAAGCCTTCAGTGTGAATATGCTCAGTGCTGCTGATCTTCATATACTAGTCGAAGTATCCGCTGATGGCGTTGGCATTTTTGATGGGGTCAATGAAAGTGCTGACAAACTCAAAGAGCTTTCACAAGAACTGACTCGCGCTTTCTTAACCGATGCGTTTAAGCTCCCTGAAGTTGACAAAATGGGGGAGAAAGCGCAAGCTGCTAGAGCTCAGCATGAGCAACGTCAGTACAAGAGAAGTCAGTCACAAGGCAAGAAAAAGAAATAGTTAGGCTAGGTCTTAATTTTTGTAATATGTGCTAATTTATTTCTTTTGCTGTGCAACTGCTGACTTCTATCTATATATCATACTTCCTTTTCTTATTCAAGTACTGAGTTATGATATATGCTATTAAGTACTGAGTTATTATGTATCTTCGTTTATATCAGCTATGCTTAACACTTATAATATTTATTGACTAAATGATATGTTGATAACATGTTTGACATCATACTATGATCTTATGAAACATTCTGATGAAGAACTCATTGAACAATAATTTGCTCAGCGCGCTCTGTCTATCTAAAACTTCCGCTTAACACTGAGTAAATAGAATATGTAATATAGCTGACCTTCACCTAAAAACTGACCTTAGAATCACTCATTTAAATTCTTAAATGCTGCAATTAAAATTAAGTCAGTAGTGCAACCCTTATGGGGGAGTTTGCTAAATAATATAAGGTCAACTATCATGGGGGAGCTCATACTGAGTTCCTTGCTGAACAGTTTTGCCAACATCAAAATGGGGGAGTTTGTTGAAACACCTTTCCACATAATTTTGATTTGACAAAATTGTTTAAGTATAAATTAGAATACATATTCTAAACACACTAAGTTTAAATGCGTTGATTTAGTCTACTAATGTGTTTGTTCAATGTTGAGTATAAATGTTATAAGTCATAAGGATTGGAAGGCCCAAGCCCAATACGGAAGCCAAGGCCCAAGTCAAACAACTCAGTACACTCGGCCCGCGTATGTCAAGACGTTGTCGTTTTGGACAAAAACGCAACTCAGCAAACGGAAGGATCTAGAAGACCTTCAGGAACAACTTCACAATGAAGCTGCTGAGTAGTCTCGACAAAGCGTACAAGACAGCAGACCGGCAAAGGAAAACTTCCAGACAAAGTGTTTTCTCTTTTAGCAAAGTTCAGACGACACAGTATGATGTCCAGTTGACTTTACCATAAAAGGAGAGACCATCTGCTGTGCTGACCGAGGACAGAAGATACACGATTGTGATTGGCCAAGAGCTCTGTGCAAGTCAGGATGACAACGACACATAGCCGTTTCCCTCCAACGGTTATTTCGAAATTCGAAATGACCGAATGGCTAGACGTCTCTATAAATAGTGCCATCACAAGCTTCACAATACACAGAACTTGATCAAGCCATTACGCTGTCCAAATCTCTACAAGTTCTGCAAGCAAGAAGCAAAGCAAAATTCTTACACTACAAAGTCTATTCATTTGTGCAAAAGTCTAGAGTGATTGTTTTTCAATCATCTAATGTGTTCTAGCAATTGTTGTTTAGGACAAAATCTTTATCATTTCTAGAAGTAGAAAGGAGAGGCTGAGTACTCGGTTTTAAGTACTCAGCGGAGAGATTAGGATTGAGTAGAAGTATAGAGGAAGGTACTCTTGTCATACTCAATTGCTGATATTGTAAAAGGTTTGAGGCTCTACCTTTAAAGAGCTCAGTAGAGGATTTGAAATCTCGGAAGTGTTCCGGGGACAGGACGTAGGCTTAAAAGAAGCCGAACCTGGATAAATCTGCTGAGTGAAGTATTTCTAAACCTTAACTCCTTATTTACATTGCTTGCTTAAAACAAACTAAAACTGACCAAGTAAAAGAGGTCAAGCTGAGTTGTGCGCTACCAACGAGAAGGTTCAGGAATAGACTCTAAGTGCTATTTCCTGACCTAAGCAACGAAGCTGTCCTAGTCACTAGTTGACTAAGCCAGTGTCTTGCTGAGTGCTAAGCGCCGCTGTTAGATAAACTTTTCTTAAAGAAAAGAAATCTGCCTAAATTATTTTAAAAAGGTAAAATAGTTCCTAACCCCCCCTTGGAACTATATTTGCAACCTTACAAGGGACCAACATCATGTACCAATTTTGTCCCTGTCTTTCTCCTTTAAGTAGGCGTAGCGAAGGAAAGAGGGGAAGGTCGGATAGTTTTAGTTTTCATAGAATAGATAAGTTATTTTAGTAAAAGCTTTAGAATAGAGCTCCAATGGAGTCTCTGAATGTATCAAGAACAACTGATTACTCACTGCTCGATATGAGTGAGTAATCCATTTTGAATGGGCAAGGCCAGTCCGGGCGAGTAATGTAAGTCTTATATCGTTTTCAATGAATGTGTAGTATTTTGCCAATGTTGTGATGATGAGGGTTTAACTTCTGTGCTTCGGCATTTATGCATGTGATAGATGAATGTTAGGACACTGTTTGCATCTTCACTGATATCTCTATTAATCTCGCAACCTCGAAGTAGACCTGTTGGATGGTTGTGTCGAAGGTTTTCTTAAATAGAAATGCAGCTTCGATCTTAATGCGAGAAAGAATGTATCTTTAGGACGCTAAAGGTTCTAGTAAATCTCAGGAACTTAAGAACACACGAAAGTTGACTTAAGCGGGCATTAAAGCTGATACTTTGGCTTCATTGGCATCATCACTAATTCGTTAGAATGTTGTAAGACTTAACACAACCTGTTCGGCAGTGCCTAGCCTTTTCTATCCTTTAAACTGTCTTCTATTTGTCATATCTTTCATAACTTTAGCACACTGTTGTTTTAACTATCACACTCAAACAATCAATCCTACTAAGAAGATACCTTTACGCACACACTCTGTTCAGCAACGATTTTCTCATATCATTTTGATCTCAATCCCTATGGATACGATACTTGACTTATCACTTTATTACTTGTATCTAGTATACTTGCTAGAGTCACATCAGAGGACAACAACATACATATATATTGAGAGAAAGGGTTAGAAATTACTCAGCAGATTTATCCTGGTTCGACCTCACCGCCTACGTCCAGTCCTCAGAGTCCTTCTGGGCTTTTTTAATCCAATACTGAGCTCTTTAAAGGTAGAGCACAAACCGTTTACAAAGACGTTGAGTATGCAAGAGTACCGTCCTCTATTCGTCTACTCAACTCTACTAAGCGCTATAACCCAACACTTAGATTTTCTCTACCGCTGAGTACTAAAACCGAGTACTCAGCACCACTCTCTCAATCTTTACAATTGATACAAATTTGTTCTTTCTAGATGAAGAACACTTTAGATGAATACAAATTCAATCTAGACTTTTACACAGAGATAGGAATTTGGTGTAAGATTTTCTTTTCTTGTTTGAATGTGCTTTGTATGTATGCTCTTTTCTTTTTGTACATCGGCAAAGGATCCAAGAGTTGGACTTGTCCTTTTATAGTGAATTTCTGATGCCTCAATCATTTGAATCCAGATGTATCCGTTGAATTCAAACGGCTCCTTACGTCATTCATCGGTCTGCATACAGATATTGCAGGCCAATCCTGTCGTCTGAAATTAGCAGATGTCAGGCTTGTCTTCTTCCGCCAGGTTCGCCTTTTAGCGCCAGTTTCGTCTTTTAGCCAACGGCTAGTTGACCCATGCATCTCGAAACTGTCTCCTTGCGTAATTCCAAGGCTTCTGAATTGGCGCAGATCTCTATCGGATCTTGTCTTTTAGTAAACAGATCATTGTCGCTGTCCTGATGAACACTCAGCTTGACTCTAATAGACGTTGCCTTCGATCTTTGTTTCTGGCGAGGCTGAGTCATATTCTACTCAGCTTCTTCGGTCAGCTTCGCCTTCAAGCGTTTGTTCTGAAGAAGACTTTTCTTCTATTGTGCTGAGTTGTGTTCCACTCAGCTTCTTTGGTCAGCTTCATCTTCAAGCGTTTGTTCTGAAGATGACTTTTCTTCTATTATGCTGAGTCCTTTTCTATTCAGCTTCCGTGCCTCATGCTGACTTCATTCTGTCGTACTTTTTATTTCTGTTCACTTATAATTGTACTCAACATTGAACAAACACATTAGTACAATTAAACCAAAGCACTTAAATTTAATTGCCCCTTAATCATGGATTAACTTAAATAATTTTGTCAAATCAAAATCATGTGGAATGGTGTTTCAACAAACTCCCCCATTTTGATGTTGGCAAAAATATTTAATTGTGGAACTCAACATCGAGATTCCCCATGATTGATTTACTTTTTATTCTTCTGCAGTTACTCCCCCGTAAGGGTTGCATCTATTGACTCAATTTAACTCTAAACCTTCTAAGATTTAATCGAGTGAAATTAAGACATGCCTTTACTGACTTAGTTCAATTCTAGACCTTCCAAGATCTAATTCAAGTGAGCCTAGGTCAGCTTTCAAAAGATGGTTAATACTTGGAACATGTAGTTGTTACTCAGTTTTGCACATAGGTATCAGAGTTATTGTATAGGTATCAGAGTTATGTGTACTGAGTATATTTTACTTGTATTTTCCTTATGTTCATAAGATTTTTACTTTGTTCAATGTTTAGTTTAAGTATGACAGATCAGCATATAATCATAATAGGTAAGCATCGCATATAGATAAGTCAGTTTGGAAAAGAAATGATGCTTATATAGATAGTCAGCAACAAAATAGGACATGCCACATATGAAATTACAAGTCTAAGGCTATTTTTAATCTATCTCTTTATGTTGACTTGAATTTTGCCTTTGCCTTTGGCAGTTCTTTGTTGTTGACTTGGATTTCTTGGGTCAACAGAAGATGGACCAGGCTTCTGCTGAGTTTCGGCGGCAGACTGAGTGATCTCCCCCATTCTCTGCTGAGTTCCAGCAGCGCGTTCTTTCTCCCCCGTTTTGCCAGCATCGAAATTGGGAGGAGGAGGAAAGAAAGTTCCCTGCTGAGCAGCACGAGACAGTTTTGATGAGTACATTTGAAGTTGACTCGTACTTTCCTGAAGACCGTCGAAGACTGCCATGCCATCGGCCATAGTGGAAGCGGGGATCTTAATGTTGGCACTGAGCATACTTAAGAGGTACTCTTAAGATTTCCCGATCCAAGTTATAGATTCTGTCATTTTGGCATAGGATTGATGATACATCCTGAGCAGAGCAGTGTCATATTGTTGGCGTTGAACGTTGGTGTACCGAACCTTCTTAAGAGTAGATTGAGAGCATTGCAGAATCTCATTAGTCTTCACGAGGTCAGTGTCCATTTCCTGTTTATTCAGGTTGAGTAGGCGAACGGCTTCACCAATCTGTTCGATGGAACACTAGGAGGAGGAGGAGATAAGCTCACGAGCTCCGGTCAGCTCAGAGGTCAGCTGGGAGAAGTGTTGATTTACCTCAGCAGAGGTTGCATATGTTGAGTTCACAGCTGATAAGGCATTGAGTTGACCTTGGATGGCGTCCATATGAGGTATCATCATTAGCTGGAGTTCAGCCAGCTTTACTATGAACTCTTGCTTGGGCTGTTGAGAAGCAAAAGATGTCATGACACTCATTAAGTCCTTGAGACCCTTGATTTCAGTTAAAAGCTGAGTGACATAGGAGATTTGTGTAGGCTCAACATCAGCAGAACCAGCAGCATCGGCATGAGTTTGATGAATATCCTGAAGTAGGGCCTGAGCTGAGTCAATGATTCTTCATCCAGACTCAGTAGCATGTAAGTAAGCATAGGATTCATCATTTTGTGGTTCAAAGGCCGGAATATGAGTAGCACCGGATGGAGGAGGTGTTTGGTGCTGTCCAGAAACCGAAGTGCCAGCGTGGTCAGCGGCTGGACTTTTATTCAGGTCAGCAATAGGAGTTGACTGGTTATCATTCTGCGTTGAAGGATGAGGAAGAGGTGGATCAGCAGAAATATTGATTTGCTCAGGGTCAGTCTGAAGCTGAGTATTTTCAGAAGGTTAAGGTAGTTCAAAGCTGACTTGAGCAGGTTTTTCCTTTGCTAACTCTTTGTTCTGAGCAGCAGGGATTTCGAGCACGTGCTCGGTAGAAATTGGACCTTCGGGAGCTTTGGGATCGGCTTGGTCCTCAGCTTGAGAAACAGAGGCTTGCTTTTTCTTGAGTTGGTCTAGAGTTGGCTCAGTGACGGTGGAGAATAATTGAAACTGGAGTTTGGTGAGGTTAGTGATTGGTTCCCTTAGTGGAGAATCGTCCAGAAGGTTGATGACTCGAGATTTCTGAGCTTTTCGTTTGAGTCGTTTGCCTGTGCTGTCCTTGTTGGTTTGAGAAGGGGGATCAGCAGCAATAGAGTCAAGTGACTCAGAGGCAGAGATAGGACCAAGGTCAGCATCAAGGCCTTCCACAACCTTGTCCTGTACTTGTTGCTCAGTTTGATTCTCAGTCTGCTCGGCATCAACAGTTTTATTTTGCTCAGCAGCAACTTTCTCACTTGGCTCAGCAGAGCCTGTCTTGTCAGCATGAAACTGACCTCCAATATCACCTAGTTCTTCTTCTTGGTCAGTGGGAGTTTTCTCAAGATCAATTTCTTGACTTCTCACAAAGTGTGAGTCTTTAGAGACTACAAAGTCAAGAGGAAGTGCATCAATCGGTTTCAACCTAGAAGTCTTCTGCTTCTTTTTCAAAGGTTGCTCAGGAGTTTCCTCACTTTCTTCCTCAGGCTCAACTTGCCTTTTCAGTTTCTCTGCTGACTTAGGTTCCTCTTGCGCTTGCTCATCAGCAGCTTTCTTCGCACTGGAGATTATCCGAATCTTTTTTAGAGCAGTGTTAATATCTCTTGCGGACTGGTCAGCTTTTCGCTTCTTATCTTGCCTAGTTCGGTCAGTGAGTTTTACTATTGCTTTCTTTCCTTTCTTGGTTGGCACATCCTGTGCTTCTTCAACCATATTATCCCCTTCTTCATCAGCCCCTTTTCCCTTCTTGGACTTGATGGGTTCGTTATAGGCTAATCCAAATAGCAGTGCCACTGTAATTTCTTTACCCCAAGTCTCAACTTCTTCGACCGTGCTTACTTGGTGGTCCTGAAGAATTTTCGTGATGAGGGAACCCATCCTGAGTTTCTCGGTACTTCATTGGAATGCGCTGACAAGAAAGACGGGCATATTGAGTGGTTAGTAGGTCAGCATATGCCAAATGAAGCATTGCTCAAAGTTTGAGGCCGATGAGGATGAGTTGACCTTTGGGAATAGGAAGTTGGTCAGGATGTAATGAGCCATTTTCTGAGACTGACCCATGCACGTGCTGGCAATTTGTCCCTTGTGGGTCTTTGGCTTACAGAACTCAACAGGATAGTCAATTTTGGCGTGGTCGTTGGTGGTCCTAAATTCTGTACCTTTGGTCGGCAACTTTAGCAGAGTTGCTAGATAGGATGGAGTGATCGTGATGTCCTTGCCTTTGACCCTGGTCACTAAGTGGTCAACATTGTCCTCGTTAACTCTGAGGTTTATGTAAAATTCCCTTACCAGTTGTGGATAGGTGTTACCGGGGAGAGAGAAGAGTTCAGACCAGCCGTTTTTGGAGATCCATTCACAGAAGGGTTTCTCAGCCTCTACGAACCCTTTAGAGAACCAACGACAGCGGAGTACCTCACAACCCTTAACGATGTTGTATACATGGAGGAATACCTTCTCCTTAGGTGGCTCGTTCTTCTTTTCCTTCTTCTTTTTCGAAGGTGTTGCTTGGTCAGCTTTAGGGTTTTTTCTCGGAGTGTTGACCTTAGATTGGTCATGATGACCATCCCCTTGAGACTCACTTGAAGTCTCTTCATAGTCCTACTGAGCAGGGGAAGGAGGATTTTCATCGGAGCGATTGTCATCGTAACCGGCACCGGAGATGTTTTGAGAATCGTCAGACATGATTCTTTTGAGAGATTTTGAGAGGATTTTGGGATTCTAAGAGTGAGAGAGGGATTTGAATGCCAAAGATTTCAAAAGTAAAGAGGGATTAGTGGGAATTTGTCCACTATTTATAGCAGTGCCGAGTTGATCTGATAGGTCGAAATGGCGGTTTGACATCGAGATGATCAATCGACAGTTATCCCTGGCATTTATGACACATTCGGCACATGTGTTTTCTAATTATTGCGCTTACATCATCCTAGGTGGATATTCAATGCGCGTGCTAGCATTTATTGTTTTACTGGCTTTACTCAGTATCTAGAATACTAAACGTTTTTGTCATTCTGAGTGCACAGTTTTACGTAGTGGGAATATTCGTATGCTTAGTAACTCAGCTTATGATAATCACACAATATGTATGTCTACTCAGCATAAGGTGATTTTATGTAGTTCATATTAGCTCAGCATGCAATAGTTACTTAATTGAGCACAGATCACTCAGCATGGTAATCACTCAGCATTCAATTAAACATAGAATTTTATTGAGGAGGATTAGACATACCGATAGCTTCCCTTAGTATGTTAAATTGCCCACGAGCCAGAGGCTTCGTAAAGATATCTGCAAGCTGTTCATCGGTTGGTATGTAGGTCAGCTTGATCTCTCCTTTGAGTATATGGTCTCTAATGAAGTGATGCCGAATGCTGACATGCTTCATCCTGCTGTGTTGGATTGGATTCTTGGATAAGTCAATGGCACTTTTATTGTCGCATTTGACTTCAATTGTATCAGTTTGTACTCCATAATCCTCCAGTTGTTGCTTAATCCATAGGACTTGTACCACATAGCTTCCAGCAGCAATGTACTCAGCTTCAGTTGTTGACAGGGCCACTGACGATTGCTTCTTGCTGAACCAAGATACTAGACAACTTCCAAGAAAGTGATGTTGAAACACCTTTCCACAAGATTTTGATTTGACAAAATTAATTAAGTGAAAGTAAATATTCTACAACACACTAAGTTTAAATGCTTTGGCTTATTGTTACTAATGTGTTTGTTCAATGTTGAGTTTATAATTTATCATAAGACATAAAGATCATAAGGCTCAAGCCCTATATGGAAGTCAAGGCCCAAGTCAAACAAACCCAAGATCACTCAGCCCGCGTGTCTTCAAAACGTTGCCGTTGAAGTAATGAGACGCATGCTGAGTAAAGAAGGATCGAGAAGATCCACGTAGACAACTTCGGTATGAAGCTGCTGAGCTGTCTCGACAAAACGTACAAGACAGCTGCTGACCATAAGACAGCTTCCAGACAAAGTATTTCCTCTTTAAGTAAAAACCAGAAGACACAGCAAGCTGTCTGGTTGACATTACCCAAAATGGAGGAACATACTGTCACACTGACCGAAGAACAGAAGATGCTGGAATCTGATTGGCTAAAGAGAACTGCTGGCAGACTCGGTGAAAACGACTTGTAGCCGTTTCCCTCCAACGGTTATTTCGAAATTCGAAATAACCAGAAGCTCTCACAGCTCTCTATAAATAGAGCATTCAGAATCCACATTCAATAGAGAACTTTGAGCAAAAGCCGTTACGCTGACCAAACGTATACAAAAGTTCTCCATCAAAAGCAAAGCAAATTCTTACACTACAAAGTCTATTCATTTCTGTAAAAGTCTAGAGTGATTGTTTTTCAATCATCTAAGGTGTTCTAGCAATTGTTGTTTAGGACAAAATCTTTATCATTTCTAGAAGTAGAAAGGAGAAGCTGAGTACTCGGTTTTAGTACTTAGTGAATTAGAATAGAAGTGAGTAGAGGTATAGAGGAAGGTACTCTTGTTATACTCAGCTTCTGATTTTGTAAAAGGTTTGAGGCTCTACCTTTAAAGAGCTCAGTAGAGGATTTGAAATCTCGGAAGTGTTCCGGGGACAGGACGTAGGCTTAGAAGAAGCCGAACCTGGATAAATCTACTGAGTGAAGTATTTCTAAACCTTAACTCCTTATTTATATTGTTTGCTTAAAATAAACTAAAACTGACCAAGTAAGAGAGGTCAAGCTGAGTTGTGCGCTACCAACAAGTTGGTTCAGGAATAGACTCTAAGTGTTATTTCCTGACCTAAGCAACGAAGCTGTCCTAGTCACCAGTTGACTAAGCCAGTGTCTTGCTGAGTGTTAAGAGCCGCTGTTATATAAACTTTTCTTAAAGAAAAGAAATCTGCCCAAATTATTTTAAAAAAAGGTAAAATAGTTCCTAACCCCCCCTTGGAACTATATTTGCAACCTTACAAGGGACCAACAAGTGGTATCAGAGCTTAATAGCTCATTACTAAAGGTCTAACAACCTTGAGTTGATCCATACCATGGGTGAAAACAGCACTCGGTTTCTCCCTGGAAACCAGACAACTCAGATATTACCTGAGGGGCTGTCCATTACCAGGCCTCCCCTATTCTTCGGGTCAAACTATACCTTTTGGAAGAATAGGATGAAGAACTTCATTCAAGCTACAAACATGAGTGCCTGGCTATCTATAGTCCAAGGCCCGTTTGTACCTGTGAAAGTTGTTGCTGGCCAGTCAGTTGTTAAAGCTGAGGTTGAATGGACAGAGGATGATCTCAAGAAGCTACAAAACCATGCTTCGGCTATAAATATGCTTCACTGTGCGCTGGATGCTGCAGAATACAACAAAATATCAGGTTATGAATCCGCACAGGAGATCTGGAAGAAGCTGGAGGTGACCTACGAAGGAACCAACAAGGTGAAGGAGTCCAAGGTCAACCAGCAAATGAGATTGTATGAGCTGTTCGAAATGAACAATGATGAAGGGATCTCTGAGATGAATGCAAGATTCACCAACATCATAAATGAGCTCAAAAGACTTGGAAAAATCTTCACTGAGGAAGAACAAGTCAAGAAGATACTCAGAAGTCTTCCTAAGGACTGGCAAGCCAAGAAGACAGCCGTTGAAGAAGCTCAGGATTTAACCACCTATAAATATGATGAACTCATCGGCTCACTGCTGACCCATGAGATATCCATGAAGAATTTCGAGGTGAAGAAAAAATCCGAAGACAAGAAGCAAAAATCACTTGTCATGAAAGCCGACTCAACTGATGATGGCTCAACTGACGATGAGGAGATGGCAATGTTCACGAGGAAAATGAAGAGGCTGTTCAAAAAGAATGACAAATACTCCAAAAAGCCTTATAGAAAATTTGACAAATATAAGGCTGACTCAAGTGACAGCAAATTCAAGAAGGACAACTCGAATCCCATTACATGCTTTGAGTGCCATCAAACCGGACACATCAAGTCAAGCTGCCCAACTTTGAGGAAAGACAAAAAGAAGGCAATGGTGGCGACATGGAGTGACAGCGATGATTCTTCATCAACTGAAGCTGATGCCACAGAGTCAGCAAAGATATGTTTCATGGCTGACGAACTTGCTGAGCCATGCATTTCCGAACATGCTGACCAATCTGATGAGACAGATAATGAAGAGCAATCAAATGAGGTAATCTCACTCTCTCAACTCAGAAATGAAATGGCTAATGCCATGAGTGATCTTTACACACTTGTCAAAAAGTGTAACAAAAAGATTAAAACACTCAGACGGCGTTGTGATGAGGTGGAAGAGGTCAAACTAAGTGACCTCAGATACCTTCTTCAAGACAACTCAGTTTTGCATGAAAATATGAAAACCATTCATGAGTCTGTCGTTGAAGTCCAGTCAGTTTCCAAGAAACTGAGGAAGGATGTCACAACCATTCAGAACCAACTAAAGGTTCCAAACAAAAACAATTTTCCTCTGAGAACTCAGTACCAAGGTACTCTGCAGAGACGAAATCCCCAGCGAAGAGTCCAGTGTGACTTTTGTGGGAAGTTAGGACACACCACTAAGGTGTGCTGGCACGCTCAGCACTGGGGTGCTGACAAGTCAGTAAAGAGTCCTAAACAGAAAGTCAGTTGTGACTTCTGTGGAAAAAGTGGCCATACTGTTAATATATGCCGCCACAAAATAAAATATGATGCTTTACCTGTTGAACCTAACAAGTCAGGACCCAAAAAGAATTGGGTACCTAAAGGAAACTGATCACAATGCAGGTAAGCCTGAGATGTGCCGAGAAGTAAAAAATGTGGTATATTGACAGCGCATGCTCAAGGCATATGACGGGTGATGAAACTCAATTCATCACGTTTGAACGTAAACGAGGAGGAAGCGTAAGTTTTGGAGACAACAAAAAGGGTAAGATAGTAGGATCAGGCACCGTTGGAGGTAATCCCACTATTGAATCTGTCTTCCTAGTCAGCGGACTCAAATATAACTTACTCAGCGTAGCTCAGCTATGTGATAATGGGAGAAAAGTTATATTTGACGATACTGGATGTAAAATATATGAGGGAAAAACAAATGCGTTAATCTTAACTGCCCCTCGGATAGACAATGTCTTCATGCTAAACCTAGAAAAGAAGTTTTCAAAAACTGTATGCTTAGTCACAAAGGAAGAAAATTCATGGCTATGGCACAGGAGACTTGGTCATGTAAGCATGGACCTCCTGGCCAAATTAGCAAGAAAGCAATTAGTTGAGGGACTGCCTGAACTTAAATTTCAAAAAGATCAATTATGCCATGCCTGCCAAGCTGGAAAACAAACCAAGCAATCTTTTCAAAGTAAAAACATTGTCTCAACTAAGCGTCCGTTAGAAATGCTACACTTGGATCTCTTTGGTCCAGTCCAGCCGCTGAGTCTGGGTGGAAGAAGGTTTTCCTTGGTTATTGTAGATGATTTCTCTCGGTACACATGGGTTATCCTGCTGACCAGTAAGGATGAGACCTTTGAGACATTTTCAAACTTGGTTAGAAAAATTGAAAATAAGAAAGACCTAAAATTAGCTCATATCCGTAGTGATAACGGTGGAGAATTCAAGAACCAAAAGTTTGTTGAATTCTGTGAAGCCAGCGGTATTGACCACAATTTCTCTGCTCCTAGAACGCCTCAGCAAAATGGGGTTGTTGAAAGGAAAAACAGAACTCTGGTTGAGATTGCCAGGACAATGCTGGATGAGCATAGGCTTCCAAAGTATTTTTGGGGAGAAGCTGTCAACACAGCATGCTATATTCTGAATAGGGCTCTAGTTAGACCTATACTTAAGAAAACCCCATATGAAATTTGGAAAGGACGAAAGCCCAACATTGGATACTTTCGTGCCTTTGGCTGTAGGTGTTTTATCTTAAATACCAAAGATAGCTTAGCCAAATTTGATTCAAAAGCTGATGAGGCTATCTTTCTAGGCTACTCAACAAACAGCAAAGCATACAGAGTTTTTAATAAGAGAACTCAAGTATTAGCAGAATCTATACATGTGCAATTCGATGAAACTGACCCTGCAGGAAGATACCAGCCGCTGACAGAAGATGAACCAAACTCAGCACCTGCTGATCAAGAACCAGCTACTGAGTCCTTCATAAAACGGCTGACCAAGAGTAAGAGTGAACCTAAAATTACTTTCACTGACCCATCTACTTCTGCAGAGAATGTTGAAACACAGATAGAACAAGACATAAATCTACCAAAGGAGATAAGAGTCCCAAGAGGGCATTCAGAAAATGCAATTCTTGACTCAGCTGGAAATACGCTGATGACAAGAAATCAACTAAGGAAGTATCTCGGCAATGTAGCTTTTGTCTCAGTACTGGAGCCGAAGAACTTTGCCGAAGCTGAGGATGATGAATTCTGGATGAATGCCATGCAAGAGGAACTCAATCAGTTCAGGAGGAATAATGTATGGGAGCTAGTGCCACATCCTAGGAGCCAAAAGACCATTGGAATGAGATGGGTCTTCAGGAACAAGCTAGATGAGCAAGGAAACGTAGTCAGAAACAAGGCAAGACTTGTAGCTCAGGGCTACAGTCAGCAAGAAGGTATTGACTACGGTGAGACCTTTGCCCCAGTGGCAAGGCTAGAAGCAATTAGGATTTTATGCGCATATGCATCATATATGAACTTTAAACTGTTTCAAATGGATGTTAAAAGTGCATTTCTTAATGGAGTAATAAACGAGGAGGTCTATGTCAATCAGCCTCCAGGGTTTGAGGATTCTAAGTTCCCAAACCACGTTTACAAACTCAAAAAGGCTCTGTATGGCCTCAAGCAAGCACCACGTGCTTGGTATGAGAGGCTGACCAATTTTTTACTGACTAGAGATTACGTCAGGGGTCAAGCTGATACAACCTTATTCATTAAGAGAAAGGGTAAAGATACCCTGCTGGCACAAATATATGTAGATGACATTATATTTGGTGCTACTAATGAATCTATGTGCAAGGAATTTAGCAAACAAATGCAGACTGAATTCGAAATGTCAATGATGGGAGAACTCAACTTCTTCCTCGGACTTCAAATTAAGCAAGGAAAGAATGGCATATTCATCAGTCAAGCTAAATATGCCAAGGAGATATTGAAGAAATATGAACTAGAACATTGTAAGCCAATATCCACTCCTATGGGCACTGACACTGTCCTTTGTGCTGATGAAAATGGTAAGTCAGTAGACAGCAAGTTATACCGAGGTATGATTGGCTCTTTACTTTACTTAACAGCAAGTAGACCGGACATTCAGTTCTCAGTATGTTATTGTGCTAGATATCAAGCTAACCCTAAGGAATCCCATTACATAGCTGTAAAAAGGATCCTTAGATATTTGCAAAGCTCAGTAAATGCAGGTTTGTGGTATCCAAATACTCATGACTTCACACTCATTGGATACACTGACGCTGACTATGGACGAGACAAGCTGGAAAGAAAAAGCACCTCTGGAGGATGCCAATTCCTAGGAAGCTGTCTTGTATCTTGGTTCAGCAAGAAGCAGGCGTCAATAGCCCTGTCCACAACTGAAGCTGAGTACATTGCTGCTGGAAGCTGTGTTGCTCAAGTCCTTTGGATTAAGCAACAGCTTGAAGATTATGGTGTTCAAACAAAGACAATTGAAGTCAAATGCGACAACAAGAGTGCAATTGACCTCTCAAAGAACCCAATCCAGCACAGCAGGATGAAGCATGTCAGCATAAGACATCACTTCATTAGAGATCATGTACTCAAGAAAGAAATTAAGCTGACTTATGTGCCAACAGATGAGCAGCTTGCTGATATCTTGACAAAGCCTCTAGCACGAGAGCAATTTAGCATACTAAGAGAAGCAATTGGTATGTTTAATCCTCTTCAGTAAATTTCTATGCTAAATGAATATTGAATGCTGAGTGAATTACATGCTGAATGATTTTTTGTTTGCTGAGTATATCATTAAAACTGACTGAACATACAAATACTGAGTAATCTTGCACACTGAGTAAATTAGTTTAGAACTTGAACTTAAAACCATCCTTAAAGAATGCACTGACTACTCAGAATATGAAACGTTTATATAAACAAACGCTGAGTAAAAGCACTTATTAGCATTTAATGTCACCACATGCGAAATGACACCTGTACGGCGCATACGCCGAATAACGTCTTAATAGCGTCATAAGTGTCAGGGTTTCTGTCGATTGGACAACCCAAGGGAAATACCGGCTTAAATTCAAACGGCACCCTAAACTAAAAATCCATAAATAGTGGATACTAACCCATTACCCTCTTTACAGGCGCACTGAACTTTAAGAAAGCTTCAAAAAATTTCCTTCTACACCTAAGAGCTTTAGAACTCCAAAAATGTCTTTCAACGAAAGCACTTTCTCTCCAACTCTAAAATCCTCTGACCAGGCTGTTCCTTCAACCAGCATCATGAGAAAGATGATCAAGGTGCCCTCTTGCGCCAAAAATCAAGAGGTACTAAGGAGTCGATACTTTCACTCCGACTTCATCTCTTCAGAGACTCCATTCTGTGAATGGATCAAAAACAACGAATGGAAAGGTCTCTCTCTCTTTCCGGGCAAACCTATCCCACAATAGTGAGAGAGTTCTACTCCAACCTGCACGTTGATGCAGATGACTCTGACTACTTAGAGACCACAGTTAAGGGTCAAAAGATAGTGATAACCCCTGAATAACTAGCAACATTGCTAGAGATACCAAATACAGGGATCCAGTTCAGGACAACAAAGGAGCCGATACCAAAAGCCATCGCAGAAAAGATGAAGGGGTTCTGTAAACCCAAAGACTACAAAGGAGAAGTACCCAGCACCTGCATGGGCAAAAATCAGAAGATGGCCCACTTTTTGCTGACCAACTTTATCTTCCCTAAACTCAGTTCTCCCTCATCCGCCTCAAACCTTGAACAATGTTTCATCTGGCATATGCTGACCAACACTCCTTTCAACATGTCTGTATTTCTGGTCGGTGCTTTCCAAAGAAGTGGAAGGAAGCTCCGTTTAGGTTCTCTCATCACAAGGATAATACAGGATAAGAACATAGAGACTGTTGGTGAAATAAGTTCAACAGGAACTGTTATCACTGCACGTCTGCTGAATGGACTATCACATAGCCAACCCCTGAAAGGATATGACGAGAATGAAACCACTGAGGAGGAGGATCTTATGGCTGAGGTTGAGCAACCCATTGGAGAAATGGAAAATCTGACAGATCTGGATGCTATTATAGATGATGTCATGGCTGAAGCTGATCACACTGCTGAGGGTACAGAACCAACCAATGAACCTCAAACTGAGAATCCTTCTACTGTGCCATCTGAGATTGCTGAAGCTGAGAAGAAGAAGAAAAAGGGAGCCTGCTCGAAGGATATTCGTATTGTCCCGAGAAAGGTAAGGCTGATGGAAAGAAATAAGAGGAAAGCTGATCAGGACCCAACTGAGTCAGCTGAGAAGAAACTGAGAACAGAAGCAGAATCTGTTCTTGAGCCCCACATTACCCAAGAGGGGTCTCCACAAAAACAAGCCTCTGTTCCTCCAAGTGAGAAACAAGCCAAAACCCCTGCGAGTCCAAAAGAAGCTCCACTCCCACCTCAAGCTCAAAGCAACTCAGCACCTGAGGTCAACACGCCTCGTAGTCCTGTCATTACACAGGGCACTCAGTGCGAGCCCACTCCTGCCAAATATGCACACCTAGGTGCTACTGAGTCAGGACGGCGTGTCATCGCCTCAGCTAACACTCTGCTTCAAGAACAAGCTCATCCTCCACCAACTCATGCCCAGTCCTCTCATCCACCTGTCACTCACCCTATTCTGCGTGAATCCATGACTTGATCAATCACTTCTCCTCTGTCCAGACGCAGCAACCAACACATGCTCAAATGACCAAAATGACCGCACTCATGCTGACTATGGTCAGTCACATGAATTCCTTGGAGGGTCAAATACGTGTGCTGCAAGATCAGGCCAAGTCTCCTGCCCCTACCGTCAATTTGCCTACTGCTGATGCTGGAAAAACGGAGGAGAAAGCGGCAACTAAGGAGAAGGAACTCTAAGTGAGAAACTAGAGAGTTAGAAGTTAGGAAGAAGAACTTTATTCTGTTTTATTTTGTTTTAAAATGCTTTTTGTTGTTTTATTTTAAACAATGGTATGCCTAACTTCTATTACTTCTGAAATACTTGCATTCGTATTATTTAATCATTGATTATTCATCCTTCAAATGCCAAGTATTATATGAATGCATGCTGCATATAAATGTTTGAACTTGTCAAATATAAACCATTGAACAAATGATTTACTCAGCGCTCTATCACTATAAATTACTTCCGCTGAATACTAAGTAAAATAGAATATGACCCACAAGCTGACCTATACCTGAAAACTGATCTTAGACTTATTCAGTTAAACCTTAAAATGTTTAGAATAAAACTAAGTCAGTAGTTCAGTCCTTACGGGGGAGTTCACTTAATTAACAAGTCAACTATCATGGGGGAGCTCATACTGAGTTCCTTGCTGATTGGTTTTGCCAACATCAAAATGGGGGAGTTTGTTGAAACACCTTTCCACAAGATTTTGATTTGACAAAATTAATTAAGTGAAAGTAAATATTCTACAACACACTAAGTTTAAATGCTTTGGCTTATTGTTACTAATGTGTTTGTTCAATGTTGAGTTTATAATTTATCATAAGACATAAAGATCATAAGGCTCAAGCCCTATATGGAAGTCAAGGCCCAAGTCAAACAAACCCAAGATCACTCAGCCCGCGTGTCTTCAAAACGTTGCCGTTGAAGTAATGAGACGCATGCTGAGTAAAGAAGGATCGAGAAGATCCACGTAGACAACTTCGGTATGAAGCTGCTGAGCTGTCTCGACAAAACGTACAAGACAGCTACTGACCATAAGACAGCTTCCAGACAAAGTATTTTCTCTTTAAGTAAAAACCAGAAGACACAGTAAGCTGTCTGGTTGACATTACCCAAAATGGAGGAACATACTGTCACACTGACCGAAGAACAGAAGACGTTGGAATCTGATTGGCTAAAGAGAACTACTGGCAGACTCAGTGAAAACGACTTGTAGCCGTTTCCCTCCAACGGTTATTTCGAAATTCGAAATAACCAGAAGCTCTCACAGCTCTCTATAAATAGAGCATTCAGAATCCACATTCAATAGAGAACTTTGAGCAAAAGCCGTTACGCTGACCAAACGTATACAAAAGTTCTCCATCAAAAGCAAAGCAAATTCTTACACTACAAAGTCTATTCATTTGTGTAAAAGTCTAGAGTGATTGTTTTTCAATCATCTAAGGTGTTCTAGCAATTGTTGTTTAGGACAAAATCTTTATCATTTCTAGAAGTAGAAAGGAGAAGCTGAGTACTCGGTTTTAGTACTTAGTGAATTAGAATAGAAGTGAGTAGAGGTATAGAGGAAGGTACTCTTGTTATACTCAGCTTCTGATTTTGTAAAAGGTTTGAGGCTCTACCTTTAAAGAGCTCAGTAGAGGATTTGAAATCTTAGAAGTGTTCCGGGGACAGGACGTAGGCTTAGAAGAAGCCGAACCTGGATAAATCTGCTGAGTGAAGTATTTCTAAACCTTAACTCCTTATTTATATTGCTTGCTTAAAATAAACTAAAACTGACCAAGTAAGAGAGGTCAAGCTGAGTTGTGCGCTACCAACAAGTTGGTTCAGAAATAGACTCTAAGTGCTATTTCCTGACCTAAGCAACGAAGCTGTCCTAGTCACCAGTTGACTAAGCCAGTGTCTTGCTGAGTGTTAAGAGCCGCTGTTATATAAACTTTTCTTAAAGAAAAGAAATCTGCCCAAATTATTTTAAAAAAAGGTAAAATAGTTCCTAACCCCCCCTTGGAACTATATTTGCAACCTTACAAGGGACCAACAAGTGACACCCTCCTGAAGTACTCTTACGCTCTAGCTTATCTCGTCCATAGTCAGCGTCAGTGTATCCAATGAGTGTGAAGTCATTTGTATTTGGATACCATAAACCTGCATTAACTGAGCTCTGCAAATATCTAAAAATTCTTTTTACAGCTATAAAGTGAGATTCCCTGGGGTCAGCTTGGTATCTTGCGCAATAACATACTGAGTACTGAATGTCAGGCCTACTAGCAGTAAGATAAAGTAGAGAGCCAATCATACCTCGGTATAACTTACTGTCTACTGACTTACCTTTCTCGTCAGCGCAAAGGACAGTGTCAGTACCCATTGGGGTAGATATGGGCTTACATTCTTCCATATCGAATTTCTTTAACATTTCTTTGGCATACTTAGACTGACTGATGAAGATGCCGTTCTTCCCTTGCTTAATCTGTAGTCCAAGGAAGAAGTTGAGTTCCCCCATCATTGAAATCTCGAACTCAGTTTGCATTTGTTTACTAAATTCTTCGCACATAGATTCATCAGTAGCACCAAAGATTATATCATCTACGTAAATTTGTGCCAGCATGGTATTTTTACCCTTTTTCTTAATGAATAAAGTTGTGTCAGCTTTGCCTCTGACATAGTTCCTGGTCAGCAGGAAACTGGTCAACCTCTCATACCAAGCACGTGGTGCTTGTTTCAAGCCGTACAGGGCTTTTTTGAGTTTATAAATGTGGTTTGGAAATTTCGGATCTTCAAACCCTAGAGGTTGACTAACATATACCTCTTCGTTTATAAATCCATTAAGAAAAGAACTTTTGACATCCATTTGATATAGTTTTAAGTTCATGAAACTAGAATATGCACATAATATTCATATAGCCTCTAACCTAGCAATGGGAGCAAAGGTCTCACCATAGTCAATGCCCTCTTGCTGACTATAGCCTTGGGCTACAAGTCGGGCTTTGTTCCTGACTACATTGCCTTGCTCATCTAGTTTGCTTCTAAAGACCCACTTAGTTCCTATGGTCTTTTGATTCCTAGGTTTTGGTACTAAATCCCATACCTCATTTCTCTTGAATTGATCAAGCTCTTCTTGCATAGCATTGATCCAGAATTCGTCGTGCTCAGCATCGGTGAAATTCTTTGGTTCATGGACTGAGACGAACGCAACATTGCTAAGATATCTCCTGAGTTGATTTCTTGTCATCAGGTTGTTCTCAGCAGCATTAAGAATGGACTTCTCCGAGTGTCCTCTTGGAATTTTGATTTCTTTGGGTAATGTTGAGTTGTCAGCAGTAGGTGTTTCAACAATCTCTGCAGTTTTAGATTGGTCAGCAAAGGTAATTTCGGGTTCGCTTTTACCTTTGGTCAGCCCATGTGGTAATGACTCAGGGGCTCCATTTTGGTCAGCGGAAGCTGAGCAAGGGTCATCTTCGGCAGACTGACTTGACTTTCCTGCAGGGTCAGTTTCATCGAACTCGATATGGACAGACTCTTCTACAACTTGAGTTCGTTTATTGAACACCCTATATGTTTTACTGTTAGTTGAGTACCCTAGAAAGATCGCTTCGTCAGCTTTAGAATCAAATTTGGCAAGGTTGTCTTTCGTATTAAGTATAAAGCATTTACAACCAAAAGCACGAAAGTATCCAATATTGGGCTTTCGTCCTTTCCAAAGTTCGTAGGGGGTTTTCTTAAGAATATGTCTAACTAAAGCCCTATTGAGTATATAGCATGCTGTGTTGACAGCTTCTCCCCAGAAATACTTTGGAAGCTTATTCTCACTCAGCATTGTCCTAGCTATTTCAACTAGTGTTCTGTTCTTCCTTTCAACAACCCCATTTTGTTGAGGAGTTCTAGGAGCAGAAAAATTATGGTCAATACCGCTGACTTCACAGAATTCATCAAACTGTTGGTTTTTGAATTCTCCGCCATTATCACTACGGATGTGAGCTAATTTTAAATCTTTGTCATTTTCAAATTTTCTGATTAGTGTTGAGAACGTCTCAAAAGCTTCATCCTTGCTACTCAGCAAGATGACCCAAGTGTACTGAGAGAAATCGTCTACAATGACCAAGGAAAATCTCTTACCACCCAAGCTGAGTGGTTGGACAGGTCCGAAAAGATCCAAGTGTAGTAATTCCAATAGACGCTTGGTTGAGACGATATTTTTACTTTGAAAAGACTTTTTGGTTTGTTTACCTTGCTGACAAGCATTATATAATTGATCTTTCTCAAATCTAAGTTTGGGCAAACCCTCAACTAATTGCTTTCTTGCTAATTTGGCAAGGAGGTCCATGCTTACATGACCAAGTCTCCTATGCCATAGCCAGGAGTTATCCTCCTTTGACACTAAGCATATGTTTTTCGAAAAATTCTTTTCTAAACTCAACATGTAAACGTTGTCAACAAGAGGGGCGATTAAAATCAAATCGTTTGTTTTTCCCTCGAGTATCCGACACTCAGTGGTATCAAATACAACCTTTCTATCGCTGTCACACAGTTGAGCCACGCTCAATAGGTTATATTTGAGACCCCTGACTAAGGAGACTGACTCAATAGTAGGGTTACCTCCGATAGTACCTGAACCTACTATCTTACCTTTCTTGTTGTCTCCGAAGCTTACACTTCCACCTCGTTTACGCTCAAGTGTGATGAATTGAGTTTCATCACCAGTCATATGCCTCGAGCATGCGCTGTCAATATACCAAAGCTTTGACTTCTCCACGCACCTCAGGCTTACCTACATTTTAAACTATTCATCTTTAGGTACCCAATTCTTTTTGGGTCGTCGTTTGTTAGCATGAACAGGTGAAGCATCATATTTTAATTTGTGACGACATATATTTATGGTGTGGCCATTTTTACCACAATAGTCACGAAAGATTACCCTTTGAGGATATTTCCTCTTTTGGTCAGCACGATGGTGCTGAGCATACCAACACACTTTTATAGCGTGTCCTCTCTTTCCACAACAGTCACACTGACTGTTCTGCTAAGTGTACTGTCGATGCTGACCAGTACCTTAATACTCAGCATTTGGATAGAACCTTTTCTTAGCCGATGTGCTCAGCTGGTTCTGTATATTTGTGATGTCCTTCCTCAGCTTCTTTGAATCTGACTGGACTTCTGATACAAAACCATGCATGATTTTCAGATTTTCATCTTACCTGGTGTTGTCTTGGAGAAGATGTCGGAGGTCACTTAGCTTGACCTCTTCGATCTCATCACATCGCCTGCTGAGTGCCTTTATTTTCTTGTTACACTTTTTAGTCAATGTATATAGATCACTCAGGGCGTTAACCATTTCATTTCTAAGCAAGAAAAGAGATGTTACCTCATTGGAGTGTTCCTCTTGGTCAGATTCACCTGAGAGGTCAGCTTGCTCAGATTGGCATAGGTCAGCAGCTTCGTCAGCCATGAAACATATGTTCGCCGACTCAGTGGCATCAGCTTCGGATGAGGTTGACTCATCACTATCGCTCCACGTTGCCACCATAGCTTTTCTGCTACCTTTCTTATCTTTCTTCAGTGTGGGGAAGCTTGATTTAATGTGGCCAGTTTGATGACATTCAAAGCATGTGACAGGCTTGGAGATGTCCTTTTTGTATATGTTGTCACTTGACTCAGCTTTGTATTTATCGCTTCATCTGAATGGCCTTTTGCTGTTCTTGTCATTCTTTCTGAACAGCTTCTTAATTTTTCTGGTAAACATGGTCATCTCCTCATCATCTGATGAGTCAGCTTCGGTTGAGTTAGCTTTCATGACAAGTGATTTTTGTTTCTTGTCTTCTGCCTTTTCTTTAGCTTCAAAGTTTTTCATGGAGATCTCGTGGGTCAGGAGAGATCCGATCAGCTCATCATATTTGTATGTGGTCAAGTCCTGAGCTTCTTCTACAGCTGTCTTTTTAGCTTGCCAGCTCTTGGGTAGACTCCTCAAGATTTTCTTCACCTGCTCTTCTTCTGTGAAGTTCTTGCCGAGTCGTTTAAGCTCATTTATGATATTTGTGAACCTTGAGTTCATCTTCGAGATGTCTTCATTTTCATTCATCTCGAACAGCTCATATAGTCTCATGTGTTGGTTCACCTTTGATTCCTTGACCTTGTTGGTGCCTTCATAGGTCACTTCCAGCTTCTTCCATATTTCCTGTGCTAACTCACAACCTGAAATTTTGTTGTACTCTGCAGCATCTAAAGCACAGTGAAGCATATTCATAGTCGAAGCATTATTTTGTAGTTTTCTAAGGTCATCCTCTGACCACTCAGTTTCACTCTTAACGACTTTCTCGTTGTTTACCATTTTGAAAGACACAAACGGGCCTTGGACTATTGCAAGCCATGCACTCATGTTTGTGGCTTGAATAAAGTTTTTCATCCTGTTCTTCCAGAATGTATAGTTCGATCCGAACAACAAGGGAGGCCGACTATCTGATAATCCCTCAGGGAGTATCTGTGTTGTTTGATTTCCAGGAAGGAAACGAGTGCTGTTTTCAGCCATTTATGGGGATCAGCTCAAGATAGTTTTATCTTTGAGTAGTGAGCTACTGAGCTCTGATACCACTTGTTGGTCCTGTGTGATTAGTTCCAAGGGGGGGTTAGGAACTAATATAACTTTTTCGCTTAATTATGCTGACTTAATCAATTCTTTAAATTACTTAACTCAGTTTTGGTCAGCACGGCCAAGAGAGATGTAAGACAGCTTTAGTCAGAGGCTAACTAGAACCGTTTTACTTGTGAGTTGGCAATTAACACTTAAGGTCAGCTTCCAACTCAGCACTCTGATTACTCAATGTCAGCTTATACAATTTATATCCTGAGTAATTTAAGCAAACAGCACATACATATATACTGAGAGAGAAAGGGTTAGAAATTACTCAGCAAATTTATCCTAGTTCGGCCTCACCGTCTACGTCTAGTCCCTAGAGTCCTTCCGGGCTTTTTCAATCCAATACTGAGCTCTTTAAAGGTAGAGCACAAACCGTTTACAAAGCAGTTGAGTATGCAAGAGTACCATCCTCTATTCATCTACTCAACTCTACTAAGCGTTATAACCCAACACTTAGATTTTCTCTACTACTGAGTACTAAAACCGAGTACTCAGCACCACTCTCTCAATTTTTACAATTGATACAAATTTGTTCTTTCTAGATGAAGAACACTTTAGATGAATACAAATTCAATCTAGACTTTTACACAGAGATGAATACAAATTCAATCCAGATGTATCCGTTGAATTCAAACGGCTCCTTGCGTCATTCACCGGTCAGCATACAGATATTGCAGGCAAATCCTGTCGTCTAAAATTAGCAGGCGTCAGGCTTGTCTTCTTCCGCCAGGTTCGTCTTCTAGTGCTAGTTTCGTCTTTTAGCCAACGGCTAGTTGACCCATGCATCTCGAAACTGTCTCCTTGCGTAATTCCAAGGCTTCTGAATTGGCGCAGATCTCTGTCGGATCTTGTCTTTTAGTAAACAGATCATTGTCGCTGTCCTGATGAACAATCAGCTTGACTCTAATAGACGTTGCCTTCGATCTTTGTTTCTAGCGAGGCTGAGTCATATTCTACTCAGCTTCTTCGGTCAGCTTCGTCTTCAAGCGTTTGTTCTGAAGAAGACTTTTCTTCTATTGTGCTGAGTTGTGTTCCACTTAGCTTCTTTGGTCAGCTTCATCTTCAAGCGTTTGTTCTGAAGATGACTTTTCTTCTATGATGCTGAGTCCTTTTCTATTCAGCTTCCGTGCCTCATGCTGACTTCATTATGTCGTACTTTTTATTTCTGTTCACTTATAATTGTACTCAACATTGAACAAACACATTAGTACAATTAAACCAAAGCACTTAAATTTAATTGCCCCTTAATCATGGATTAACTTAAATAATTTTGTCAAATAAAAATCATGTGGAAAGGTGTTTCAACAAGTGACACATACCTCGGGCTCACTGAGCGTGAAATAATTGTTTCATGCATCCCCAAGAGGTGACACATTTAGGTTGTAACATGGTGCACCAAGTGAAATCTGGTCCAGTCGACGATGTAGAAAATAAGCGTAAATGAAGCATATCAAAGTTTTGTTCTGCGCTAATTTCATTACATTAAAATCAGAATCGAACGATATGCTCAATTGTAGATTGTCCATTTTCACCTGAAAACAAGGAAAAATCTAGGATTCTAAAATGTTTAGGAATCAAATATAGTTGATCATACTGCCTAGGGTAGGCTTTCTGAAACTATGGACAGTATACTTCACGGATGGTGGGTCTATAAATTACATGTACAATGTTCTGAATATGTTGCCTATCATCCGCTTCGTAAAAGCCTTCATTTTTTGCACCTGAAAAATAAGTAGTATTACTGTCACGAACATTTTCACGATCTTGACCTTTCCAATTGCCCCCCGAACTACGAGTGTGGTTATCTCCCATAGTATTCTGAGTGGTTATTAGATCCTATCTGAAACATGATATGGTGCATGATTATTGGTACTGAAACATGCTCCGAGGTTCTTCGATCCCCTCATTCATTAAATTTCAAATTCTCTTCACAGGGAACATGTGGTCGATAATGCTCTCTTTGGGGAATGCTTTCCCTTATGCTTTTTGTGACATTTTGATAATTCAAATTTTTAGAAACAATTTTAGCACATCTCTTTGGGATTCTGCTAACCTCGTTAATGAGATTATTGATCCTAGTCTCGATAGTAGGTTTTCTCAAGGCTTGTAAAGCCTCGGTATTAGCTTTCTTAAGCATGAAAAACTCGGTCAAATACTTCTCCATGTTACGCAAATGCATATTTGTCTTTCGATAATTTCATCGGGAATTGATCTGTGTGTCGGTGGTTGACTAGCGCCTTCCATTTAATGCACAGCTTCTATAACAAATCCTTCTAGAACATTTGTATCGACAATGGCATCTTGATTCCTACTTTGATTCTCTTCAGAATCTGAAATAGGTGGTTCTCAACCTGCATTCTTCCTAGGTACTATATCAACTAAATGTGTGATTAGAAACGCTTGACTAATTTAATAAGCAAGTTAATATTACTAATAGCAAAAAAATGGTCAAGACATGGATCTGACGATACTAAAACAAAGATCTCAATACCAAAATAATTGACGTTTGGCTAAAAACTTGGTAAAGGTGAAAAAAGGAATTTGGGATATGCCTAAAAGGGGTAGTGATATTAACAAGGTATTCACAAATCACAAAATATCGACTAGAGGACGCTTTGTCAAAACATTTGATCCTATGTCGCTATCACCAAAACAAAAACCTTTGTAAAAAGTTTTTTGTGTCTCACCGACCGTGCCAAAAAATTATTGGCAATATTTTTGTAGTATATGCTAATTTTCAACATTGACGTGTTTGCACGGAAAATGTATGAATGTGGGCGTGCTAGAGAAATTTCTTCTCAAAAATAATAAATACTTTTAGCAATTAATGAAATAACTACAACGAATATGGTGAATGTGTCTAAACCTGAATTCTAAAAGCATAACAATTGAACGAGGGATGTAAAGATGGAAAAAAAACCCCATCATAGGTCCTCGGTTTTGATTGATAGGTCAACTAGTTAACGTTTTACTATAAATAAATAAAACCAAGCACAAAGATGTTTTTTAATTTTTTCTTTGTTTTATTGACTTTCTAATTTTTTTTTTGTTTTTGTTTTGATTACAGAGGTGAGAAATAAGCAGAAAATTACAACTCAAGGGAAGAATTTGAAATAAACAAATTGGTCGCGCAGGATATAAGTTGTTAAACTGAAATAACTTTTTCATAATAATAATTGAAATAAATACGTACGTAATTAAATAAAGGATCAAACTTGTCGTTGAGGCTTTCAAAATGGATATTGATGTTGTGGAATGCTTGCAAATTAGACTTGAATTTGTCGAAGTTGATGTAGAAAACTTGTTGGTGTCGTTTTAAAAATTGAATGACCAAAATGGATATTCTCCAGCAATCAAATTAGTTTCAGCAACTCATGAGTATGTAAAAATCGAGTAACATGAGAATCTTTGAGTAATAAAATGAGGACTATAAGGGACTGTTTTGAAAGAAATAAAAGCTAAGATCTATAGTTTTGGTATCAATAAAGAGATTAAGACCGATTTTGTAATGAATGGCGGCTCGTGGCGGCCGGAATAATTTTTGGAAGATAACTAGACACAATAGATGTTTGATGAAAATTATGTTGATTTTGAAATCGATAATTGTCAAAAGCTTGGTTTTGAGTGATTTGATTAATTGGAATCAATGAATAGATTGTAAATATGAATTTAGGAAAGGTTTGCAAACAGAAAACATCACGAAAATGGGGTTTTGAGTGTTTCGGTTTGTGAGTTGGAGCTTGAAGCTAAGATTGAAGATGACAATGGAAGATTCTTGGATAAGCAAAATTAATCGAAATCAATGATTAGGAAATGTACAATAAGGTTAAACTAAAGATCTTGAATGATTGGATATCACTTTTATTAACTGGAATTGGAAAAATAATTATCAAATATATGAGCTTAACTGAGCTTTTGAGCTAAAATTGAGAAATGAAAATCGAATGAGATAAACTTGAACTTGGAAGCGATGGTGGTAGACGCGAAATTGAGGGGATAAGCAATGATTTTACTGAGTTTAATTGATTGATTGATTGATTGCCACTTTTTTTATTATGTGTTTGTTGATTTTGTGGGGATTGGAACGGAAGAACTAAGCTTCTTTTTTAAAGTCAATATATACATCCATTACTCAAGGTAGCTCCTGAAAATACTCAACCTCTTACCCATTACTTCACTACATATTTGGGAAGAACAGTCGTGGGTTATGCTTGAAGATTATGGTTGAAACATGCCCAAAAACCACGAGCCACGATTTTGGGTCCGTTTTTTATTTTTGTGTTTCTGCAGCAATCTTTGAAAATTCATAACTTCTTCGTTACATGTCTGTTTGATGCCTATTTATAAATAGTCCCTAAAGAGCTTACAACTTGAACTTTCAAAATTCCCCATCGATGTTCTAAAATTTTGTTATCTTGAGCCTCAAATAAATCGTCAAAGATGGTATGTCGAATTTGCTAGGAAATAGTAGTTAGATTTCCACATGTTTATTTCTTTTCTTTTATTCTTTTATCCTGTTTTTCCTTTTTTCCTTTTTTGCTTTTATAACTTTTATTTTATTTTATAGTTGAGATTTATTTTCACGGAAGGGGTTGTTTCCCAACCATGGTTGAGAAACAGCACCATACCGGCGCACTTGGCGTCGGAATGGTTACCACTGCGTAAAGCTGATTTGCGCAGTAACCATTCCAGCGCACCTGACACCGGAATAGTACTGTATCACTGTGCAAATCAGCTTTACGCGGTGGTACAATACCCATTACAGTGCCAGCTGTAATGGGTACAGAACACTACGTAAAGCTGATTTGCGCAGTGTTCTGGCATAGGGAATGAATCAATTCCTCCCTTATGCTACTGGATTGTCTTCACGGGTCATTTGACCCGTGAAAACAATTCATTCCTCCTTCTCCTTTAAAGGGACAAGGAGGAAGGAAGATGAAGACAGATTGAAAAATATGTCTTCATCACATTTGAAAAAAAATTATCTGCTCTTCTCTCTCATCTCTTCCAAAAATTCATTTTCACTCCCTCTAATTTCTTATCTCTTCATTTTCAGGTATGTATTTTAATTTTGTTTAATATATTATATTTTGTTAAGAAATAATTATAATTATAGTTAGATATCTTAATTTATGTGTTCCTATGTTTAGAAATTATAAGTTATGCTTAGAAAATTTCTTAATTTATGTGTTGTTATGCTTAGAAATTTTAAATTATGCTTAGAATATCTCTTAATGTATGTGTTCTTATGCTAAGAAATATTAATTTATGCTTAGAAATACTAATTTATGCTTACAAAATCTCTTAATTTATAAATATGTTTAGAAATTTTAATTTATGCTTAGAAAATCTCTTATAATTTATAACTTTGCTTATAAATATTAATTTATACTTAGAAAATCTTTTAATTTATAAGTATGTTTAGAAATATTAATTGGCGCTCTAAATCAAGAGAAGCACTTCACTGATACATATATTCCCCAACGTGCTTCCCCGACTCTTAATTTTGCAAGCGTTCTTGAGCCTGCACGTGAAGCTAGACGTAGACGACGTACTTTTCAGGATCGTGTTGAACCAATTCCTAATCTTCCATTGCCCATTGGTATCCAACAAATTGGTCCCCCATTATTGTATCCTCTTTATGGGCAAGCTGGTTCAGAACAAGTACACCAAGCCCAAGACCACCAATGGCATATCCAAGTCCACAAAATCAAATGGTGACGTACCCAAGTCCAAATGATCAAATGGAGACATACCCAAGTCCACAATTTAATCCAATTGATTATTCCCAGGATAATACTGAAGGGTATACCAACACACGTCATGATTATATGGTACCCGCATTTAGGACACATGCATCTGGTTCAAGTGCATTTGCAGCATATGCATCTGGTTCAAATGCATTTGCAGCATATACAAATGGTGCATCATCAAGCCATTTTGATTATAGCATGCATGATCATGGAGGTCCTTCCAACATTGGGTCTAGCGATCAACAATTTTGTAGTGGACATGGATTGTTTGGATTGGACCAAGGGCAAAGCCCGTTACAATTAGGTAATAAAATTGTGATCTAGTCATAGTTTAAATAATTTACATACAATGATTTATACTAATACATTTAATTTTTTACTATGAAATTAAAGGGTGGTTAATATAACGAATGAAGAAGAAGTTGCCCCAGAACAAATACAAAGGTCAGCAGCCGTACAAGACCGTAGAGTAAGTGATAGAATTCGGTTTCTTAGTCGTTGTGGAACTGGGGGACATTATTGAGTAGTGAGAGTAGTAATTGTACTTCATTGTTATAGCTTAAATGTAACTTATTTCATATAGCTTAAATTTAACTTAATTCCACATTGATTAAACATTATCATAATTGAAATATATTACTTATAGTACAAATAACTGCTCACTCTTTGATGAGAATGGAAATCAGAGTCCAAACTTGGGATCTCACAACACTCAATTAAAGCTTCCCGATGGACCCATTACCCGAGCAAGAGCCAAGAAGTTTGAAGAGGAGCTTCAAACATATATGGTCCAAGTGATGGACATCACGGATAAAAACGGAGTTTCTGAAATTAATGGTCCATTAATCGTCGTATCTCTTTCAAGTTGCATGGGATGTGAATACGGAGGTCAATCGGAGCATTCGGGTTCACATGAGAATGTTCGAGATTGATTGGCTTTGTTCTCAAGGATTTAACAACAATTTTAGAAGTTTTCCTAAGGCGTGGGCACGGCTTAGACAACTTTGGCCTCTGTTTCTCCATAACAAAAATGGCCTGGAAATTGACGTGGGCACGGCTTAGACGATTTTGGCTTCTGTTTCTCCATAACAAAAGTGGCGTGAAATTGACGTGGGCACAGCTTAAACGATTTTGGCTTCTGCCCAATTATCAACAAATGGAAGTGGAACGTGGTTTTATCATTTTAATTACTCCTATGCCAACAACAATTAGTTTTGTTTTATTTAATAATTAGGTAAGTTACCAATATACCCTTAGCTTCCTATTTTATTCCTTATTTTTGTAAGGACCATTACGTCCGACTATAGCTAAATAGAATTAGGTATTTATAGCTTTCTCTTGGATTGTAATCGGCAGACATCGATTATCATTGAAATTAAAGTTCAGAATTTCTTCTCTTGAGATTCAAGCGAGGGTTTCTCTTGTGTTCTTTGGAGCACTACAACTGAACAATTTGGAATCGAATCCTTGTTAGTTAGACTAGGGATTGGGTGTTTGCAACTTCGTTTTGCAGGGGTTTTCTTCCGTCTCAATTTATCATTCGGGTTTTATTCTTGGTTGTTGGAGATTGGAATTGGGTCTTTGCAACTTCGTTTTACAAAAGTTCTTTTCTATCCAACCCTAATTTGTTAGCTTTCTTGGGGATCAAATCTAGTTGTTGGGTTTTCGAGGCACCGTTCCTCGTGGGTTTGCATCACTCTTCGTCTGATATTTCCTCATCAGATTGGTAACACCGAATTGATAAAATTCTTCGTTCATGCACGGAAGACAACTCGCTCCCATTAGCTACCGCTTGTTCTTTGGCCAATTTTAACATATAATATCATGTCCTCCGCAATAACATTTTATTATTCTAATTCCGACTTTGTTTCACAGCCATTTCATAGTCCTGAACATTTCATCTCGGTATATTTAAAGACCTACGATGTACAAGCTAAAAACCCAAGGAACGTAAGTCATTGGCTAGCATTTCTGATTCCACAATCCTATATGGCCATTCACGTCTCAAACCACAATAATACTCGTGTGGATCACTTATACTACAATTTTGGTAGTCATCATTGAATGGCGCCAACAACTAATTAATAGTTCTAGTTGTCATCGCCCTCCACTTAAACGACAAACAATATTTATATAATGTTAGAATATATGCAAACTAACATATCCAATTAAATCATACACATAATTACATCATAAAATCACACCAAACAAAAGAGTCAATTGATGATTAAAATAGTTAATTAACAAACAAGCATGTATTTTATCATATTTCCTTATCTGACATTTCTATATCAGATCTATTATCTGGATTAGTGGCATAACTCATGAATAAAAGTGCTTCATTTATGTCACCATCTTCAGCATACTCGCGTGTAAGTTTTCTCATTTCAAATCGGTTGAATCTGATCTTAATATGGTTATTTTCTTCCCGCATTCTATGAAGAGCTAAGTGGAGTTCATTACTGTGAGTGTGAGACATATGAATGGACTTAAAACAAGGTTTTCGGACCCCCAAGTTATTGCATCTCCTCGTAAAACATCAAACTCATTGACTCGATACTCCCATTCTTCTTGTATTGTACGCATAACATGTTCCGCGTCATATTATCTCGGATCTAGATGATACACAAAATCATCATCAAGTGCCCACTTTCGTCCCATCCAATGATATATATCACCATGAGTATATGTTATCAGCATATTCAACAAACCTACATAAAGAGATTGCTTTCTAATTTAAATAGGAACAATTACAAGATATTATCTTTCATTATTCATAAAATATAAGTCTTTCAATTATAAGATAAAACTGAAGCAAATAAGATATGACATGAACATGTTCAACATATCCTAAAGACGAAATGTGTGATAACAACAACAAGGCAAACAAGATGGTAAGTAGCCTCAAAAGTCTTCATCGCTGTCAGAAAATAAATTTGATGTTATAATCGACGGTTCAAGAGTTGTGACTTCTTCACCATGTAATCTATAGGCGAGTCTCCATAATATCAATTTCACATTGCAATTGTTCTTTCATGATTTCAATGCCTTGAAGTGTTCGCCTCGGCGATGTTGATTATATGACTTTAGGTCTAGGGAAACTGTGACATATACAATATGCTTCAAGCTCACATCTAACTTCCCATAATCTCAGGTGGTGTATACTCATCAACTATGCAATTTGTAGGAACATCTGTACTGTGCTATCCTTCAAAAATATGTCCTACATTGGTGGCCCCCATCCAATATGAACTTCGAACAGTAGAAAATAGTCTTTTTTACCATACCATGTTTCACATGTGGGATCAACGTACTTATCGATTATTTCTCCGTTATTGAAATGATTGCATTGCCTATTTACCATAACCTATTCCATAAAAACACAAAATGATGAATAAAACAAAATAACATGCTTAATTAGGAGCTAATACACATACAATAAAAGTGCAGTAATACACAAAATATTGTTAGGTGAACAACAAATTATGCAATTACAACTTTGACTATCAATTAGGCAAAGTAGAAGTGCTAGCCCTGGCAACACATGACTTTTTATTGTGTCCGTCTTTCCACATATACTACATGAATAAGTAGTTGTTCCTTTTTCCCTCACATCCATTTCATTTCTAATTATGCTTGACTTTGGCCTTCCTTTCTGCCTTTTAGCCTTTGGATTTGCAATTACCTGCCAATAATCTTCATGTGCCATAGGTTGAAATGAATGTTTGTACACTTGCAAATTCTCCTCTAATAAGTACATTTTATCAATGTACTTCCAAAAATCAATATGGAGATTCTTGCAACATGCAATGGCATGAGAACACGGGTACCGGAATATCTGGAATTTCATGCATGAACACTCCTTCTTGTGCAAGTTAACAATTTGAGTGTTGTTCCCCTTCTTTGTTATTGGATCATAGCATGTTTGGACATGGCAAACCCCAGTGCGAGTGTCATAGTTGGTCACTTTATGCCCACTGCCCTTTTTCATATATCTAACCAAGAACTTCTTGCACCTAGGTCCCACCAGCTCTCATTGACCAATTAGCTTATGAAATATTTTGCGGCGCATGCCAAAGTCGTACACCATCTTCATAAATGTGTGATCCACGATGCTTTTAACGGGCATTTGACGCACCCCTTTCAAAACAACATTAACACATTCTGCCATATTGGTGGTGGGTTCTCCATATCTTCCACCGCTATCATATCCTACACTTTATCGATCAAGCGGTTTTTCCATAATCCACTTATATGACTCATTGTCCATTTCCTTAATACGATCCATTATCTTCATGAATTTCTAGGGTTGTGGTTCAGACCCTATGTGAAAAATGGCTTAAGTTAACTAGTGAAATAAATGGTTTCTAAATATCAACATTTTAATAGAAATACGTACCAATGGTCCATATCAGATTTTTAATTGCCACATTGTGAAATTTTGAGTTGTAATTGCTCATGAAGTGATGAAGGCAATATCGATGGTATGACAATGGTTCTCTCCAACCATGGTTTGCACTATTTATTGCATACAAAATCCCAGCATGTCGATCTGAAACAACACATATACCTTCTCGTTGTGTGACATGTTCACGTATGCATTGCATGAACCATCCCCAAATATCTTGATTCTCGCTCTCAGCTAGTGCAAAGGAAATTGGGAGAATATGTCGATTCCCATCGAATGCGGTCGCGATCAATAATGTGTGTCGATACTTGCCGTAAAAAAAAGTACCATCAATCATTATAACTGGATGACAATGCGTAAACCCCTCAATACATGGCCCGAAACTCCAAAAAAGTCTTTTGAACATGTGAACACGATAATCCGACACTTCTTTCAGATCAAAACAGAGACACTACCAGGATTGTAATGTCTCAATGCATTCAAGTAACGAGGCAATTTATTGTATGATTCCTCCCAATTTCTATAAATCGCCAATAATGCCTTGCTCTTGGCAAACCAAGCTTTCTTATAAGAAATCGTGAATTGATATTGAGTTCTTATACTCCCAATTATCGCACTCACTCGCAATGATGGTGACTCACGAAGCATCTCTAATATACAGCCCCTTATTATGCTAGAATCGAGCTTATTGCGATCATGTGTGGAAAGAGACGCAATACAAGTATGCAGATCCCCATACCTAGTGATACACCAATACCCTAATTTTGCTTTTATAATCGCCCTCATCCTCCAACGACAGTTTTCATCGATACATTTCACAGCATACTTGTGCGGTTTTGATTCTAATGTAGCAAAAGTGACATTCCTTTTAATGGAATATCTCTTAACTGCCACTTGGACATCTTGTTTCCCAACAAAGACCATACCTATATTCAGTTCGGATACCCCATCCCATTTGGTCATACTATCAATTTCGTTGGGTTCTCCCAAACCAATATCAGAGAAGAGGCCTAGCACCTCGTAATGGCATCGAGGCCATTGAAGAATATGGTTGGGACTGAAATGACTTGCAAGTCGGATCAAAATACATTTTCATGCCATGTGCCTTTATGTGATTTTAGAGAGAGAAATTAACAAATAGGAGAGAGAGAAAGAATAATAAAAATAAGAAATTAAAGAGAGACGGAGAAGATGATGTATTTGATTTTTATTTTTTATTTTGGGGTTTGTTTGTAATAATTAGATAATAATGGAGGTTAATTTATAAAATAAATATAAGGACAAAATTAACTCTTTTTCCTTTGAGTTTTAACATCGTTAATCAATTTAGCATGTGTTTGCTAACGGAATGAACCTCAAGATACCATTTTGCAAATTTTTAAACCACAACGGTGCCGATCGAAAACAGATGTAACCACAATGTTTATTTTTGTACTTTTTTCTAGAGTTTATAGGCAAAATTTAAAAATAATATTAACAATAAATCACAATCCACATCACTTTTTAAAATTATACCATCAAAATCTCATTATATAAGTAGGTATGTACATAAAAATCTCATTAATAATACATACAAATATATTTAGGTTTCTAATTTAAGAGAATTTCCTAACAAGTTAGGGTTTATAAGAATAATTCTAAAAAACTTATAAGTAAGCATTATTACAGTTTATAAAAATAATTCTAAACATTTCCTAACATAGCTATATATATTTTTATAACGTTTTTAGAGTTTATAACAATAATTCTAAAAAATATAAGAGATTTCCTAACAAGTTAAGTTTAGATTAAATAACTACATTACATTTAACAATATTGTTTAAATTAACTACTAAATTCTTAACAAAACTATATACATTTATAAAATTATTAGAATTTATAAATATAATTGTGGTTAATATTTATAGATTTCCTATTGTTTAAAGTTTATATTAATAACTACATTACATTTAACATTTTTGTTAAAATTAATTACTAAATTCTTAACAAAGCTATATATATTTTTAGAGTTTAAAACATAATACTAAATATATTAAAAAAATTCTTAAACAATTTATAACTTATATAAATAATTACATTATATTTAACCATTTTATTAAAATTAACTACTAGATTTTAATTAACTTACATTTAAATAAACTATAAAATTTTAATTAAATAAAAATTAAAAACTAACCTCTCTTTTTCAAAGGCAGATTGCAATTTGAACCTTCTCCCTTCTCTTTAAAGGGAGAATGATGAAGAATATTTCTCTTCACAGATCTAACCCATCATGTATGATTTGTACCCATTACAATGTACCTGACGCCGTAATGGGTACAAATATGTGCAAAGCCTGAATTCAGGCTTTGCGTGTACCCTGGCTGTACCCATTACGGCGTACTTGACACCGTAATGGGTACAACTCCGCACAAAGCATTGCTTTGCATAGAGAGGTCACCATTACGGCGAAAGGTACGTCTACGACATCTCTGACTAATATTCCATAATGGTGACAGCTCTGACTTCAGTCAGAGATGTCACCATTACGGCGTACCTTTCGCCGTAATGGTACAATTGTAACCACGGTAAAAAAAACAGCCCTTTTTGGGGAATAATTTGTTAATGATGACCAACCATGAAATAATTTACCAATTAAGCCCCAAATAGAGGTTTAATCCATAGAAATATACAAGTTCAAAAGATACTTGTTTCTAAGTACAGGAGAAAGAAAACAATTGTTTTCTAAAAAAGAACCTGAATACCTTATTTATGAAAAATGGTAGAAAAATAAATATAAAGGTAATATAATATATGAAGTATTAATTCAGCCGGTTTTGATCACATGGACCTTAATGACCATGTAGTATTTGGTCATTCATCATTCGATCTAGGCTTATTAGAATCCTAAAGTGGAGATTCAAAGCATCCTGCGGCTTAGATTTAATAAGCCTAGATCTGACGGTGAATGACCAAATTCACTTGGTCATTAAGGTCCATGTGAATATTCATGTCATTCAGCATATATATATAATATAGATATATATATATATATATAATCAATTCGACATATATAGTATACATACTTAAATTGATACACAGCTTACTGTAAATTGCAAAATAATTTTGTTAAACTTTCTAAAAACCTAATAAATTCCGCTTTCAATATGCCTTGACGAACCTTGAATGTATTACAATAGCCTTGAGTCCATAGTCAACCTCTCAAAAAAAAAACGAAACTCTATGGCTGTTTTTACAAGAATGTAGTTTTCTAACAATTGTGGTGGGACGCGTCCCCGGACCCTCGCTCAGCGGGGACGCGTAGTGCGACCGGACCGCCCTTTTTTTTTTTTAGTTTTCTAACAATAATTGATCATGAGATATTACATCAAAAACAGCAGCTCCAATCTGGGATGAAAAAGAAAAAACATAGGACAGAGAAAGGGCCTAATCACCATGAGTTAATTTGGAGATATAGTTACAATGAAATGCAGAATCTCACCAGTAAAGAAAATGGGTGGACCATACTTATGCAATGGCGTATGTGACCGTTTCAGACTCTTTGGGTCTCCACATGGATTTCTCAACGTAAAGTAATCCCTCCTTGTCCTTTGAATATGTCATATGCACTTGCCATTGCATAGACCTCAGTATCTTCTCCACCTCATTAACAGTCTCCACATTGTCCCTCACTATTAGTTTTCCATCTGGTCTTAGTATCCGATCTACCTCTACAACCACCGGTACTAGGTTACACCTGCCAAATCCCACAACTACCGCCATCAAACACACTCCACTTACCACAATTTGTAACCTTAACCTTGTATTTTAAATCCTTTTTTTTTAACGTCTCACTATTGGTCGATAATTTGGCTCTTTATAAATGATTTTTGTTTAGAGGCAAAAGTGACGTATTGTAACAAGTGCAGGGGTCAAATATTAACGTTTTCCAGTAAAGTATATAAGCAGTACAAACATACCTCTTTTTAACCTTTGAAAATAGATGATCAGCATGAAGAAGATCGTAAGATCTAGGATAGGTGTTAAATGATTCACACCAGTCATGGTAGATTCCGAATAGACCTCGTTCGTAAATTATAGGTAGAGTATCTTGGGAGTCTATCGGGACCACATTCATTACCCATAGATTGACATCCTTCATAGCAGCAGCAAAACTAATAGTATAACAACAAAACCAGAATAAGGGGAAGAAGAAATGAAGTAAAAGGTATACGGTTGTACTAGAACACTTTTCAGAAAAAAACTATCTGGCCATTCTATATTATATAAGAGAAAAAAGAAAAAAAAAATGTCAATTATTGACAACAGTGTCCACAGGTTTCTGTCTTGTTTGAGAACAGAAACATTACGAATAATTCACAGTTGAAAAAAAAAAAAAACAGTTTTTATGCTATAGGTAGATTAGTTTTACTTACCCTCCATATATTGATCTCATGTCCATGACATTCCTCACAGATGACCAATTTATTCCTAATCCATTTAGATATGACTGGGATACCACCCGCTTCCAGTGTTGATAATCAGCAGTAAAATCCTCTGGTTCTGGTTTACCATACACTCCAACCTTGGAACTCAACATCCAGTATGGTGCCTTCTCTAACCTGACTGGCCATTGCTCTGGCCATTGAGACCCACGCTCAACAGAATTTACAGGGACCTTGTGCATACATGCTTGTAACGGCACGTTCCTAAATCAAAATAGGAGTTATGGATGCAGAATCACAAATGGTGTCAATGGATTTGTAGAAGATGATCTGTTCAAGCCCTGCTCATTTATTTTTGGTTGCATTAAGCCCCTGTTCATTTATTTTTGGTCACATTAAGCCCTTGCTTGCCAAATTAGTGAGTTGTGAACATTAAAAAGTCATTTCGTCTATCTTTGAAATTATAATTTTTACACTTCGAAATTATATTTTTACAGTTTTCCTATTGCCACATTATACATATAAAAAAACTACATTCAAACTGTGAAAAATACAAATTTCGAATGCTTATGAAATGAACAACACTACGTTAACAGAGTTTTATTATCAAAACTGACTTTTGTCATCATGGACTTAATGTAACAAAAAATAAGAGATCAGGGGCTTAATGTATCGAAATAATAAATCAAGAGCCTAATGAATTAAAAAAGGAAAGTTCATGGCCTCGGGATGCTTTTTTCCTTTTCTATTTGCATAAATTATTCAAACAAGGTAATTTGATATTAGGGATAAGGGAAGATTAATTTTACCCTATGTACAAAACAACCTAATGTTGCCTCTTGGCTCAATTTTACCCTTGTCCAAGTAAAAAGCGACAAAAACTGCTGACGAAACAAAATCTATAGGTATTGACAAATTTTCTAATGGAATTCATCTGAAACGGGTAAAATTGATTTAGAGTTTCTACCATGGAGGCAACATTGGGCCGTCTTGTACGATAAGGGTAATGATTTTTCCCAATAACATTAGCCATAAAATAAGGGCGTTTTGAATCATAAAAGAAAATCCATAAGGAAATTTTAGTAAATTTCTTTGAGCAGGTAAACTATCTTTTTCCACATTCACATGCATGGATTTTCTTTTTGCCTAGTATTAAAGAGACAGTGTTTCATCAGACAATGTAAATTACTGCTAATGTTAGATATTAATATGAATTAGGCCTTAACTACAAGCTTAAGCTTTTAGTTTAATTGGTTCCATGACATGGTATCAGAGCCACTTAGACCAAGTTATCAAGAGTCCGAATACTGGCAACCCCATTTGTTGATTTAATTTCAACGCATGGTAACTGTGTTGTACACACTTCAAACCCGCGGGCGGGGTGCGTCAGATATTAATATGAGTTGGGCCTCTTAAAACTTTTAGTTCAATTGGTTCCATGACAATAATATTAGGTGCAATTGTTAAACCATGAAAGAAACATTCACAACAAATATTTGGTAACAAAAAGAAAGATCTTTCAGTTAAGTACAACATTACCAGGCTGCATTAGGGTCATCGGACGTTTCACAGATTGGAGGTTCTTGTTGTGATCTTTTCTCATAGCAATCATTTGAAGTAGGCTTCCTGTATGTAGCTATACCCACACCATTTACTCTATCCTTGGTAATAGACACAACTTCCCAGCACATATCTTTGGTAAGTCTAGTCATAGCTGAAAACAATGACCCAAAATATACATAGTTGATAGTTATAAGAATCAATCAACATTTTCAAGATATAATTGTATAATTTATTTAGTGGCATCCTTTACCTTTCCAAATTTCAACATCTTCAGCCTTCTTCTGATAAACTGGAGTGGCTGACCACACAAAGAAACCACCAGGTCGCAAAACACGATTCAACTCTAAAAGAAGTTTACCGCCTGCAGTTGTCAATCTTAATAGAGTTAAGTTATAGTGCTAACTTTGCCTCTTTTGGTTGTCAAAACTATGAAGGGGCAACAGTAAAATAAGAACAGAAAGAACACCATCTTATGGAATCCAATCAGCTGTCAAATAGGTTAGCTCAAGTCCCAAAATAAAATATATACATCTTATAAATCAAAAACTTAATTAGTATTCCCTAATCTGATCATTACTTAACCAAAAGTAGAAAAAGACCCACACCTTCAATATGCCATGGGACCCTACAACGCGCACAGTGCACAATATCAAACACTCTCCCTGGAAAAGGAAGTCTTTGTGTGCCCATAACAGCAGATATAGCAGGGATTCCTCTTTCAAGAGCAAACTGCACCTGGGCTTCATGTTCATCTTTAGGGGCAAATGACATTGCCAAGACATCCCTATCAAAGAGATAGCCACCAAAGCTAGCAACTCCGCATCCAACATCCAATATGACACGAGAGCGTTTTCCCCAAGCAATGTCAGGCACAGACTGCATAATTGATATATCATAACATCAAAAACAGAACAATAGCATGCCCAATGAATGAATAAATAATTTAAAATATTTTCCTGCATCATAAACAACCATTGACTCTTACTCCTGCTTCAATGAAAAGAGCTAGCATAACAGTACAACACAAAGAAGCTTTTTCAACATGAATATAGAATATGACAATTTCTCAAACAGTCCAAGAATGCCATCAAAGATGAAAGAAACAAACATTTGCCAAATGAACCCCGTAATTCTTAATAAAGATGTTTTCAGAATTCTTCTTTTCTTCTTTGGTGTGAGGAAACAAAGAAACATCTTAATTAAAGATATGCAGAAGAGAATTAAACTTTTTAATAGTAATTGAAATGCTGACAGAGATGTTTACTTGTTTCTCATAATCAAAATTTTCAAAACCATGGCTAAACTTCCTTGCTCATTATTATAACAAGTGTTTATCCCCTTCAGTTCATCCTCCAGATTTTAATTAATAATAAAATTTCCTGCTATCTTGATGTCACAGATATAAATAACTGAAATTTAAACTTTTTTCAGTTCTCTCCTTTTCCTTTTCTTGACTTTTGATACTTCGATGATGCTTTTTTTTGCATACATCATGTGTCTGTAACCACAGGTTTAACTGGTTTCCCTCAATAATACTCTCCTCTTAACAACTTTAGTTTATCTGTTTAGGCTACCATACTATTCTTACCAAACCATAATGATATTACAATACCTTACATTTAGTTGTTAATACAAGATTCTTGTACATCAGGTCAAGACAAGGTTCCATCGTCAGTGGCCATGAACATCATAGATAGCGATAAACAAGGATAATTTCTACCGCACAAACTTATCATGGCTATAAAATTGGACAGGAAGGACATCAAGGAATACAGATTGTGGACATGACTATTGAATAATTGCCGAATTGTGACGTATGTTACGCGTAAGAAGTAGAAGGACCTCTGGTGATATTTTCCTTTTACAATTCTAGAAGTTTATTCTGAGAAAGGAAGAAGAATTAGGAAGAAGAGATTCATCCAGTTACTGAATGTGAACCAGAGGAGGAAGCAGATGGCAGTGACAAATTCTGGTTTCCATCAATGCCTTGGATGGTGGGCGTGCTAACACTACCATGAGACTCAAGGTAACAGAAACTAGAAACCTATTATGATTTTAATAGATAGTGGCAGTACGCATAGCTTTAATGACAAGAAATTAGCTAGAGAGGCAAAACTGCCATTAATAGAAGTCAAACCAGAGGCTGTGACTGTGGCAGACAGCCTGTAGTCACTTCTACATGCCAAGATTGTAATTGGTCAATGCAGAGTACCAGATTTAATTTTACCCTGCAAGTCCTTGACCTAGGAGATGATAGAGAACAGATTCATAATGGGGCTATTTTGGACAATAATCAGGGGCCTAAACCTTCACAGGTGTATATGTTAGGAGGAAGAAGGGACAAAAAAGGGCACATGAGAGTTAGTTACTATAGGGGTATTTGGGGAATGAATTAGTTAGGCCTAGTGTGTGCTGGCAGGTCAGTACATTCTTCTATTATATACTGTAAGGGAAAAAGGTATGAGGCATGCATTTTTGAGATTGTTACTTCTGCTTTAGCAGGGCACTCCCATTTGTGGGAAGAGAGGGTTAGCATTACTTGTATTTCTCTTTCTCTCGGATTAATAATATTCATCCCCTCTTTCATTCATACACTCAGTTCTCTATTTCATTCACTGTTGACAAATAGGAAATATACTTATCTGAATATTCCTATCAGGAGACTATGATCTCATTTTGGGTGCCCATTGGATGAGGGGACATACCCATGTGACTTTTGACTTTGGGTGTAATAGGTTATTGGTGCGAAAGGAGGGTAAACAGATGAGTTGAAGGGCATGGCGGAGGAAATGAGCCTCAAATTGATGACTCTTAAGTCAGTCAATAAACTAGTAACTAATGGGTGGAAAGGAATCACTAGTAAGCTGTTTGCGATGGTCATGGCTAGTGAACCCAATGAGCCTGAACTAGAACCCATTCCTGCAACACAGAACCATTCCCATAACTCCCTAAAAACCTTAAGTTCTTAAAATAGCCGTATTTTTCAACTACCTGCCACCCTACCCCCCACAAAGAACACATGATCATGTCATTCCACTTAAACAATCTACATACCGAGTCAACATAAGGCCCTATAGATACAGCAAAAGAAATGCAATCGAGCATTTGGTGGAGGAGATGCTAACCAGTGGGGTCATAAGGCCAAGCAGTAGTGCTTATGCTTCCCCTGTTCTTCTAATCAAGAAGAAGGATGGAAGCTGGAGATTTTGTATTCATTTTCGTGAGCTCAACAAGGCTATAGTGAAGGATAAATTTCCCATTCCTGTAATTCAGGAGTTGAAAGATGAATTACAGGGAGCTAGCAAGTTTTCTAAGGTGGATTTAAGGGCTGGTTATCACCAAATGCGCATGAAGGAGGAGGATATCCATAAAACCGCTTTCCGTACCCACTCAGATCATTATGAGATCATGGTAATGCCATTTGGTCTTACCAACGCACCAGCTACCTTCCAATCTCTAATGAACACAATTTTCAAACCTTTCCTACGTAAATTTGTCCTAGTCTTCTTTGATGACATCCTCATTTATAGCCCTGACCTTGAAACACACCCATACCATTTACAACTAGTTTTCAACCTACTTACTGACCATCAACTGTACGCCCAGGAATCGAAATGTGAATTTGGTGTGGAGCAAATTTCTTATTTGGGATATGCAATTTCTGCTCTGGGGTGGCAACAGACCCAGAGAAAATTGCAGCCATGGTCAATTGGCCCTTAACTTCTAACCTAAAAGGACTCAGGGGATTCCTAGGGCTGACTGGTTACTACAGAAGGATTCCTAGGGCTGACTGGTTACAACAGAAGGTTCATCCAAGGCTATGGGACACTCTGCAGGCCTCTCACACACATGTTGACGAAGGACCAGTTCCATTGGACACCTTCAGCTACTCTAGCCTTCAAACACCTCAAACAAGTGATGACACAGGCTCCCGTCCTTTCCCTGCCTAATTTCAATCTTCCCTTCACCATTGAGTGTGATGCAAGAACTGGGCATTGTGCTGATGCAGAACCAAAGGCCTATTTGTTACCTCTCCAAGGAGCTTTGCCCTCGAAATCAACACTTGTCTGCCTATGAGAGTGAATTCCTCGTTATCTTGCACGTGGTGGCACACTGGAGGCCTTACTTGGAGCACTCTTCCTTCATCATCAAGACAAATCAAGAGAGTATCAAACACTTACTAGAGCAGTGTTTGCATACCTCCCTACAACATAAAGGAATCTCAAAACTGTTGGGCCTGGAGTACACTATTCAGTACAAAAAGGGGGTTGAGAATAAGGTGGTGGACGCTTTGTTTAGGCAGTACGATGATCAGCCAAACCTGGCACCATAGTTGCTTGCCATCTCTATGGTTGTCCCCACATGGGTAGAGGAAGTTCAAAATTCCTACCTACATGATACCCTCGCTGCTAAATTGCAACAACTGGTTGTCACTCCTGACCCTCATGGCAACTTCACCTATGGCAATGCATTCTTAAATTCAAGCAAAGGCTGTATATATATTGGGGAAAGCACTGACCTATGAAGCAAACTCATTGTTGTTTGCCACAATTCCCCATTGGGGGGCATTCTGGAATCTGTGGTACTCTATCAAGGCTCCAACAGAGCTTCTATTGGCCTCAAATGCCTTCTTCTGTCACACGGTGGGTGGCCAGTTGTGTTTTATAGAGGGATTGCCTAAGTCTATTAGGGTCGTTACTATTTTAGTTGTGGTTGATTGGTTCGCCAAGTTTGGGCATTTCTTGCCATTAGGTCATCCCTTCTCAGCTGCTACCGTGGCCAAGCTTTTCTTGGACCAAATCTTTGGTTAATATGGCATGCCACGCACAATTGTCTCTGATAGGGACATGATCTTTACGGGCATTTCCTGGAAGGAATTAATGAAACTGATGGGTACACAGCTCCTCTTTAGCAGCGCTTACCATCCCCAAACAGATGGTCAGACTGCGATTGAATCAATGTTTGGTAGGTAACTTAAGAAGTATGTGCTTCCTAGCTCCTAAGAAATAGTCAACTTGGTTGAGCCTTGCGGAATACTAGCACAATTCCAGTTACCACAGTGCTTTGAAAATGAGCCCATTTCAGGCACTCTATGGCATCGCACCTACATTACCAATCCTTCCTACCACAAGAAAAGCTACAATTTTTAGCTTTTGGGAAAAGTAGCTTTCACAACTTATAAGGAAAGCTGATATTAAAAAAAAAAAAAAATTGGACAAAAATATCCACAACTTTCAATATAACCTAATATATATATTTTTTATTTTTTATTTCTTAACTTTTAGAACTTTTATTATGTATTTAACAAACACTTATCAGCTTTTTCCCACGATACTTTTCCCCACAGCAGGTTCTGTTGGCCACAGCAATGCCAAACTAGCGCGAAGACATCCCGCTGACTAGACAACAGATAAATCACGCCATGAAGCAATGTTTATCTTCAAAACCGTATGAAACAGTTTGCTGATAAGCATCGGACAGATAGGGAATTCCAACTTGGGGAATGGGTTTTCTTGAAAATGCAACCTTATAGGCAGTCCACAGTTGCTCTACGTAGCTCCCTGAAGTTGTCTGCTAAGTTCTTTGGGCCTTTTCAGATATTGGCCAGGGTTGGTAAGGTGGCCTACACTCAAGCTTCCTCCTACTAGCTGAGTTCATCCTGTTTTTCATGTCTCCTTACTTACAAGGTAGCCCGACCCTACAACAGCTCCCTTAACTACATTACCCGCTCTGGATGATGGCCCTATTGCTATAGGCCCCTTAAGGTTTTGAACACTCGCAATGCCTTGGTTGACAACAAGGATGTGCCACAGCTGCTGGTTCAATGGTCTGGACACTTGGCTTGGGATGCAACTTGGGAGGACTATTCTATGCTGGTGAATCAATTTCCTGAATTTATTCATTCTCGGGGTCAAGAATGTGCAGAAGGGGGAGGTATTGTCACGTATGCTAGGCGTAAGAAGTAGAAGGACCTCTGGTGATATTTTCCTTTTAGAATTCTACAAGTTTATTCTGTTTATTTGCTTATTTCTGTTGTTTATTTCTGTTAAGCCTTTCTGGCGTTAGAGCAGGATTCGGTTATTTTTCTTATTTGGGTTGTTAGTTATTTTGGCTCCTAGTAGAGGTTGTTAGGCCAGCTGTTGTACCACATCTGTATTGTAACCGTTGCTGACCTCGGCAGTACTAGCTGATATAAGGTCATGCCCTGCTTAGGAAATCTGTCTACTACTTTTCCTATCTTCTTCTATTTCTATTTCTTCTAATTCTTCTATTCTAATTTGTCAAGTATCAAAAACCTGAAACAAATGCAAACATCTAGAATCATACAGTACCTGCAGTCCAGAAAATAATGATGGAAATGCTATGAGTAATATAAAATGTGCATGAAAGTATTGGAATTGGACAAAAGTTGTTGCTATTTATGTGTATAGTTTATCATGAATAACATAAATTGTAATAGGGGGCTGTTTAATTCATATTTCAAATTTCCTGCAATCTTGATTTCATCAATATCAACAACTAAGAAGGAAAACTTTCTTTCAGTTCTCTCCATCTGTTGGAGCTTAAAATAATTTAATGATGCTTTTTTGCAACATCCTGTGTTGGCAACGACATGCCTGACTCGTTTTTTAAGTCCTTTCCTCTTAACCCCTTTGGTTCGTTGTTTTGGCTATCATACATACTACTCTAACCAGACCTTATGGTGTCTAGAATAGGTTGCTGATATGAAAACATTTAGTTATTAATAATAGATTGTTGTGCATCAGGTCAAGAAAGGTTTCTTCCCTTAGTGGCCCATGACCACTATAGATCGAAGAGAAATCCATTTCCTGCCCAACAAACTTATTATGGCTATAAAATGTACATATAGGAGATCCAAAGATAAAATGTGTCATGGCGATTGAATATTTGTTAAATAGCAGGTATCCAGAATCATATTGTACCAGCAGTCCAAAATAACTATCTCACATATATAAGTAACTTTATGCTCCACTAACTAGCCATAGTAGGACATTTAACAGGTATCAAAAGTTACCTCATTTATAAAGTCAATATAATGTAGAGCACCATGCTTAAACTGGGTTCCACCACCAGGAAAAGTGAGGTAATCACCAGAAACTTTCACCCAGTTTTGATGTCCTTTATATTCTGCTAGTTTGGTGTGGGGAACATTGGAGTACCATATCTGTAACGAAAAGAATATGTGTCAAACCTCATAGTAAGAGAGAAAAAGGAAAGAAAAGAAAAGAAAAGGATAACCAGACAGTAAACCTGCATGAATTTCATACCTTTTCCCTGCTTCTGGGCCACTCAATTGGATGTTTGTAACCTTCAGGAAGTGGAACAAGGCAGGTAGGAGGTTCTTCAGGACAGTGCCGCTCTCGATGTTCATAGTGCTTAGTAGTTCTAAGATTCCTAATTGCCTGCAAATTGTCAAGACATGGGATGTAATCAGGCCCAGCAGTGACATTGCACACTTTCCAATTATATGCATTTTGTTCATTAGAAGATTGTTGAGATTCTTTCTCATTCTTTGACTCTGCTGCCTGAGTTGTCCATGACCCACTCTGAGTGGTGGTTTCATTCAAAATCTCAGACTCGGCCCCTGAAGGAAATATCTCTCCTGAACTTGGGTTGTTGGCCTGCCCACCAAGATTTTTTGTGAGCTCACTATCTTCTATATCCTTCTTCTCATTGCTCTCATCATTTCCTATTTTCTCATCCTTTATCCCATCAGAACTCATGTCTAGTTTTGTCCCAGTGTCAACAGTATCAGATTTTTTTTCTTTTGTGGTCTCATCTAAATCAGATTTGTCCTCTTCAGAATCTCCCTGGCCAGCCACACTACTGTCCCTATTATCAGCTGTGTTGCCTTTACCTTCTAAGCTCGCTGCACCACTGGGTGTCTTAGAATCCCCATCTTCTGTATTCTTCTCTTCATTTTGTGTCACAGTATTTGAGCTATCGATGTTTTTAGTCACTTCAGGTTCATTTTCCTCATTTTTCTCCTCTTGTTTCACTTCAGACTTCTGTTTTGAGTTTGCCTCTTGATTTTCTTGTGTAGCAGAGTCACTTTCCTCTTGAGATTGATTTGAATTGTTGTCCCCTTTTGTCATATCATAAGGCAAATCTCCCTGGTTATTCACAAATTGCTTTGAGTTACTCTCATTGCTCTCAGGAACTCGTTCCTTCACCTCATTCTTATTCTCCTGAACAGGCACATCAATATTTTGACCAGGAATCACAGATGATGATGTCATCATCCATAACCCTACCAAACATAGAGCCACAAAGACAACAATCGTAACGGTTGAGCAGTAATTTGTTGATGGCCTTCTAGCATCTATCCTAGTGTACTTTCCTGATGCCATATTGCTTTCCACCAATCAATTATAAAAATTGAACCTGAAGATAAAATATTACATACTTAGAAAAATTTGTTCACAGTGCAGCTTTTGTGGAATTAAAAGGTAATACGGTGGCATAAAAAATAACCATAAAACTTGAACACAACATAGGACTTGAGACCTTTTCAATCCCATACTAATTTCACACCATGGAAATTAGCATTATCCCAGACAAATTAATAACTGGGAGAGCAGGCAAGACGCATATCCAGATTTATGAAACCTGGACTTAATCACAGAACACCAGTCTTTTTATTCTAAGAAATTAAAATATTGAACAAAGTAAAGAAATGCAAATTTAAACCACAACTAGTAACACTTAGGTGAATGCTTACATCGCAGATTGATGAAAGCCAACAGAAACGTAGAGCCAGAGCTCACATTAAGACCACAAGCAACAGGCATTCTAGCATTTATAAATTTTATAGAATGCCAGACAAGAAACAATAGCGTCAAACTCACCAAACCTACATGGATTTAGATCTACAATTAATTACAGCAGTAATAGCATCAAACATCGACTAATTACAACCTTGAAATTCACCTCTCTTGTAGCGCTTTTCAGCGAAGATAACGAAACTACTAGCACGCTCGTAGGTACTAGGACACTAAAAGCTACATTTGAACTAAGAAAGATGAAAAAAAAATGACATACAAAATGACATTAGATCTGCGTAGATACAGAAAGAGGAACACGTAATACATATCAAACAGAAGAAGATCTAAGGTTAAATCAGCTGACACTGAATAAAAGTACCTTATTCTTGAGCAAATGGAATGAAATCAAAATCAAAATCGATCTGAGAGAAGAAAGAAATTAGCTTAATTGTTTCATCTCCCTTCTTCTGCTCCAGTAAATAGACGGAGAGAAACAAATGACAGAGAACATGAAATTTAGAATATGACATGGAAATATAGAACAATGGCTTGCGTTTGTGATGATCCATAACAGTATAAATTAAATAGGGTAAATAATTATAAATTCGTTATGTTTTATTTTTTTGCTTAACATAATAGGTCCATTATGTTTTTTTTTTTTTGCTTAACATAATAGGTCCATTATATTATTATAAGATCTTTAAGTTTTATTTTAATTAATTATTTAGTCCTTTCATCTGTTTTTATAGATTAAAATTCAAATTACCTCTAGTTATTTACATAAAAAAACTTATCTTTTAATGTCAAAATTTAATCTAAATAGTTTTAATAAAGTTGATGAAGTATATACACACCAAAATTTTTATAATTATATATACTAATAATTAAAAATGTATTTTTATTCTCTTACATTTTTATTTTTTAATATAATGTTTTTAAACTAACATTAAATATTAATAATTTTTTAAAAAATCATATTTTTTTCTTTATTTATAAAATTTATTAGAGATAAATAAAAATTACTTTTTACAAAATTTATATAGTTTTGTTCCTATTTTGATAATTTTTGAAATATTTTTCATTCATTTTTTAGTCAATAAATTTTAGGCTACTAAATTAAAATTTTATAATTATATAAAATTCTATAAATTAATTACTCAATATTGTAGAGAATATGTAAGAAAAAATGAGAAAAAAAAACATAAAATAGAAAAAAATAGATGTTTTATTATTAAAATATAGAATAAAGGGTAATTTTGGTATTTTGAAATTTATTTGGTATAATTTGACCATTGACTCAAACATAAGAACTAAGGAGTTGATGAACACAAAAACTAAGAGACTATATAATTATTTTTAAAAACAGAGGGACTGACTAATGTATTAAGTAAAAACTTAAGGACCTTATAATTATTTACCCAATTAAATATAGTTGTGACTAGACTAGCAGTTTTTTTTTTTTTTTTTCTCTTATAAACACTAAAATAAGGTCAAAAAATTGTGGAAACGTGAATTTAACTTCTAGGTAGCAGTATTTTAGTAGTATGGTTTGTAAAATAATAATAATTTACCTTTCTGTAATATAATTTGGGTGAAATGGGTACATTTTATAAACTTTGGGACTAAAATGATATTATTTTATAGGGATAAGGTACCAAAATAGACCTAAGATTTTTGGGGAAGTACCAATTTAGGCTCAACGTTTAAAATAGCACCAATATAGGCTTAACGTTTACAACATAATATCAATTTAAGCTTAATATTTACGATATAGCATCAATTTAGGCCTCACGTACAAAATAACACCAATATAGGCTTAATGTTTAAAAAATAATACAAATTTAAGCTTAACGTTTACAAAATATATACAATTTAAACTAAACGTCATAATTAAATTAAGTGTATTGCTATATACCGCCCCCTAATTCCGGTTCACCGCACCCTTTTGACCATATTGCCCTTGCCATTTTTTTCTTCCAAAACCTTAAAAACTCTCTCTCCCTTTCTCTCCCGAGCACAAATCCCGGATTTTCCAAAAATGGATCCAAGCATGCCCGAAGATAATGATTTCGAACACGAGGTAATATTACGATTATTAAAAACGTAATTTCTTAATTTTGAATTTTTTTTTCGTTGGTTTTTGCCTGAACGGGTGGCGCATACTGCCCGTTCCTTAGGCCGGCCGGATGAACTACCCGTTCGGCCTAAGGAACGGGCAGTATGCGCCACCCGATCCATCCATGGAACGGGTGGTATGCGCCACCCGTTCCACCTATGGACCGGTGGTACGCGCTGCCCGTTCCATCCACGGAACGGGCAGTACGCGATGCCCGTTTCTGCCTATGGTGAAACGGGCATCCTGCCCGTTCAGGCAAAATTGGGCAGAAATTGCCCCGGACTATTTTTGCAGGGGAGAAATTGCCCCGAAGTATTTTTTTAATTTTAATGTCAATTATGCTAACATATTATGCATTTTTTTTGTATATTCAGGTATCGATAGAAGATTGGAAACCCGATAACATTGATTATAGTTCGCGTTTCATAACGGACACCGTTTTTCCTTCGTGTCAGGATGCTATTGATTGGGCAAAAAAGATAGCTATTCAGAATGGATTTGAGATTGTAATATCTTCGCACAAACATGGGGGAAAACAGAAGCTGTTGCGATGTTCACGGGGTGAACGATATAGAGGTGTTGTGAAAATTGATGAAGATCCTGCAATTAGAAAAAGTAAAACTAAAGCGTGCCGCTGTAAATTTCAGATTAAAGCCTATCGACATGCAGACCTTTCTGGATGGGGGATACAGGCTAAGGCTGGGTTAACTGGAATGCATAACCATACAATGCGTATGTGTCCAGAGGGAAGTCGGCAAATGAGCGGACTCAGTATCGCATTTAAACAAATTGTGCGTGATATGACTTCAGCTCAAGCAAAGCCCTGTGCTATTTTAGCAGTAGTTAAAGAAAAACACGCAGAGGACAACTCAGTAATTAAACACATATATAATTACAAGGACAAAATGAGGAGGGACGGGTTTGAAGGTAGAGACCTGGCTAGTCAATTCTACCATATTGTTGTGGAGAACAAATATGTCAATTACACACAGGCTGATTCAGGTGTGATAACACATGTGTTCATGGCACATCTAGAGTCAGTTGATATGTTCAGGACTTACTACTGGTACATCGGCATTGATTCAACATACAAAACAAACAAGTACAAAATGTTGTTTGTTGAGATTGTGGGGATGACGCCATGCAATAACAACTTCAAGATAGCGTATGCTATTGTTAAAGACGAGACCGAAGGGAGCTATCGTTGGATTTTGCAAAGGCTGGAGATTTTGATTGGGTTTGATCTTAACCCGACCGTTGTTGTTAGTGACAGGGAGCTTGGGTTATTAAAGCCAATCCAAGAAGTTTTTCCACAAGCAGCGCACTTGCTATGCACTTGGCATATAAATAAGGATGTGGAAGATCGGGTGTATAGAATTTTGGGAGATAAAGGCCTTGCCTCTAAATTCAAGAATGGCAGATGGAGAACAATATTACAATCATTCACCATTGAGGAGTACGAGACCAATCTTAGCATGATGAAAGATAAGATGAGCAGGTACAAAAATCTTATCTCGTATATTGAGGATATGTGGTTGGTGCATAAGGAGAAGTTTGTTGTTGCTTGGACAAATGAGTTCCTACATTTTCGCAACACAACTTCTTGTCGAGTGGAGAGCGAACATGCTAGTCTAAAGCAATGGCTCAATACGGCAACTGGCTCCCTTGACACGGTATGGCAGAAGGTTCACAAGCAGATTGAATCACAAGCAACTAATATAAGGTATTTGCAATTTCTTCTACTGCAATTTAGGAATTTGCATTTATGGCTGTATCATTTCACTAACTAATAGTAATTTTGTCTTCATATCAGGTACATGCTTGAGCAGTCCCGGCTTCGTCAAGCAGTCACTTTCACCGGCCGCCCATTAAACCAACGTGTATTCAAAGTCTCTCACTACTGTCTGGAGTTGCTGAATGAAGAGTTAGAGCGCATGAGAGGGTTGAGCCATGAAGTGGACGTGCGTTGCGGTTATGTATTGAGAACCTCGCATCAGATACCATGTGCATGCGAGCTGAAACGAGCTTGTGATCTGGACGAAATGATCAGTACTGAGAGTGTTCACGTGTTTTGGAGAACACTTTTAATCAATCATGGTCACACTGATGAAAATGCAGGGCGTAATGATCTGAACGAGGATCAGCGATATTTTCAGTCCTTAGTGGACCAGGTCTCTAAAGGCGACCCATCCTTAATGCGTAATATTTCAATGCTTATCCATGATCAACTACACCCTGATCAAGCTCAGTACACAGAACTCGATGTCAAAATTCACGTGCGAGGGCGACCTAAGGTGAGCAAATCCACAAAACGTATGCCGAGTTCTTGGGAATACAATGAAACTCATCGTGGACGGGCTCGTTCTACTAGTTCATCTAGGAGTCGTGGTAGAAGTGGCAGAATTAGCTCTTCATCCTCGGTACATAATGGTGCCTCATCAGGTAATGTTTATCTGATAAACCTAACTTTTTTTTGTAAATGTTTTGCAATATATAGTTCATTTACACTAATATACATGAATGCAGATGGAAAAACATATTATGGTTCTGACTTCGTACATTCCGATAGAATAGTTGGCATAATTAAACCATATGTCGAATCATACTACGACGTTGTAGGTGATGGAAATTGTGGTTTCCGTACGGTAGCAACTTACATTTTTGGTAGCGAAGAAGCGTGGCAGACAGTTAGGCATCACATTTGAAATGAAATAATTGCTAACCGTTGTCTGTATGAAAGAGTGTTTGTTGATACTGTTGATGCAGCTATTCGTAGGGTAAGTTGGGACGGTGCAGGTTGTACGCCGGATTATTGGATGCTCGTTTGGGATGACTTGTGGCCGGTTTCTACAATGTACAATGTTGTTGTCATGTTATTTGGCTTCTCGGGTGGGGACACATTAGCGTTGTGTGGTACTATCTTACCATTGTATGCCGCATCCACTGCTACAAGACCAGCACGTGAGATTTGTATAGCTCATTTAGGGAATCACTGTCATCACTACATACGTTTAAATTTATCGCCTAACTTTCCGGTGCCCCCTATAATACACTGGTGGTTTCGGCACCGAAGTCAAAGCGTTGTAGGATGAGAGCGCTTCTATCAGGATAGGGTGGCACAGTGGACCAGATTGGCCAAACTTAGGGGATATTAGTATTTGGTATTGTATGGTTCTGTAATGTTACAGGTGAATTCTGATGAATTCTGTGTGGTTTTGTATGGTTCTGTAATGTTACAGGTGAATTCTGATGAATTCTGTATGGTTTTGTATGGTTCTGTAATGTTAAAGGTGAATTCTGATGAATTCTGTGTGGTTTTGTAATGTTACAGGTGAATTCTGATGAATTCTGTGTGGTTTTGTATGGTTTTGTAATGTTACAGGTGAATTCTGATGAATTCTACGTGGTTTTGTATGGTTCTGTAATGTTACAGGTGAATTCTGATGAATTCTGTGTGGTTTTGTATGGTTCTGTAATGTTAAAGGTGAATTCTGATGAATTTTGTGTGGTTTTGTATGTTGCAGTTGAATTCTGTGTGGTTTTGTATGGTTTTGTAATGTTACAGGTGAATTCTGATGAATTCTGTGTGGTTCTGTATGGTTCTGTAATGTTACAGGTGAATTATGATGAATTCTGTGTGGTTCTGTAATGTTGCAGGTGAATTCTGTGTGGTTTTGTATGGTTCTGTAATGTTACAGGTGAATTCTGCTGAATTCTGTGTTGTTCTGTATGGTTCTGTAATGTTACAGGTGAATTCTGATGAATTCTGTGTGGTTTTGTATGGTTCTGCAATGTTAAAGGTGAATTCTGATGAATTCTGTGTGGTTCTATAATGTTGCAGGTGAATTCTGTGTGGTTTTGTATGGTTCTGTAATGTTACAGGTGAATTCTGATGAATTCTGTGTGGTTCTATATGGTTCTGTGATGTTACAGGTGAATTCCAACGGCCATATTCCAACGGCCATATTCCAAGGAATATATTCGAACAGGTTCGTTCCAACGGCCATATTCAAACGGATATATTCCAACGGCTATATTTTCCATCTATAAAATTAAACAATTTTTCTACTTCAGTTATCCACATTCACTCTTTAAATTCATTTCAACGAAAACTCTCAACTATCAATGGCTTCATCTGATTTTACCAATGTGTTCCCTAATTTTCCTCCCAAGAAAAGCATAGTGTCAACTTTGAGTAAGTCTGATTGCACGGCGAAGATGCTTGATTACCAATACTATGCAATCCGTGTATATGGAGAGACATTTATTAGTCCAGCAATGTTTCATCTTGAAACTCCATTTATGTTTTGCTTCAAGCTTCCGTCTGCTGGTGAGTTTCCAATATACTCACTACACATGGTATGGTTCTTATGTTATATGCATTACATGCCATTTGAATTCGCTCTAGAGGAATGGTTGAACAGTTTGAATGAAGGAAATATTCCTAGTCATATTCAAACATTTCTGAAATGGTTTATGCCTATTGATGACTGGAAAGCTATGTTCGCCAGACTATTGCGTGATAATCAGAGAGGAATTATCCCTAGAAAAAATTTCAACTCCATCATCTTTTTAAGATGGACAGAGTCTGAAATTTCTCATGAGGTTCATCGAACTTATCCTTACTCGATCGTGCAAAATTGGGATCACTATAAATTAGAGGTTCGAGTACTACAGAGTATCAACGCTTCAAAGAACGATTACCTTCCAGGACGAGCTTGGCCAAGAAATAGAGGAAATGCTCCATGGAACATTTTTCCTGTGGAATATGAGGCGAATATTGCAGAGGAGAAAGAGATATACCTTGCAATACAGTCAGGTGTAGAAGCGGCATCTTCACCAAACATTGACGAGTACGAAGAAGATAGTGACTAATGTAATATTTTATGCCGTGGTAATGTATTTTTTTCAGTTTATGTCGTGGTAATGTATTTTTTTCAGTTTATGTCGTTGTAATGTAGTTTTTTCAATTTATGTCGTGGTAACGTATTTTTAAATTTTTTAATAATAATAATAATTTGGTATTAATGACATTGCAATAATAATAAAGCGTACCACAAAAAAAAACAAAAATACCAAAATACCAAATTCAGTCATAATAGTACTAAAATACTTCGAAATACAGTCATAACTCACTTGGCCAAATGCCAAGCACCCATAATCTGCTCTAACGACTGCCTATATACAATCGCAGCATCCTCGTCCAGATGACTCATGTGATCCAAAACAGTTTCACCCCAGGTAGCTAATCGACTAACCCACTGTCAAAAGTAACGAACAAAAAACAGAGTTAATATCACTTCACACTTTAGTAAATATCATTTCACATTTGTAGATCAGTAAAGAAAAACCAAAAATAACTTACAATCTCACTGTTCGAGCGAGTATAAACAGTCGGTCCGGGTGCAACAATCTCTGGAAGTAGACGAGGGTGTGAGTGACGGGTGTACCAATGCATGTACTGATCCTCACAATCTGATGGAGTACGTGATGGAGTGAATACAGACAATCTAAGGACGGGCGACTGGGGAAAAGAGTCCCAAATACCCTGCACCATCACAGCTGGCACATCTACACGATACTTCAAACTGGCCCACGGACGCACAGCCTTAGAAGGCTGCAATATCGGTCTGGGAATGGTCTGCACATGTCCAAGTTGTCGAAGGCATCTCCCCGGCATGTACGGCTCGATCACATCCCGATACCGTATCCATCCAGCGTATAGCGTCCTCGGGGTCCCAGTAATGGCATCAGGGCCATACGGCATCCACATCACCTACAGATGTATAAAATTACATTAACACATACAAGTAATACAAATTTGTTTTAATTGAATAGTGTTTATAAGGGAAAAGTACAAAAATAAACCTTGTGGTTTGGCCCATTTTCGAACTGCACCCATGTGGTTTAAAAGTTTGCAAAGTGGTACCATGTACTTCATTCCGTTAGCAAACATAGGCATTTCCGTCTAACGGTGTTAAAAATGATGAGGTGGCAGTCAAAGTCAAAAAGTTTGAAGGGTAATTTTGTCATTTCAAATACTTTATATTTTAAAATTTTAAAAAATCCTCCAATTCCAAATTGACACCTCATACTCCTCTTCTTCTTCTTCACTGTCGTCTTCTTCCTTGCTCCACAAACCCAATCTATCTCTTTATCTCAAATTTACAACAATCACTAGAGGGGAAGTATTTTTTTCCCCTAAATCCAGTAAGAGTAACGAAATCTCCAAATTCCGATAAGAGTAACGAAATCTACAACAATCACTGTGAAGCTTAGCTTTACTGGATATCTTCTTCATCATCATCATTCATCATAATACAATGCCACACACCAGATCAGAGAATGAATATGAACCCCAAAATACAAACAAACGAAATTAATTACTAATTCATTAATATTTTTGTTCAAAACAAAATATGCAATCAAGAAAACTATAACCAAACTTGCATATTAGGTACATCAAAAAGCTGCAATGGAAAAAAACAAACACAACCAAAATTAAAGTATCATAATCATGAACACGTTTTATTCAGATCCTTTCTCTTTCTCCTTCTCCGTTCCTCTGTTTTTGGATGGTATCCATGGAGCTTCTCCTTGATCTTCTCCAGATATCCCTTCTTCTCCTTCGTCTCTGCATCATGAGTGTCAGGAAGATGCTCTACAGTCGGTGACGGTGGAGGACGCGGCGAAGAAACCTCTCCAGCTTTCTTATGTCCAGGAAGTTATCTTTTGTCTTCTCAAGGAGAAGACGAGTATGAGAAAGGAAGCTTAGCTTTACTGAAGTTTCCTTCTAATTCCGATCAAAATTCCATCTTCAGAATTGGTTCAAATTGAAGGAATCAACTTACCATTGCAGTAAAGAAGAGAAGAGGAAGAGGCGCACCTGAGAGAGGTAGGAGAGAAAGAAGCGAGTTGAGGTGTCAATTTAGGATTGGAGGAGGTTTAAAATTTTAAAAAATATAATAAATTATAAAATATAAAGTATTTGAAATGACAAAATTACCCTTCAGACTTTTTGACTTTGACTGCCACCTCAGCATTTTTAACACCGTTAGATAAAAATGTCTATGTTTGCTAATGGAATGAAGTACATGGTACCACTTTGCAAACTTTTAAACCACATGGGTGCAGTTCGAAAATGGGCCAAACCACAAGGTTTATTTTTGTACTTTTCCCTATTTATAATTATATAGCAATTATACCTCATCTGCCGTCAACACATCAAGCCGGGCACGAAATGCTCTCAGCCGCTCATCGCTCTTCTCCATCGATATAGATGGCCACATCGAAGCCCTAGGAAGATCCGGGTCAACTGTAACTACCTCTCGATGTGGCCTGAAGCAAGGAAAATACTCGTAAATCCAGGACTGGAGCAATGTCATACAACCCGTCATCTGCCTGCAATCTCCTTTGCTAGCAATACCAAGATGACGGTATAGATATGCTAGTGCAGCCGATCCCCAAGAAAGTCCAGCGGCTCCAGCTGCCGAGTCCTGCACCTCTAGCAGGCAAGAAGGTCGAATGCGGTAACCACTCTTGTCTACGAACAAGGTGGAACCGAGCATCAACCACGTCCAAGCGATAGCCTGTGTCTCAGGAATCCGATCACCTCTACAGTGCTCCATGACGGAAGCGGCACGTATACCACTAGAGGAATAGTGACCGGCATCTAACTCAACCCGAGTCATCCCAAACAAATCCATCACGCACTCCTTAAGCTCCTCAATACTCACATCAGCAGTCACCATGGCACCATCTACAGGGATGCGCAATATCTCCCACACATCATGCATCAAAATGGTCATCTCGCCGAACGGCATGTGAAATGATGACGTGTCTGGCTGCCACCACTCTATAAATGCTGTGATCAGAGCAGCATCTATGTGACTGTGCATAATACCAGGTAAATAGAACATGCCAGATGACTCGATACACGACTGAATCGTCCTAGAAGAAGAACTGTACCAATATCTCAGCTTCGCGCAATACCCTGATCTGGTATGACACCTAAGGACGCCCCTATCCTGACCAGCCCAGATAGCACATGTAATATGTCCCAGAAAGCTCGGGATCACAACACCATCAAATGGACCCCCGGGTACGGGGTCCTTCATAACCCATTCATCCTCTATAGCACTCCTCGAGTGCTTGCTGTTACCTAAAATTACAGTAAACGGTTTACATTAAATTTTTGGTATATTTTCCAATAATCACGATTAAAACAAATAAAAATAAGCAGATTTTTAAATTTCTCTTACCAGAAGACGATCCTACGGTAGAAGAAAATCATTCGTCTCGACCCCTCGTCACGACGCCACGAGGTATGGGGATAGTATCAGAACTAGGACGAGACATAGAGTCATCTCCGTCCATCTCTATATCAGCCGCCTCATCCTGTCCCTCAGCACGCTCCGCCTGTGCTGCATGTGCCCTCCGGGCGTCAGCCATGAACCGCTGCTGCTCCGTCCGCTCTCGCCGAGCAGATACAGTAACAGGACGTGAAGACGTGTGTCTGCGGTCAGATCCCGCCTCATCCTGTAATATTATTTATTTATTATATTCAATTTACTGTTTTTTTTAATTTTTTATGTGTTCGGGTCTGCCTAAATTTGGCCCGTTTTTGGCCTGGGCGGGTGGCTTACACCACCTGGCTGACGGGCCAAACGGGCGCGGCGCGCGTTCCACCCTAAGGTGGAACACGCGGCGCATACTTGTTCCATCGTATGTAGAACGCGTGCGCCGTGCGATCCACCTTATGGTGGAACGCATGCGCCATGCGATCCACCTTATGGTGGATCCCGTGCGCCGCGCGATCCACCATATGGTGGATCGCACGGCGCATACTTGTTCCACTTACGGTGGAACGCACAGTTCGTGCGTTCCACCGTAGGTGGAACAAGTAAATCGCACCCGTTTGGTGTGATTTCTGGAAATTTTACCTCCGATTTCGGAGGCAAAAATCATGATTTCGTTAATTATTTGAACAGAAAAACTTACCGTAATACCCATGTATCCTTTGTCCTTGCCTACTTTTGGTGCCATGTCGTTTTAGCTCGGTTTTTTGAAAATGGAAAGAAAGTAGAGAGGATTTGGAATTTTCAAATTTCTTGTTTGAAATAATGAGAAGGGCAATATGGTCAACAGGGTGCGGTGAACCGGAATTAGGGAGCGGTATATAGTCACTCACGTAAATTAATCATATTATATTATTTTCTCTATTAACTTTATATGTTATCTTTTTATTTAGCTCTATATTCCTATTTATTATAATACAATTAATTAGTATTATTGCCCATGAAGATCTTATATTTGTTTTTCATCAATGATTCCATTACTACTAAATTTCATTGCTCATGTAATATATGCAAATTAAAAGTAATTGAATATCCACAATATTTCGAACACTGTTCGAAATATTGTGGATATTCAATTACTTTTAGTTTGCATATATTACATGAGCCATGAAATTTAGGAGTCATGAAATGGTTGATGAAAAACAAATATAAGATCTTAATGGGCAAGAATACTAATTAAATAAGAAAATAGAACTAAATAAAAAAATAACATATAAAATTAATAGGAAAAGAATATAATATGGTTAATTTAATTGTGACGTTTAGCTTAAATTGGATATATTTTGTAAACGTTAAACTTAAATTCGTATTATTTTATAAACGTTAAGCCTATATTGGTGCTATTTTGTACGTGAGGTCTAAATTGATGTTATATTGTAAACGTTAAGCCTAAATTGATATTATGTTGTAAACGTTAAGCCTATATTGGTGCTATTTTGAACGTTGAACCTAAATTGATACTTTCCCAAAAACCTTAGGCTTATTTTGATACTTTATCCCTATTTTATATTTGGGGTCCAATTGTCTGAAAAACTTGAAATTATTTTAGTATCTAATTTTTTATTAATTTAGATAAAATTCCTATACTCAGTACGTTACGCATTAAGATAATCAGTATTATTATTATTCTATAAAAAATAACAATAACTATATTTTGTGTAAATTTCATGTGGTCGGATCAAGATGTGAGTGTTTATTGAAACACAATTTCTACACTAATTTTGATTATGATAAAAATATTAAAAGAAATTAATATTCACATAGTTAGATCATGTTTGTTTTGGGGAAAATATTCTGCAGGAAAATATTTTCCCAATTTTTCAGTGTTTGTTTGGGCAGGAAAATAAGTCAAAGGAAAATAAGTGGTAAGTAAATGGAAAAAGAAGTAAGAAATAAAGAAAAATGTTTTACCCTTTTCAAAAAGGTAAAATATTTTCTCCAAAAAATACGCATTCATAGAAAAATTGGGAAAACATTAAAAAAATGTAAAAATACAAAAAATACGAAACACGAAAAACATGAATAACGTAAAAACGTTTCAAAACACGAGAATATTAAAAAAAATCCGCAAAAAAACATGAAAAGGTGAACACATGCGGAAAAACACAAAAAACGCACACAAAAAAAGCAAACACTTGAAAAAGCACAAAACATGAACAACGTGAAAGAGTGATCAAAACACGAAATATACAAAAACGTGAAAAATATAAAAAAAAAACACGAAAACGTGAAAAAACACGAAAACGCAAAAAAAAGAAAAAACACAAAAACGTGACAATACATGAAAAACACGATAAACATGAAAAGACAAAAAATGCAAACAAAACACGAAAACGTGAAAAATACGAAAACATGAAGAAAAAAAACGTGAATAACACGGAAAAGTAACAAAATGTGAAAAATAAAAAAACGCGAAGAAAAAAAAAGAAAATATGAAAACCCGAAAAACTAAATGTGAAAACACAAAAAAATGAAGAAAAAATAAAATAAAAACATAATAACGTTAATAACACGAGAAAACGTATAAAAAATGCCAAAAATGTGGAAAAAAAATTTTGTCTTTTTAACATTAACTTTTTTTCACATTTTCGTGTTTTATCACTTTTTTTTCCTAAAGAATTTCTATTTCATTCTTTGCTATTCTATTCCATTCCATTCCGCAAACCAAACGACACCTTACCGTTTATGTGTGTTTTTTATACTTAATTTGTGTTTAATACATGTAAATCTCTTTTTTGTGTTTTATATATACAATTGAAAATAATAATAAAAATACAGAAAATCTATATTTAGTGGTTGGAAAATATTTTCCAGTATTGTAGCCAAACACCGGAAAATATTTTTCAGTGTTGTTGCCAAATACAGGAAAATATTTTATTTTTTTGCACAATATTTTGTTTGCATAAAATTTTCCAGAACACAAAATTTTTCTCCAAACAAACAGGGCCTAAGGAATATAATTAAATGTTAATTTATTTGGATTAATATGTTTGTTTGATAAATTGAAATTAAGAAAGGAATATATACAAAGGCATTGAAATTGGATCAAAGGCCCAATGACCAAATCCAGCCAGTAGCTGGAAGGATCTAGAAGCAAATCCCATGTCACACGGAATATTTATTCCAAAAGAAAGAGATCAAGGCATAGAAGACAAGATGAACATTAACTCTAGACCACTAACACTGCACCTCCATATAAGGAAAAAAGTACAAGACGTTGATGGCTTGTCCCCTGGTCAACTTGGGATGTTTACCTTATTTGTGTAGACTGTCTCTGTCATGACCTAGAAACGTGATGTCTGCTGAACGCAACGGAAAAGAGAAGCTCAATGATTAGATGACTGTACTGAGTGTTGAGGATGAAAGCGACAGAAGAGAGTTTTTTCCTCCAACGGTTATTTTGAAATTCGAAATGACCTGCCTTAAAATGTTACTATAAAAGCCACATCATTTGCTCATTTCAGACTTGATCATCAATGCTGAAATTTAAAGAGAATCATCTTTGAAGTTCCCAAAGCAAAGCAAAAGTCATATACATTTACTGTTTTCATTCGTGTAATAGCTTATAGTTTTTCATTGTGCTCTGAGTAAGAACAAATTTATCAATAGCTTAAAACGTTCAGAAGCTCTTCTGTTCACTTTGGTTATAAGTGAATAGCAAGAGATGTAGATATCTGAATGTTGAGTATGAAGGACGGTACTTTATAGAGCATTTGTATCTATTGTAAGGGTTTGTGCTCTACCTAATGGAAAGAGTTCACTGGTGGATTAAAACCCAGAAGAATGTATTCTGGGGACTGGATGTAGGCAGGAGGTTGAACCAGTATAAATTGTTGGGTAACTATTTCTCTAACTCTTTCCTTCTGACATATTTATACTGCTTGCTTTTGTGTTTAAAACTATAACTTGTGCTTCTGACTATTGTACTTAATAGCATGTTTAACTAAGTCATACAGAGGCTCTTCCAGTTAAATGGCCTATTGTTTAAAACGCTCAGAAGTGTAGAATCAAGTTTTGTTCCTGCCTAACGCAGCAAATAAAGTTTGCTTCCGAACCTGCCTTGTGCTATTGAACTAAATTTTGTTAGAAAATTATTAAAGGATTAAATTTAGGGCAAAGTACGAAAAAAATGTCCATGGTTTGTCTTATTTGCAAATAGAGGTTCCTGGGTTAAAAGTTTACAAATAGATATATGTGGTATACTTTTTTTTTTTAAAAAAAATATTTAAAATTAAACTTTTAAGTAATTGATAACAATCAAGAGCATATTTTTTTTTCAGTTACATTATATATTGACAAAATACATATCCCAAAATTAAATTGCAATTGTGTAAAATGAACTTAAATATCAATTTAGTTCATAAACTGTCAGATTAGTAAAAAAACGTAAAATTCCACATATTATTTATTGTTTCGATTTAAGAAGTTGTTTTATTCGGATGTTGTGTTTTGCTGATATGTAAGAATGATTTTTTTTAAGATAAAAATGTATTTGGTTGTAATCAGAACTTAACTATATAATTACAATTGTTTTGTAAATAAAACATACCACATATCTTTATTTGTAAACTTTTAAACCATAAGTTTCTGTTTGTAAATTGGGCAAACCACAAACATTTTTTCGTTTTCCCTTAAATTTATCTTATAGCTCCATTCACCCTTTGGAACTAAATTCTAGCTTAAAAGGACCAACATAATTAACTATCATAATCATTAATTAATTATTTTGGTTTAAAGCTCGAAATTATCTATTAATATCTTCACAATCGATTAGTAATTATATAAGAATTAATTAAATATTAACAAATCAGAGTATATCATTAGTTCGGAAGGACAACATTTTAAACGCGAGTTTGAATGAAAACCTACCTTTGAAAGGCATGTATCTACTCCATAACAACATAAAATAAGGTTGAAAGCAGTAAAATACAACGTGTATGCATATTAGAAACTCTGTCGGAGCAACAAAAAATTGAAAACAACAAAACATGAAAAAATCACCCCTTTACAAGTTATGGCCACAACTATTGTAGGGTGCAGGCAATGGTTGCGCAACTATCATAAGTCAACAAGCAAAAAAATCAAATTTTACAAAAAAAAAAAATCAACATTCTTTAAAGGTCGTCCGACTATTGCAGCCGTACCGCAATGGTCGCACGACCATTTCAGGCAAACTGTCTCAAAATTTTATCTTATTTTTTATATCAACTCAAAAACATTGAAAACTTTAAACATAATCTAACATTTGAAATCCGTCGAATTTAAAATGGAATCAAAGTGAACACATAAATGACTTATTCGAATATGCAACCAAAAATTATTTAAAGGAACAAAAATATGGATAAAGCCTCTCAGTACTTACCCTTGGCGACCATCATACTAAACATATTTAGGTCTATAAGACATGGACGACTCTAGTATTTTATAAGTCCTAAAAGTTATAGCCACAACTATTGTAGGGTGCAGGCAATGGTTGCGCAACTATCATAAATCAACAAGCAAAAAAATCAAATTTTACAAAAAAAAAAAATCAACATTCTTTAAAGGTCATCCGACTATTGCAGCCGTAACGCAATGGTCGCACGACCATTTCAGGCAAACTGTCTCAAAATTTTATCTTATTTTTTATATCAACTCAAAAACATTGAAAACTTTAAACATAATCTAACATTTGAAATCCGTCAAATTTAAAATGGAATCAAAGTGAACACATAAATGACTGATTCGAATATGCAACCAAAAATTATTTAAAGGAACAAAAATACGGATAAAGCCTCTCAGTACTTACCCTTGGCGACCATCATACTAAACATATTTAGGTCTATAAGACATGGACGACCCTAGTATTTTATAAGTCCTAGACAGCTCTCATACTTCTTTTTTTGTACAAATATAAATCTAATATATTTAAAATCTAATGAATTCTTGATCATTGGACCAAAAAGAACCAAATAAATGTGAAACTTTGGGAAATATGCAAAGAATGAAGCAATTAACAGCTATATTATTTTGAGGTAAGGTATAAATTTAGTCTTATGGTTATTGATGAAAAATATATTTAGCCCCGTGTACAAAATAATGCAATCTTAAGCCTAAGGTTTACCAGACGAAGCAATTTCAAGCCTCAATACAGAAAGATGAGTTTTTTTAGATGTGCAATTTCATGTTCTGGCTATCCTCCAACCTCTAGTATTGTGACTACCGAATAAGGTTTGAAATTACACATCTTTTGTTAATGAATTTGTTTTTATCTTTAGTTAATAAGATTTAAAATTGCACTGTCTCGTAAATTGTTAGGGTTAAAATTGTATTGTTTTGTATGTAGATGTTAAATCGCTCTTTCCAATAACCATGTGACTAAATTTGCAACTTATCCTTATTATTTGTTATTATTAAGAGATAAGTTGTGAAATAAATTTTGGAAGCCCCTGTTGTATTATTGTTGCTAAGAGACTATACTTTTAAAAAAAATGAGACGATGAGTTATTGTCGACTTTCGATTCCATTTAGCAGGTGTATTCTTGTTTCTTATATATGATACTATTAAATTCAAATATGAAATAATAATTATTTATGGTGATAATTTTTAACAATTGAGATCTCAATAATCATTGAATTATAATTGAAATAAGTTTGGGATTTTAGCAAAAAGATATTTTTTTTATTGGAGGCTCCCTAAATTGGAGGCCTTTGACGAGCGCCTAGGTTGGCTCCCCTAGAGTCGTCCTTACTCTTATGGTTTGGGAAATGGCAAGTGGGGCTCTATAGGGTCAGTATGATGTTGTCGTCATTGTTTTTCAGATTTAATTCGTTGACTGAAAATGAGAGATCACCTAATCAATATATAAAAATATGCATATTAGGATTAAAAAGTAGTGGCTTAATAGATCATTTGCCTCCTGAATTTATCCAAAAAAACTTGATTGTCTCGATAGCTCCTCAACTTACTTAAAATGTAGTTAATTAATCATTCTATTTGCGCTGCACAATCTTGAAAAAGTTAAACGAATTGATACGTAAGTGACCCATCGGACTTGAACCGACATGTAGGATAAAAGAAAGAGGGTTACTTATTGATAACTTGTGGTGAATTTCCGATCAGCTTCCTTCCCTGTGGGGACGTCGTCGGGTTCGACGGGGGGAAGCTCCGATGCCAAAGTCAGTATGGAAATGGAGAATAAACTATATTGACAAAGTAGGGTTTGAAAGAGAGAATGTGTGTACCTCAATAGCTTGGGGTGCAAGTTATTTATAGTCATCTGATCATAACTTCCAGTAACCCGAAAGTCCCTATTAATGCCTCATTAATGGCGATCAATTTGCTTCCTATCTTTGAGGTGAATCGATCCGCCATTAGGACTTACAACTCTTCTTTGGAAAGAGTATTCGAGAGTGTAAAGATCTCACGTCTGAAAAATGTTTTAACTCTGTCTCTGACAGTGATCAATTATTTCCTATCTTTGAGGTAAATTGATCCGCCGCTGAGATTGTTCTCCTATCCTTGAGGAGAAAGTAGTTATGCCTAGGATAGCATTATTCTACTGTGGGAATGCATTTGTTGCCTCCCCCTTTATTTATATTAAATGGCGATTCGCCTTATTACAACGAATTGGTCTTATGTGTGAGCCTCGTTAAAACCTTTAATAAGAAAAACCACATGAGATAAAAACTTGCTAAAGGAAAAAGAGTACTCAAGACCTTGGTTACATTTTACTTTCTGGCGAAATATTTGCGGAGGTTTTGGATATTCCACGTCCGTGGCAATGTATTTCCCTCCATATCTTGGATCTTGAAAGTGGCAGGTCCAATTTTGGTGACAATTTTATATGGCCCCGTCCAGGTGATCCCCAACTTTCCTTTTCCTTCCAAAGATTGAATTTTGTCCGCCTTTCGGAGTACAAGGTCTCCTGGGTTTAAGTCCACGAGTTTGGCGTGTTTGTTATGATAGGCTGCGATCCTTTGTTTGTAGGCGGCCATTCGTACATACGCCTTCTCCCTTCTTATTTCCAATTGGTCAAGACTTTCCCTTAACCTTTGGTCGTTCCTGTCTTCGCAGTAGAATAAAACTCTGTCACTAGGGACCTGGATCTCAATGGGAATCACAGCTTCTACGCCGTAGGTGAGGGCGAACGGTGATTCGCCAGTTACGGTTCGAGGAGTGGTTCTGTATGCCCAGAGGACGTTCATGAGGTGGTCCGCCCACTTTTTGTTATGCTCACCCAGTCTCTTTTTTATGCCCTTGACAATCGTCCGATTTGTTACCTCGGTCATTCCATTAGATTGTGGATAGTAAACAGAGGCGAACCTGTTTTGAATGCCTAGACTTTCGCAGAAGCCTTTGAACTCTCCACAATTGAATTGCGTCCCATTGTCGGTGATAATTGTGTGGGGGACCCCGTATCTTCCTACAACATTGTCTTTGACAAACTCAACCATCCATTCTGCATTTATAGATGAGATAGCCTCGGTCTCTACCCACTTCGTAAAGTGATCCACAACTACTACCACATACCTTCTTTGTCTTTTGGTAGGAGGAAAGGGACCAACAATGTCGATTCCCCAAATTGCAAAGGGTCGCCCTTCGATGATGGGCTTTTGGAGATGCCTAGCCGTGTGAGATTCATTTGCACGAACCTGGCAATTGTGACAGGATTCCACTAGCTTTTGAGCATTAAGTTCCGCTGTGGGCCAATAAAATCCCGCCAGTCTGGACTTTTTCAAAATGGAGGCGGATGCTTCATGAGCTCCGCAAGTACCCTCGTGTAGCTCTTTGAGGATCTGTTGTCCCTCTTCCATCGTGACACACTTCAACCAGGGATGTCCAAAAGATTTTCTGTACAGGCAATCATTTATTATGGAGAAATAAGCTGCTTTTCTTACCGTCCGCCGAGCTTCTTCTTTGTCTTGAGGCAAAGTTCCATCTGCAAGATACTGGAAGATCAGTGATCTCCAATCGCTTTCAACGGATGTTAGAAAAGATACAGTTTCTGAGGCGAATGCTGGCGCCGTCTTGACTTCGAACGGACATTGTAGGTCCGCCCATTGCTCCTTGCTAGAAGCCAGTTTAGCTAGATGGTCAGCTTCTGTGTTTGATCCCCGAGGCACATGGACTAGCTCCCACTTGGTTTCCTTGATCTCAAGGTAGCTCAGCAGCGTTTTGACCTCTTCTACATATTTCGCCAGGATATCATCTTTCACTTCAAAGTTCTTGATTACCTGGTTGACCATGAGCTTGGAATCGCTATAGATCACGATCCGCTCGGGTGTAATCTCCTTCAACAGGCGTAGCCCCAATATTAAGGCCTCATACTCCGCTGTATTGTTTGTTGCAGGAAAGTCTAACTTTGCTGCATAATGCAGTTTTATATAATGTGGCCCCTTGATCACGATGCCTATCCATGCACCTTCAACTGAAGAAGCCCCATCAGTGTACATCGTCAATTCTTCAACCTTGGATTTGGGGAGATTCACGCCTTCTTCAGTGAATTCATTCACAAAGTCTGCCAAGACTTGGCTTTTCAGGGCTGATCTGCCTTCATAACGGACATCAAATTCACCCAGGTGGATTGCCCATTCCATCAATCTCCATGAAGTTTCTGGCTTTTGCCGTACTTTCCTCATGGGTATGCTTGTGCGGACTATGACTGTATGAGCCTGGAAATAAGGTCTGAGGCGGATCGAAGTGGTGACGACGGCCAGTGCCATCTTATCCAATTTCGAATAATCGTGTTTCAGCGTCTTTTAGAACTTTGCTCACATAATAGATCGGATACTGCTGGCCATCTTCTTCCATTATCATGACAGTACAGACTACTTTATCTGTAACAGAGACATACATGTAAAGATTCTCACCTTTCAATGGTCTGCTCATCAGAGGTGGTTCCGTGAGGAAGCATTTGATTCCTTCGAAAGCTTGCTTACAATCTTCATTCCACTCAAATGCTTTCTATTTTTTGATCACTTCATAGAAGGGTAGGCATCTACGAGCTGAACATGAGATGAACCTGCCCAAGGCTATGATACGCCCATTAAGACGATGTACCTCTCTAACATTTTGTGGCGTCTTCATATCCAGAACAGCTTTAATCTTGTCTGAGTTTGGACTCACCCCTTTCTGGTTGATCATGAATCCCAAGAATTTTCCATAAGTCGCCCTAAAGGTGCATTTCTCCGGATTCAATTTAATATTGTGCTGACGAAGGACCCCAAGGACTTCCCTTATGTCATCCGCATGCTTCTCCACGGTGGTACTCTTGATGATCATATCATCTATATAGACAGAAAAGTTGTCACCTTTTCTCCCTTCGAATATTTTATTCATCATCCGCTGGTAAGTTGTCCCTGCATTTTTTAGTCCAAAGGGCATGACCTTAAAGCAATAGGTCGCTTGGTGAGTCATGAACGAAGTTTTGATCCTGTCAGATGGCTCCATCGGGATCTGATGATAGCTCGACTTCACATCAGTGAAGGAATACATGGCGTGTCCCGCGGTTCCATCTACTAAGATATCAATACATGGTAGAGGGTAGTTGTCTTTGGGACAGGCTTTATTGAGATCTATGAAATCAATACACATGCGGTATGATCCGCCTGCCTTCTTAACTAGTACTACATTCACTAGCCATTGCGTATAAATTACTTCCTCGATGGCGTCCGCCTTCTTGAGTTTAGAGATCTCTTCCTCAATCACCTTTTGTATCTCAGGAGCATGATTCCTTCGTTTTTGTGCTATCGGGACCGCGTCCTTGGCGATATTAAGTTTGTGAGTAATCACATCCGGACTAATCCTTGGGAGGATCTCATCCTTCCATGCAAAGACATTTCCGACTCAAGGAGAACCTTTGTAATATCTTCCTTAATCTCATCTGTTAGCCCTCTAGCGATTCGTGCCTGCTTTCTATTTGCCATAAGAAACATCTCTGTATCTCCCAGGGCCATTGTGACAAGTTCCTCCTCTTCATCATCCTTAGACTGTGGGCGAATCGTCAAGGATGCCGAATATGTCTCATGAGCAACTCTTTGGTTCCCTTTGACCATTACTCCTCCCTTGGCAATAGGGATGTATATGGTTAAATGGCGAATGGATATGAGAGCCGCCGCCTCTGAGATGAAAGGTCATCCCAAGATGACATTATAAGCCAACTGGCCATCTATAATGGAGAACTCCATATCTCCCCTCCAGACTTGATCTTCATTTGCCAACTCGCATTCCAACATTACCTGCCCTTTCGTCTGGATTGTGTGTCCTGTTACTCCCAGGATGTCTACAATGGTGGTCTCCACCTGGATAGGATCGATCTTGAGCTTGGCAAATGCCCCTCTTGTAATGACATTGCATGAACTGCCAGTGTCAATCATTACTCTTTTCATTTCCCATCCTTCCACCATCATGGTGATGACCAGAGCATCTGCGTGAGGGGGAACCTCTGGGCCTACATCCGCGAAAGGGCGGTTGAGGGATGTCCTGTCAAGAGCAGTGGTTTTTGTCTTCTTTAGCGCAGGTTGATACCCTGGTCCGCCCGCTATGACATTAATGACCCCTTTCGCCTTCTTTTTCGGATTATCCCTTGGTTTATCACCATCTCCTTTCTTGTTATCATTTTGGACGAACCGGTCCAACTTTCCCCTTTCGATAAGCCTTTCTATCTCCCTGGCCAACTCCCAGCATGCATCCGTCTCATGACCATTCCTCCTGTGGTACTTGTAATAATTTTTGGGATTTTTTCCCGTGTTGGTGTACTCCCCCCTTTTGGTTCGGGGTATGAAATGCTCCGTTTGTGCTGGTTGTTCTCTATCCACATTAGCACTTCACTTTTTGAGGCATTTAATGGTGTAAACGATGATATGTATGCTGATTTGTTCCTAGAGCCTCTTCGCCTACCTCGGGATGACGAATCAGGGAGCCGTTCCTTTTCTTTGTCCTGTCTACGAGATTCGCCTTTGTCTCTCTTGGGTGGAGATACAGACTCTCTGCGGATGTCGTCAAACTCCATGAAATCCTTGCATCTTTCTATCAGTTCTGCCATATTTTTCAGTTTGTTTCTAATTAGATCTTCCTGTAAGCTTTTACATGTTGTGTTCTTCACTAGCGCTTCCACTGCCATGGAGACATCCACATCAACAATGCGGATACACAACTTGTTGAAATTGTCGACATACTCCCGAAGGGGTTCATTCTCTTTCTGTTTCAACTCAAAGAGTTTTCGTGATTTAACCACTGGAGGAATGCATCCGGTGAATTTCGCACAAAATTCTCGACTTAACTGATCCTAGCTGTCAATCGAATCCTGGGGGAAGAGACTGGAACCAGTCGTAGGTAGGACCTTTTAGCGTAGTGATGAACATCCGACACAGCACTGCCTCACTCGCTCGATTAAGGCTAAGCAACATGCGATACTTCCTTGCATGGGCTTCAGGATTATCCTCACCTGAGTAGACTTGGATGTTGAGAATCTTAAAGTGCCTCTCAGTTTCCTCAGCCTCGATCCACGCAGTGAAGGGCGAATCACGATTGGCGAATGGGTTATACCTGACATTCTCTTCGTTCTGACGGCGTATCTCGGCTCTAATCTGCTGTGCGATAGAACCTTGATTCTCCCTAGGACGCCTCCTACCTGGAGGTCTACTTTGAGAAGACGAAGAGCTAGAGTCGGATGATGGATCTGATGGTGACCTTCTACCACCTCCGCCACGTCCGCCTGGATGAGCTCGCCTATTTTCTCCCTGGTTTGGTGGCGGATGTTGCCTAACCTGCCGAGGTGACCCAGCTTGCCGCTCACTTCTCCTTCGGTCAGATGCTGGAGGAGATCTACCTCACCGGGGTGATCTACGCCTGGGGTGGGAAGGGGATCGAGATCGCTCCTTTCCATGCATCTTCTTACGCTTCCTGTGCCTCCGACCCTCCTGACCGCCGATGGTGATCCCAAGGTTTTCGGTGCCCCTAGGAAGAGTTTGATCATTCCTTTGACTCCCTTCCGCTACATCAGAAAATAGCCTTCGATTCAACGGTTGGCTGCTGGCGAGCGCGGGGTTAACAACTGTGGAATCCACAGGTTGAGAAAGAAGAAACGACGAGTCACGAGCATTGAGTCCTATAATAGTATTCTGCCATTGTGACGGCGTAGGAACTGGTGGAGGACGACGGAGGTTGAATGGGGGAACTAGCAGGTAAGACCTCAGTCGACTCTACATGGCGGGTCCATGCTCTCTCCCGATGGACCCCGCGCAAATTTCAATGAAAGAGTCAAGCGACATGCTCCCCTCTCTGTGTACAGTTGGTGCATCAGGATCAACGCGACCAGCGTTCGTAGCATGATTAGTTGATGGCGTTATGGGTGGTATTTCAGTTCCTGTTGAGGGATTGGACCCTCCACTTGCTATGTTTAAGATGTGAACAAAATCCTTATTGGGTTAGGATTCCACGATCACCGCACCAATTGATAACTTGTGGTGAATTTCTGATCAGCTTCCTTCCTTGTGGGGGCGTCGTTGGGTTCGACGGGGGGAAGCTCCGATGCCAAAGTCAGTATGGAAATGGAGAATAAACTATATTGACAAAGTAGGGTTTGAAAGAGAGAATGTGTGTACATCAATAGCTTGGGGTGCAAGCTATTTATAGTCATCTGATCATAACTTCCAGTAACCCGAAAGTCCCCATTAATGCCTCATTAATGGCGGTTACGGATCTCCTTTAAGTGTGACCGTTAGCTCATTAATGTTCCATTAATTGCCTTTATTGGGAATCGGCTCTACCGTTCGGCGGGCGGATCGAGGCGTAATGGCAAGTCTCACGTAGGTTTGACTACGGATAACGTGTGGCGGAATCTAGGTGATCCGCCACTTGGATGACTTGCTTGATACGCCATCGCTTCCCTGGCGCTCCCAATACGCTGCCGTTTTGATAAATATCCTCTTTGATCCCGTGGAGAATATCTCAATGTTATCAATTATTATTATTTTCATCGTGAAATCCAATATCTCGTGTTACTTGAGCAGAAGTTTTGACGTTCATTGCTCCACTTGTAACAACTCTTATTATTATTTTCATCGTGAAATCCAATATCTCGTGTTACTTGAGCAGAAGTTTTGACGTTCATTGCTCCACTTGTAACAACTCTTCGTTCCTGTGTACCTGACTATTAAAACACACCCAAAAGTGAATAATATTATCAACCTCCTTTCTTCCCGAGGTACCGCTTGCGTGTCAATTCGTTTGATTTTTTCAAGACGCATACAACACACCTTGTGCATGCAGTTTACTTATTTGCAACTGAGGGATTGATCCACTACGTTTTAAGCAAGTTGGGAGACGGAATATTTTAAACAAATTGAGAGGACAGTTTGAAAGTTAGGGGCTAACTAAACTTTTTGAATAAATTTAGAGGGTGGATGATGTTTGAAGACAACGTAGTTTCATGTGGGAGCGTCCAAATGGGAATAAAGCAAAGTGAAATTGTTGAAGAAGTTATAAAAAGGGTCTCCTGGTAAAGATAAATGAAAGATGAGCAATGTGGTAAATCACATGATCTTATTTTGGTAACATAAAGAAATGAAACATAGAGATAGAAAGTGGGCCAAGTTGAGCACACGCCATTCAATAGCCAAAAGTAATGGAAATTAGCAAATGAGGAATGAGGAAATCTCACCTTATCTAAATCCCAACCACAATCTTTCATTACATTCACATCCGTCATATATACCCTTAATATTATTCTCAATCTCATTTCTCTTCCTTGGTCATAACTTAAGTAAACAATGGCAGCCATGAACTCCAGTGTTTTAACATGGAACTATGCTATCTCAGGCAACGGATCTTCTTCTTCTGATGATCTTAGCTCAAAATTATCTCCGACGCCTGCTCTTTCAGTAGTTCCAAAAATGGCTGCTATTAGAGCCCAACAGCAGGCTAAAGTTTCTGATTCCAAAATTGAAGGAAGAAGAGCTGCTATGCTTTGCCTTGCTGCTACACTTCTCACATCTTCCTCAGCCACTGCCACTGCTGGAGTCATTGACGATTACCTTGAAAAGAGCAAGGCTAACAAGGTTTATCTGCTACCTACTTCCAATCTTTATCTTTGGAAAAATAAACTCAATTCTTTTATTTCTTGTGACTCTAGGAATTGAATGACAAGAAGAGATTAGCTACAAGTGGTGCCAATTTTGCAAGAGCATTCACTGTTCAATTTGGATCTTGCAAATTCCCTGAGAACTTCACCGGCTGTCAAGATCTTGCCAAGCAAAAGGTACAATCTTTTTTTTTATATATATACATAATACTCATCTTCCACTACTGAGTGAGTCCTCACCTCATAATTCCTTCCTGATGGTTGCAGAAAGTGCCATTCATTTCCGACGATCTGGAAGTGGAGTGTGCAGGAAAGGACAAGTACAAGTGTGGCTCCAATGTTTTCTGGAAATGGTGAAAATATGTATCAACTTCTTTCTCTTATTGAAAATTTGTATCTACTTCCCCATTAAGAATCAATCTCAAACTTCAGTTTCTCTCTTCATTTTCTTTTTTATTATAATCCTTGAGAGCTAGAATATTCATTAATCACTGAGAATTATACTTGCAGCCAAAAAAAAAAAATCCATAAATATTTTGATAATGTAAATAAAGGTAATAAGTATGGTATAGTGAAACCTCCTCCAAACAAATCTGTACAGTATTCGGACTAATAAAAACTGCTCAACTCAGAAATCCATCTGCAATCCGGGAGCTCATTTGGTAAAATGCTTGATATCAAGACTAGTCCATGCAAAAGATTCTCTTGTAATGTCATTCTTCAAGCCGATTTCACCCAACCACACCTGTAGTGGTTCTATAACTGTAATTCGCCTGATGCAGAGTTGACCATATTGCATGTATATAAAGCTTGAACCCTCCAAATAATTCCAAAAAAATTAAGAGTATGAACACCAAGATGAATTGATATCATTCTGTAACTGGGGGCATGGCATTGGAAAAACATCATTGGCATATCCTGAAACAAACTCACAATGCCATGTGGCAGAAGATGCTAACCCAATCATCGTCACATTTTTCATGCATATTCCACCAAATGGTGCATCCTTGATTCCCTGCAAAACTGGGGCTTTTGTTGAATTTAAACTAACCACATTACTTATACTCACACCTTTCACAACCGGGTTGGCCTTTGGATCCCATCCATCATCTGGATGATCATTCGACCCTCTACTGAATTTAATAGGAATCTTAACTCTCTCCATTGTTATATTTTTTACAGTAATGTTTGCTATATATCCTCCTCTTCCTGTGTCAGTTTTTATTCTCACACCTGCTGCTGAATCCCAGATATGCACATCTTCAATTGTTATGTTAACAATTCCACCAGACATCTCACTACCAATTCCAATTCCTGAACAAGTTGGGGTTGTGCCCGAAATTCTCCTTATTACGATGTTTGAACTTGGTTGAGCCATTCTGATGCCGTACTGGTCCCACCCACTTTTCACTGCTACAAGGTCATCTCCACTCTCAATGTAACAGTCTTCAATGCACACATTGGTGCTTGAGTCTGCAAAAACGGCAAACAAAAAGATAAATGATCTACTTTGCCATCGAGTGTTTAGCCCAGGAGGGTTTGAAAGAAGATAGGGAAGAGAAGTAGCAAACCTGGGTCTATACCATCAGTATTTGGGGCATTGAGGGGAGCCAAAATTGTCATGTCTTTAATCACAACATTACTGAAACAATTATGACTTAAAATCAGTTATCCATCTGTATTATCCAAGATCATGAAATTTATGAAAATAAAAACAAAAAGGAACAGCCACAATTATAACAGCATAGTCGTTAAAGGCGCAAGGCCACTAAGGAGATTGATACAAAATATAATTATCAATATTTGATACTAACGTCACTAATACTCTATTAGTAGTTAAGGGACAAGTTATGATGAACTAAAAAAAAACACTTGTAACCACACAAACAACACAAAACCACATAAGAGAAATAATATTAGAAGTCAAAAACACCAAATTAAGTGTTGACAACAGAGACTAAGAATTCTAGAATCGCAGCAGAACTCTGCTGGTCTCTTGGTCGCACTGAAGGAGCTCCTCTCCTTTACATCTCTTACTCTTCTTCCCTCCCTTCTATTTTTATGTCTCTCCTTATTCTTTTTTACTTAGATCAACGGTAGATTTACATTTGCTAAAAGGATAACTGATTGAGATTAATCATCCTTTTATTTTAATGAGACTCAGTAAAAATACATTAAAAGAGCATATCACTAAATTAAAACACATGAGAGGCATGCCTGCGAAGCCCCGGCGAGAGCCTTTTAAAACAGAGACTCGCCTAGGACTAATTACGAGCAGGACCTTAAGCCTCGCCTGTGGCGCGCTTTTAACAAATATGCATAACAGTTTCCTACAGGCATTAGGCTTTCATTACTTCTTCTACCCAAGGTCCACTCACAAAATTGAAGCCACCTGGAAGAGTAGGAAATATAAAAAAAAAAATCAATGACAGTTGAAATAATGATAAACCATGAGGTAGATGAAAAGGGTTTAAAGAAGAGTCTAATCATTCTGCTCCATGTTATCCACTTATCTGATGTTTTTTAGTTACAGAAGATATCCTCATCAGTCATCCCATAAACAATAGGGTATAGCACATTAAAATAACAGTAAATTCCACACAACATTTATATATTAAAGAGAACTTTTAAGTTAATTACAATCTGCAAGGAAATAAATAATACCAAGGGAAGAAGAACACAAGAAAGTAAAAACCTGCAGTAAACCGGATGTATGGTCCAAAAAGGAGAATTACGGAGAGTCAAGTTAGAAATAAGAATATTATGAGAGTGCATTAGCTCCAGAAGATGCCCTCTTGTGTGCTCTAATGTTTTGTTCCACCATAATTCCCACCATATCCTCCCTTGACCATCAATTGTTCCATTATGCCCTGCAAATATATAAATATTGTTTGACATATTCTTACTCTTGAAGCTGAGTTAGAGTCAAATTGAGCTGACCTATGCTATTCCAAATTCAGATTTATGTTCAGGAAGGTAATGAGTAGTGACAGATTCTCCTTGCGCTAGAAATTCGAGTAAAATATACTAAGAACACTAGACTCGTTATGAAAATTATACAAGAAATGTAGATAAAGGACTTGAGGTGGTTTGATTTGGTGATTGCTGCACCATTCTAAGTTTTGATTTCATATGAATCACATCCATCGTTTTCCTAATTCTAGTGGATGGACATAACTGGGAGCTTTTTCGTTTTTGAACTTCTGTATAAGTTTACTGATCATGGTTCAAAACACAGTCATTTCCAATCAAGTAAGCGTTTGAAACTGGTTAAAATTCCTGTATCCTGTCAGATAGCAAACAAACACTGTTTTGAAGTCACTACAAGAGCCAAACATCATTTTTATTTAAGAAATTGACCCAATACCTAGGAGAAGAAAACCTACAATCACTCTCCTCAGCAACTGAAAGTTCATAGGATTCTCCAATCACCATTTCAAACATATCTCTTAGGCAAGTATAGGTCGACTAGAATAAACTATTGAGATGCCTCAGCTTTGCAGCAGTTTCTTCTGATTCAACTTGTTAATTAACACTAATAATTATGTACATTTGAGATGAGGTATCGAGGTGTAACTCATCATTTTCTTTTAAACAAGGGTGCCTTTGGCAAAAAAACACAGCTTTTAATAAGTGCAGGATACATGGTGATTTGTATTCAATATTCAAGAACTGGATAATAATCACATGTACGCGATTTGTAGTCTCTTCTGGAAGTATGATATGCTTAAGTAAGAAAAACTAAAGCACTCTGAGCCAAGAATTTTTTATATGTACAAAATCAAATGAAAGAGAAAAGCAAAGTGAACATGCTTGATACCTGTAATAATGACATTGGTAAGCCCATTCCCATGAATAAGGCTAATATGTCTTCCTCCTAATCTCTCTCTCCCTCTTCCATAAGAAGGCAATGGCTCTATTATAGGCCATTCCTTTAGGTCCTATAGTTCAAAAACAGAAAATAAAATAATAATGACAGGATATAGTTGAAAAGTATTTATTTACCTTTGTAGGTGACAAAAACACAGCAATCATCACCATGAAAGTACTTGCTAAGAAAACGAAAAAGTGCTTTCTCCTTAACATTTAACATGCATTTAATAATTCGTCAATTTTACATATATGATCAAGCACATGATGATAACACAACAAAAATATCAATTACATTAAAAGCAATTGAATTAAATGATACATGAATGTGTAATTCTCTCAAGTAACAGGGGCAGTTAGCTTTGCTATGAATAAACGAATTTATGAATTTTGGGACCCATGAGAAGAAGTTGAAAATAATCTGTTTCTGTTTCTGTTCTGTTATGCCTAAAACCAGTTGAATTTTTCTTTTGAACATTCATATAAGTGAAATAATCATTCATATAATCAGAAACATTAAGTACCTGGGAGGCCAGAATCACTGCACCTTCTTCAAGAAACAAGGTAAAATTACTGGTAAGGTTAAAGCTTCCAGTTAGCCAAACACCCTTAGGGACATTGAGCTGGGAGCCACCTTGATATCCGAAACGCTGCATGTATCGCACGGCTTTCCGAAACGTTTCTGTATTTGAGGTGTTACCATCACTAACCCCACCAAAATCGACGATGGACATCACAACTTTCCTCCTAGGAAAATCTGGCTGGAAACCAGAACAGGTCCTCCGATGGTCCTTAAAATCAGCAGTTTCAGAGGATCCAGAAACAATTTTTTGTATCGGGTATAGGGTTTTAGTTGTGATTTGGATAGACAGAAGCAGTATAATCGTGATTAAAAGGAGAAGGGGCGACCAGCTAGATAGCCTGGTGAGCTTACCCATGATTGCACCCCCAAGTTTTTGATCCTGAATTGTGAAATCCATCTAAAACAGCCTAAAAAATAAATAAATGAAATAATAAAGATGGGACAATAGGAAGGAATAGGTAGTGTGGAAGACGAAGACGAAGAAGATGAATTCTGCCCAGGCCAAATGTAAGAATCAGCAGCGGGATTCACGGGGAGGAAAACTTTGCGAGTGGGGAAACAAAACAAGTTTCCTTTCTTCGTTTGACATTCCAAATTGATCGTTATTCATTTCCCTCTTTATACGCTTTACACATCGCGGCATCGTGGCAACAAAACTGTTTGCTAATCCCTTTTTGTTTAAATATAAGTCAGGATTTCAATATTTATTATTCAATAGTGATATAAGAGAGAATTATTTTTTATATTGGTACATGTGTTTTTTAATATTCCAATACTTATTGTCCAATAGTGACATGAGAGAGAAGTTTTTTTAATTAACCAATATATTTCTTAATTTGTGTGAAATACTCTAAAATGACTTATATAATGGAATTGAGGGAGTACTTTACTACGTAAAAATAAACATTTTACATCAATCAGCAATTTTATCCGTAATATTTAAAATGGTGCAATTTTACTTTTAAAGTTGATAGTTAAGAATAATTTTATTTCTTAACATTGATAAATGGGTCAATTTTAAACATTATATAATACACACATTTTATTCTTTATTCTACACTATTTGTATATACGTTGTTTAAAAAAAAAAAATTCATACTTTTTCAGATTTAATAATTGAACTAGATATTAATATTTTAAAATTCGGTAAAATATTTGAAATTTTTTTCTCGTACAAAATACAATATATTTTTTAAAAAGAATTTGATTTTTTTCCACATCTAATCATATGTTTGTGAATTATTACTGATTAATTAGTGATAAAATATGTCATATATGAAGTGTAGATGACAAAATTCATGATCGAGAAGACAGTTTGATGAATTATTTCTCAAATTGAGCGAACTTATCAATGTTAGAGGTAAAATTACTCTTGGCTAGTGACGTAGGTGCACAAGAGTACTTCACACCACAACCATCTCTTTTTTATAGATTCTACGGGTCGATGCTTGCTGCTTCATCTGGGAGAAAAAAATCATAGATATACTGATCATTAGAAGGAAGACCCGCCATAAAAATCTTCCTCGTGTATCATCTATAGCAAAACTATGAACGGGAGCTAACAATCTGGACCGTATTGAAAAGGTTCTTGAGACAAATCGAGCCAGTAAATTGTGTTCACGAGCGGTTTATTTACAAATCGAGTCGAGTCAAACCAAGCAGACAACTGAACCGCTCATGAACGGCTCAACTTATTTACAGCCCCAGATGTATATATATTTTGACTTAGTTTATTAGGTTACCTTATTAGGTCTTAGATTATGAATTTATATATTTTAACTTAAACAATTAGGTTAATCTAGGTCTTACATTATGATATTTGTGTATTTTGACTTAGAACTTCAAATATTATATATATTTCTAGTTTTATGCATATTGTTAATTATATTTAATTTATTCTGAAGTTTACGATAAATTTGTAACTGTAATGCAATTGAAATTGTAATAATAATTATAAAATAAATAAAAATTTATAGTAAATTCGGACCGGATATAATTTTGCGGTCCAAACGTAAATCTGACAACAATTGTTACAATTATAACTTTGATTCGTGTAAACTGTTACAGGCGCATGGGTCTTGTTAGGAATTTAGCAATCAACCAAAGTTGTAAATATTGGTCGCTAAACATTTGCAACTAGGATCATATACAGAGTCGCCAACTGTGATGTTTTAAAGAGATTATCGTTTAAGTTGTGAACACAACATGAACTTGGTAAGCATTTGTGACCTAACACTGGTCACTTCGTTAATAGGAAGTGATAAAATTGGGACTAAATAGAGATTTGATACACCTTTTAAGTTTGAAGGACTTAAAATTCTTAAAAATTGGGACAAAATTATGAATTGCGCTTTGTTTTTTCATTCCATGGATTCTATTTTGTTTTTAAAATAAATAATCTACAAAAAAAACAAAATATTATTTCCATGAACTCAATTTGAATACATATGGATAATAAATGTCAAAACAAATAGCTTTTATATTCTAAAATCACACTTAATTAAACTCTTAAGAAGTATTATGGAGAAAAAGACAACATCAAGATTGAAAAAGACATTCACCAACTCAATTTGTGACAGATATTCATCACTAAGAAATAATTCAGTTATCAACATAAATATACTAAGATAACCAGGCGGAGAAAACATTGACAGTGCCTAAAACGGAGTCGTTTTGTATATGTAAGAATTAAAACAAAATTATCATATATATATATATATATGCAGAATCTCAATTGCAATATATCAAAATTAAATTAGTGTAACATATATAAACAATGTTAGTGTTAGAGTATATATATATATATATATATATATATGGGAGGGATCAAGTGAGAACCCTCCCTTAGATGAGGACACTTTGATAGGTGAAAACCACCTAAAACTACACCGTTTTACTCATTCCAAAACCACCTGCTACTCTAATGAAAAAATCGCGTGATTCACTCACAGCAAAATCACGAACAAAAATCGCTCAAATCCCTCACATCCTCTCCATCATCGTTCTTCATCAGCGATCTCCATCATCGTTCTCCATCATCTTCTTCATCATAGTTCTCCATCATCGATCTTCATCATCCTCAATTAGATCGACCTCCTTCCTCATCGTTCCGTCATTAAACACTCAAAAAATAATCTGAAATCGCAAATCAGATTAAGAAAAAACGATTTACAGTCAAAGAAATAGCATCAATCAGGTAATTTTATCTCCAACAATTATAAATGAATATTAAATTGTGTTCTGTTTTTTATGTTTATAATTATTCAGAAATTGCTTAAATCTGAAACAGATTGGAAATCATTCAGATTATATTCTGAAACAATGGAATTGCATGATATAATAGACAATGATCTACAAGAGAATGATGATAACCATGAAATTTCTCTGTCTTCAACTATTGAAAGAGGTACATGTGTTCTTCATAATTTCTATGTTCTTCGTAATCTAAAAAATCTTGTTCTAAATAATTGTTCATGTGTTCTATAGATAATAGTACATATTATTCGTTTTTTATTTATAATTAGTTGTAAAAATTGTTGAAAAAATAAAATTGAGTGTATTGAAATATAGAGTTCACTACGTTCTTCAAACTGTACCTCATGTTCTAAACAATTGTTCATATGTGCTATATATTATCACATATGTTCCAAAATTGCATTTAAATGCAGTGTCAAATGAAGAGCAGCCAAATGATTCTTCCACTGCAATTATATCCTACACTCCACAAGTAGAAATTGTCCTGACTCCTAGAGGAACAAAAGAATGGAAGCCATGTTGCTCTCCGGAAAAAATACCTATTGTAGGAACAAAATTTAATACTATTGATGAGGGTATTGAATTTTACAAAGCATATGCCACTGAAGCAGGATTTAATATTAGAAAATCTACAGTGAAAAAAAGAAAGAACACAAATGTTGTGATTTTTCAATACTGTTTGTGCAATAAAGCAGGCCATAAGTAGAAAAAAAATGTTGAAGATACTGAAGGACATAAACCGAGAAGAAGATTAATCACACGTGTTGGATGCCAAGCACAAATTGTTTTAAAGTACTGCAATGATGGAAAATATATTGTCTATCGTTTAAAAGAGGAACATACACACCCACTTTACAGTCCACGCTGTATGAAATTTCAAAAACAGGGAAGAAAACTGACAATACTACACAAGAAGTTGATTGTTGATAATTCTAAGGTGAGTCATATTCTAAATTTACTTTCCTAACAACATCTACAATGTTTTCAAATTGTATTTACTTTCTTTATAAAATCTGTTCATGTGTTTTGTGTAGATGAATGTCGGACCCGTAAGAATATACAGGCAAATAAAAGAAAATGTTGGAGGATACAACAATGTAGGAGCATCTAAGCAAGATTTCAAAAACTTCCACAGAGATTTAAAGGCTTACATTTATGAGTCAGATGCCCAAATGTTTATTGACATTTTCAGCAAGAAAAAACTTCTATGGTCTGCTTTTTTTTTCGACTTTGATATGGATGAAGACGATCATCTCTGCAGAGCTTTATGGGCAGACCCCATTTGTAGAAAGAATTATGCTCTATTTGGTGATATGGTATCTTTTGACACAACATACCAAACAAACAGGTATAATATTACATGTACCAATTTCTTATTGCAATGTTCTAAATATTAATTGGCATGTTCTGAAATCTTATTGGCATGTTCTAAAATCTTATTCTTATATTCTTAAAAAGTTTTCTTATTTACAAATATTTGTATATTATTTCCACAGATATAACATGATCTTTGGCCCCTTTACTGGAGTAGACCACCACAAAAAATGTGTTACGTTCGCTACTTGTTTCATTGCTAAAGAAGATATTGCATCATTTGAGTGGGTTTTCAAAACGTTTCTTAACGCAATGGGAAGCAATGAACCTACATGCTTAATAACAGATCAAGATCCAGCAATGAAGATTGCAATAAAAAATGTTTTCCAAAAAACAGAACATAGATTCTGCATGTGGCACATTATGAAAAAGATGAATGATAAAATAGGTAAGCCTTCCAAAGCATTGTTTACAATTAAAAAATTTACTGCTTGATTGTTCTACTATATGTTTTGATCACGTATTAAATTGTATGTTCCAATATATTATTGGCATGTTAAATTTTTTTGTATATAATGAAGATACTTACTGGTTTTTTTAATAGGTCGTGCAATTATGCAAGAAACCAATTTCTTAAAAAGGATTCAACCAATTGTCTGGAGTGTTGAGATTGAACCTGAAGAATTTGATGAAAAATGGAAAGCAGTCATTTCAGAGTTTAATTTGGAAAAACATGAATGGCTAGGTCAAATATTTGAAATCAGAAAAATGTGGATTCCAGCGTACTTCAGGGACTTATTCCTAGGAGGAATTATGAGAACTACATCAAGGTCAGAGAGCGAGAACAACTTTTTCACTGCTTTTACAAATTCTCATTTAAGTCTTGTAGAATTTTATTTGAGATTTGATAGTGCAATGGATGCACAAAGGCATAACCAAGCTCACAATGACAATGATGCCAAACATAAAAGACCTGTATGCAAAACACCAATGGGTATTGAAACACATGGAGCTGATGTTTATACAACTACTGTCTTTTATGAGTTTCAAGAAGAGGTTTATAATGGTTCTTTCTTTTGTGGAATAGACGGATTCTATAAACAACCTCCTTTCGAAATTTACACTATCAAAGAGCAAAGGACATCAAAAAACTTTCAGGTTATGTACAGCAACATTGAAGACGAAACAAAATGTTCGTGCAAGAAGTTTGAAAGACAAGGCTTACCATGTAGACACATGGTGTGGGTTTGGAAGGTAAAAATGTTTGAATCAATTCCTAACAGGTATGTTCTTAATAGATGGACTACATTAGCAACAAGTCAAAAAAACATCAATCTGCATAGAAATCTTATGGAAGAATGTGCTGCTACAATTGATAAGAAAACATTGCTGAATCAACTATGGTCAGAGATTAATGTTTGTGTCTATTTAGCTCAAGGTAATGAGGAAAATATAAAGGATCTTGTGAAGAAGTTTCAAGGAATCAGAATGGATTTAGAAGCTAACATCACTCAAAAAGACACTGAGAAAAACAGAACTCTTACAAAAAATCAAGACATTGAAATGTTGATTGGAACTAGTGTACCAACTGAAATTAATGTCAAAGCACCAAAAATATCAAAGAACAAAGGTACAGGTGTACATATTCCAAAAGGAAACAATGATAAAAGATTGAAGAGAGAAAGAGAGAAAGCTGTTGAGGAAAACCAGAAAAAAAAGAGGTTATGCAGAGTCTGTAAACAGCTTGCTAACCATGATAGCAGAAACTGTCCAGAAAAAGAGAACAACTAATCTTTTATATTGTTTAGAACATATGATATATTTTTTAGAACATATGATACATGTTTTAGAACAACGATTTAATATTTCCAATATACAATTTATTGTCACAGAATTATTTTTTTTTCTATGTAAGAAGCTGAAAATTTCTTATTTTTATTTCTCTAAAATTTGTTATTTTTATTTCTCTATCTTTTTACCCGTATTTCATTCAATGACATAATTAACATATTTCAAAGTATTATAAGTATAATAATTATTTCATGTTCCTCTATCTTTTTATCTATATTCCATCCAATTTATGACGTGTGCCATAATTATCATATTTTAAGTATTACAAATATAATCATTATGACATGTATCAAAATGAATCTAACATGTTTATAGTGGATATAAACATGTATAACAGTAAAATTTAACTTCAAGCTTCTCATTCTATTCTAATGAATTTCCATATGATTACAATTTTGTTAAACAAGCCTCTAAGCTGCACACATTTCCACTCTAAACAAATATATCCAATCTACACTTCATTGCTGTTATCAAAATCGTGTATGTTCCAAAAAATATGTTTTATGTTCCAACAAATATGTCTTATGTTCTAACATATATAACATGTTAAAAAATAAAACACAAACTTTGCCAATAGAAACTTCTACAATATATTTTACAAAAATTACAATAACTATCTCATATATATTACAAATTATAACTAACTGAACTAATAATACTAGTGTTCATTCTTCCATTTTAATGCATTCCCATTAACAGCAGCAACTTCTTTGTTTCCATGATCTGACAAAATCCTCCAACAGTACTCAACTCTAAAATTCTTCAACGGATCAACCTGCAATATTACAAAATCAATATTACTAATATTCTCAAAATAATAACATCAACCTATCATAAAAAAGATTAAAAAAAACTCACATTGTTATCTCCAGCTCCAATATCTCATTTATCAACATCTTGTCCAAAATATAATTCCATATGCTTCATAAGGAAAACACCACAATCATCATTGTTGGTTGTGTCTTTCCACTTCAACTTCAAATGTCTTGCACTATAAGCACTGATATCATTCAAACATTCAGGGCTTTCTCTTTTAATATAAAGTGAATATGCTTTCACCTGGAAAACATAAAACAACATCTTATGAATATTAAAACATATCATAAACTATTCAGAACATACAGTTAGTTTTTCAGAACATGATAATAAATATATAGAACACAATAACAAAACTAAAAAACAGTTGAGTAATATTACCAAAGCCTTTGCAAAACCCTTATATTTACTAGAAGGTTGAACACATTTCTCAAGAGCCTTGTTATCAATAACGTCTATCTTTCCAGTAAAATGGTTGATAACAAAAAGATAGAAATGTGCAGCATAAACAACCGGAAAGAACACCTAAAAAGATAAACCATTAGCAATCATAATAATTTCAAACAAAAATTACAGTAAAACACAATTTACTTTTAATATAATTACCAAGTGATAATTTTGTAAACTATCTACTTTAGCCTCACGAAGTTCATAACTAATCCTCTCAAAAAAAGCATCGTGTCTATCGCTATACTTAGTAGATCTAGGAACTCCCTTATCTGTACATAGTAACAACTATACAAAAATACAACATTCATATTAATATAATCCAATTTCTTTTTAACAAAAAAAAATATCAAAAAGTAAAAACACATACAAATGGTACAGTAGAGAAGAAGAATCTGTTCGCAGCAGTTTGACCCCTGCTCTTCCTTTCACCATTCAATATTCGAGACCACGCATCAACAACATTACAAACCAAATGATTCTTTCCTGACAAGGTCATAATCTCCTCTCTATTGATTGTGGACAAAGAATCACTATACAACAACTCACTTCAAAAAAAGCAAACAGAATAAAATAAAAACAATAAGTATATCTTAAAGAAAATTCAAATTAACACAAACAACATTCAATTAAGATCTTACTGTGGGTCTCCATTACAGAAAGCATATTCCACCAACATTCTCCTCGAACCAAGCATATTATTTAGTAAATGCTCAGACTCAACCAAAAATGGAGACTGTAGATATACAGGCAACTTTGAAATCCTTTTTGCACGATTTCCAACACCACCTTCTTGCGCTTTCTCAACTACATCTTTCTCTACTCTCCTATTAACAACATAAAAAAATAACAAAAAGGAAAAAAAATTAACCATGTTCCAAAACAGAAAACACATACTCTTAAATTCTATTCTCATGTTCTAAAATATAAACCATATGTTCAAAAAACACATACAGATATTCTAAATTACAAAAATTCTTAAATATCACTTACATTGCATTACTATTAGAAACATAATCAGCAAAACAGTCATCAAGTCCAGTAACTCCTACTCTTACCACTTCTTCCACAAACTCTTTTCGAACTTCATCCAAATCAATTTGACTATATTTTATACCACACCTACTTTTCCACTACAAAATATAAAAAAATTAATACCATAAAACAAACTATAATTTCAAAATAATGCAACAAAACATTTATTATAAGTGGACTATACCTTTTCAGCAAACTTCAAATCATTGTCCATCACAATATCTCTCATGTACCGCATTACAAAAAAACCACATGTTTTATGATCTTTCTGCTCTGGCACACCCTACAACACAACAAGCACAACATTAAAATCATGTACATCAATCTAACCTTTACGTTCTAAACAATTTCACACATGTACAAAACCAATATACAAGTTAAGAGTTACCAAAAGTGCAGTCCATTTGACTTTAATTTGATCATTCCCAGAGTATAATAGAATAGCGCTGTTAAAATGAAATTCATTAAAAACAGGTACATAATCTTAATCTTAAAACATAATTATATATCAAATAAACTATAAAACAAAATATAAATAAAAAACATACTCATTCACAACATCCATCCATATATCTGCCCTTGGCAAACGCCTTCTCAACGGATCCAACCAATAAGCTCTAAAATTCGTCAAATCGATAACTGACAACGTCCAGTGTCCACTGAAAATAATACTATTATTATTTCAAAATAAAGAAAATTACTTACAAAAATATTAAATAAAATAACTAAAATTTCATACCCTGTATTATATGGACACAAAAAGATAGACTTATCCATCGTGGACATCTTCAATCGATTCATCAACTCATATGAGCGCTGGCTTACTGTTTTAGTACTTCCAATTGAATAAGTGTAATGAGGATCGACAAAATAAAACAATTTGTCCATTTCTCTTTTCTTCAACAAATTAAACAAGTAGCTACATAAAAACACAAAAGTACATAGTAAGAATCAACTACAACTAATATAAATAAAACTATAATATTTCAAAAACAAAATACCTCATATAGAAAATTATAACGTTGCAAGTTATCTCTTCCATATGAACCAAAGAATATATATTCTGCCTCAACAATAATGCTTTCGCAGCATGTCCAAACAATTCTTCACCAACAACATAGCTAACAAAATTGCCTTTCACCAACTCGGAATTAGCCCATTTGCACAGACTCTGTAACTTATCTGGAATATTTCTAGGCAAAGCTTGTAAATCTACATCCACAACATCTTATATCATCACGTTATCAACTTCATCATCAACAACAAACATGTTGACAAAACAAACCACTTTAAAACATAAAAAAGCAATAAGATAATCAGAAACATAAAACCTATGTCCTAAACAATAAGGCATATGTTCTAAAATATAACAAACATTAAAAAAAATAAACAAAATATAAAATAATTCTTATCACATACATTACTTCAGGATCAGAATTATTCTTCACATCTGCAACATCCACTTTCTCAACAAAATTTTTTGTTTGTGTAGATCCACCTTCAGCTCCAACAAAATCATGCAACTCTTGACTCAACAAATTAAAATTTGGACAAGAATATTTTTCTTCAGATTTCTTCATTGGAGTTTCACTTTCTCTCTGATCTTTCTTCTCTCTTTTTATTCTTTCAACTAAAGCATCTATCTCATCAAAAAATTCAGAATTAAGATAAGGCTGACTATCTTGACTAGACAAATCACATTCAAAATCTCCAGTCATTCCTGTATCTTTTTTACTTTCAGCTTTGTTCTCATTAACAACTTCTTCTTTCCCTCCTTCACTTTGACTAACTGGATCTTCATTGCCTCGAGTATATTTACTCCATAAACTCTTTATCACATTACCCATCTCAACGCTTGTACCTGTAGACATCGAGTCGGAGGACCTGTGATGAAAACCTGAAAATAAGACGGTGGAAGCGATTGATTCCTGAAGTTTCGAAAAAAATAATAAAATAAATAAGTTACGGTGGGTCGCTGTTGTTGATTGGATGGCTCGCGAATGCTTAGCGGCATGGTGCGAGTACTTATCGGCGGCCGGCGCGCGTTCGACGACAGTCGGACACCCGCTCGACGATGCAAAGCGCGCGCTCGATGCCCGTCGGACGCACGCATCCAACCAGGAATAGCACGCGCTCGACGTCCGAGCAATGCATGAGCTTGGCAGCGCGAGGCGCGCGCTCGTTGGCCACGGGGCATGTGCGCCCGACAGCACGGAACACACGTTCGGCAGTCACGGCGCGGAACGTGAGCTCGACGGCTGCAGGGGGCGTGCACGCCCGGCGGCGCGAGACGCGCCCCGGCGGCTGTTGGGCGAGCGCCCAACCGCGTCGGGCGGACGCCCAACGGCAGTTGGGCGCGCACGCCCAACCTCGCGTTGGGCGCTCGCCCAACAATTGTTGGGCGGCCGCCCAACAATGTTGGGCGGTAGCCCAACGCAAGGTTGGACGGCCGCCCAACCCCCCTGGGCGACGCCCGAGTTTACTCGGGCGTCGCCCATTTGTCCGGGGACCCGTTTGCCTATAAAAAGGCACGGATCCCCATGCATTGAAAAAAAGAAGAGGAGAGAGAAATTTTTGGAGCTTTCTCACTCTAAACATTTTTACAGAGAGAAAGTCAATTTTTTTGAGAAAATATTTTTTTTTCCCAAAAAATCCAAATTTTCCAAAGTTAAATTTTTACTAAAAAAACACAAAAAAAAACGGAAAATCACGACTCGTGGAATCAATCGGCTTCAACTGTCAGATACCGAATTTAAGGTATTATCCGAGGACTAGACTCTTTTATTTTATTTAATTTATTTTCTTCTTCTATTTATTTTTTTATGTTATAGTTTTTATTTATTTAGTTATTCATTTATTTTATCACGTTTTATTTAATTAGCGTATTTATTTAATTCTCATCTCGTGTTGAATAAAATTCGGTTTTGTTGTAAAATAAAAAACCTCGTTTTGATATCCCAATACGAACCGTGATCCGATAAAAAGGTAGTTCGGGTATTGAAAACGTTGTAATTATAAGTTTTAATTCAAAGAACTTCCAAATAACGTTTTAAAATAAAAACGTCGTTTTAGAAATTTCCGTTATTGACTATGATCCATTTTTGGTAGTTCGGAAATCCAAAACGATTGAATTAGATTTAATTTAAAGTTTTTGAATAAATCTGGAAATAATTGGAGTGCTGCTGTAATTTGTCTTTTCTGTCACTAATTGCTGTTTACCGATGGATTTTCCGTCGGTAAATCTGCCAGAATGTAAAAAATGCCATTTTAGTCCATTTTTCTTAACTTTCAAGCTTTTAATATATGCTCAAAAACGGTTTCTAAAAAGAGAAAGAAAAGGTTTCAAATGAATTTTAAACTTAAAGAAGTATACGATTAGTCCGTTATCGCCTAACATGCTGAGTAGGAGGCCGGTGGTTCATAACCGGGCGATGTCGGGGTGCCTAGTAGCCTTTCTCCGGAAAGGAGCTAGCCTTCTCGGCTCGTACCTAAGTTTCCCGAACCCACACCGGTCTCCCGCAAGGGATCGGTGTTCATTTTCCCATTCGTGGGTGGCGACTCTTCCATATCTCCGAGCTCCGGTCCTGCCGAGCAGCTTGATTCCACGATTGGTTGCTTTCGGCGCCAATCACCGCTTACATCACCATGAGGTTGTCCACCCCCCAGTCCGCCCGGGAGATTAGGCCGCGGCACCTCGTCTAACAAGTGGCGACTCTGCTGGGGAAGCGAGAAATTTGATTCCGGAAGGCGTGTATTAAGCCCTTAACGGGGACGGATCGTATTATTTCTTTTCGTATGCATTCATGTGCATTATTGCAAACCTTTTGGGTAATTTCCGCGAAACCTCTAGCGAGAGTCCATTCGTCGCTCGAAAGAGGCTAGTGTAAGTTCCCCCTTACAGTAAGGCGCCAAAGGGTCCCCATCCATTCGTTAGGGGCGAATTTGTGCAGTCCTGTGAGGTCCCGCGCTCAGCCGTGTCAGCATATAGTAGCCTTAAAAGTTGCCATAGGATTACCCGTTACTATTTTTGGTGTGATAAATGAATCAGTTCGTGTTTTCAAATCGCCATGATACGTGTCTAAATCCTAAAGTATGTAAAGAAAATGAAACGATGCGTTAATATATACTCATGAATCGACGTACTAATTACCCTAAAACATCGAAACGATTTGAACGAAAGACGACTTAGCCATCTCGTATGAATGAACATGTGCGGCCCGCCTTGTCCCTTTCTGTGTCCCGACGAAGGCACACGTTCAGGAAATGCGTTATGACGTAAGCACGTATTAGTATGAATCGGTTTGGTGTTAAGGATAGTTACATTTCGATACAAAAGACTATATTAACAGTAGCCGTTATTCACATTCTTTAAATAGGTTGGGATAAAATGGAATTATGATGAAACGAAAACGAAGAACATTTCTGTTTCGAACGACCCTATTGTAACGTGAAAAGTTTCGCAAACGTGGCCCGTCCCTTCCGAATAAAAGACGAGCTTTTACGTTATGCCTTGTGTCGTTCTTAAGAGAAATGGACGTGTCCGCAAAAGTGACTAAGAAAAGAAAAGCAAAAAATGAACTAAACGACCAAAATCATTCCGAATCTACGATATATGTTAATCCCGAGAGTAGTTAAAGAAAATAAACCAATGCCGTTGAATACGTGCCTCGAACGAGTGTATACCCCGTTTAAAATCACAAAGCCGAATTAAGCCAAACCATATAATTGCGCCATATGGACGAGACTGCGGGTTTTCACTAACGACTCGATCATTTCGACCGTTACCAAAACTGCAAGAAATATGGCCCGATGTACGTGTTTGCTTAATTCGTGCCTAAAGGAAAGAGAACGGTGATATCCCCGCTTCGAATAAGCATGCGATTCAACGAAACGTTGATTTTCTATAACCACGCTAAGATGATATATCCCATGGATTGGGAAGAACAACGAACTGTTGCTAGCCGAAAGGTTACCGTGCGCTCAAAATAAGACTCGTCGTCTTTTTACGTAGCCAAAATGAGCAAACGGATCCTCGACGCTAAGAACAAACGCGTCACGCGATGAGTCTGTTCCCTAAAATAAAATCCAAAAGTGATTCCATCACTAAATAAACATGTGGTTACGTCTCTTGATAGATCCAAAAGATCCCGTTGTAATCTAAAAATCGAGATACGAATCCACACGAATAAAAGGGAACGAGTCATTGACAATAACGAACGATTGGACTAGAAGAATAACTCGTACCACGTCTAAAAACTGAGATGCGCTCAAAGGGAGTCAAAACCCGAACTAATGCGTCTCACGAAAGGACGAAAGACGAGTTATTCCGAAAGGACAATCCAACTTGGTCGATTTCTTAGTCACTGAACGTTGATACATCAAAACGAACTGTATTGTCCGATGGATGATTTACTTTTCCGCAATAATCGACGGCATCACGCGTCCCTTGGACCGCAATGTGAGCCCCAAACCAAAATCCTAGGAAAGAGACGTGGACCATCGAGTGTGTGGAGGAATAAGGGTGGAAGAGAGATGTTGTGATACGTGTAATTAGACTAACGTTTGTTCTTCTTATCTTATATATCTGTAAATAAATAAATGCACACACCACGAATCATGCATATAAAATCATGCATACATACTAATGGACGACCGTCCGCGCAGACTTCATCATTAAGCGGTTGTGGTTTCACGAGAGTAATCGACTAGCCAGGCAGTCTGATCAGCTACTGGTTGACAGTTCCGAATCAACAGTTGTGACGTCCGAATCATCATTGTCCAAATCAGCTCAGTATTCGGTCAGTATGTCTATGCCAGATGAGAGAATATCAAGGTTAGAAAGAGTGGTAAACAACCTCAACGATCAGTTAACCGCAATTTTAGTCCAGCTGGATGAGCTTGCAATTAAGAGTAACAAGAGTAGCAGTAAACCAACTGAGAACATTGTGAGCACGGGTCCCCGTTTTGGAGATAACTATCAGGATTGCGCAACAAGCAATTTAGGGAAAAGAAAGCAAAGGGAAGAGGAATGGAAGCAGCACATCACTCAGGAAGTGCATGATCTACGTGGGGTAAGCTCTGGAGGTCAAGACTTTTATAATCTGAAAAACTATTCGTCGGCAATGGCTTTGCCTTTGAAGTTCCGGCTTCCTGACATGAAGAAGTTTGATGGAACTGGGGATCCTACCGCCCATGTGAACCAATATGTGGCGAAAATGGAGCACACAATTCTGACTGAGGAACAGATTTTGGGGCTGTTTAGTGCTTATCTGGAGGGGGGTGCCCTCGTGTGGTTTCATGCGTTGCCGCTGGTGACAAAGAGGGATTGGAAGGAGTTAGTGAAGTCATTCATCGCCCAATATAGCTTCAGCACTATGTTTGAGGTCACTTTGAGGGAGCTAGAAAGCACCAAGCAGCAGGCTGGGGAGTCTTTGTCCGACTTTGTGAGTAGGTGGAGAGCTAAGGCAACAATTATGGAACAGAAGCCGTCAAAGCAGGATCAGATCCGGATGGTAATCAGCAACACTTTTCCGCATGTTAGGAATGAGCTGTGATGTATGCCTTTCACCGATTTTAATCAGATGTATGGATATGCTTTGACAGTTGAGGGGGATGGAGAGCCGAAAAGAGCTTATGCTAAATGTACGAAGTCGGGGTATAGTGCCGGAGGGCCAAGTACTAATATAGAACCTACCGCAGTGAAAGTGCTTGAACTTAACGCTATCGGGAAAAGGCAGTTCGCCCAATTTGATCTGACCTATGCAAAAGTTTTTGAACGATTGCAGAAAAAGGAGTTGCTGAAAGCCCTTACTCCCAAGAACAAGACAGGACCTGATTGATAAAAAGAAAATAGTCGACCCATCGTCAGCAAACCCTCCCCTTAGGTGCAATCCATCGCCTAGTCATAGGGTGAGCGCAATTGGATCTGGGTTGGAAGAGAGCTTTGTAGTGGAGTCATTCTGCGAATTTAAGGAGGAGCTGTTGGACTCCAATGAGAAAAGGAATGTGGGAAATGGTTTATACGTGTCTGTTTTGGAGCAAGAGCCAACGGAGGAAGTGATGAACGATAGAACTAAAACTGAGGAAACCGAGGAAGTATCATCTCGGAGGATCATGCCTGTGTTGAAATTGTTTAGTGGGGTAGAAGACCCCGAAGCTCATGTGTATGGATACGTGTGCGCTATATTTGGGGAGCCATACAAAGTGGAAAAAGTCGCTCCATGGTTCTATCTCTCGCTGGTGGGCGAACCTTTGAAGTGGTTTCAATCGCTACCTGACTCGACTAAGCGTGATTGGTCACTAATGTCAAGCTTGTTTTTGGTGAAGTATCGAAAAGCCCGAACACAGGTGGGGGAACATAGCGCGATGCAAATTGGGCCTATCAAACGTCCGTTTCCGACTGTCAGCAAGTATAATGAAGGCAAGGACCCCATGAAGCACTTGCATTTTTACCTATCCGCTATGGGTCCTTTGGGCTTCAAAGAGGACGAAATCACGAATTTGTTTTGCAACTCATTGGCGGGAGAGTCACTAATGTGGTATATGTCTCTTCCGATGAACGTTAAAGTGAATTGGGCTGAAATGACTAAGAAATTCATCAAGAAGTACACCGCAGGGGGATACCCAGAGGAAGTGCCGATGTTACCCGATGAGGAGACGCCTGAGGCGGTGTTAACCATGGCTAAGTACAAAGGAGGTGAGAACCCCATCGACCACATAAACTGTTTTCGTGCCTACATATTTGACACAGGACTCTATTGAAGTGAGTTGGTTCAACATTTTCCAAAGACACTCGTAGGAGAACCTTTGATATGGCACCGAATGCTCTCGGCAAAGGCAAAAGAGGACTGGGGGTCCCTCATGGAGGCTTTCGTACAGAGATATGAGATGTACATCCCGTGGACTGGGTCGTTGGAAGATTTAGAAAGGATCAAGCAATTTCCTGAGGAAGCATTCGTGGATTATGCTAGAAGATGGAGGCTCAAGTATGCCTCATGTCGGGTCACCTTGAGCGATCAGGAGCAACTCATGTGTATCCGAAGGGGTGCTATTCCACTCGTCGCTAGAAGAATGAATGGAGTGTTCCTCAAGGACTATGAAGAACTGATAGGCTGGGCTCGGTATGGATCTTCGGACCCTTCCTACGTAAATCCGAACGTCCCTCACGTAATGGATCTGATGGTCGTGGATATTTGGGGAAGTTCCTTCGACGAGGAGGGTATCAATCAGAGAGTTCCGATCAACATCTGGGATGAGTCTGATGATGAGCTGGAAATGGCCGCTAGCACTGAAGGAAAAATTCTGCCAGGTTTTGAGATCTTCAATGATGTCACCGACTGGGGCAAAGGAGAAGCAAGTTATTTCATCGAAGAGATCATGATGTTAGATCTTAATGCCGAGGAGTAGGTGATCACTATTGAAGCCGCTGTGGGAGCGGTGGATGAGCCCAGTACCTCCAAGACTTATGAGGAACCCGAGAACCCTGTTGATAACAACTAGATTACCGCTTTGTTTGAATCCGATGATGTACTCACCAATACTATCAATGAAATGAATTCTGATTTTGCTTACTTGCTTGAGGTTGATTCTGATCATTCCATGCATTCTCATTCATATAACATGCCTACATTTGAAATCAATACAATAGAAATGTCAACTTTCAATCTTGGCACGGATGAAAATCCTAAACTTATACAAATTGCTCAAGAATTAACTACCGAAGAGAGGAAAGAATTTGAGAGAATAATAAAAAAATTTACGAAATAGTGTTTGCTTGGACATACGAAGACATGCCAGGAATCGATCAATCAATCGTAACTCACCATATTCCGACATACCCCGATGCGAAGCCCGTAAAGCAGAAGCTCCGACGCATGAGACCGGAATGGGCGGATAAGATCAGAGAAGAAGTAAAGAAGCAGTTGGAAGCAGGATTCATCGAAGTAATCGACTATTCTCCTTGAGTCGCGAATGTAGTGCCAATCGCGAAGAAGGATGGCAAGGTGAGAATGTGCGTTGATTATAAAGATCTTAACAAGGCGTGCCCCAAAGATGAATTCGTGTTGCCTCATATCGACGTGTTAATCGACAGTGCAACATCGAGCGTCTTACACACGAATGTTGACGGTTTCATGGGTTACATGCAAGTTCAAATGGCAGAAAAGCACAAGGCAAAAACTTCATTCACGACTGAGTGGGGAACCTACTGCTATAGGGTAATGCCGTTTGGTTTAAAGAATGCCGGGGCAACTTATCAGCAAATGGCCACGGCACTGTTCTAGGATATGATACACAAGGAGGTTGAAGTTTAGATGGACGACATGATGGTCAAGTCGGAGACGAGAGAGGGGCATTTCGCTGCACTTGAGAAGTTTTTGGCCCGAATTGCAGAATTCAAGCTAAGGTTGAACCCAAAAAAGTGCTTCTTTGGCATTTCATCGGGGGAAATCTTAGGCTATGTAATCGGAAATAAGGGAATTGAAGTAGATCCCGACAAAGTGAAGGCCATACGGGAAATGCTGGCACCAAAGAATGAGAAAGAGGCGAGAGGGTTCCTGGGGCAGGTTCAGTATATCAGTCAGTTCATAGCAAGACTCACTGCGATCTGCGAGCCGATCTTTAAGCTGCTACGGAAAGATCAACCCACGATTTGGAATGATAAGTGTCAACAAGACCTAGAGAAGGTCCGGGACTACTTGTCTAATCCACCAGTTTTGAGACCGCCTAAACTTGAAAAAAAAACCCGCTTCTCCTCTATGTAGCGATCGAGGAGCGATCTATTGGGGCAATGTTGGCCCATGAAGGAGACACCGGTGTGGAGTACGCGGTGTATTATCTGAGTAAGAAGTTCCTGGACCTAGTCGAGCTTAAGCATAATATGATCGAAAAGACATGCGTGGCAGTAGTATGCCTAACAAAGAAGCTGCGACACTATTTTCAGTCTTACAAAGTGGTCGTTATTTCCCGGATGGATCCCGTGAAGTATTTGTACCGAACTCCATCCTTAATTGGAAAGCTGGCCCGATGGTTATTGCTTCTGTCAGAATTCGACATCGAATATGTAATGAAGAAGGTTATCAAGGGGAGAGCCGTAGGAGAATTTCTGGCCAATCAGCCCCTAAGTGCGGAAGAAGAGGACACGAACTATGATTTCCCCGACGAGCATTTCAGCGCCATAGAAATTATACGGTGGAAAGTGTTCTTTGATGGAGTGGTTACTTCGAATGGAACCAGGGTCGGAGTACTACTCATCTCACCGAAAGGGGAAAGGATCCCAATGGCAAAGAAGCTATCCTTCCTTCTCAGTAATAATATGGCCGAATAGGAAGCGCGCATCTATGGGTTGGAGTCATTAGCAGCACTGGGAGCATCGTATGTTGAAATTTGGGGCAACTCAAAACTGATTATCGAACAAGCACAGGGAAACTGGGAAGTAAGGGAAGAAAGGTTGCGAGTGTCGTTATTATCACATTCCTCGAGCGCAGAACCAGGCAGCGGATGCTTTGGCCACTTTGGTATCAGTATGGGATAACCTTTGGAACCTTGCCTCAAAGCCTTTGGTATTGAGGAGGTCTCACAAACCATGCTACGAAGATGTAATGCTGTTGGGGGCAGATGAAAAACCTTAGTGTCTCGATATCGTAAACTTCATGAAGAGTGGAACATACCCGGCGGAATCAGAACTTAGGGATCAGGCTGTGATTGGAAGGTTAGCTCAGCAGTTCGTCGTCCACAATGACTTGCTTTACAAAAGGCACACCGATGGTTTACAACTGAGGTGCTTGGATGCGGGAGAAGCCCGTGAGGCAATGTAGTCAGTGCACTTGGGAATTTGTGGAGATCATATGGGAGGAGCAGTGTTGGCAAAGAAAGTCATAAGGCAAGGCTTCTATTGGCCCACCATGGAAAGAGATTGTAACGAATATGCGAAGAAATGCCATGATTGTCAAATCCACGGAGATTATAATCACTTGCCAGCTATGGAACTGCACGTGTTGGCACCAGTTTGGCCATCCGCAGCTTGGGGCATTGATATCATCGGAGAAGTGAGGCCTAATGCATCCAATGGGCACAAGTTCATCACGGTCGCCATTGATTACTTCACCAAGTGGGTAGAGGCAGAATCGTTTAGCAAGTTGGGATCTAAGCAGATGAGGAAGTTCATGGAAAAGCACCTAATCACCAGGTTCGGAGTGCCTCACCACGTGATTACGGATAATGGGGTCCAGTTTCAGGGGGAAGTGAGAAGTCTCCTCCAAGAATACGGTACCGAGCATCATAGGCCTTCTCTATATCGCTCGCAAGCTAACAGTACGATGGAGACCGCCAATAAGAACCTTAAGAGGATTCTCGTAAAGACAGTAGCATCGAATCGGAATTGGCACGAGCAGCTTCCGCTCGCTTTATGGGCTTATCGCACGACGGTAGGAACATCAACTGGGGCAACGCCGTTCTCCTTAGTGTATGGGGAAGAAGCAGTTCTGCCCGTTGAGATGGAGAAGCGATCGCTGAGAATTGCGGTAGAAGCAGGGATTCCCAAGACAGAATGGGTGAAGAAGTGTTACGAACAGTTGACTTTGGTGGATGAAAAGAGTATGAAGGTTAGGATCAGTCCTATCAAAGAAGGGGATATGGTGCTGAAACAGATCCGAATGATGCACACTGACCCTAGGGGCAAGTTCAGGTCAAACTGGGAAAGACCATTCCTCGTGAAGAAAACCCTAAGCAAAAGGAGCGGTGAAGTTAACTACTATGGATGGCATGGAATTCTCCGAACCTACCAACCTGGATAGACTTAAGCAATACTTTTCGTAAAACAAAATAAAAATAAAAAATTCCCGATAGATTGAAAACCCGCAAAGGGCGATCTATGCAACAATAAGGGACATCCCAATGAGTGAAAACCCGAAAGGGCGCTCATTTGAAAATACCGGGATAATAAAAGGAGAGTTGAAAAATCGCTGGGATCTGAAAACCGAAAAAAGGCGGGTCCTGGTAACAGTAGTTATGTCTTGAGCAATTACCAAAAATAATGTATAATTGGCTAAGTATTTCTGTTGTTTGTAAATAAATAAAGGCATGAATATATTTGAAGAGAATGGTTGGAATTATTATGATCGACTGAATGCATGGTATTGTAAGTCATGAGTTATACACTTCTTTTCCCCACCACCAAATAAAAAGCCTACCCAAATATCTTTCTCACATATACCCGCCATACATCACGGTAGTACTAATAAAGTTGTAAACCGAAATAATGACGGGACTATCAATGAGAAGGAATCCCAAAGTCCCAAAAGCCCTCAAACGAATCAAAGCCTCCGAAGTAAGGTTCCCGCTCCTCGACAACTCGGCGGCTCCCCACCACAATCCGCAAACTCCCCTCAGCAGCTCGATGGGCTTCTATATCCACATGACTCCTCTCCTCGGCTGCTCGGTCTCGTTCCTCCCAGTTGGAGCGCTCATTCTCCCTATCCCGACAACGACGTCCGATCTGAGCATCAGCATCCAGTAGCCGCTCCCCTTGCCCAACCGCCACATTCTCCTGTAATCTTCGGTCAATAGAATGGAGGGAAGCAATGTATAAAAAAAAGGAGAGAAAAAGAGAGAAAAATATTCATTCATAATCATGTGCATACATATCACTACACTAGGTCATACCATAAAAATATTCACCAGGTAATGGGCGTGACTCAAGTCAAGCCGCATGCAGAAATACGCGGATAGCTCCAAGAAATCCGTGTGAGTTTAGGCAGGCTCCGATAGGTAAATTAAAATTCGATCAATGGGCACAGGCCTCGCTACGGACTGCGGTCTACGACATCATCAATAGGCACAGGCCATGCTACGGGCTTCGGTCTACGGCATCATCGACTCCGGTCAAACGCGGACAATCCAAATATCCAAGCAACTGCGGTCACAAACTCTCGGACGAGTGATAAAGCCCAAATATCAAAGCGACTGCGGTCACAAACTCTCGGACGAGTCATAAAGCCCAAATGTCAAAGCGACTGCGGTCACAAACTCTCGGACGAGTGATAAAGCCCAAATATCAAAGCGACTGCGGTCAAAAACTCTCGGACGAGTGATAAAGCCCAGCTAACATCACAAGGAAACACCTGTGATCGATGTAGAGATTAGGGTTGAACGATTGATTTGGAGATATGCAAAACGAAAGAACGCCTGTGATCAATGTATAGATTAGGGTCGGATGTTCGATTTGGAGGTCTGTAAAACAAGAAAATGCCGGTGATCGATGTAGAGATTAGGGTCGAACGACTAATTCCGAGATATGCAAAATGAAGAGTACCTGCGGTCGATTTAGAGACTAGGGTCGCTAGAGAGAGCAACTTTACCTGCGGTTGAGATAAAGACTAGGGTCGCTAGAAAGCGCAACTTTACCTACGGTCGAGATAAAGACTAGGGTCGCTAGAGAGAGCAACTTTACCCGCGGTCGAGATAAAGACTAGGGTCGCTAGAAAAAGCAATTTTACCTGCGGTCGAGATAAAGACTAGGGTAGCTGGAAAGAGCAATTTTACCTACGGTTGATGTAGAGACTAGGGTAGCTGGAAAGAGCAATTTTACCTACGGTTGATTTAGAAACTAGGGTAGCTGGAAAGAGCAATTTTACCTGCGGTTGATTTAAAAACTAGGGTAGCTAGAAAGAGAAATTTTACCTGTGGTTGATTTGGAAACTAGGGTAGCTAGAAAGAGCAACTTTACCTGCGGTCGATTTAGACTAGGGTCGCTAGATAGAGCTATACACCTGCGGTCGATTTAGAGACTAGGGTCGCCGGAAGGAGCGTTCGTCTGCAGTCGATGCAGAGGCAAGGACGGGACAACCAAGGCAAAGATCGAAGACAAGGCCGGAGCATGCGGCATAGAGATCATGTATTCTTCCTCCTACTCTTTACGTGTCTCTTACTTTTATATGTTTTACATTGCATGTGTTGCGTTAGCAAAAAACTTTTTCAAAACACACACATCACTGTCAAAATAGCAAAGTAGGGGCAACTGTAGACATCGAGTCGGAGGACCTGTGACGAAAACCTGAAAACAAGACGGTGGAAGCGATTGATTCCTGAAGTTTCGAAAAAAATAATAAAATAAATAAGTTACGGTGGGTCGCTGTTGTTGATTGGATGGCTCGTGAATGCTTAGCGGCATGGTGCGAGTACTTAGCGGCGGCTGGCGCGCGTTCGACGACAGTCGGACACCCGCTCGACGACGCAAAGCGCGCGCTCGATGCCCGTCGGACGCACGCATCCAACCAGGAATAGCACGCGCTCGACGTCCGAGCAATGCACGAGCTTGGCAGCGCGAGGCGCGCGCTCGTTGCCCACGGGGCGTGTGCGCCCGACAGCACGGAACACAAGTTCGGCGGTCACGACGCGTGGACGCCCGACGGCGCGGAACGTGAGCTCGACGGCCGCAGGGGGCGTGCACGCCCGGCGGCGCGAGACGCGCCCCGGCGGCCGTTGGGCGAGCGCCCAACCGCGTCGGGCGGACGCCCAACGGCAGTTGGGCGCTCGCCCAACGCTGTTGGGCGACTGCCCAACAATTGTTGGGCGATCGCCCAACAATTGTTGGGCGGCCGCCCAACATGCTTTGGGCGGCCGCCCAACCCCCTTGGGCGACGCCCGAGTTTACTCGGGCGTCGCCCATTTGTCCGGGGACTCGTTTGCCTATAAAAAAGGCACGGATCCCCATGCATTGAAAAAAAGAAGAGGAGAGGGAAATTTTTGGAGCTTTCTCACTCTAAACATTTTTAGAGAGAGAAAGTCAATTTTTTTGAGAAAATATTTTTTTTTCCCAAAAAATCCAAATTTTCCAAAGTTAAATTTTTACTAAAAAAACACAAAAAAAAAACGGAAAATCACGACTCGTGGAATCAATCGGCTTCAACTGTCAGATACCGAATTTAAGGTATTATCCGAGGACTAGACTCTTTTATTTTATTTAATTTATTTTCTTCTTCTATTTATTTTTTATGTTATAGTTTTTATTTATTTAGTTATTCATTTATTTTATCACGTTTTATTTAATTAGCGTATTTATTTAATTCTCGTCTCGTGTTGAATAAAATTCGGTTTTGTTGTAAAATAAAAAACCTCGTTTTGATATCCCAATACGAACCGTGATCTGATAAAAAGGTAGTTCGGGTATTGAAAACGTTGTAATTATAAGTTTTAATTCAAAGAACTTCCAAATAACGTTTTAAAATAAAAACGTCGTTTTAGAAATTTCCGTTATTGACTATGATCCATTTTTTGTAGTTCGGAAATCCAAAACGATTGAATTAGGTTTAATTTAAAGCTTTTGAATAAATCTGAAAATAATTGGAGTGCTGCTGTAATTTGCCGTTTCTGTCACTAATTGCTGTTTACCGATGGATTTTCCGTCGGTAAATCTGCCAGAATGTAAAAAATGTCATTTTAGTCCATTTTTCTTAACTTTCAAGCTTTTAATCCTTTATACATATATGTATAGTTATGTAATATATGTTTTCAAATTATTTTAGACATTTAGTATGTATAATTATTTAGGATGTTTATATATCATTTTTTTATTTTATTTTAAATATAAGTATATGTATATATATCTTTTCTTTTTCCTTTACTTAAATGGTAACGAATTTCATTTTAAAAGAATATTTACTTGGGGTTTTGGGAGTGATTAATTAGTGGATAAATAGATATTATTTTGACATTTAAAATTACATTAGTTATGTATATATATAGTTTTGGGATATTTGGGCTATATTAGTTATTATTAAATAAAACTATTTTGGGGATAAATGTTATTTTCTTATCTAGGAGTTTTATTTACTATTTTCACATGTTTAAAGTAAAAATGTATTATATTTAGTATTTTCATATATGTATTATATAGTCTCTTTTCATTAACTTCTATTTCATGTTTCCTTTTTTTGGATTAAAATGTATATATATATGCTTATATCATTTTCTTTATTCTTTTGGGCTATTTAGGGGTCCATGTTTCAAATGGGCTTTATTTGGGAGTGAATTTTGGTTTAAATATGTTTATTGTTGTAATTATGACAAGTAGAGAATCCATTAAGGAGAAAAGGGAAAAATAAATCACAAAAAGAGTTTTTAATTTAATCATTTAAACTAATGGATTTTTAGAAATTCCTAATATAAATAAATAGTGTTTTCTTGACATTTCAACTCATTTCTCAAAACAACACGTTTTAAAACCTTAGTCTGTTCCAACGACGGATTAAGCGAATCTTGTAATTAAAATCGTTTCCATTGTGAATAATGAAGTTTTTGAATCGTTTTCTTAAATGATTTATACAAAATAAATTGACTTGTATGTTTAACCACGTTTTCTTACTAAAGGTTTTTTACCTTAACGTTTTCAAACACTTGAGTCGTTCCAACTGCGATTCGGGTGAACTTCATCAAACGAGGTTTTGAAACGTACCTAAATCGTTCCAACGACGATTAAGGTATGAACCATGTAAATAAATTCGTTTTGGGGAAATAAGTTAGTATAGAATTAACACGCAACACGACATGTAAATCACGTTGTAAATAAATCACTTCTTTCTTTCCCCCTCTCTTTGTATACATATTGAACTAATGAAAATGGGTGATTCTTTACTAAAGTGGCTTTCCGATAATATATGCTCAAAACGGTTTCTAAAAAGAGAAAGAAAAGGTTTCAAATGAATTTTAAACTTAAAGAAATATACGATTAGTCCGTTATCGCCTAACATGCTGAGTAGGAGGCCGGTGGTTCATAACCGGGCGATGTCGGGGTGCCTAGTAGCCTTTCTCCGGAAAGGAGCTAGCCTTCTCGGCTCGTACCTAAGTTTCCCGAACCCACACCGGTCTCCCGCAAGGGATCGGTGTTCATTTTCCCATTCGTGGGTGGCGACTCTTCCATATCTCCGAGCTCCGGCCCTTCCGAGCAGCTTGATTCCACGATTGGTTGCTTTCGGTGCCAATCACCGCTTACGTCGCCATGAGGTTGTCCACCCCCCGGTCCGCCCGGGAGATTAGGCCGCGGCACCTCGTCTAACAGTACCATCTTCACCAAAAACAACATTAGCTTCTTTCAACATAACATACATTTCATTAACTTTAGAACCCAGTTCTTTAGCTAATGATTTGAACTTAGAAAGAAATTCCTGCATATACAAATCCATAATTAAAAAACAGGGCAAGTTATATATAATAGTAAGCATGTTCTAAAATTTAATAAACATGTTCTAAAATTTAATAAGAATGTTCTAAAATTTAAAAACAAAGGGAAAGCTATAATAACGTACAAAAATTTCTGCTGGTCCACTAGAAGAAGCTTCTCCACATTCCTTCTTATTGCCAACTTCAGCATCTTGTTTATCTTCATTCCTATTCACTGCTTCTCTTTCCAAATTTCCTTCATCCCCATACACACCTTCTCTTACCAAGTTTTCTCCTACCAATATTCTATTTAACACAATCCCACTTTCAAATCCCCTCAATTTCTCCAAAGCCATCCTCTTTTGAATTCGTTCTTTATTCCAAACAGATATCAATGGATAATCTCCTGGATTAACAACATTAGCTCGTTGAAGCCTATCAAAATAACTTATCTAGAAAAAAATAACAAAAATGAACAAGTTAAACACAAATTAAAAAATAAACAACCAACAAATATTGTCAAACACATAATCAAAAAAAAATATACTTACCAACAAGAAAGGAAGGGGACCTGTGAAAAAAGTAGGACTCCTCTTCCAATCACTGACAGAATCCAACAAATGCTTATATGCAAAAGAACACCAGTCCAAATTTACAATCTCATTAACATTCCTACAACTATAAAGAAATTTATAGTTCATAGCCTGGTTCTTGGTTGAACGAATACAACAATTCACCGCACAGAATACGAAATGCAACAAAAACTCATCACATAATGGTTTCGACTTCAGATCATTCAGCTTAGCAATCACATTACTATTAATTGGACTTCCACTCACAAGCCCAAAATAAGACCTCCATTCAGCAAAAAAATCTGAACAATCATCTTCCCCAACATCTTGGGGCTCCTCAATCTCTACACCTCCACAAGGCAAGCCATAAACAGCTTGAAAATCTTCCTTAACAAACTTCAACTCTTCACTATTACCCAACATAAGGCTACACCTATCTACATTAAAACTATTAACAAGTCTTTCACAAAAAGAAGCATTATGAACATTTAAACTTAAATCCAAAAAACCACCAAATCCAATCCGTCTAATTGCATTCTTATGAGTCTCTGGAATATCATTAAGAATACCAATAAACTGTTTAGGAGGTATTCTTTGACCAAGAGCAGTCTTATTCCTTTTAGAAATATTTTCATCATCACCTGCACTAACAACCTTCTTCCGCTTCTTTAAAAACCTAGAAGCAACATTTATGTTTCTTGCAAACTTAACTTTCTTTAGCTTCCTAGCATCAACGTCTTCCTTTAAACCATCAACAGAAGGTTCAGAAACTCGAGAAGAATCAAAACCTTTGCTACATAGACTCCTTGTTTGTCGTCTAAACATACCTTTACTAGATTGACTACTTGTTTCCTGCTTCAACGCACCTTTGATAGATTGACTCCTTGTTTGCCGCCTCAACAAATTATTAGACGGAACAACATAACTAGAGAGCAAATCATTGTCAGCAGGAATGGCTGACATTGAAGGTCTTTTAGAAATGGAAGGTCTTTTAGAAGTCCTCTTAAATCTTCTAGATGTCTGTCTTTTTCCACTTATAGCTTCAACAGGAACAACACTCTTACCTTTCTTCTTATTTTTCATATCTTCATCAGAACAATATTCTTCAATAATTTCATCCAGCAAATTCTTACCAATCACATTACTTGGGAAACTTTCTTCTCCATTTCCGCCCATTTTCTACAAAAAAACAGAACATATAATCAACATTTTAGAACAAACAAATGCAAATATAGAACAAAACATAGAACAAATGCAATAACTCATCAACAAAACATAAACTAATTTAACAAAGCAATAACTCATCAACAGAATATATGTTCAATATTTTAGAACAAAAACCATACAAAATAATACCACAACAAACTTTGAAAGTTCAAACAAGCAAAACCCCCAAACAAAACCAATATCTCATTAACAGAACAATTGTTCAAAATTTTAGAACAAACACATGCAAATATAGAACAAACTTTGAAAAAAAATAAAATCATTTTGAAACTCACTAAATTTCAAAATCAAACCACAACAAACTTACAGATTTCAAACAAATGAAAAACCTACAAATCAAAAAGCAACAAAAAAAGGTATCAAAATTAAAAAAAATAGAGAACAAACATAAAACAAAACAATATACCATTAACAGAACATACGTTCATAATTTTAGAACAACAAACACAAAATATAAAACAATAATAAAACAACATAAAACATTCTCAAACTAAATACATTTGAATACAAAAAACATAGAAAACACATACAGAAACTTCTTCATAAAGTTCAAACAAACGAAACCCTAGAAAAACAAAAAACTACATAAAATCGCTATCAAAATCAACGAAGAACATAAAGCAACAAACCTCGTTCAGATGAACAAATTCATGGAAAAAAAACGAAAAAGCGAAAAAATGCAAACAAAAACAATGAACAGAAAAAACGAAGAAGATAAACAACTAACCAAAGTTCAGAGGAACAAATACACGGTATAATTGATGAAATGCAGAAAGCAAATCTTCTATCAAAACCAAAGTTGATCGACTGTAGAAATGAGAGAAGATGGAAACAACGAAGGAGTCGAGGAAGAAGTCGAAGAACGAAGAGACAGATCTTTTCAACTTCAAAAACGCGCGACTTCTCACATGAAACTCACCGTTTTTGTCAAAAAAAATACCCCAAAACTACGTAGTTTTAATTGGTTCTCACCTAAGAAGTGTCCTCACCTAAGAAAGGGTTCTCACAAGAGCCCTCTCCTATATATATATATATATATATATATATATAGTTGCAATTTCATCATATCTAATAAAGAATCTCAATTGCAATATATCAAAATTAAATTAATGTAGCATATATAAACAATGTTAGTGTTAGAGCATATATATTATATTATCTTTCTTACCTTAAATATAACCTTAGATTAAGGAATTATGGTTGTATATATACTTTAGAGATTAATGAGAAAGACACTAATCATAATCTTTTACATGGTATCAGATTTGTAACAATTTGAGGGCCTCTTCTTCTCGGTCTTCCGTTGCCCTATTCTCTGCTCCTTCTTCTTTCCCGACGGCTTCTCTCTTTGGCTCCTTATCATGTCTGACTCTAAATTTCATCTTGCTTTTGGTGTCTCTAACATCAAGAATCATGTTTCCATTATCCTTGATCTCGAAAACGCCCAATACTCTACCTGGGCCGAATTATTTAAGATTCATGCTCGCTCCTATAAAGTTTTTCATCACATCATTCCTTCTAAAACCGCAACCCCCATAGTCGAAACTTCAGAATCAGACAAAGAGACTTGGGCCATTTTGGATGCTGCTATTCTTGGATGGATCTATGCCACAATCTCTCTTGATCTTTTACAAACTATTATTGAACTGGGTGCTACAGTCATTGAGGCATGGAATAGGTTACGTGATATTTTCGAAGACAACAAAAATTCTCGTGCAGTGGCTCTTGAACAAGAATTTTCTCATACCATCATGGAAAATTTATCGAATGTCTCATCATACTGTCAGAAGCTTAAGGAATTATCTGATCAATTAAAGGATGTTGGTGCCCTGTATCCAATGATCGTCTTGTTCTTCAAATGGTTACGGGTCTTACTGATGCTTATAGTGGAGTGGGCACTATTCTCCGACAGACTACACCTCTTCCTCCATTTTACCAGGCTCGTTCTATGCGTACCTTAGAGGAAGCCGAATTTTCAAATAAGGCAGTGATACTCTCTTCGTCAGCACTGGTGGCTACCCAATCTTCTCTGCCTGCGGTGGTTGTTCCTCCCTCTTTTTCTCCTTCCTCATCTTCTCAGCAGAATGACAGTGGCAGCCGCCACAATCATCGCAATCACAGCGGATGTAATTGCCAAGGGGGACGAGGCATTGGTCGGCTTTCTGGTGGTAATTCGGGGTTCTAATTTTATGGAGGTTCTGGTCGTGCAGACAGTGGTGTCTCCTCCACCCAGTGGCAACCGCAGTGGTACAATGGTCCTCCATAAAGCCCGTGACAGTGGTCGCCATAGTCCATTCCTCCGTGCCCATATCCTGTGACACCTTGGTCTCGGCCTCCACATGCTCATTCACAGCCAACGCAACAAGATGGGATTCTCGGCCCAAGACCAGCACAGGCCTATGCCGCATCCATACCTGCTTATTTAACTGACATCGAGGAAGCGATGTATACCCTTGATCTTCAGCCACTAGAGCCCAAATGGTACATGGACACGGATGCTACTTCTCACATGTCATCTACTTCGGGTAATCTCACATCTTACTCTAATTTGAGCATTCATAATGGTATAGTTGTTGGTAATGGACAGCCAATTCCAATTTGTGGACACGATAATGCAACTTTGCCCAAACGAAATCCACCTTTAGCCTTAAATAATGTATTACATGCACCACACGTAATTAAGAACTTGATATTTATTAGAAAATTTACTTGTGATAATTTTGTATCTGTGGAATTTGATATGCTTGGATTTTCTGTGAAGGATTTTCGGACGGGAGCCCGTATCATGAGATGTGAGAGTCGGGGCAATCTTTATCCCATCACCACTACCACCACCAAACATCGAGACACTACACCATCCTCTTTTGCAGTTTTAAATCAGTCATTATGGCATGCTAGATTAGGTCACCCCGGCGAACAAAATTTTAATTTTCTCAAACAAAATAAAGACATTCAATGTCCAAAGAACCATAGTTCTTCTCTTTGTAATTCTTATTCACTTGGTAAAATTATTCAATTACCGTTTGTTAATTCTGATAATCAAACGTGTATGCCATTTGATATCTTGCATTGTGATTTGTGGACATCTCCTGTTTTGAGTTCTTTTGGTCATCGTTATTATCTTGTGATGCTGGGTGATTTTTCTAATTATGTATAGACTTTTTCATTATCCAATAAGTCTCAAGTTTTCTCAGTTTTTGAGTCTTTTCATGCTTTAATTCGAACATAATTTGATTGTGGTATAAAAAGTGTTCAATGTGACAATGGGAAAGAGTTTGATAATGTTATTTTCGCAATTTTTGCACAAACCAAGGCAATTTGTTCCATTTTGTGTGTCTATGTACATCCTCTCAAAATGGAAAGGTTGAACGTAAAACTCGAACATTAAACAACATTCTTCGCACTCTCCTTCTTCATTCTTCCGTAGCACCACAATTTTGGCATCATGCTCTCCAAATGATTATTTACATTCATAATATCCTACCCTCCAAGCTTTTAAATTATCTTTCTCCTCTTCACATTATCTATCACAAAGAACTAGTGTTTTCTCACTTCCGTGTGTTTGGCTGCTTGTTGATAACATCGAGATATTATCCATGGGATCAAAGTAGATATTTACCAAAACGGCAACGTATTGGGAACGCCGGGGAAGCAATGGCGTATCAAGCAAGTCATCTCGGTGGCGGATCTCCTAGATTCCGCCACACGCTATCCGTAGTCAAACCTACGCGAGATCCACCTACGCGTCTCGATCCGCCCGCCTGAGCCGATCCCCAATAAAGGTAATTAATGAACCGTTAATGAGCTAACGGCCATACTTAAAGGAGATCCGTAACCTCCATTAATGAGGCATTAATGGAGACTTTCTGGTTAGTGGGAGTTACGATCACATGACTATAAATAGCTTGCACCCCGAGCTATTGAGGTACACGTTCATTCTCTTCCTTAAACCCTACCTCTGTCAATATAGTTTATTCTCCTTATTCCATACTAACTTTGGCATCGGAGCTTCCCCCCGTCGAACCCAACGACGCCCCCACAGGGAAGAAAGTTGATCAGAAATCCATCCCCAGCTATCAATTGGTGCGGTGAACGTGGAATCCTAACCTAATAAGGATTTCGTTCATGTTTTAAACATGAAAAGTGGAGGGTCTAATCCCTCCACAGGAACAGAAACACTATCCATAACACCATCGACTAATCTCACTACAAACGCTGGTCGCGTTGACCCTAATGCACCCACCGTGCATGGTGAGGGGAGCATGTCGCTTGACTCCTTCATTGAAATTTATCCGGGATCCATCGGAAGAGAGCATGGACCCGCCATGGAAAGTCGGCTAAGGTCTTACCTGACGATTCCTCCATTCACCCTCCGTCGTCCCCATCCGGCTCCTATGCCATCACAATGGCAGAATACTCTCATAGGACCCAATGCTCGTGACTCGCCGTTTTTTCTTTCTCACCCTGCGGATTCCACAGTTGTCAATCCAGTGCTCGCCAGTAGCCAACCATTGAATCGAAGGCTATTTTCTGAGATTCCATAAGGGAGTCAAAGGAATGATCCAACTCTTCCTAGTGGCACCACAAACCCTAGGATCACCATTGGCAGTCAGGAGGGTCGGAGGCACAAGAAGCATAAAAAGACACATGGAAATGAGCGATCTCAATCCCCTTCTCGCCCTCGGCATGGATCACCATGGTGAGGTAGATCTCCTCCAGCATCTGACCGAAGGAGAAGCGAGCGGCAAGCTGGATTACCTCGACAGGATAGACAAAATCCGCCACCAAATCAAGGAGAAAATAGGCGAGCTCCTCCTGGCGGACGTGGCAGAGGTGGTAGAAGGTCACCATCAGACCCATCATCTGATTCTAGCTCTTCGTCTTCTCAAAGTAGACCACCAAGCAGAAGACGTCCTAGGGAGAATCGACGAACTATGGAGGAGCAAATCAGAGCCGAGGTACGTCGTCAAAACGAAGAGAATGCCAGGCATAACCTATTCGCCAACCGTGATTCGCCTTTCACTACGTGGATCGAGGCTGAGGAAACCAAGAGGCACTTTAAGATTCCTAACATCCAAGTCTACTCAGGTGAGGATAATCCTGAGGCCCATGCAAGAAAGTATCGCATGTTGCTTGGCCTTAATCGAGCCAGTGAGGCGGTGTTGTGTCGGATGTTCATCACTACGCTCAAGGGTCCTGCTTACGATTGGTTCCAGTCCCTTCCCCCAGGATCGATAAACAGCTGGGATCAGTTAAGTCGAGAATTTTGTGCAAAATTCACCGGATGCATTCCTCCAGTGGTTAAATCGCGAAAGCTCTTTGAGTTGACACAAAAAGAGAATGAACCCCTTCGGGAGTATGTTGATAATTTCAACAAATTGTGTATCTGCATTGTTGATCTACATGTCTCCATGGCAGTAGAAGCGCTGGTGAAAAACACAACATGTAAAAGCTTACAAGAGGATTTAATCAGAAACAAACCGAGGAATATGGCGGAGCTGATAGAAAGGTGCAAGGACTTTATGGAGGTTGATGACATCCGCAGAGAGTCTATATCTCCACCCAAAAGAGACAAGGGCGAATCTCGTCGACGGGACAAGGAAAAACTCCCTGATTCGTCATCCCGAGGTAGGCGAAGAGGATCTAGAAACAAATCTGCATACATCCTGTCGTTTACACCGTTAATTGCCCCCAAAGGTGAAGTGCTAATGTGGATTGAGAACAGCCAACACAAGTGGAGCATTTCATACCCCGAACCAAAGGGAGGGGAGTACACCAACACGGGGAAAAATCCCAAAAATTATTGCAAATACCACCGGAGGAATGGTCATGAGACGGATGCATGCTGGGAGTTGGCCAGAGAGATAGAAAGGCTTATCGAAAGGGGAAAGTTGGACCGGTTCGTCCAAAATGATAGCAAGAAAGGCGACGGTGATAAACCAAGGGATGATCCAAGAAAGAAGGCGAAAGGAGTCATCAATGTCATAGTGGGCGGACCAGGATATCAAACCGCGCTAAAGAAGGAAAAAACCATTGCTCTCGAAAGGATATCACTCAACCGCCCTTTCGCAGATGTAGGCCCAGAGGTTCCTCCTCACGCAGACGCTCTGGTCATCACCATGATGGTGGAAGGATGGGAAATGAAAAGAGTAATGATCGAAACTGGCAGTTCATGCAACGTCATTACAAGAGGGGCATTCGCCAAGCTCAAGATCGATCCTATCCAGGTGGAGACCACCATTGTAGACATCCTGGGAGTAACAGGGCATACAATCCAGACGAAAGGGCAGGTAATGTTGGAATGCGAGTTGGCAGATGAAGATCAAGTCTGGAAGGGAGATCTAGAGTTCTCCATTATGGATGGTCAGTTGGCTTACAATGTCATCTTGGGATGGCCTTTCATCTCAGAGGCAGCTGCTCTCATATCCATTCGCCATCTAACCATATACATCCCTACTGCCAGGTCAAAGGGAATCAAAGAGTTGCTCAGGAGACATATTCGGCATCCTTGACGATTCGCCCGCAGTCCAAGGATGATGAAGAGGAGGAACTTGTCACAATGGCCTTGGGAGATACAGAGATGTTTCTTATGACAAATGGAAAATAGGTACGAATCGCTAGAGGGCTAAAAGATGAGATTAAGGAGATATTACAAAGGTTCTCCTCGAGTCGGAAGATGTCTTCACATGGAAGGATGAGATCCTCCCAGGGATTAGTCCAGATGTGATCACTCATAAACTTAATATCGCCGAGGACGCGGTCTCGATAGCACAAAAACGGAGAAATCATGGTCCTGGGAGACAGAAGGTGATTGAGGAGGAGATTTCTAAACTCAAGAAGGCGGACGCCATCGAGGAAGTAATTTATACACAATGGCTAGCGAATGTTGTCCTCGTCAAAAAGGCGGGCGGATCATACCGCATGTGTATTGATTTCACGGATCTCAATAAAGTCTATCCCAAAGACAACTACCCTTTATCGTGTATTGATATCCTAGTAGATGGAACCGCAGGACACGCCATGTATTCCTTTACTGATGTGAAGTCAAGCTATCACCAGATCCCGATGGAGCCATCTGACAGGATCAAAACTTCATTCATAACACCAGGCGACCTATTGTTTTAAGGTCATGCCCTTCGGACTCAAAAATCCAGGGGCAACGTACCAGCGAATGATGAACAAAATATTTGAAGGGAGAAAAGGTGACAACTTTTCTGTCTATGTAGATGATATGACCATCAAAAGTACCACCGTGGAGAAGCATACGGATGACATAAGGGAAGTCCTGGGGGTCCTACGAAAGCACAATATTAAATTGAATCCAGAGAAATGCACCTTTGGGGCGACCTATGGAAAATTCCTGGGATTCATGATCAGCCAAAAAGGGGTGAGTCCAAATCCAGACAAGATTCAAGTTGTCCTGGATATGAAGACGCCACAAAATGTTAGAGAGGTGCAGCGTCTTAACGGGCGTATCATCGCCTTGGGCAGGTTCATTTCATGTTCAGCTCGTAGATGCCTACCCTTCTATGAAGTGATCAAAAAACAGAAAGCATTCGAGTGGAATGAAGATTGTAAACAAGCTTTCGAAGGAATCAAACGCTTCCTCACAGAACCTCCCCTGATGAGCAGACCATTAAAAGGTGAGAATCTTTACATATATGTCTCTGTCACAGATAAAGTAGTTAGTACTGTCATGATAAGGGAAGAAGACGGCCAGCAGTATCCGATCTATTATGTGAGCAAAGTTCTAAAAGACGTCGAAACACGATATACGAAATTGGATAAGATGGCACTGGCCGTTGTCACCACTTTGATTCGCCTTAGACCTTATTTCCAGGCTCATACAGTCATTGTCCGCACCAGTATACCCATGAGGAAGGTACTGTAAAAGCCAGAGACTTCGGGGAGATTGATGGAATGGGCAATCCGCCTAGGTGAGTTTGATGTCCGTTATGAAGGTAGATATGCTCTGAAAAGCCAAGTCTTGGCAGACTTTGTGAATGAATTCACTGAAGAAGGCGTAAATCTCCCTAAATCTAAAGTTGAAGAATGGACGATGTACACTAATGGGGCTTCTTCTGTTGAGGGTGCAGGAATAGGCATCGTGATCAAAGGGTCGCGTTACATAAAACTACATTATGCAGCGAAGTTAGACTTTCTCGCAACGAACAATGCAGCGGAGTATGAGGCCTTAATATTGGGGCTACGCCTATTGAAGGAGATTACACCCGAGCGGATCGTGATATATAGTGATTCTAAGCTCATGGTCAATCAGGTAATCAAGAACTTTGAAGTGAAAGATGACATCTTGACCAAATATGTAGAAGAGGTCAAAACGCTCCTGAGCTACCTTGAGAACAAGGAAACTAAATGGGAGCTAGTCCATGTGCCTCGGGGATCAAACGTAGAAGCTGACCATCTCGCTAAACTGGCTTCTAGGAAAGAACAATGGGCGGACCTGCAATGCCCGTTCGAAGTCAAAACGGCGCCAGCATTTATCTTGGAGACTGTATCTCTTTTAATATCCATTGAAAATGATTGGAGATCACCTATCCGCCAGTATCTTGCAGATGGAACTTTGCCTCAAGACAAAGAAGAATCTCGACGGACGGTAAGAAAAGCCGCTTATTTCTCCTTAATAAATGATTGCATATACATAAAATCTTTTGGACATCCCTAGTTGAAGTGTTTTACGACAGAAGAGGGACAACAGATCCTCAAGGAGCTACACGAGGGTACTTGCGGAGCTCATGAAGCATCCGCCTCCATCCTAAAAAAGTCTAGACTGGCAGGGTTTTATTGGCCCACGACGGAACTTGAGGCTCAGAGGTTGGTAGAATCCTGTCACAATTGCCAGGTTCATGCAAACGACTCTCACACGGCTAAGAATCTTCAAAGGCCCATCATCGAAGGACGACCCTTTGCAGTTTGGGGGATTGACATTGTCGGTCCCTTTCCTCCTACCAAAAGACAAAGGAAATATGTTGTAGTAGTTGTAGACCACTTTACGAAGTGGGTTGAGGCCGAAGCAGTCTCTTCCATAAGTGCAGAACGAATGGTCGAGTTTGTCAGAGACAACATAGTTAGAAGATTTGGAGTTCCCCACACGATTATTACCGAGAAAGGGCACAGTTCAATTGCGGAGAGTTCAGAACATTCTGCGAAAATCAAGGCATTCAAAACAGGTTCGCCTCTGTTTACTACCCCCAATCTAATGGGATGACTGAGGTAACAAATCGAACGATTGTCAAAGGCATAAAAAAGAGACTGGGCGAGCATGACAAAAAGTGGGCGAATCACCTTATGAATGTCCTATGGGCATACAGAACCACACCTCGAACTGCGACTGGCGAATCACCGTTCGCCCTCACCTACGGAGTAGAAGCAGTAATTCCCGTTGAGATTCAGGTCCCTAGTGACAGAGTTTTATTCTACTGTGAAGACAGGAACGACCAAAGATTAAGGGAGAGTCTTGACCAATTGGAAACAAGAAGGGAGAAGGCATATATACGGATGGCTGCCTACAAACAAAGGATCGCAGCCTATCACAACAAACACGCCAAACTCGTGGACTTAAACCCAGAAGATCTCGTGCTCCGCAAGGCGGACAAAATTCAATCTTTGGAAGGCAAAGGAAATTTGGGGATCACCTGGACGGGGCCATATAAAATTGTCACCAAAATTGGACCTGCCACTTTCAAGATATAAGATGCGAAGGGAAATACATTGCCACAGACGTGGAACATCCAGAACCTCCGCAAATATTTCGCCAGAAAGTAAAGTGTAACCAAGGTCTTGAGTACTCTTTTTCCTTTAGTAAAGTTTTTATCCCATGTGGTTTTCTTATTAAAGGTTTTAACGAGGCTCACGCATAAGACCAATCTGTTGTAATAAGGCGCATCGCCATTTAATAAAAAGCAATGTTCATCTTGCAAGTTATTTCTTTGAGTACTTTTCCTGCAGTAATATAAATATTCCAGATTCAAAAAAAAAAGGGGAGGCAACAAACGCATTCCCACAAGTAGGATAATGCTATCATGGCATAACTACTTTCTCCTCAAAGATAGGAGAACAATCTCAGCGGAGGATCAATCTACCTCAAAGATATGAAACAAATTGATCCCCGTCAGAGATAGAGTTAAAACATTTCTCAGATGTGAGATCTTTACACTCTCACACACTCTTTCCAAAGAAGAGTCCAAAGTCCTAGTGGCGGATCGATTCACCTCAAAGATAGGAAGCCAATCGATCGCCTAAGGCAGCTTAACTTCCTCTAAAGGAATAAAAGCTCCAAGCCTTCACAAAGGCTCACACTCCGAGGTATGGCTGGCCATGTAACATCCCTAAAACCCTAACATATACATCTTCCCACATTCATATATGTTTTCATGATTGAATACATACATTTTAGATTCATCAAATTGGCATTGGAAGTTTCGTATGCATAATGTGATTATCATGCGATTAGTAGACGATTAGTGTGTCGTTAAGATGTAACGATTGGTTAATTGAGTTAGGACTTAAATGAATGAATTAATATGTCCTTAATTGATCAAATTATACTTGTGGAGGGCTGGAAATGAGTTTTGTGAGCAAGCACCTCACTTAAGCACGAGGTGTCATCCAAGATTGAGACAAAATGCACCTCTTCATTTCAAATGGATGTACACAACTCATTCTTTATGCTTTCCAGCCATAATTTCGACAAAAGCTTCATCAAACCTTCCCTTTTCATACCCTAACATCCTCCAAAGAAAACTCTTCCAATTTCTTCCATTTTCAAGTCAAACAAGTCAAGTTAGGAAGCATACTAGGTGATAGACACAAGTTGAAGGTTAGTATGTTGTTATAGCTTGTTTTCCATGAGTTTGAGATTCTGAAATACCTAGGTATGATCATAGGATTTGTTGTGGATGAGTTGTGATTGAGTTTGTTGAGTTTTGGTGTTGTTTAAAGTGGTTATAGGCTGTCCAAATGAAAGATATGTATCAAGTGCCCTAAACAGAAATCTAGGGTACTGCTTTCAGTCATTTTGGAGCATGTTTTTCATATTGATATTGTTCGAATTTGAAGATACATAAAGAATAAACTATGTTCCTATATGTGTTATGAAACCCGATGTAACATATGGGACTTTAATTCCATATATAGAGGAAGAAAACCTAGATGGATCATGCCTGCCTCGAAATTGAATGTCATATGAGGCAGCCATATTGATGTAGAATTTTGAGGACCTTAGATTCCGAATTTGAGAAAGTCTCTTTATAAAAAAGTGTTCCTAACTACTTGAAGTATATGTCTGTAAAAGGATTTGGAAATACATTATGTTTATTGTGAGATAGGTTGAGTGCATTATGGTAGATGCAAATCTGGGTAGTCTGTTTCTTGGCTGGAAACAGGATAGAATCATTTTGCATGCCATAGATTGTGTAGAAGTTATCTTAATATGAATTTTGGATATGTTATACCCATATATGTCTAGTTTCAGTAGGTTCAAGAAACAGGGCATTTGGATTTATATAGAGAGAGTTATGGTAGAATGTGTGCAAGTAGGTCATGTGATGATCTAAGACAAAAGGATTAGATTGCATGAACTTTGTGGAGTTAGTGTCTTGTAAATCATATAGCATTCATTAGTTTATATTTTCATTAAGTTTATGTTAAGGCTAATTGTATAAATGTTATGTGACATTAGGAGGGCAAGGTGCAATTGAACGCACACCCGATCGTGTTGAATAGATCGAACCAAGTGCGACGGTAAGCATATTGCTTATATATGTGTATGACTGTATTGTGCCTTGTAACTTGTTGAGTGTGAGATGTGGTTGAATCTGATGTGAATATTGTTTGAGTGTTTGTGATATGTCATCATTGATAAGAAAGTGATATGATTGAGTATGTTGCAGTGTTATGAGTGAATACGGCATGTTGAGTCTTGTGCACATACTGGAACTGGATAATGGTTGAATTATAAATGAATATGAGCTTGATTAGATGGATATGTGAAATGGTCCAAGTTGAGAGTGCTATCCGAATATTGTGAGCCGGAAGCACATGTGTTGATGATTGTATTCCGAATTTAGTGAGCCGGAATACAGATTGGGCCCAATGACCATTTTATATATATTGTCTAAGTACAGCAATGCCTTTCTAAAATAAGTGTTACTATAATAAGTGAAACAGGTGAATAAATTCTAACTTGGTATTGATGATATATTTTGATTTGTGCTCTTTACATTACTTTTGTATATACATATATGCGTAATATGTTTATTGAGTAGGCAGCTCACCCCTTGCCAACAGATTTTACAGGTTAGGTGGAGTTCTTCTTGCTTAAGATCGCACCAGTAGTGTCAGTCCATTCTCATCTAGGCATTTTGGAGTCTTGTGATGTACTTTTGTTTTGTAAATCCTCTATGTAGGATAATGACTTAAACGTGTATTGTAAATGCTTTCTCTTATGTATAATATGTAAAGTTTATATGAGATTGAAGTTTATATGATTGAGAATTTAAAGCATGTCTATAACTGATATTGTGTGAGATATCATGTGATCCAAGTGAGGGGGTTACAGGCCACCTACCTCGAACCAACAGAACCAATCCTAAAACCTATAGATTTACTTGCTGAAAGATATAAAGCGTAAAGTAAAGATAAATGGTTGTAACAAGGATTAAAATAAAATCGTACTTAGTTACATTTACAAAAACTAAACATCTATAGGAGCATCCTCCTTAGCATCTTTTTCACCAGATGCGCCCTCCAGAGGGACCTCCTTCTCTACAGAAATGGTTCCTTCCTGAGGAACAGTACAATCAGTTATCAGCTTATTATTCTTATCACCCGCCTCCTGGGATACTTCATCGAGGTCCTCTGGTTCGAGATCAATAAGGGGTTTGCTCTCTTCAACAGATCCATTCATCACTTTGCGAATATGATCACGGATGAAGTCTTTGACGTTCGGGATTTTGCGATACTTAAGGCAATCATCCACCTCAGGGACCACGTACTCGGGATCCATGAAATCAATCTCGGGATGAGCAAGCTTGACATACGCCATGATCCACTCGCCATAATAATAAGCTCGTTCCCCTGCCAAGATCTCCGCATTAGATAAAGCAGCCTTGTGATCTTCAGCATCTGCATCTATCTTTTCCTTCAATCTAAGGATCTCAGCATCCTTACTCTCATTAAGAGCAACGGCGGAAGCAGCGTTCGCATTTGCAACGACGACCTCTTTCTCTAGCCTTTTTATGGTCGCCTTGTTCTCCACCCCTTGGAGTAGATCCGCCTCCATAGCACGCACATGCGTGTAGGCCTATCAAAACAAAGGAGGAGGTAAAAACCAAAATCTCCTCAAGAGAGATCACTCTTTCATCCAAAAATGTGAAAAACAAAAGAAAAACTTACCAGAAGGAGATCCCTTTTACTCATCTTGGCATGGGCTGTCCCGGAGAACTTATCCTGGCTCACCTGTACTTCTCCAAGTTGACCAATATTTTTACACTTTATCCCATTTTCAAAATTAAAAAACAAAATTTTTAATTATATAACTACTAGTAATTTCATATAAAAAATGGAAAATTACAAAACTAGGTCAAATGGAAGGCCATTTACATTTTCAGACCCATTATCAACCAACTAACATATATAGACTATGCCCTGAATACTTTTCTGAAATTCCCTTCATATATATATAAGAACTTATGCATTTCACCCCCTAACATTCGTGAAAACTCGAATGACGAACACCAAAAACTCGAACGATGAACATCTTCAACACCACCAATCTTTACATTTATTCTTCCAGCGACTTCCAACCGATTCCAGTGGCAAGAACCGGTAAGAAGGTATGTTATTTTGTGATTTTTGATTAGGTTTTAATGCTTCTATTTCTATACTACGGTGATTTTACTTCTCCTGAGATTTAGAAGTAGGGTTTACAAATTTATTGTGTTTTTTCGTTGGTTCATAGCTTCGATTTGTAAGAATGATACTTAGAAATAGTTAAAATCAGTTGTGGCGACCAAATTTTACAGAATCGGCCAATTCGCGAATATGAGTTTACTTCGTGAACATCACAATATGCGAAGTAAACTCATATCCACGAAGCAGTCGAGGCATATGTTATTGTTCCGCATATGCGAATTCGTGAGTATTCTTGTCAGTTCGCAAACGTGATATTCGCGAAGTTAGTATTTACTTGACTAATTTGATCTACTTTATGATTTGGAAGGGTGATCATTCTAAGTCTAATTCCAAAAAGAGGAAGAGGACATCAAAGACACTTAAGAAGAGTATCAAAGACACTTTTAGGTACCCCTACGCCTATGATATGAGAGCTACTATCACAGTTCTTTCTGATGCTGAGGTGATGAAGAAAGTGAAAGAAAGATTATCCACAGTGCACTTGGCCATGTTCAGGAAAACTGTTGGGTTTTAGTGTCCTATAGACAATTGTTCCAGGATATAAACCTAATGTAAATGAATAGTTCTTTATGTCATTTGTTTTAATAAGATATGGTTTCGTAACTGTATAAAGGCGACCTCTTTTAAAGAACTAAATAAGTCTAATAAAAGGAAATCCCTAAGTTTATTTAAAGTGATTATAAAGTGTTCATACAAGCATGAAGTGAGACGAAACATTATAATAAACTAATAAACTTAAAACTACCCCAAGTCAAGTGATATGTTTTGAATAGGGATTGACATAACACTATTAAGACTTGCATGTAACAATGTTTTCTGTCGAGACATAGAGTTGATCTCACAAGCTTCAGATATGCAGATATCTGGACAGTTACATGGATCCAATGAAAAAAGTTCATTAGGATTGGAGACCCGACTTGAGATAACAGGATGGGTAGATTTATCCTTGTCACATGTTCATCTCATTGGCTCAAAATTGCACAGTGTAGCTGCTTCCGTCCAAAAGATGATTTCGTCATTGTGAACGCTTCACTAGGCTTGATTAGCACGACCATTCTCTTACCGGATTGGTCGGCCGTGTAGGCGAGGCGGGTGGCTGACTATCATGACAACTAAAGCTCGCTCTCCGCATGGGCGTCAAAGAAGATTTCAAAACACACACCGGCCCTCGAGGCGAGATCTCGATAGGGATTGTAAACTTCAGTGGGTAGAGAATGCGGTTTCTTCAATGTTCAGCTAAGTTTTCTTTTCCTTACTCACCTACATTGATCCAAAATTGATTAAGCAATGCAGCCCTTCAGCATAGACTTTTATAACCTCTATGCTAAAAATCATACGAACCGAATAGAGGAAAGCTTCGATGGAGTCGAGTCTTGGTCAACGAAGCAAATCTTGACAAATGACAAAAATCAACATTTTTTCACTAATAATAGTAGATCGAACTATTATTGACCTCTTAAACCATAATAGTTGATTGGCTATAGATGTCTTCGACAGGGGATTTTATATTAGGAGTCGGGATTTCCATGTCATTATAAGGACCCTTCATACAGTTTTTGACACATGTTTACCCTCTTATTAAATTAAAAAAAATCCTTTTATTCATCCAAATTTACAGCGTTCAGCCACCGTTCTATACTCTCCATAGCCGGTGCTCACCGCCGCCGATCTCCACCGCGAAACCAGTGCAGGTCGCATGTAATCATTATGATTTAACTTTTTCTCCTCTTGCAGACTCTAAACCAGCTTCTAAACTCAAAACTTAACCGCGTAGCATTGTTGGGAGCTTTGTTGAGCAAAGGGAACGAGAGACTGAGAGAAAGAGAGATTTCTGATACCGAAAGTAATTCTCCAAATTTCACATTGGTGTAATCGAATTACTAATAACAAAAATGGTAATTTCGAAGTCAAGTCTTCTCTACTCTCCATTGTTGTGTAGTATCGAATTCAAGTGGTCTGAGCGGTTACATTAGTTTGGCGGTAGAGATCGGCGGTGGTGAGCACCGACAGTGGAGAGTAGAGAACGGTGGCTAGATGGAGAAAACATTGATTGTCCTGTCCCATTTTTCTTCGTAAATTTGGGATGAATAAAATGATTTTTTTTAATTTAATGAGAAGGTAAATAGGTGTTAAAAACTGTATGGAGGGTCCTTATAATGACATGGGAATCCCGGCTCCTAATATAAAATCCCCTTGAACAGGTCATGTATCCCTAGAGAAGCGTTCAACAACTTTTCTGACAGTTTTTTAGTCCATTGACCATCCGGTTCCCTCCATCATTCCCTTGATTTTCCATAGCAAAGAAACCTCCACAACCTTTTAGGAAGATGGGAGTTGCTATGAGAAAGAATGATAGAATGATCTCCTACAGCAAGGAAACTTGAAAAACTGTATAAAATAAGTGGTAATACATGCCATGACATATAAACCAACAGTGATTTTCACCTGGTTAATGATTAACCAAGTGAATTTGGTTAGTCACCGTTAAATCTAGGCTTGTTAAAATCATAAAATGGAGATTAAAACAATCGTATGGCTTAGATTTACATCTCTTAGATCTAACGGTGATTGACCAGGTGAAAATCATTGTATAAACCAAAGTGTAAGAATAGGAAGAGCTTCAAACATTCATTAATTAACCTCCATTGTACAAAAATAACTCAGTTCAACATGGATTGATTGATTGAATCTCGTCATTTTAAAAATGGAGAAAAGGAAAAGAGACCTCCAACATTGTTAAAACTACATGATGGAAGAAGAAACTTATAAAAAATTTCATCAAACAGCTTCAACTAACATATTTCCTTGTAAGTTTTTGTTTATTCAACCAATTTTTATTTTTCTTTTCCCAGATATTTGGTTTAATCCTTTTGTCCCTAACAGTTGTTTGAAGTCAGATTTAACACGTTCTTTTGTTCTACAAACTGTGTGTTTGAAGTTACAAAATTTGAATGAAAGACTCAATCTGAAGTTTACAGGTATAGTAGTTTACCCTTTCCTTGGGTACATTATCAATCAATCAAAATCAAAACCAACACTAGGGATGCAGAATTTATTGCTTTATACACATCCTGTTGTAAAGATCTTGAAGATTTTACCGCACGGATACCTAAGAAAAACAAAATTTAGTCGCTGTACATGGGATAAATTGTCAATTTGATCCCTGAATTGCAATTGTGGCACATTCAGTCCCTATAGTGACTGAATGGCCCGAAATGAAGTTTAGAGACCAAATTGTGCCCAAATAGGAGACCAAATCTTGCAATTTTCCCAGGATACCAATAACCTTATCTTTTATTTGAAACCACAACAAACAGCTCTTCTTAGTAGTTGGTTATACATAATTATAATCACAAATCTGGATGCAACAAGTGTTCATCTGAATTATAGCTCACGGCAAGTCTAGATAGGATGAGACGTGCTACATTCTCTGCTGCAACAGAGCTTGTCTCCATGGTGCTAGCTGCATTTTCAAACGCATTCACGTAGTACAGATGCTGCCCGTCCAAAATAAATGGCGCAAATACTTCAGGAGCTTTATAATGAGGGTAAGCCCCCCAGTTTATTCTTATAGTCTCCTTCCTCACACTGAAACACATTCAATAGTTTGTTAGGGGTTGGAATATCTCTGAAAAGCCTCATATAATCAACAATTGATAACCGAAGAGAACTTTAGAACACATTTCAAGAATTCATTTCTAGTGGGTCAAGAAGTATTACCCAAAGATGCTATCAAGTAATGAATCAGGCAATGCTTCACGCGAGAAGACTTTGTAACTCATATCTGTCTCATTGTGTTGCTTAAGAACAGAAATACTAGAGAAAAGAAGGTCAGGATCCTCTATGGTGCCAACCAATTCTGGAATTTCCGAAACATCTTTCAGGCCAAAATATGCCTTGTACATGGTAAAACATAAGAATTCAATAGGATTTTTTTTTTTTTGCAGAGAGGATATAATTTTGTTTAGAAATTTAGAATGAGATTTAAATTCACAATTGAAGGTGATGCTTACAGGATTTAGGAGGCCCCTCACAAACGTGGCATGTGTGTGCTGCAAATGACGTTCAGGAACTGAAATAGGAGGAGTAAATTGAATATTCAATTCATCCAGTGGTGTAGCAATCACTGTGACTTCACACATATAACTCCCTTTTGTAGAGTTGAGCTCGTAATATTCCCCATGGTAAGAGATAGAATGTATTTCTTCATTGAGATGCAGTTGAACATCTGAAATATTAATCAATCCACTAGCCATCTGCCAGTTTCCTCCTTCAACCGACCATAATCCTCCACCTGACCCTGCCAACGAAACTGCTCCAGCAAGTCCACTAATGTACACACTTTGACCATAATTAATTCTAGTAATAACCTGCATATAATCCAACCGAAATCTTAGATGGTGACAACATCTTCATATACACCGAGAAAATTACCCCATTTATGAGTCGCTTTTGGCATCTCTATAATCATTAAATCATACGACCATGATTGTACTTTGTACTGAATGGTAATTCTATCAGATTTTATGATTGTAAATTATATATCTTTTGATTTAAAAGAATTACATGTACTTATAATGGAGCATATGACTAATTTGTAACATTTCTCCTATAACTGCTCCTACAGTTGCTCCTTGATTTGTAAGAAGGAAACTGAAGTCAGGTATATTTTGGAACGGTGTTTGAATTTCGGTGTTGGCCACCATAGTGACCTGTTGTCTCTGATTCATTGCTTCCAGTTGCAGCTCCACCTTCAGGTTCCTTTCCTTTTCCCAAAAGGTGTAACTCCAACATACTCTGATACCAATTTGTTATGGGTTCGCGAAAAGGATCTCGTCACGGGTCTTACCACGAAGAAATCAAATGCAATTCCTTTGTTGGTATTTCTGCCATTCTTTGAAGGACCTATTTTCTCAACAAACGATGGTGGATTTTTTTATTTTAGAGATCGCCGGCTTTTCCTGATATGTTTTATTTAAAATTCTGCATCGATAGAAAATCCTCTTTTATAGAAAGGTACAATGATTCCTAAACACCTAAGATATCTTTAGCCAAAAGGGTCCTACCACAATTAGGATTCTACCACTACTAGCATTCTACTAAAATTAAAAAGTCTAATAAATACTACAGCAAAAAGAAAGACGAAAACTAACCTAATTAAATAAGCAGTACTGGACATAAATTAATAAACAATAAAAGACTCCTAAATATTAAAGACTCTTAAATAATAAAAACCCTAAATAATATAACCTAAAACAAGACAACTGCAACACAAACTCATACCTAGCAGAGCAGTACCTAGCAAACTCATACCATGCTTACATTATTACACCCCCTCAAGTTGGAGCATGGATTTTAATCATGTCAGCTTGCTACAAATACAAACAACAGTCTTAAAGACAATACAACTCAAAAACAATACAACTCAGAAACAGATTAAACAGATAACAAAAGGAGAGGTCAAGAACGCAATAATCACTGCCAACCCACATAAAGAATCCAAACACTAATCCAAGTTGCACATACCATAAAGGAAGGTCGGAAATGCCAAGGCAAAGCCGGAACACCAAAAGTCGTCTGATAACGGTGCTTCCACGCACTAGGAGATTGGTTATCGGAATATGCAGATCAGACAGTCGGCGGAAGAGGAAGCTCATGGGAGGGGCAGTGAGACTAAGGTGGTGCTCGATAAAACTTAAAATTAAGTTCTGAATTTTAAGTGCTAAAATATTATAAAAGCTGAAAATATTAAATGTTTGATAAGTACTAAAAATAAGTACTAAATTTAAAAATATTAATGGATAATGTTCAACTTAAAATTAAAAGTTAAATTTTTTGACTTAACAGAATAAGTATTATGTAACTTAACTGAAATATTTAAGTTGTATTATCAAACAAATTTAAAACCAATAAACAATTAATGTATTAATTTTAAGTACTAAAAGTCATTATCAAACAGGGCCTAAGTGAGGCTTGGAACACTATGTCCAAACAATATGCTCACAAGGCAGATAATAAATTCTGGAATCTCAATCCACAAACCCAAAACATAAGCCAAAACGAGGGCAGAAAACACTGGAAACACATGGGATACCATATAGACTAAAACTATATGAATATATTTCATTCAAGGAGAATACATATATATATACACTGTTAGACATCCAACATTGAATCATGGCTACCATATAAACAAAGGTCTAACTCACCCCAAAAGGTACCTCAAAGGGTGAGGATTGCCTCACATATTTAAGGAGCCATATATCTTCCTCATTTAGCAATGTGGGATGTCTAACACGCTCCCCTCACGCCCAATTGCTAAATGAGGAAGCTATACGGCTCCTTAAATATGTGAGGCAATGTGGGATGTTTAACATACACATTAAGGATACTATCTAGATAGCTACAGCCCATACCTACACAGACCTACAAGACTCATACCATGCTTACATTATTACACTCCCTCTCAAGCTGGATCATGGATTTTAATCATGCTAGAGTCTTAAAGACAATACAACTCAAAACAAGAAACTTAAGATAATTTGGAATATAAAACATCATCCAGCGGAACATCAAGCTTCATTGGAAAAAGACAAGCAAAACTCAGTTGAAGCAACACGCAAGAGGCTGCCAACAACACCATTGCACAAAAGGAGATTCACCGGAAAACTAATCGGACAAACAGGTCGGAAACAGAGAGACGAAGGCGGCGGAAGAGGAACGACGACAATTCGTGAGATGAACTAGGACTTGGAACCCTAGTCCAAACCATCTGTTCACAAGGCAATGCTAAAGAAAACAGCCCAAAAATACAAACCCATAAATTTTACGCACAATGGCAGAAAATGAAAAAATGAATCCAAAGTAGGCTCTGATACCATGTTACAAACCATGTGAATACACTGGAAACACATGGGATACCATATAGACTAAAACCATATGAATATATTTCATTCAAAGAGAATACACATATATCTACACATTAAGGATACTATCTAAACAGCTACAGCTCATACCTACAAGACTCATATACCATGCTTACATTATTACATTAGTTAACCATACAACTCCTACATCTCCTTTGAGATTAAGTAATTTACAACAATGTTTGCCGGAATTTTTCACTGGCTTTCTATTTGATAGTAGAAATTCTATTTGTAACAATTTGGTGATGGAACTTTCTGATTAGTAAACTGCACTTTACTCGATTCGGCTTCAAAGCCTCGATGATAATCCAACTCAGATTAATATCACATGGATGGCAACTAAGAACAAAATCTCCATCTTCTCACCTCCCCGGCTGACTTAGGTCTTTATAGTTTTATTGGAACTAATATATGAATTATACAAAGCATGCTAAATATTCAAAATTCTATTGATACTTATAGAAACTAAGAAGGAATGCAATATACGAATGCTAATTGCACAACATGGAGCAATTCATACAAGATAAGAAAGAAAACATGAAGAAAGTTGCTTTGATGCTTACAGTGACAAGCTCTTGAATCAACAAGGGAGACAGTCCAAGATTGACCAATTCTTCGTGCAAAGTCTGAGTAGTGAGATTGTGCAAACCAGCCCACTTAAGCATCCCATCCACAGTTTGGAAAGTGGGTCTTGTTTCAAAGCTCTCATAGTACTTCAAGAACTTATTTACAGTGCTCTGAGTCACAAATATTATAAAAGCAAACAGTTCACAACAACTTCTTAAGAGAATGACTAAATCTTTTCCTCAAGAACCAATCAATAAAAGAAGAAGAAAAACAACTACCTCAACGAAGCTTTTCATTCTGAAAAGCGAAAAGCCATAGTGATATAACATGTAAAGAGAATTAGCATAAGAAACGATCTTTTGAACAACGGTACTTTTAGAACTGATACTAATCGTCTTGAACACAAACTTGTTGCCGTCCCAAATCCCAAGCGAAAGATCGCTATCAGAAGTGGAAGGCATTTTTAGCTTCAAATTGAGCAAATTCGTGAAATTAGAAGTATGGTAGTTCTTGGGGTGAAGAATGGAGGCGCCGGCCTCAAAGGTCTCGCCTGAGACGGTGACAGTGGCCATCCGACCTCCGACGAAAGCATTTCGCTCGAAAATGATGATAGGGGCGGCAGAAGAAGGAGAGTTCATAGGGGAATAGAGGCGAAGGAAGTGAGCTAGGGAGGAGCCAGCAATGCCGCTGCCAATGACACAGATAGTAGGTGGGGAAAGGGATTCAGATTGGGAGTGGAGAAGGAAGAAGAGGAGAAAAAGGGAGATGATTTTGAGAGAAGCTAACATTTTCGCCACTCATTATTCTTCATCTTCTTCTTCTAAATTAAATCCTTTGACTTTCCACTTCAACATTCGTCACTTAGCTGCCGTGACTTAACTTTCGTTTGTCTTTCAAAAACCAACCATAACCCATTTAATAACCTACTCTTTTTTTTTTTTTTAACTCATTTAATAACCTACTTAATCCATAAATAAATGGAATAATCCATTTAACCCATATAATAAATAGATTGGCTTGTTGATTAGTTGGATCGACTCATTAATCTATTTAATAATTTATGAAACCTGAACAAAAAAAACATTAAAAATAATAACCGAGAACGTTAAAAATGCGAAAACGTGAAAAATAAAAACTTGAATTTATATAAAATTTAAGCTGATAAAATCAATGGTTAATTTTTTAAAAAAAAAACTCTATGGTTTTACGTTTTCGCAGCTCATACCTGTGGTTATTTATCCCAAAAATAACATTCTGGTTTCTATCGTTAGCAAATTCGGGACAAATCTCTTAACACCGTTAAAATGCATGAGTATTTTCCTCCTACTACTTTTCTTTTTTAAAATTCCATAATCTAGAATTCCAAAATCTAGAAATCCAAAATTCTAGAATTTCATAATCTAGAATTGTAGAATTGTAGAATTCTTGAATTTCAGAATTATGGAATTCCAAAATCTAGAATTCTAAAATCTAGAAATCCAGAAGTCCAAAATTCTTTGAATCTCGGAATCTAGAATTTCAAAATTCTGGAATTCCATAATCTAGAATTTCAGAATTCTGCAATTCTAGAATCCTAGAATTTCAGAATCTAGAAATTTACAATTCTAGAATTCCATAATCTAGAAATTCAGAATCTAGAATTCTAGAATTCCAGTATTTTCTAGAATTGTAGAATTTTCTAGATTTCTAGATTTCTAGAATTCCAGAAAATACTAAAATTAATTTTAGTATTTTCTGAAATTTCAGAATTTAGGGTTCAAGTATTTTCTAAAATTTTAGAATTCTTGAATTCTAGTGTTTTATGAAATTCTAATATTTTCTAGAATTCCGGAATTCTAGTATTTTCTATAATTGTAAAATCTAGAATTCCAAATTTTTAGAATTCTAAAATTTTGAAATTCCACTAGAATTGCGAATTTTTTTTCCGTTTTTACATTTTGACGTTTTTTCAACTTTTAATTATTTATTAATTGGGTTAAATGAGTCAACACATGTAACCCATTTAATAAATGGGTTGGGTCATGTCAATCCATATATAAATGGGTTGTCTCAATCCATCTATTAGATGGGTTGGATTGGGTTGACCCATTTATTAAATGGGTTGAATCAATCCATTTATCCATTTTGACATCTCTACTTCCAAATGGTGCTACCTAAACACAAATTACATTCAAAAGTAACATCACATTAGAGAGATCTTGTTACTTTAAAAAAATTAGGGGTCAAAAGAAAATTTTAATTACAGAAGAAGGACTGAAAAGGGAAAATAGGACAAAGAAGTGGGCCCACTTGGTTGTTACTAAGTTTGATAACAAACTAATATTAGACACAAGCTCTCTAATGGTAGGTAACAATCGTTGAGCCTAAAGTAATAACCAAGTGGCATCCACTAGGGATGCTAAGACCTATAGCTTTTCTCGGAAAAAAAAACATATAGCTGATATGTCAGTATATTAATACTTAGATTTATAATGGAAACAACACGTGGCAGCCCTGTTAGTTTGAAAAAAATTAAATTTTACGTATTTTTTCATAAAAATAACTGATACGTAACGTGGATGTCATATATCGTTGTGGTTAAAAATTTGAGTTGAATTATGCTGACGTGTCAGCCATGTGATCGTTCTAATGCCTTTTAAGCATTAAAAGTGTCGAATGTACCTAATTGTGATAAAATTCAAAGTAGTGTGATTTTATGAAGACGGATTGAAATTGATTGACCGTCTTGAAACAACTATGTAAGTTCAGTGACCAATCAAACATTTCACCCTGTTAGTGTGTCTGTCACTACTTCAATTAAGGATGCAAATTGAGTGTAGCAGAAGAGGAAATGCATTTTTCATCTCCTTTCTCAACTAATCAGGCATTTTCCCATCCTGCGAATTAGATGAAACAAATTTATCCACATCCCTGTCCCGCGCACCATTCTAACAGAGATCATCATTTCCCGTTTAGTGATGTTTCAAAAACTGTATTTCCGTTCCATATTTCCAACAAGAAATCAATGTTTATATTTAAAATAAATTATAGAAGGGGTGTTATTAAACCCAGCCCCAATTTCCCACCTCTAGCCCTGTGAAAGGACGAAAGTACCCTTTCAGGCTTTGAGGTGGGAAATTGGGGGGAAAAACCTCTCCCGGCACGCGGGCGTGAGGTAATCACGCCTCACCCTGTGGTGAGGCGTGAGGTAATCACGCCTCACCACACGGTGAGGCGTGGGACTATCACGTCTGCACCTACGGTGAGGCGTGATTACCTCACGCCCGCATGAATAAATCAGAAAAAAAAAGAGTTCATAATTGTGGTAACTCGAATTATCCGTTTAGAAATAAAATTACGGCATTTTAACTCGTATTACTCTTTAACAAATAAAATTTAAAAACATAAATATTAAAATAAAAATTTATAAACATAAAAGAGTAAATATAATATCAAAAGTGTTAAAATGTATGAAGTTTTACAAAAATAATTTAGCTCGCCCGATGCCACACATCCATAAACTCATCTATCTCCCTCTTAATGCGTGGAGCATCCTCGTCAGATCGGTGGATAGCCGATAGTTGGGTGACACACCACAACCAGCTAACCCACTGCAAAAAAAAAAAAAATTTAATAAATAAATATTAAAAAATAAACACATATAAACTAATACTAAATAATAATATTAAAATAATAATAAACTTACAAATTCGCTGTTGACGCGAGCATGCTGTACCGGTCCAGCCTGTGGTGCGTGAAGAAGATGAGGATGCGAATATCGCATATACCAGTCCATATAAGCAGGATCACAGGCAGTGGAATTGTATCCAACTGGTCGGCATCTCCTCCGATCAATGCCCCGAGCCGATGGAAATCTCCGCCAGATATCCTCAACTGGGTCTAAGGAATGCGTGAGCTTATACGCTATAGATCTCCATGGTCGTACTGAGTATATCCGACCTGTCGCAGCGCTCGATCGGGCATATACGGCTCGACGATGTCTCTACACCGTATCCAATCGGCGTAGTATACTCGAAGCCGATCATCATCGGGGACATGACCATAAGGCAATCACATCACCTGAAAAAAAAATACTCAATAAAAAATAATAATATACTATAAATAATACTTATATTAATTCTAAAATTTTATAAAATACCTCTTCTGCCGTCATACGGTCCAGCTGCCCGCGTATGGTATATGGTCGGGTGGTCGTCTTGCCTGGTACCCCGACCTCCCATCTCAATGCATTGGCATGGTTGTTGAAACACCTTTCCACAGGATTTTGATTTGACAAAATTAATTAAGTGAAATTAAATATTCTATAACACATTAAGTTTAAATGCTTTGATTTATTGTTACTAATGTGTTTGTTCAATGTTGAGTTTATAATTGTTATAAGACATAAAGATCATAAGGCTCAAGCCCTATAAGGAAGTCAAGGCCCAAGTCAAACAAGCCCAAGATTGCTCAGCCCGCGTATCTCCAAAACGCTGCCGTTGAAGTAATGAAACGCATGCTGAGCAAAGAAGGATCGAGAAGATCCACGTAGACAACTTCGATATGAAGCTGCTGAGCTGTCTCGACAAAACGTACAAGACAGCCGCTGACCATAAGACAGCTTCCAGACAAAGTATTTCCTCTTTGAGTAAAGATCAGAAGACACACCAAGCTGTCTGGTTGACGTTACCCAAAATGGAGGAACATACTGTCACACTGACCGAAGAACAGAAGATGCTGGAATCTGATTGGCTAAGAGAACTGCTGACAGACTGAGTGAAAACGACCTGTAGCCGTTTCCCTCCAACGGTTATTTCGAATTTCGAAATAACCAGAAGCTCTCACAGCTCTCTATAAAATAGAGCATTCAGAATCCACATTCGACAGAGAACTTTGAGCAAAAGCCGTTACGCTGATCAAACGTGTACAAAAGTTCTCCATCAAAAGCAAAGCAAATTCTTACACTACAAGCTTATTCATTTGTGTAAAAGTCTAGAGTGATTGATTCTCAATCATCTAAGGTGTTCTAGCAATTGTTGTTTAGGACAAATCTTAATCATTTCTAGGAATAGAAAGGAGAGGCTGAGTACTCGGTTTTAAGTACTCAGCGGAGAGATTAGGATTGAGTAGAAGTATAGAGGAAGGTACTCTTGTCATACTCAATTGCTGATATTGTAAAAGGTTTGAGGCTCTACCTTTAAAGAGCTCAGTAGAGGATTTGAAATCTCGGAAGTGTTCCAGGGACAGGACGTAGGCTTAGAAGAAGTCGAACCTGGATAAATCTGCTGAGTGAAGTATTTCTAAACCTTAACTCCTTATTTATATTGCTTGCTTAAAACAAACTAAAACTGACCAAGTAAAAGAGGTCAAGCTGAGTTGTGCGCTGCCAACGAATTAAGTCAGGAATAGACTCTAAGTGCTATTTCCTGATCTAAGCAACGAAACTGACCTAGTCACTAGTTGACTAAGCCAGTGTCTTGTCGATTGATCAGCGCCGCTGTCATATAATCTTTTCTAAAAGAAAATAAATCTGCCTTAATCGTTTTAAAAGGTAAAATAGTTCCTAACCCCCCCCCTTGGAACTATACTTGCAACCTTACAAGGGACCAACAAGTGGTATCAGAGCTTAAAAGCTCATTACTAAAGGTCTAACAACCTTGAGTTGATCCATACCATGGGCGAAAACAGCACTCGGTTTCTCCCTGGAAACCAGACAACTCAGATATTACCTGAGGGGATGTCCATTACCAGGCCTCCCCTATTCTTCGGGTCAAACTATACCTTTTGGAAGAATATGATGAAGAACTTCATTCAAGCTACAAATATGAGTGCCTGGCTATCTATAGTCCAAGGCCTGTTTGTACCTGTGAAAGTTGTTGCTGGCCAGTCAGTTGTTAAAGCTGAGGTTGAATGGACAGAGGATGATCTTAAGAAGCTTCAAAACCATGCTTCGGCTATCAATATGCTTCACTGTGCGCTCGATGCTACAGAATATAAAAAAATCTCAGGTTGTGAGTCGGCACAAGAGATCTGGAAAAAGCTGGAAGTCACCTACGAGGGAACAAACAAAGTAAAAGAATCCAAGGTGAATCAGCAGATGAGACTGTACGAGCTGTTCGAGATGAACAATGATGAGGGCATTTCAGACATGAACGCAAGGTTCACCAACATCATTAATGAGCTCAAGAGACTTGGGAAAATCTTCACTGAAGTCAAAAAGATACTCAGGAGTCTTCCAAAATACTGGCAAGCAAAGAAGACAGCAGTTGAGGAAGCTCAGGATTTAACCACCTATAAATATGACGAACTCATCGGTTCATTGCTGACCCATGAGATATTTATGAAAAACTTTGAGGTGAAGGAAAAATCTGATGACAAGAAGCAGAAGTCACTTGTCATGAAGGCTGACTCCACTGACGGGAGTTTAACTGATGATGAGGAGATGGCTATGTTCACAAGAAAGATGAAGAGGCTGTTCAGGAAGAACGAAAAATATTCTAAAAAGCCTTACAAAAAGTTTGATAAGTATAAGGCTGACTCAAGCGACAGCAAATACAGAAAGGACAGCTCAAAATCCATTACATGCTTTGAGTGCCACCAAGATGGCCATATTAAGTCAAACTGCCTCTCGGATAGATAATGTCTTTATGCTAGACTTAGAGAAAAAGTTTTCAAAAACTGTGTGCTTAGTAACAAAGGAAGAAAATTCCTGGCTATGGCACAGGAGACTTGGTCATGTAAGCATGGACCTCCTGGCCAAATTAGCAAGAAAGCAATTGGTTGAGGGACTGCCTGAACTTAAATTTCAAAAAGATCAATTATGCCATGCTTGCCAAGCTGGAAAACAAACCAAGCAATCTTTTCATAGTAAAAACATTGTCTCAACTAAGCGTCCGTTAGAAATGCTACACTTGGATCTCTTTGGTCCAGTCCAGCCGCTGAGTCTGGGTGGAAGAAGGTTTTCCTTGGTTATTGTAGATGATTTCTCTCGGTACACATGGGTTATCCTACTGACCAGTAAGGACGAGACCTTTGAGACATTTTCAAACTTGGTTAGAAAAATTGAAAATGAGAAAGACCTAAAATTAGCTCATATCCGTAGTGATAACGGTGGAGAATTCAAAAACTAAAAGTTTGTTGAATTCTGTGAAGCCAGCGGCATTGACCATAATTTCTCTGCTCCTAGAACGCCTCAGCAAAATGGGGTTGTTGAAAGGAAGAATAGAACTCTGGTTGAGATTGCCAGGACAATGCTGGATGAGCATAGGCTTCCAAAGTATTTTTGGGAAGAAGCTGTTAACACAGCATGCTATATTCTGAATAGGGCTCTAGTTAGACCTATACTTAAGAAAACCCCTTATGAACTTTGGAAAGGACGAAAGCCCAACATTGGATACTTTCGTGCCTTTGGCTGTAGATGCTTTATTTTAAATACCAAAGATAGCTTAGCCAAATTTGATTCAAAAGCTGATGAGGCTATCTTTCTAGGCTACTCAACAAACAGCAAAGCATACAGAGTTTTTAATAAGAGAACTCAAGTATTAGAAGAATCTATACATGTGCAATTCGATGAAACTGACCCTGCAGGAAGATACCAGCCGCTGATAGAAGATGAACCAAACTCAGCACCTGCTGATCAAGAACCAGCTACTGAGTCCTTCACAAAACGGCTAACCAAGAGTAAGAGTGAACCTAAGATTACTTTCACTGACCAATCTACTTCTGCAGAGAATATTGAAACACAGATAGAACAAGGCATAAATCTACCCAAGGAGATAAGAGTCCCAAGAGGGCATTCAGAAAATGCAATTCTTGACTCAGCTGGAAATACGCCGATGACAAGAAATCAACTAAGGAAGTATCTCGGCAATGTAGCTTTTGTCTCAGTACAGGAGCCGAAGAACTTTGCCGAAGCTGAGGATGACGAATTCTGGATGAATGCCATGCAAGAGGAACTCAATCAGTTCAGGAGGAATAATGTGTGGGAGCTAGTGCCACATCCTAGGAGCCAAAAGACCATTGGAACGAGATGGGTCTTCAGGAACAAGCTGGATGAACAAGGAAACGTAGTCAGAAACAAGGCAAGACTTGTAGCTCAGGGCTACAGTCAGCAAGAAGGTATTGACTACGGTGAGACCTTTGCCCTAGTGGCAAGGCTAGAAGCAATTAGGATTTTATGTGCATATGCATCGTATATGAATTTTAAACTGTTTCAAATGGATGTTAAAAGTGCATTTCTTAATGGAGTAATAAACGAGGAGGTCTATGTCAATCAGCCTCCAGGGTTTGAGGATTCTAAGTTCCCAAACCACGTTTACAAACTCAAAAAGGCTCTGTATGGCCTAAAGCAAGCACCACGTGCTTGGTATGAGAGGCTGACCAACTTCTTACTGACTAGAAATTATGTCAAGGGTCAAGCTGATACAACCTTATTCATTAAGAGAAAGGGTAAAGATACCCTGATGGCACAAATATATGTAGATGACATTATATTTGGTGCTACTAATGAATCTATGTGCAAGGAATTTAGCAAACAAATGCAGACTGAATTCGAAATGTCAATGATGGGAGAACTCAACTTCTTCCTCGGACTTCAAATTAAACAAGGAAAGAATGGCATATTCATCAGTCAGGCTAAATATGCCAAGGAGATATTGAAGAAATATGAACTAGAACATTGTAAGCCAATATCAACTCCTATGGGCACTGACACTGTCCTCTGTGCTGATGAAAATGGTAAGTCAGTAGACAGCAAGTTATACCGAGGTATGATTGGCTCTTTACTTTACTTAACAGCAAGTAGGCCAGACATTCAGTTCTCAGTATGTTATTGTGCTAGATATCAAGCTAACCCTAAGGAATCCCATTACATAGCTGTAAAAAGGATCCTTAGATATTTGCAAAGCTCAGTAAATGCAGGTTTGTGGTATCCAAATACTCATGACTTTACACTCATTGGATACACTGACGCTGACTATGGACGAGACAAGCTGGAAAGAAAAAGCACCTCTAGAGGATGCCATTTCCTAGGAAGCTGTCTTGTATCTTGGTTCAGCAAGAAGCAGGCGTCAGTAGCCCTGTCCACAACTGAAGCTGAGTACATTGCTGCTGGAAACTGTGTTGCTCAAGTCATGGATTAAGCAACAGCTTGAAGATTATGGTGTTCAAACAAAGACAATTGAAGTCAAATGCGACAACAAGAGTGCAATTGACCTCTCAAAGAACCCAATCCAGCACAGCAGGATGAAGCATGTCAGTATAAGGCATCACTTCATCAGAGATCATGTACTCAAGAAAGAAGTGAAGCTGACTTATGTGCCAACAGATGAGCAGCTTGCTGATATCTTTACAAAGCCTTTAGCACGAGAGCAATTTAGCATACTGAGAGAAGCCATTGGTATGTTTAATCCACTGTCTTAAATTCCTAAGTAAAAATGTGATATGATGCATGCTGAATGAATGTTAACATGCTGAGTATTTTAAAGAGTATCTGTCAAAATCACATGCCCAGAAATAAATGCACACTGAGTGAGTTATCTCATGCCGAGTAACTAAACCTCTATAACTATCCGTTGAACAAAACTGACTACTCAGAATACGAAATGTTTATATCATCAAACACTGAGTAAAAGTAATTATTAGCATTTAATGCCACCACACGCGTAATGACACCTGTACTGCGCATACGCCGAATACGTCTTAAAAGTGTCATAAATGTCAGGGTTTCTGCCGATTGGACAACCCAAGGGCAAAACCGACTTAAATTCAAACGGAACCCTAGATTTAAAAAAAAATCTATAAATAGTAGGTATTTCTCACTACCTTCTCTTTACGCGCACTGAACTTTAGAACGCTTCAGAATTTCCTTAAGCACCTAAGAACTTCCCAAGATGACAAAACCCTCTTTCAACGTCTCCGGTGCCGGTCGTTCCCAGACCACCACTGATGAACAAACAACCAGCAATCCCCCAACTCAGCCTTCACCCTCCAAAGCTGCTGGTCATGGCAAAGAAAAAGCCATTCAAGCTCAGGGGAATCCAGCTGAACCCAGACAATACATTCGAGTATTCGAGAACGTACGAGAATGGAAAGTGGAAGCTTCTCGCTGGGTTTCTCAAACCTTCATCGATTCAGAACAACCGTTCTGTGAATGGATAAAGAACAACGGCTGGACCGAGTTGTTCTCCTTGCGTTTTCCCACCTACCCTGACTTGGTTATGGAATTCTACCATAACCTCAAAGCTGACGAAAAAGACCATGACTACTTAGTCACCGAAGTCAGAGGAAAAACTATCTTCATAAACCCAGCGTACTTGGGATCCCTACTCAGCCTCAAGACTGAAGGTGCCGAATTAAGAAGAAACGGTGACCAGGAGGACATCTACTATGATCAAACTTTCTGTAATCCTGCTGGGTACATTGGAGAGGTATCCAGCTCGTCCATGGGTCAACATCAGAAGATGGCCCACTTCCTACTGGTTCAACTAATCTACCAAAAGGTCAACTGCACTAGCTCAGCATCACACTTCGAGATGTGCTTTATCTGGCACATGCTGACCTACAAACCAATAAACATGCCAGTGTTTCTCATAGCTGGGTTTCTGCGCAGTACCAACAATCTTCGACTCGGATCATTGATCACTAAGATCCTAGTTGTTCACAAAGTTGACCTTCAAGGAGAAACTTGCATTAAGGGGTCGGAGATCACTACAGCCTCACTACGTGCTCTCAAATTCAATCAGCCCTTAAAGAAGGGAAAGTTCGTTGAGCTGCCTGAAGATCAAGTCGAAGAAGAACTACCTGCTGAGGTGATTGTTCCAGCAAAAGGCAAAAGAACAAAAGCTCCTACTATCAGAAAAAGGAAGCCTACTGGCACCCCATCTAAGGAAACCGAGTCTCAATCCAAGAAATCCAAAGCTGCTACTGAGTTAAACTTAGAGACTACTCAGTCAGCTGAAAAGCACTGCAGGCAAGATGAGCCTGCAACTGAGGGTACAGCTGGTGCTGCTCAGAAGAAGCAAATGACTTCTACCCTTTCACCCATCTATGCTCTTCCACTTGACTTCGTGGTCACGTCGGACTCACATTATGCTCAGCATTGTGCTGAAAAAACTGAGCAACATGAAGGTGCGATGGGCCTAGACGAACATTTCGTCACTCAGCTCGAGGAAGAGCTTGAGAATGACGATACTGAGGAAGAAGGGAATACACAGGAGCAAACGGAGGAAGCTGACTCTGAAAGGACAGCCGGTGAAAATTCTCAAGCTGATCAAGCTACTACTGAGTCAGCCGATGGAGTTGAACAACATCACAAACAAACTGACCAGCAACCTACCGATCAGAACATACCAGGCTCTCCATCTCAAGCTGATGAGAATCAAGCTAATCTTCCTCATGTACAAAAGCCCAGAAGAAGAAGACTGGTAAAGGCCAACATCTTAGACCAACCAGTCAGCGCACCGTTACATGATCCTTCCAAGGTAAAGATGACCTTCTTTAGGAAGCCAGTTCCTTCTGCACCAACTCCTCAGCCTTCCCAGGCCTTAGAAAAACAAGCCTCTGTTTCTACACAGGAACATGCCGAACAACCTAACCCTGTCAATCCAACAATCCACACCGAGCAAACTCAAGAAGAAAACATAGCACCCGTCAGCTCTGAACCTATCCAACCTGAACATTCCACTGAAGCTGACCCTGCTCACCAAACATCTGGACAACAAACACTTGAGCAAAACCCAACACTAACTCCAGTCCCTGACCCAGCAACCTCTTCTTTACCTGGTCAAACTGATATCTCTCTGGCCACAACAAATGTCACTGAGTCCAGTCAAAGAATCATTGACTCAGTGCAGGCCTTGATTCGAGACATTCAACACTCGACTCCTCCTGCTGCTGCCATTTCTCCCATTGAGTTTGCTCAGCCTTCTCAAGTAACTCAACTTCTCAATAAAGTTAAGGAACTTAAAGATCTGCTAAGCATTCTCCTATCTTCGCAAGCCCAGCAAGCTAGGCAGGATTCGATTGCTAAACTGGCTGAGATCCAGCTGACCACTATTCAATGCCTCACTACTCTATCTACCCAGCTCCAGAACCTGTCAGCTGTGAATCCCAATCTCGCCACTTCTTCTGAGTTAAAGATGTTGTTTGCTCAGCTTCACACTGAACAGAACAAGACTAATGCTCAGCTTGCAAACACATCTTAATGCTCGATGGAGCAACTAAGTGAGGCCGTTCGTCTACTAAACCTTCACAAAGAAGAAATGGACACCGATCAACTCAAACAGGATGAAATACTGACCACTTCCCAGAACATATTTGATCATGTTAGACATACGAATCTTCAGCGCGAGCACTACGATACTTCACTTCTAAAAACCTTCCACAACTCTTTTGCTGCGCTGACAGACACAATTACATGGTTGGAAAAAGGACAAGCTTATGTACTCAGTATGCTCAGTGTTGCTGATATCCATATTAGTCCTGAGGTCCTCAGCAATGGTGCTCCTATCTTTGATGGCCTAGACGAAAGTGCTGATCGTTTGAAGACCTTCTTTGCCGAGCTCTCCCGAGCTGTTCTTTTGGATTCTTTCAAGTTGCCTCCACCTGGTGCTGGCAAAATGGGGGAGAAGAAAAATCAGCGAAGAACTCCGGCTGAAGGCAGTCAGCAAAAGAAGAAGAAATAGATAGTCCATTAAAACTTAGTCTATACTTAGTTATTTCCTTCTTCTTATGTATGCTGACTATTCTATGTTATCTAATATAATACTTGCATCTTCTATCATAACTTCAGTTATCCATCCTTCAAATGCTAAGTATTATATGAAATGCATGCTGCGTATAAATGTTTGAACTTGTCAAATATAAACCATTGAACAAATAAATTACTCAGCGCTCTGTCACTATACATTACTTCCATTGAATACTGAGTAAAATAGAATATGTCCCATAAGCTGACCTATACCTGAAAACTGATCTTAGACTTATTCAATTAAACCTTAGAATGTTTAGAATAAAACTAAGTCAGTAGCTCAGCCCTTACGGGGGAGTTCACTTAATTAAAAAGGTCAACTATCATGGGGGAGCTCAAAGCTGAGTTCCTTGCTGATTAGTTTTGCCAACATCAAAATGGGGGAGTTTGTTGAAACACCTTTCCACAGGATTTTGATTTGACAAAATTAATTAAGTGAAATTAAATATTCTATAACACATTAAGTTTAAATGCTTTGATTTATTGTTACTAATGTGTTTGTTCAATGTTGAGTTTATAATTGTTATAAGACATAAAGATCATAAGGCTCAAGCCCTATAAGGAAGTCAAGGCCCAAGTCAAACAAGCCCAAGATTGCTCAGCCCGCGTATCTCCAAAACGATGCCGTTGAAGTAATGAAACGCATGCTGAGCAAAGAAGGATCGAGAAGATCCACGTAGACAACTTCGGTATGAAGCTGCTGAGCTGTCTCGACAAAACGTACAAGACAGCCGCTGACCACAAGACAACTTCCAGACAAAGTATTTCCTCTTTGAGTAAAGATCAGAAGACACAGCAAGCTGTCTGGTTGACGTTACCCAAAATGGAGGGACATACTGTCACACTGACCGAAGAACAGAAGATGCTGGAATCTGATTGGCTAAGAGAACTGCTGACAGACTGAGTGAAAATGACCTGTAGTCGTTTCCCTCCAACGGTTATTTCGAAATTCGAAATAACCAGAAGCTCTCACAGCTCTCTATAAAATAGAGCATTCAGAATCCACATTCAACAGAGAACTTTGAGCAAAAGCCGTTACGCTGATCAAACGTGTACAAAAGTTCTCCATCAAAAGCAAAGCAAATTCTTACACTATAAGCTTATTCATTTGTGTAAAAGTCTAGAGTGATTGATTCTCAATCATCTAAGGTGTTCTAGCAATTGTTGCTTAGGACAAATCTTAAGCATTTCTAGGAATAGAAAGGAGAGGCTGAGTACTCGGTTTTAAGTACTCAGCGGAGAGATTAGGATTGAGTAGAAGTATAGAGGAAGGTACTCTTGTCATACTCAATTGCTGATATTGTAAAAGGTTTGAGGCTCTACCTTTAAAGAGCTCAGTAGAGGATTTGAAATCTCGGAAGTGTTCCGGGGACAGGACGTAGGCTTAGAAGAAGCCGAACCTGGATAAATCTGCTGAGTGAAGTATTTCTAAACCTTAACTCCTTATTTATATTGCTTGCTTAAAACAAACTAAAACTGACCAAGTAAAAGAGGTCAAGCTGAGTTGTGCGCTGCCAACGAATTAAGTCAGGAATAGACTCTAAGTGCTATTTCCTGATCTAAGCAACGAAACTGACCTAGTCACTAGTTGACTAAGCCAGTGTCTTGTCGATTGATCAGCGCCACTGTCATATAATCTTTTCTAAAAGAAAAGAAATCTGCCCTAATCGTTTTAAAAGGTAAAATAGTTCCTAACCCCCTCCCTTGGAACTATACTTGCAACCTTACAAGGGACCAACAATGGTCAGCTGGGATCAAGTGAGCTCCTCTATGCGGCCGGAACACCGGAAAATACTCGTATATCCATGCCTACAGTAGGGTCAAACATCCGCATATACCTGAACAGTCTCCTTTGCTCGCTATCCCCAGCTGCCGGTACAACATGGAAAGTGTAGCAGACCCCCATGAAAGTCCATCTGCCCCGCTGACACCGCCGTAAACTTCAGCAAGATGGGCCGGCCTAATCCTATCTCCACTCTTATCAACAAACAGAGTGGATCCAAGCATAAGCCACATCCACGCTGTGGCCCGAGTAGCGTCATCCCTACCCTGGATGACAAGCCCGTGTACAGCCTGAACAAATACACCTCCACCACCCCATAAAGGTCGGCCCGGCAACAGAAGCTGATCCTGATCCACCCCAAACATCATCATGCACATGGAATGAAGCCCGTCAATAGTGGGAGACTCGGACACCATCGGATCGTCGATCGGGATCCGAAGAATCTGCCACACATCATGCAGCTGGATAGTCATCTCTATTGTTCCCGTGTGATTAGTTCCAAGGGGGGGTTAAGAACTAATATAACTTTTTCCAAATTAATTAAGCTGACTTATTATATTTTCTTGAGTTTGTTAACTCAGCTTTGGTCAGCACGGCCGATTGTAGCGTAAGATAGCTTTAGTCAGATGTTGACTAGTACTATTTTACATATGAGTTGGGAATTGACACTTTTGTGGTCAGCTTCCAACTCAGCACTCTTATTTTACTCAGTGTCCATTTAAACAATTTATATGCCGAGTAAATATAACAAGCAACACATACAGATATAAATATATATATTGAGAGAGTTAGAGATTACTCAGCACGACTTATCCTAGTTCGGCCTCTCCGCCTACGTCCAGTCCCCAAAATCCCTCCGGGCTTTTTAAATCCAATACTGAGCTCTTTAAAGGTAGAGCACAAACCGTTTACAAGGCAGTTGAATATGCAAGAGTACCATCCTCTATTCGTCTACTCAACTCCTACTAAGTGCTATAACCGAACACCTAGATTTCTCTGCCACTGAGCACTTAACACCAAGTACTCAGCACAACACTCTCGATTTTACAATTGATATAAATTGCTCTTTTCGGATGAAGAACACTTTAGATGATTACAGAAAATCAATCTAGCTTTTACACAAGAATAGAAATTTGGTGTAAGATCTCTTTTGGTTTTTGTGTGCTTTGTTGTATTCGGCTTGTGATCCAAGAATGATCATGTCCTTTTATAGTTGAGGTCTGAAGCAGAAATGGTTTGAATCTTGGATTTGTCCGTTGATCCAAACGGCTCCTTTTTGAGACAAAGCCCTGGTCAGCTTCAGGTTTGCAGGCCAATCATGTCGTCTGAATTTCCACAGTCGTCAGGCTTGTCTTCTTCTTGCAGGTTTCATCTTCTTGTGCCAGTTTGTCTTTTAGCTAACGAACTGTTGACCCATGCATCTCGAAATTGGCTTTTGCGTAATTTCAAGGTTCTAGATTGGTGCAGACAGTTGTCGGATCTTGTCTTTTAGCAAACGGATCATTCATGCTGTCCTGAATATCACTTAGCTTGATTTTGATAGTCGTTGTCTTTGATTGTTGTCAATTCATATACTGAGTTCTCGTTTACTCAGCTTCCATGGTCAACTTCGTTCTGCAAGACATAGTTCTCAAGAAAACTTTTCTACTTTTGATACTGAGCTTCGTTCCACTCAGCTTCGTTGATTAGCTTGGTTTTTAAGCTTCTATTCTGAAGATAACTTATCTTCTTTCACGCTGAGTTCCACTCTACTCAACTTGTACTGTGATCTTATGCTGACTTCGTCCTGTCTTACTTTTTATTTCTATTTGTATTTATATTTTTACTCAACATTGAACAAACATATTAGTACAATTAAATCAAAACACTTAAATTTAATTGTCCCTTAATCATGGATTAACTTAAATAATTTTGTCAAATCAAAATCATGTGGATCGGTGTTTCAACAAACTCCCCATTTTGATGTTGGCAAAATATTTAATTGATGGAACTCAGCATTGAGATTCTCCATGATTGAAATTCTTTTTATTCTTCTAAAATTTACTCCCCCGTAAGGGTTGCATCTTATTGACTTAACTTAACTCTAAACCTTCTAAGATTCAATTGAGTAAGATTAAGGCATGCTTAGACTGACTTAGTTCAGTTCTGGACCTTCTAAGATCTGATTCAGATGAGCCTAGGTCAGCTTACAGAAGAGGTCAATGTGTGTGGAATATGTTTTGACTCAGTATTGATACATGGTTAGTTTGATATCAGACTTATGGGAAAACATTATCAGAGCAAATGTATCAAGTCTCATGTGTACTGAGTTTCGTTCCCACCCCTAGTAGGCCGCTCCGTCTATAAAAAAAATTACATATAGTTAATAAAAAATTGTAACATATAAATTATAAATTACACTAAATTAATAAAATTGTAAATAATGTAAATTATACTAAAGTTATAAAATTATGCTAAAATACTACTAAATTAATAAAATTGTAAATAATTGTAATTATACTAAAATTCTAAAATTAAAATAAATTATACTAAAGTTATAAAATTATACTAAAATTATACTAAATTTATACTAAGATTATACTAAATTTATACTAAATTTATACTAAAATACTAAAATTACACTAAATTAATAAAATTGTAAAAATTATGCTAAAATTATACTAAATTTATACTAAAATTATAAAATTACACTAAATTAATAAAATTTTAAATAATGTAAATTTTTATTAAAAAAAACCTTGGGCGTAAGGGAATCAGCCCAGACCACTGGTCGGACGTATGAACATTACGCCCGACCAGTGGTGCGGGCGTAAGCGTATCACGCCCGACCTGTGGTTCGGGCGTTCGATCATCACGCCCGACCAGTGGTGCGGGCATGTGGCTATCACGCCCGCATCACTGGTCGGGCGTGATTCCCTCACGCCGGAACCACAGGTCGGACGTGATGTTCATACGCCCGACTGCGATTCCGGTGAATTTTTTAAACACTATACAGATCACAAAACAGATCGAAAATCAACAAAATAAAACCGTAAATCTTACCATTTTGTCTTTCCCTTTACGGGCTCTATCACGATCCATGATTTGGTTCACAAACGAGTCCAGATTTAATCGAAGAGTGTATAGGGTATTTGAGAGGTTTTGGTTTTTTTTAATTTTTGGGCAAAGAGTAGTTCGGTCAATTCCCGAAGCTAGAAGTAGGAATTTGTGGCTAGGTATAGTAAATCACTTATAGAAGAAGTGGCGGCAGCAAACTCTAGGTTGAAGCCGGTTGCAGCACCAGCGGAATAAATATCTTTTTTTGAACTTTCGTATGTAAAAAATGTATATGTTGTATTAAGTTAGGTTAGGAATAGGAAATAGCCATATATGAATAGGATTATTTTATTAATTAGGTTTTTATAGCAACTTTTAACTTAGCGTAACAGTATATCCGTTAGGAAATAGGCATATATGAATAGGATTATTTTATTAATTAGGTTTTTATAGCAACTTTTAACTTAGCGTAACAATATATCCGTTGATTTTTGCATGATCACCGAGAAATTTTATTATACGCCAGGCATACCACCTGGTAAAGTTGATGTGGTATGCCTAGCCTATTAAAAAATGACACCCGTATAAAAATTAACAGCTCATTAAAATATTAACCACTCAGACACTCCTCTCCTTCACGTCTCTTCTTCTGCGTTTCTTCTTCCAATTTTTTTCATCTCAGATGTCCCTCAACTCATCTCTCTATCACTTTCAGAACATAGCCATATCCATATGTTAACAGTAACACAACCATATATTTACGATTCATTCCGGTCTTCATCACTGCTCCGTTCGATCTCCACCGGTCACCACCAGTTCGTTCTTCTCCACCAACTACGTTTATCCTTTCTCGTCTGCTTTTATTTTTCTCTTCTATTGTCGACGAGGCAAAAAGAAGAAGGGAGTTCAGACGACGACGGCAAAAAGAAGAAGGGAGTTCGGACGACGACGACGACGGCTAGTCTGTTTTCTGACTTGCAAAAGCCAACACCCGAAAACAATTGAAGAAATCATTCAAATTCTGGGATATTAGCAAGTCCCAATTGATAACCATCTGCGAATTGCTCAAATTTATGCTTGATTTTGAGTAAAACCCACCATCTGAAGGAATAAAGCTAAGAGATTTTGAGTAAAAACCCCTAATCTAAAGGAAAAGGCCTTACTTTTGGCTTCAATTTCATCTAAATACTCATATGGAATATGAATAGCTTCTGGTTCTAGCTTTTGGTCTGGATTATGATTTGCTGTAACTTTTTTGTGTAAATTCTCATCCATCCACCATTGTTATACTAATTTCATACTTTACATCATTATACTGTATTATTCTTTGATGAATGAGTTTTACATTATTATTGTGATTATATTTGGATCCGACCTTTTAATTTTAGCCTAATCTGAGATATAAAGGACAAGAAGCAATCTCATATTTATACGGGTATCATTTTTTAATAGACTAGGCATACAGGTGTCATTTTTTAATAGACTAGGCATACCACATCAACTTTACCCGTGGTATGCCTGGCGTATAATAAAATTTTAAATCTAGATTCTCCAATTGCACACGTTTCCAACTTGTCTTTTCATAATTTTTACAAATTAAAATGGAACTCTCCATTTGCATTCATTATATTTGGTACATATTTGTATTTATCTTGATTATCCTTTTTAATCTTCCAATGTCAAATTTGCACGCATCATATTTGTCTGATTAAAAAGAGTAAAAAGTGAGCTTTTACTTTTTGGCCACAAACTCATTCCATTATTTCCCATCTTTCCGGTATGAACTGACACCACGTCCCAAGACATCCCAAACATCTAAAGCGACGATAATATTGGTGAGAAATGAAACACGGAAGTGGCAATTGCTAGAAATTTAAAGAGTGCATTGAAAAAATAGCAAAATGACATTGTTACTGTTTCGCTTGTAGTAATAAAAGATATTGATTCCACAAGGAATGCAAATAACTGTTAATATATATTGTTTACTAATTCGATTTCATTTGCTTTATAGAAAATCATTAATTTGATAAATTGTTTTGTTTAGCCCATACTTAATCTAAACCAATCCTATGATTCATTTCCATGTATAACTCATGATACTTAAATAGTTTTTTTATTAAGTATTAAACTGTTAATACCTTCATGGGGCGTTTGGTATATTCTATTGGGATAGAGATAGAGATAAATGTTGGGATATGGATAAAAATAAATGGTTGTGATAAGGATAAAAAATATGATAATCGAGAATTATTATTCAATTTTGGTATGTGGGATAGAGATTAGGATAAAATAATACATTTTACTGTTTTAACCTTATTTAAACTACATAACATTAATTTGAGGGATAAGATTGACTTTTTCATCCTATTAAAATCGCAAGAGCTTACCCCACCTCCTTATACCACCTCCCTCCTGGGTATAGGATTTGAGGGATAAGAAGTTTATCCCTCATCCGTCTCACTCTTCTATCTCCCAAACAAACACGGGATAACTTATCTCGTGTTTTTTATCCCTATCCCACCTCCTATATCCCTTCTAACAAACACCCCGATCTACTGCAATTGCATTGGATGATTATTCTTAATTCAATCTCTGGATCTAGGATTAAAAGGCTTAAAGACGATTAAAATGATGATTCTAATTCATCGACCTATTGTAGTGAATTAGGATTATTAAAATAAACAAACAAGTAAAAGATGCAATACAATTATCTTTTTATAAATCGAATCTCTTCTAGATTTATAAATTAATAACTATTCATATGTTTTGCTTATATGAATTTCCCTATAATAGACATAAAGCAGTAATGAAAATCATAATGAACATAGAATAATTTGTATTTGATTGATGAGAGTATAAGGGTTGTGAACCTTTTTACTGTCTCTATAAGGTTTGTCAAGGCTCGAGTTCGTCTTCTCTTTTGTATCTTCTTCTTTGTATCTCGAGAAAATTTATCTCTCGATCCACTTCCTTCAATTCTTGGAGCTAAATCCCTAAGTTACTTCAATATCTCAATGTTGTAACTTTTGATTCTAAAATATCTCTATATCAGTAAATATCTCTCTCTATATCTACATGTGTTTTGATTGATGTAGAACTCATGTAGAAAAAATACTCATAACTTCAACAATAAACAATTTTATCCCTAACGTTTAAAATGGTGCAATTTTATCTCTAACAAGAGTAAATATACCTCTAATTAGGGGTGCACACAAAAATCCGCAAAACCGAAAAGTCAAACCGAAACCAAACCGAAAATAAGGTTAACCGAAACTGATGGACTAATGTACGATTTTTAATTTTAAAAATAGTGGTTAATGGTTACGGTTACGATTTTCATATTCTAAAAACCGCGGTTAACCGAAACCGACCGAATTCAATTAAATATATAAAAATATATTTATTTATATTTATATATATATATATATAATTATACATTATCCCACTTAAAATAAATATAGGGATCAATAGCAAAATTTAATAAAAAACACTAATTATTTTCGGTGATTAAGACTCAATGATGGAATATTTCATCCCAAATGTCGTGTACTATCAAATTTGTCATAAAGTAGATAATTAGTGAAATTAATATAAATGGATAAGACTTAGTTGGTAAAGCACGGATGATAAGAATTCTAGTCTAACAAACAAAGTAATTTAATGCTTTAAAGAGTTGTTGTGAGGGAAAAATCCAGTGTCCAATCCATAGTCCACACGTACATAATGCACATTGTTAATCTCTTCAACTCGCCATTAACCATCCGTTCCATTCACAATAAAAATTAAAAGTTTTATTATTATTATTATTATTATTATTTTATTTACTAATGTTTAGAAACCGAAATAAAAGGTTAACCGACCGAAATAATTGGTTAACCGATTAGTGATTAACCGAATTTAGTGGACTAGTGTATGATTGGTGTTTTCAAAAAAACCGATAAAATGGTTAACCGACCGAATTAACCTTAATGGACTGGTTAACCGACCACGTGCACCCCTACCTCTAATGTTGGCAAATTGAGTCAATTTGAAAAATAATTCATTAAACTGTCTTCAGTCATAAATAATGCCATCTATACTTTTATGTCATTTTATCACTCATTATTAACATATCACAACAGTATAAATAGACGTGAATTTTTTTAACAAAAAAAAATTAAAAAATTATAATGTATTTTATACGACTTGGACAAAAAATATTATAAATATTTCGTCCAATTTAAAAATATTAATTTCAATTTCTTTTATTAAATCGCCAAAAATGTGAATTTGTTTTTTTTGGAACCAATTGGTATGCAAATATTGCAGAATAAGGAACGAAATATCTGTCTTTTATAATAATTCCTGAAATTGATCTAACTTGCCAACGTTATGGTTAAATTTGTTCTTAACTATCAACATTAATGATAAAATTGCATCATTTAGACGTTAGAGTTAAAATTTCTCTCGATTGTCAATGTTAGAGGTATTTTTACACCTTATCCCATTTTAAAAAATTAAAAAACAAAATTTTTAATTATATAACTAGTAGTAATTTCATATAAAAAATATACTACAAAACTTGAAAACCCCACTAATGTAATAAATTAAAGGGAAAACTATAAAAATAAACCTTGTGGTTTGATCCATTTTCGAACTGCACCCATGTGGTTTAAAAGTTTGCAAATTGGTACCATGAACTTCATTCCGTTAGCAAACATATACCAAATTGACTAACGGTGTTAAAAGTCAAACGAAAAATAGTTAATTTGATCCTTATATCCATTTATTTTATAAATTAACTCCCCTTATTATCTACTTACCACAAACAAATCCCAAAATAAAAAATAAAAATCAATTACACCATCTTCTCCACATCTCTTTAATTTATTTATTTTTTCTTTTTTGCACTCTTCTCCTTTGTTTTTCTATAATTTTAATCTTTTTCTTTTTCCTTGTTTTCAATATAATCAATTTTTAACTAAACCAAAAACAAAATCCATAAACAGTTTTTAATAATCTCAAATTAAATAATTTCTTTCTTTATTATATATTTATATCAAGAAAAAAAGCATAAATCGTTTTTCTTATTTTCCTGTTAATGGCCGGTTTGGATTCATCAGCTTCATCACAGACCAGACCTTCACCTCCAGGAAACGGATGCGATGTTTTTGAATGTGTAAGCAACTACGCCCGCCGACGGCAGCGGGTGCCTAACGTTAGTATCAGACAACCGGCCGCGGCTGGAGCGATAGTTACTCTTCATCGGCCATGGCAGCAGTTCTCGGAATCTTCATCGGCCAAGCCAGGACCGGCATCCCTTGGTTTGAAGCCGGCGCCGATCCAGGCGCAATCGCACTCTATTAGGCATACAACTTCTTCTGACGGGATGGGTTGAAAGCAAAAGATGGGTCGATTTCTTCAACCCGGATTCTCAATCAATTGAATGGGCAACACCATGGTCAAGAACATCGGAGAATTTCGCAAATGCAACAGGTGAACAAGGTTATCCTGGTGGGAAATTTTTCGATCCATTGGGATTTGCATGTGAAATTAAAAATGGTGTTTATATTGCTGATGAAGATATGTTTGATAGATTGAAACTTGCTGAGATAAAACATGCTAGAATTGCTATGATTGCTATGCTGGTTTGGGGTTATCTTTCGTTTTTTTTTTGAATTTTGGGGTCGTCTGGTATATATTCCTTTTGTTAGTTATTGATTCGTTGAGATACTGTCACTTTGGGTCTTCTTGAGCTGTCTGGGTATGCACTTGATATTAGGTCCCATTTAGATGTCTGGATTGAAATTTCCATTTTATTATTTGAATTCAGAACTTCAGTTGGTTAGATCATATGATTTTCCCTGAGATATAGGTTTGAATTAAGATTAAGAACTGATTCCAATATGGAGTATAAACCTCTAGTATTCTGATAATTCTCATTAGGACTCATGGATGTTAATTTTTATGGCGAAGCTGTCAGCAGCTTTTAGTATTGGATGCCATTGTTAATGGTAATTACCTCGAGAATAAATTAGTTTATGGTTGGAATTAATTCCATTAGTTATATATTTGTGTCAATTTCTCCGTTTTAGATTTGTTCGTGATTTAGCTGAAATTCTATTAAAAAAAAAAAGGAATTAGTCATGATTTTCTTAGGAGAATATAATGATGTTTAATTAATTTTAGAGAGATAAAAATTAATAAAAGTAGAGAGAGAAAGAGAGAAAAAAATAAGAAATTAAAGGGAGAGGAAGAAGATGGTGTATTTGATTCTTATTTTTAATTTTGTGGTTTGTTTGTGATAATTAGATAATAATATGGGGTTAATTTATAAAATAAATAAATATAAGGATCAAATGAACTCTTTTCTTTTTGACTTTTAACGCCGTTAGTCAATTTGGTATATGTTTGCTAACGGAATGAAGTTCATGGTACCAACTTGCAAACTTTTAAACCACAGGGGTGCGGTTCGAAAATAGGTCAAACCACAAGGTTTATTTTTATACTTTTCCCTAAATTAAATACATACTAAGGGGTGTTTGTTTCAGCTTTTCATATGGGCGTTTAGCATTTCACTCCAAACCGCGAGAAATATGGCGTTTGGTTAGGTTTATATAACCGCAACATTTTATCTGGAAACTGTAGCGTTTGGAGTTTTTTTACGAACAACTGTTTGTAGTTATTTGTTATTGACAAAATTATCCTTTATTATGTCCACAAAATATGTTTATTCTTTAACATTATTTATATTTTTACAACATGGTTACCGGAAGAACAAAGTTTTGTTGCGTTCAATAATTTTTTTTTAATTTTTTTATAGATTATTTTTATTAATTTACGTAACACATTTTTTATTTTATAATAGGATAAAGTGCAAAAATACCCCTAACATTTATAGCTTGGAGCAATTTTACACTTATCGACTAAAATGGTATAATTATACCCCTAATGTTAGCAGCCAAGAGCAATTTTACCTCTAACATTGAGAAGTTTGGTAAATTTGAGAAATAATCCATCAAATTGTCTTCCTGGTCATGAATATTATCATCTAAACTTCACATGTGCATCATTTTATCATCATTAGTAAAAGATCACAAACATATACTTAGAAGTGAATTTAAAAAAAATTATTGTCTTTTGTACAAGTTGGATAAAAAAATTCAAATATTTCACCGAATTTATATTAAGTTTCAATTTTATTATTAAATCACAAAAAAAAAATATGAAATTTCTTTTTTAGAACGAACTGATATGTGCAATTGGTGTAGAATAAAAAATAAAATATCTGTGTTTTATAATAATGGATGAAATTGACATAACTTGCCAATGTTAAGAGTAAAATTGCTCTTAGCGGCCAATATCATAGGTAAAATTACACCATTTTAGATGTTAACAATAAAATTGGTTCTAGTTATAAACGTTATGTGTATTTTTTTTTTCATCTTATCCCTTTTATAATTTCTTTATTGATTAATTTAAAACATGGCCATATTAAATATTTTAAATCCGATCAGCAACAGTTTAATATAATTTTACCAAATACTAATAATTAAACGGCTAACAGCTTACTGCAACTGCAAAACAGCTATAACAACCACAACAACTATCAGCTAACAGTTGAACCAAAAAAACCAGGCTCTGTTTGTTTGGGGAAAATACCAGTGTTTGTTTGGGCAGGAAAATAAGTGGTAAGTCAATGGAGAAGGAAGGAAGAAATAAGGGAAAGGGTCAAACATTTTCCCCAAAACATACACGTTTAGAGAAAAATAGGGAAAACGTTAAAAAATGTAAAAATACAAAAATATGAAACATAAAAAACATGAATAACATGAAAACGTTACAAAACACGAGAATATGAAAAAAAAACCCGCAAAAAACATGAAAAAGTGAACAAACGTGAAAAACACAAAAAAGTAAACAATTGAAAAGGCACAAAACATTAACAACGCAAAAAAGTGAGAAAACACGAATTATACAAAAACGTGAAAAATATAAAAAACACGAAAACATGAAAAAATACGAAAAACACAAAAACGTGACAATAAGTGAAAAACGCGATAAACATGCAAAGATAAAAAATACAAACAAAACACAAAAACGTAAAAAACACGAAAACGTGAAAAATACGAAAATGTGAAAAATACGAAAAACATGAAAAAACGTGAATAACACGAAAAAGTAACAAAACGCGAAAAAAAGAAAAAGGGAAAAACCGAAAAACTAAATGTGAAAACACGAAAAAATGAAGAAAAAATGCAAAAAAAAAAAAAACACAATAACGTTAATAAAACAATAAGACGTACAAAAATGTCAAAAATGTGAAAAAACGTTTTTCGTGTTTTTAACATTAATTGTTTTTTTTTTCATATTTTCGTGTTTTTCCACTTTTTTCCATGTTTTTAATATTTTTTTACTTTTCGTGATTTTCTTATTTTTTCACTTCTGTGTTTTTAACAAATTTTCACGTTTTTTTTTGTTTTTTTTTTCACGTTTTTAGTGGTTAGAAAATATTTTTCAGTGTTATTATCAAACATAGGAAAATATTTTATTTTCCTACATAAAATTTTCCAGAACATAATATTTTCTCTAAACAAACGGGGTCTTAAAAATGAACTATTTTGTTTATATGTTGGCATTTTTATTTACTAGACGAATAATTGAAATGATGAAAATGAAAACCACTTTTATTGGGATGAATTGGCCTTCGATTGAGTTGCCCAAAAATGAAAACCATTTAAATAGGTAGAAACTAGACAGTGAGAGTCAACTTTTCGAAACAAACCCTTTTTTATTAAAAAAGAAAAGGGAGACAATGTCGGGAAGAGGAAAGAGAGGGAAGGACGAACTCGAGGACGCCTCCGATGACAACTCTGCAGGGCAGGCGCCGCCTAAGAAAGCCTCAAAGGTCGACTCCTCTGCTGACCCCGACAGTATCGTCGTTTGTGAGGTAACTGTCTTTCTATATATCCCGTTCGGAACCCTGTCTAGGGTTTATAATTGCATCCTAAACTTGTGTTTGCAGATATCAAATAATAGGAGAGTGACAGTCCGAACCTGGCAAGGGAAGGTCTGGGTTGATATTCGTGAATTCTATGTCAAAGACGGCAAGCAACTTCCTGGCAAAAGAGGTGCATCTCTCATTTCCATTTAGGGTTTTAGTTTACATTGTTATTCTGACCTTGATTTGCAAATGGATGCTTTGTTGATTAGCGTTTAACTGTCTCTCATATTCTAGCTCTTGCTTTCAGATTAATGACAAAATTCTGTTTCTAAAAGGTCACGAGTTATTGTGTGTTTGACTGTTTTCTGACATTTTAGTTGAAAAATGCTTTTCATCATTTGCAAACATAATAGTTCCATTACTCTTTGTAAGTTTTTAGGAGAAAGAAATGGTGAGCGAACTCTTAGTTAGATAGAGCTTAAAAGGTACTAAGAGAAGAACTGTTTAGGGTGGTATATTATATATGATAAGAGCATGATTGCAGTTAAATGTGATGAAATTTACTCTGAGTTTTGGAAACAGGGTTAACATAATTCTTGGGGAAAGCGTTTCCTAGGCAATTGACTTTTTAAAAAAGACCAAGTATAGTCCGCCTTGGGGAGAAACTTTAAAGAATGCTTGCCTAAGAGCAATCAAGCCTTGTAGCCACTTAATGATGAACAAATTTCTATATATTAGACACTTGGTTGTCATTGAGGACAGGGACGGATCTACAGTGGGGGCAAGACCCATATAATAAATTTTTGATTTTATACAGTTTGCCCCCTTTCTTCCATTGTTGAACTTCTGGTTCAAGAGGTTGCTGAAGGTTGAAGATAACTAAGGGTTGAGTTTTAGATTTTTTTGTTGGCTTTTCTTTTATTAGAACGATGTCGGCCCACTTAAGTGGGATGACGTCGTTTTGATAAGAAAAACAAAGGAAAAAATAGAAAATCAAATCCTTTATCCCTGAAATTAATGAAATCGTCACTCACCACCTCCTCTGCTTGTCATCCTCTCTGCAATTCCTAATCCAACTTTGTATTTGCACTTACCAGCTCAAACAAGATAACCAATATACATAGGTGTTGATTTTAGGAATATTAATATATTATAACAAATTAATATATTATAACAAATTATGGAAAATTACAAGTTAAACCCTAAATTGTTTTGTAAATGTCGATTTTAGCCACTGATATATATTTTTCCACTATAATAACCTAATCTTGATACTATTTACAATGACATAACATCCATTTGGCTCCCCAAACTTACACTTCAAAGCCAATTAGAACATTAAACTATCAAAATCATCAATTCAGTTCTCATATTAAACAAAAATCACCAATTGACTCCTCATCGAAAATCATTCAGTAGGTTCAAACCTTTTTCTCCAAACTTATTTTGAACCAACATAGAGATCATTATAATCCATGTCAAATAGTCACATTTTCTGATTTTAGAATTGGATAAGTACTCAATTGATGATTTTTTCTTAGTTCAAGGACCTAATTGATGATTTTGATAATTTAAGGTCCTAATTGAATTTGAAATTTTAGTTTACGGGCTCAAATAAATGTTATGCCATTTACAATAATAGGACTCTGTATATTTTTTTGCACTGTAATTGATTAAAAAAGAAATGTTTAATCATAAATTACACCTGATTAAAAAAATCATAAATTAGACCAATTTAAGATATAATATTTGACTTCATTATGGACCTATTTTAGTTTTGACATTTTTTATACCACCAAAATTTATGGGATGAAATTTTTTAAATAACTGTTGAGTTATTGAAAGAGAATATTTAATAGTATTGATAAGGAAAAAAATATTCTAAGAAAAATTATTAACTTAGTACAATTTATTTTGATATATTGTAAATGAAATAATTCATTGTTATTGATTTTCAATTTTTTTTTTACTCTACACGTATAATTTGCCCCCATTAATCAAAAATCCTGGATCCGTCCCTGATTGAGGAAATACCATACACTTGAAGCCATTGTAGCTTTGAGAACCTCACCGAAGATTTGTTTATTATCAAATTTGTTAATGGGTAACCTAAAAATCTTTCTTCTTTTCCAATTGTGTATTCCTGCTAGTAGTTGACATTTTCTTGATTAAATATCTTACATGCAATTTGTAATTAAGAGAAGCATGAGCAGTGATTTTTATTGCTGTTTTCCCAAGCCTTATTTAGACAAAAGAGAGGGAAGAGACAAATTTCTTTTAGCTTTTCTTTTTTAATTATCATCAATTCTGTTGTACCTCTCAACATTCCTAACATGTTTTCATGTTTCATATTTGTGGTAGGTATATCATTAAGTGTGGATCAGGTATGTAGTTTATATCAAACACAACATTGTTTTAATGGTTTCTAAGTGCAACTTACTCATGTTGAATTGTATTTTCTGTATAGTGGAATGTACTTCGAGGTCATGTAGAAGAAATTGACAAGGCTCTCGCTGATTCTTAAGAGCTCTACTGGACATGTAATAGACTATAGTTCAAAGGATGTAGGATCTTTTTGTATGATTCCATGAGATCGGAATGCAGTTGGCAACTGTTCTTTTTGAACTAGTTAAAGGTTGATAGCAGCATTTTGTGCAGGCTAACTAATCTGTAAGTGGGAATGTTGAATTTGACTCTCGTAATATTTTTGTAATTACTAAACTAGTGTTTGGCCTTGGATAGTTTCACTTAGAACAGGCCAACTTAAAGCATGATATTTTGTTTTGGCCGCGCTGCTATTCTGGGACTTGAAACAAATGCTACTCAGCAATTCTTTTTTATTTGTGTTTTATGGCTCCTTGAAATCCAATAGAAATCCAATATATAATAGACTATATGTTCAATATCTAATCGAATTCTATGAATTAATTTAGTTAAATAATTTGTAAATTTATGACTCTCATGATACTAACTCCAAATTTGAGAAACTGAATATGCGTTTAACATACAATTATCCCTTGTTGAAAAATGAAAACATTATTTTCTTCATCCGTCAGTCAACACTATAAAGGAAGGAATAAAATTACAGGTTAAATAAAAAAAAAATCTGCAAACTAATTACAAACCCATAATAATAATTGGAGCGAACTCCTTTTTATATTTTTAATAACAAATAATAATAATTGACAATAGTAATCCACAATATTGACACCGGGTTAATTACATGTTTATCTAGGAATACATTGAGAATGGTACATTTAAAAAAGATAACAGCATCAATTGCTTCAATACATTTGGCAGAGCCATTTGGTATCCGGCTAAGGGGACTGAAAAAGCAAGACAGAGAGAAAGGAAAGGTAATAAGCAGTCAATTTGTTGCATTTTGTAGTATTTATGGTTTTACTGCAACAATCAGACAGATAGGCATCATCATACCTTGTTTCTGGCACTGGTATAATATCTACAAGGCAGGGATGGCGAGGGATCCCACATCAATTACTCTAGGTAAAATCTATAAAAGTCCATGAAACAAGGATCAATTGCACTTCAATTGAGAAACAAGACGATATCCCAACAATACTTACCTCTCCGAGTCTAGCATTAATCCTCATCGGCACAAAATCATCAACCCTAGTAACTCCTACATTTACAATTGCTGTAGCAGCACCTGCCTCGTGAGCTGCTCTGTAAATATGCAATTTCAAATGTCTTGTCAACTCATTTCTTTGCAAAACTAGAAAACCATAATTATTACAAAAACGTCCACTATTTAGTTAAACTCACTAATGCAAATGAAAGAGGAAATAAGAAATGGGGAAATATATAAAGCTCTGCATCAACAGCCAGAAATATACTTAAAAATACTCTGTATAATTACGCTCTCATTAACTATTAAGGCTTATCAGATATTCAAAGCAGATCTACTCTTTCAAGTCTTACTTATTTCATTTGAGCACAAGACCACATTTAAGCAATGAAGAAAACCTAGCAATTGAAATGCCCTAAAAGAAATGCAAAATATATATATATATTTACCTAACAAGTCGGTATGCAGACATCGTCATTACCGATGATCCTAGTACAAGAAATGCATCACATCCTTTTGCAGCCTCCAATGCTTTGTCTGCTCTATCCTTGGGGACATTATCTCCAAAGAAAACAACCTTCAACATATCATTTGGAGTATAACATTAGAAAAACCAGCCAACTGTTGAATATCAGCTGCAGATCTAGACGAATGTATTTTCAGAAAAGGAGCAGAGAGCACGCGAGAGAGAAAGATTGTAGAAGCACATATATGCAGCAAGAATAACATGCATTGTTGATGTGCACTATAGCTAAAATCATGTCTTTAGGATTAAAAGTTATATAACAAGAAGACATGTTATAGTGAAATAAAAAAAATTTAGAAGTATTACCACCATGTACTAAACAAATTTTAACCAATTTTTTTTTTATATTTAGCTTAACAAATTAATTGATAAACCTTCTACAATCAATTCTCAGACTAGAAACAATAGTTTAATATTAATAAAAGCAATGCAACAGTGTAAACAGGTTAGTGGAAAAGAGTGCTAAGCCAACAATGGCACCTACTTTCCAGGGACCCAACCCCAATCTCCCAGCAGCAAGCTGGAGACCAAAAAATAGGAAAATACTCTGTCCCTAATGACAACTAACTAACCTTACTTTACACCCCTAAACACTAACAGACAACATACAGCTAACCTCCCCCCTTTCTCACGTGACTCTTTTCTTCTTCCTCTCATATTGAGCTTTAATGTTGATTTCGTCCTCCCATGTTGCCTCTTCCACACCTTTGCCTTCCCATTGCACTATCCAACTATTAATTTCTTCATCATTCCGGGATATCTTACATGTCGCTAAGACCTGCTCCGGGTGGATTGGCTCAGCCAACTCCATTTCAAAGCCTTCTGGTAGGGATGATTCAACGGTCTAGAGTGTCTCTGCTTTCTTCAACATGGATGCACCTTGTCCTCCCATTGCACTAACCAACTATTAATTTCTTCATCATTCCGGGATATCTTACGTGTCGCCAAGACCTTCTCCAGGTGGATTGACCCAACCAACTCCATATCAAAGCCTTCAGGTAGATGATTCAACAGTCTGGGTGTGTTCGCTTTCTTCAACATGGATGCATGAAATACTGGATGAACCTTTGAGTGTGCAGGAAGTCGCAAAGCAACTTGACCAATGCAGTTCAGTACTAGGAACGACCCATAAAAACGAGCTGCTAGTTTTTTATTGACGCACTGTGCTACAGATTCTTGCTTGTGGAGCCTCAACTTTAAATACACCTAGTCCCCCTTTTCAAAGGAAACATCTCTCCTATGCCTATCTGCCTCTTTCTTCGTTACTTCTTGTGCCTTTGCTAAATTTTCAGTTGAGGAAAGGCTTCTGCCCGATCAGCTAACTCTCACACAACCAATTCCACCTTGACTTCATCTGGAACACACTGCAGTGGAGTTGGAGGTTCCCTACCGCATACCACCACAAACAGTGTGACCCCTATTGAAACATGGAATGTGGTGTTATTGTTATGCCAGTATTCTGATCAGGGTAATCAGATAGCACACATGCGTGGCTGGTCCACTGAGAAGCAGGACAAATATGTCTCCATACACGTATTAATGATCTCCGTTTAGCCATCAGTTTCCAGACAATAAGCTGATGACATATTCAACTTGGTTCACTGCATTCGAAACAGTTCCTTCCAAAATGCACCCATGAAAATTGGAACCCCATCACTCACAATGGCATGGGGTTGCCCTGTAGTCTAATAATCTCCTTCACAAACACATCAGCTATAAATTTTGCAAAATAGACAGTGTTCCAGGAGAATGAAATGCGCACAGTTAGCTGTCAACCACAACCAAAATTGCATCAAAGCCTTATGATTTTGGAAGTCCAGTGATGAAGTACGTTGAGATTTCATTCCAAACCACGTTGCAACAACTCAGCAGGGGCTAGCATGGAGGCCTTAAATCGCTGATGAATGTTACAATTGCGGACGTATTCCTGCACGACCTTACTCATCCCAATTCAATAAATGTTGGATGTCAACCGCCTATAGGTCTGACAGAACCCTAAATGTTCTTCCATTTTCAATGAATAGAATTGCTCCAACAAAGATGGAATTGAAGGTGAAGTGACAGAGATGACTAACCTGTATTTATACAATTGGACCCCTCTTTCAGCTGGTATCCTGGTCGTGAATTGTGATCCTTTTGCAAATCCGTTTTTATCTTGATCAGCTAGGCGTCTTCATCCACTTCTTTGGTTAATTGGGCTCCATCTTCCCGTCTTGGAAATGACATCAACATGGTCATCTCTTCAAACTGTCTTGACAGGGCATCAGCTGCATTATACAACCCAGGCTCGAAAATAAATTCAAATTGGTACCCAAATAGTTTGGCTACCCATTCTGTTGGTCACACGCTCTGATTCATTGCTCTAGGAGGTGTTTCAAACTATTTTGATCAGTAAAAATCCTGAACTTTCTACCCATCATATATGTCCTCGAGTGTTGAATGGCCAACGCTAATTCCATAATCTCTTTTCATAAGCCGATTTTGACAAAATCCTTTCAGCTAATGCTTTCTAAAGAAAGGCGATGGGTTTGGAATTTTGCACCAACACCACTCCAACCCCAAAAGCATCACATTCGATGTCAAAAGGCTCTATAATTTTGGTAAAGCCCAAACGGGGGCAGTGGTAAGTAAGGCTCTTTTCAAGCTATCAAACGCTTCCGGAGATTCTAAATTCCACAAGAACCCATCTTTCCTAGTGAGATTGGTAAAGGGTTTAGCCATTTTTCCATAACTCACAATGAGTTTCCTATAGTAACCCGACCACAACTTCAACTTTCGTTGTATCCATTGAGACTCCTCCCGTAATCACATGTCCCAGACATTTGACACTGTGATACCACCCTCGCATCCCTCCAATGTGCTTCCAAACTATCACTGAAGATTAGAATATCGCCAAAGAACACCAGCACCAATTTTCTTACATAGGGCCGAAAAATCTCATCCACCGTTGCTTGAAAAGTGGCAGGGGATTCACAAACAAAACAACATGACAAAATATTAGTAATGTCCGTTGTGAGTGCGAAATGCCTTCTCTACATCCCCCTCCCTAATCGGAATTTGTTGAATATCGCAAACCAAACAATTCGTCCAGTTCCACTGGCAAAATTGGATACTTGCCTTGTGTGGTTACCTTGTTCAAGGCTTAATAGTCCATATAGAGCCTCCAAGATGCGTCCTTTTTATCAACTAGACAGCGCAAGATACGCACTGTTACTGTTCTGATGACTCCTTGCTCAAGCAAATCTTGAACTTGTATCTATATCCTAACTTTATGATGATGAGGGTAACGGTATGGGCGAACACACTGGACCGCTCCCTGGGATGAGATCAATTAAGTGAGAAATTTTCCTTGGTGATGGCAGATCTCTTGGCTCTTAAGAAAACAGCCGCAAACCCTTCCAACAGCTTGTTCAACTGTCTTTGTTGGAGCCCTTTGAAAACCCTTCTGCCCATTCTTCTTGACTTCCATGCGTGCCAGGGATGCATCTTCACCTTCAAGCCACACCTGTAATAGAGATGTGCTATTGTTGCTTGTGGTTGCACCCTCCATTTCAACTAATTTACCGTTTTGGCAGCACTTCATTTGCCTTTGCTTCCAGTCACGCCAAACTCCACCCAACGTTCTCAGCCATTCAATGCCCAGTATCACGTCTAGGTTGCTAAGACAAAAAGACTAAGGTCTTAATCTGACAATCAAACTCCCGAACAACTAGCCATATAACAAGGCAATGTTCTGAAGTACAAACTCGATAACCACCACCGAACTGGAAATTAACTCCGGTTCCCACCTCAGCCTTTAAGCCCAAGGACTTAACTAACCTTTTAAATAAAGTAATGAGTGGCTCCACTGTCCACCAAATCAAAAATTGGAATTCCTTGAATTTCACCATCAGATTTAATAATTTTACGTCTTCTTCATGATTTCCAACAAGGCTAATCCACTCTAGTACTTGGCACTCCCCTCCTCGGACCATGTCACCCTCTTCTACATCTGGCTCCACCTCTGCCAGAACAATTTCCCCTTCTCTGTTAACCTCTTCATCGTCCGCCAAAACCAAGATCTGCAACCTTCTGTCTGGGCAACAGGGTAGGGGCAAATAGGGTTAGGCAAATCTGAACCAGATACCCTTCGCATCAAGTGACTTCTCCCTCCTCTATCCTTCAATCCCTAATCTCCACATTTGAATCCGCCGCTGCCACTCCTTCCTCTATTTCTGGAAAGTTCAGTGGTTCTGGCTAATTGTACCGCTTCAAGGCGCGATGCTACCAACTCAAACTCCTCAATGAACTCCGTCACCAAACCCACCTGCCACATCACTGCTAACTCTTCATAAGGGTTTTGGATGTCCAAGGTACTAAAACTCTGGAAAACTTCTTCCTTGAATATCCCCCACATTAACATAGGGGTGGCCTCTGTTAGAATGGTAAACCAGTCACTGGTCCTGCCATGCATATCTATGCCGTGGGTGATCTTAAGTTAGTTGGTGTGTGATTTATGTGGAAGTAAGTTTCTACCGTGGTTAACCACCCTTTAGGATCAAATTTTTCAAACCAGGGCGACTTCACCTTCTGTGTGGCCAAATGTGGTTCTGCATTTGGGAGACAAGTGGCATTCTTTGGAGTAGCATTACCCATTTCAGGTTGTCTTCTTGGAGTAGGGTGGTGTTCTGACCCGTGTATACTGCGTTTCCGGTCTGCCTTCTGTTCCTTCTTTCTTTAGAGCTCTACCTCGAGACTGATTCTTCTTCTCCAATGGGGTGCTTCTTGACCCGATTCAAAAACTGAGCTTTAAACTCCTCAAGGGATAGCTGCATAGTGTCCGAGGACTGGAAAACGTTGTTACCTGCTTCACTATTGTAATATGCCTTTCTACTCTTGCAATCATTGCATCTGTTGTATCAAACTTACTTTGGACTCTTGGGTCCATGTCGCTGGCGTTTTTCTTTTTTTTTTTTTTTGACATTCGGCTGGTCGGACCAAACACTCAAGAGCAATAGAAAATACAAGCTTAAGTAATGTATTCCTATCTGAGTATTCAGATAGCTATAGACTAGAAACATTAGTTTAATATTAATAAAATAAAACCAATGTAACAGTACAGGTTACTAGAAAAGAGTGCTAAGCCAACAATGGCAACTACTTCCCAGGGTCACCCCCAATCTCCCAGCAGCAAGCTGGAGCCCCAAAAATAGGAAAATACTGTCTCAATGAAGAGTCACTACCCTTAATTAATACCCCAAACACTAATAGACAACATACAGCTAACCTCCCCTCTTTTCTCACATGACTCATTTCATCTTCCCCTCGTTTACTTTCCAAATCCTGGGCCTACGTCCTATTTGGTCCTTGTTCCTTATGGCTAACAAAAAACCTTAAGCTATAACAGACCTCTGATTGCAGAAACAAAGAAACATTTGGTCCTTGTTCCTTGGGTCTTTAGCCCCATGGCTAAAAAACACCCTAAGCTATAACAGACATCTGATTGCAGAAACAAAGAGCATAGTCAACAAATAATATATAAATACACTAAATATCAAACAAAATCATTACATCAGGTTTGAGCACTCCGTTGCATTTTTTGCATGTAGGTATATGGAAATCCTCCTCCCAGAATTTTTCGTCAATCTCAATATCACCATCAGGCCTTTGCTTCATGCCAAAGCTTTTGTCGGATCCAGGATTGCCATAATCTAAACTTTCAATTGCAGCAGCCCACTGCAGAGAGCAATTTGCTCAATTTAGGCTTTGATCAACTCAGTCACAAAAATTAAGTTTCACATCAAGATAAGATTTCCAGACAGCTATAAACAAAAGGAGAAGCCAAGCCATCTGAAATTCAAGAAAATGAACAGAAAAAGAATAACGATGATTTTGTCAATCTTCAATTAGGTAATTTTGTGATTAGACTATAAATCATATTGCAGAATGATTCTAAATAAACAACCTTTTTATCCCTTGACTAGTCAACAGTCATTTATTAAGCCACTAAGCCAAATCTTCCTATTCATCTCGTTAGTTTCCTATCTAGCTATATCCGACAACAAAAGTTCATGAGACGAAATTGATCTAACAAAAAATCTAACCAAAAAAGAGCAAAGCACTATTTAGCAAGAAAAAGAGGCACAACTTGTGATGATAATAATAATAATAACAACAACAACAACAACAGCAGCAGCAGCAACGTCAACAACAACAACAACAATAATCATAATAATCAATCTAAAGCAAAGGTCAATATTTAGATATTCATATATCATAAGATAATAGTAATATATAATAGGTCTAGGTCCTATAGGATTAGACATATATGAAGAACAGAAAAAACCAACCTTTGGATTAAGGTCCTGTAGCTGGTCCTGAAATAAGTTTCGACTGAAGGAAAAACCACAGTCGATACAAATTACTGAATAAACAGTCCCATGCAACTCAAGTGGGTTGCTCCCAGCACGATGATGTAGTCTGCAACGAGATATTGGTGAATTTGTCCCATTAGAATTGCAGTAGAAGTTTTCCATTATGAAGCACCACCTATGTACAGCTATTTACCTGTCAACATTCTGTGTAACCATTAAACTAATGCGGCCAACTTTTTCTAGTGATGCTAAAGCAAGGTGTGAAGCACCAGGCTGTGCAGCTGTAAAACGTCTCCATCCAGCATAGCTCCTAGCCCAATACCGTCTGCGGGCCCGACTAGAACGGAGAAACTCCTGTCCACAGGAAGTTGTGGGAAAAATAAAAATCTAGAAATTCAGGAGTCACTACTACAACCATGCAAGATATTGGAAGGAATAGCACAAAAAAGTCATATAACATTTGCCTTCCTGACATATCAGGGAGAACAAAAAAATTGATACACGACAAACTTCCTCTTTTATGCTTATAAAGAAAATACATTCCTCTTCCAATTTCTTGAAACTCAATTAATCATAGTAATAGTGTCAATGTGCATATATCAGTACTGATATACTTTTGATATAAGGTCTATACTTGTAAGGTCCGCCGATTAGAAATATGGTATTGGTCCCATGATTAAGTAATTTATGCACAATAACCAAAAAAATATACAAATATTCCAATAGAAAAACAAACTTAATTCATTTATCAATCATGGTTAAAGAAAACAGCATTAGCATTGCCTCTTGGATGCAGAAAGATATACAAATGCATTAAGCCACTGTTTCTGACTATCCTTGATCAAATGTATGGATGCAAACTGGTGCATTACAAGACAAGTTTGGGATATAATATTAGTTCAGCTTAGTTGAAAATGTTGAAGTCAAGTAACTATGGTAATTGCTACCACAAAGAAGAAAATTAGTTGAAGGTGTATAACATAAGAAGCAACTTTTCAGTGTTTTGGCTTTGAATAGATGATATGCAACTACTTTTAATCCGTTACATAGGTTAGTTCGGGATGAATCCATTGTCATTATCCTTTATACTCCGCTTCCTACTTTTAACCCCCTAGTTTTAATCTCTCTTTCCATAAAACCTTTGCTTTTTGAATCTTTATTCATGTTGATATAATATCTAGGAGTTGGATATCACAAGCATGCCTCAGATCACCTGATGAGTAATTGGTTTGAAACCAGAACTGTAAGCTCCATTTGGGCTGCAACAAAATTAGCATGTCGTACACTGAGTACATATCTTATAGTTAAAGAAAGTATCAGTTTGACTAAGCAGAAATAAATTCACAAAACAATGGTTGAGAGAAGGTTCAGCATATGATAAATTCAGCACACAAAAAGACATCTCAAGAATATCAACTCTAGAACACGGGAAAGAAGAAAATCCCACAAATTTACTTTATGAGATAAAGGGTACGGAGAAGTAAAATCCAAAAAAAGGGCTTGTCGGATAAATAACACGACCTAATAAAAGATGTTTTGTCACCAGAAGATAAAGTATCACCGACATAATCATAAGTACAGGAATGAAGAAAGAGAACAGACTTAATTTCAGAATCATTTAATGTCAGTTTAGCTGCTGTCATAAAACATGGTTGCCGCAAGCAGTCATTCCAGGAAAGAAATTGATTGCTTCTAAAAGAGGGAAAGGATTTAAATACCCCTTTATAATAGATGGGGGAAAACGATTTTTTTTTTGGCCCATGTACTTCACCAAATTTTGGCTTTTTTTTTTTTTTTTTTGTTAAAATGCAATCCTTACCTAGAAATCATCATACATGGTGTTCAAAAAGTATAATCCTTAATGGATGAAACTTTGATTTATTTTCTTTCTTTCTTTCTTTTCTGAACGCAGTTCACAGCACCTGGTGTTCAGGCGTGACAATTCCCTGCATTAAGGGCTACATTTTATAAAAAAAAAAATAGAGTTCAAGGGGCTAAAAAACATATCAAATTAATGTCCAGGTCCAATAGTCAAAATCTAGTACAGGGGCCAAAAATATCATTGTGCCCGAGGTTTATATGGTACAGTGCCACTTATGAAAAAGCAACAACTTTAGCAAATTTATATGAAGTAATTCTATGATCATCCTGCTTAGCACACTGAACAGGTTGAAAAAAAACCACACAACTCCTAAAAGAGTTGAAAAACTTAGGAAATAAAGTAGAGAAGAAATCGGACCTTCTATAATCAGGAATTCCACATTCTGTACTAATTCCGGCTCCAGTCAATACCACGAGGTTAGTACTGCACAAGACAAAACCAGTCAGATCACAAAAATGAACACCATTGAAATGGAGCTTTCATAATTCACAAGGGGTACCTTCGATCAAAAAAATTATACAAAAGATTGATATCTGCAACAGAGGGAGGGTCGGAAGGAGGAATTATCTTGTTCTTATCCCTGAAAGAGGTTGAAGAGACATTCCCTTGATTTCCAGGTACTGAAATGCGAGATGATGTATGTACAAAATTTAGAGAGGGACGAAAGGGGCCTCTACTCGACGACGAGTGAAGAAAATCTTTAAAGCCCACATTCTGTACTAATCGATCAGTTGATGGTGAAGAAGAAATAGTAAATGGGGATAAAACTCGAGACTTGCCTCCAATGAAATTTGCGAGCAATTTGGTTCTACTTGTGATATTCTGCAGGTCCAATCCAACTGTAAGAGAATTGTATATAGAAAGAAAGAGAGGAAGGAAAAACTAACTTACATAGAGGGATGAAGGTGAAGGAAAATGCAGAAGCATCTTGCAATGATGGATTTTCGATATTACCACAACAAATTGAAAACTCCAACCTTTATTTGACAAGCCTAATTTTCTCACAGCCCATTCAGTTCCACGTTTATCGTTTATTCACCATTTAAGGAAGGGTTAAAGAGATATAATACCCATTATGCTCCCTGAAATAAAGTTTTAGGGTCCGTTTGTTTTATTTGCTGTTGTCGGTTGAACAGTTTCAGATTCTGTTCTCCAAATTCATTTTGAACCAACATAGAGATTATTACAGTCTATATCAAATAGTCACAATTTCTGATTTTAGAATAAAATAAGGACTCAATTAATAATTTTTGCTTAATTCAAGAACCTGATTGATGATTTTGATAGTTTAAAGTTTTAATTAACTTTGAAGTTTTAGTTTGGGGATCCAAATGGATGTAATACCGGTTAAATAACATATATTGTCTCTATATTCTGCTATTACTTTTTATTATGTTCCTCAAACTTTAAAAACGAAATATTATTGGGCTTAATACATAGTTTCACACTTAAATTTATAAAATTTTGTTATTTGACATCTTAAATTTTGCAATGACCTATTACACACATCAACTTGCTATACTCTTTGTTGCACATCTCTCTTAGATGCTTCCTCACGATGTGATCAAATTGTTTCTTATAAGTGTCAAATTTAATTATAAAAAAATGAAGCCTGATGAAAAACACTCCTCCGAACTTATCCTTTAAAACAGTCCACAAACTCTTTGTTCTGAATCTTACAGAATTACTTTGTGATGTCATCATCCATTAAATAGAGCAGGACCATGAAAGCATTTGAATCCTTTTTCTTGCAGATCAAATAAGCTTATTTCTCTTTTTTTTAATAGTACGATACATTTTAATATTTTTTCTAATTGGAATTTTAAAATAATAACAATATTATATAGTGATTAATTAAGAAATGTATAAAGTAAAAGTTAAATTAAACTACAAATCAAATTTTAATATTATATTTACCATACAAAATAATTATATAACTATCTATAAAAGTTAAAACTATTATAATCAATAATTTTTAGATATTTTATACGAAGAGATTATATCAGTTCAATATATTAAATATATATATTTAGACTTTACATTAATAAATGTTAGTTAAATACAAAAAAAATAGAATTCATAAAGATTGTGTGCAAATTCATCTTGATGATGATCATTTTGTTTAATGGAATTTCATGAATACCAATGTATTCAAATTCAATCGGCTCATTAGGCTACAATAACTCAAGATATCAAATTAAATCGGCTTAAACTAACGAGCTCCCCTATTTGCATCTCATAATAACTCATTAACACATTTAGTCAATTAGTCATTCATTTTTTCATTGTATACAATATTAGTCACACTCTCCAATAGCACTTCTTTGATTTCATCAATATTATCTAATAGAGTAATTATCTATTATTGAATTCACATGCCTTATACCTGAAACTATTCTTTAATAAGTAATGAATTTGAAATATTTTATACATCCAAATAATAAAACACATCAATAAAAATATAGTTGTAGAATTCATGTTCTAATGTATTTATTATTTCATTTTCCTCTTCAAATGATACAAAATACATGACAACATTTGTTTTTCCGTCATCTAATTGTTTTTAGCGACAGTTTTTTAAACTTCTATCATCTGAAAGCTTAAGTAAAAAAACACATCAAATTAGATGTGCATTTACGATGACACACGTTTATCATCCCATAAAAACCAAATTTTAATCCAAAACAAGATGACACTTATTAAATTGTACTATCATTATTGTGAGTAAACAAACATCTAAAATTTTCTAACTTTTCGAGGGTGGTGTAAAAAGTATCCAAAAATTTAACGAGCACCCAAAACTCAAAATATACTATTTCACCATTTTTCTCTTTTCCCTCTCTCTTTATGTTGTTCTATTCTCTTTCATTTTTCATTTCCTCTCTTAGAAAACCTAAAAATATCCACATCTCTTCTCTATAAACTTGTCGACAGTTTACGTCTTCAATTCTTCATCAATTCATCTTGTGACCCTCTCTTACTTTCATTTAATTATTTGTGTCTTCTCTTCAATCATTTCATCAGATTAAAACTAAGGTTTCAATTCTTTTTTCCTTGCATAGTTTCGTTTTCATAAGTAATTTAAGGCTTAGGGTTTTCTTAGGTTACTGATTTTCTTGAATTTAATAAATTTTTTAATAATTTGTAGCCATTTTGCAATAATTTTTATAATTTTAAAACATCTTCAAAAATGAAAAGTAAATATTATGTTATCCAGAAAATAAACAAAATATACTTAATAAAAATGAGAAAAATTGCCAAAATAGGAATGTAGAAGCAAGGGATATCTATCATTTTGGTAAAGTTGAAATGATGACCGGATTTGTTTTAATTACAAGCTAATCCCTATAGTATATATAATGTGTTTATAACAATTTAGGATGTTCAGATTATATAAAAATATGAGAGAATATAACAATAATTTAAATATTCGTATAATTTCGTGTCGTTTTCGGATTAACATATCAATCCAAACCCCAACCCAAAAATTTACACGTTAATTTTGTGTCAACCTAAAAATAACACATTAACTAATAAGCAAAACTCAAACACTAAAAAAAAATGTGTTGATTTTATATGGTATAATTGTATCGTATTTGCCACCTTTAATAGTATACGCAGCACAACCATTAAAAATACATGGTTATTTTTGAATGCAATTGAAGATGGTACTGTCCTGTAATTGTCCAAGATATGAGAATCGGCTCGGCTCGGGAAGGACAGAAGAAATTGGTCTCTCACAAATTTATTTATCCGATGGCATTACGCACATTTTTCTGCATTTCCACCCAACTTCCCTACCTTCAAATCAATACTCCCAAAAACTCCTTATCACTTCCATTCTCCAAATCTTCTTTCTTAAACACTAACACTAGCAAGCCATTTTCTTCAACCAAGAGAACCCTAAACCTTGCAATTCTTTCCCTAATCATCTCTGGCTCTCTACCAAACTTTCAAAATTCCATTTTGGCTATAGAGTTGGACCAATTTCAGAGGTACACAGATTCCAAGGAAGCCTTTACCCTCCTCAGACCCTCTTCTTATGTTATGGTGCCATGCCTGCTCTCTGTTTTTCTTTTTCTATTCATTTTAGGAAAAAGGGTTTTCCAGTTCTAATTTCGTGCAAATTAAATAGGTGGATAAAGCAGGAGCAACCGTGTTTTTTGCGGATGTGAATAAGGAGACTAACAATATCGGGGTTGTGGTGAATCCTGTTCGACTCACTAGCCTTGCTGAATTTGGGACACCTCAGTTTGTCGCCGACAAGCTTATCCAAGCTGAAAAACGCAAGGTTTGTTTTCTTCATCCAATGCTAAACTATGACTTTCTCATATTATTCAGCTTCAATTCATACTTGTAAGTCAAAGATTTTCCATGGAAGAAACAAGGACTCCAATTTATCAAATTTATATTACTAGTGCTCAAGCACTGAAACTCAAACTAAGGTATTTATTTAGGACTTTGAATGAGGCAATGCTAACTTCAAAATTTATGTAATTTTTTTTTTTCCCGAAACCAAGTTAAATTAATGAGCTTCAAACTTGCAAACAGTACACAATATCTAGATTACAGAATTGGTAAAACATCAAAGATTTAGGGATAAGAATATAAACTAGAAGACTGTGCAAAGACATGAACCAACTCATTAGCTTGTCTTCTAACAAAAATGACCGAGTAAGAGTCATTGTTTTAAAGAAGAGTCCGACAAAGGAGGATGATATCGCCAAACTCAGTATGATCAACAGTGGAGGAGTGAATAGCATCAACTACAACTTTGGCATCCGTCTCAAACAATACCCATTTAAACATTGACCGGAAAGCCAAGTAGCAGCTTCTAGCAATGCCATAGCTTCCCCTTCCTTAACCATGGGTAGCCCGTCAAAAAAAAAGTGGTACTACCAGCAACCAAGGAACCCATTGAGTCCCGAAGAATTGCACTAACTCCCAGCTTCCCAGTAGCTTGAAAAACCGCAGCATCCGAGTTGCATTTGAGGAAGTTAGGAGGGGGTTTGTGCCACGAGGAACACTACACCACTGTCGGTGACACACCAGCAGCTTGGCATTATGGTCATCCAGTTGAATAACACCTCAAGACCCGAGTAAACCATTGAGGCGGAGAAACTGTATTCTGCCACAACCTGGCATTACGGTTCTGCCATAGGCTCCACAAAGTCATGAGGTACTTGCCTTTAATTTCTCTTGAGGCGTCGCAAAGCATGGAAAAAAACAAGTCTCGAAAATTTGCAGCAATTGCGGCCTTGGCAGCAAGCCGAGAGTATAAATCAACCTCTATCCATGCTTCCTTCGATAGGCTGCAACAAATAGATGCCGCAAATCCTTAATGTCTGAGTTACAGATAACACTAACGCTTTAGATATCCATCCCCCATAAGTGAGATTGGTGCGGGTAGGAAGGCAATTATGAAACCATACGCCGTGAAAAATCTGAGTCCAATTTCCTGGGACATGAAGGTGGTCAATGGGTTCAAGAGTCTCGGTAGCAATAGCGCTCTTAACAGTGTACATACTATCCAGACTACCATCCCGAACCAGAGAGTCTTCCATTACCCCTCCAACGAGGAAGCTTTAGCATCTCTTGAATATCTCGTGCTTCAAAAATCTCTTCTACAAGCTCAACATCCCAATATGTAGAGTTGGGAACTAAGAGATCGCAGACTTTTAGGTTTGCGAGACCCGAAATGCATGAAGTTTGAAGTCGCTTATTCTGAATGTCCCGGAGCCAAGGTCATTCCAAGCACTAATACTAATTCCATCACCAACCTTCCATCGATGCCCTTCCTTAAGCAAAAGTTGAGAATTCCAAATGTTATGCCAAATGTAACTTGGAGAATGCCCCAATCAGGTGACTTTGAAAATCCGACTGCCAAGAGAAGTTGGGTCTATCATGAAACGCCAACTTCGTTTCCCCAACGTAGCTAAGTTAAAGTCAGTGAAATTCCTGAAATCCAACCCTTGTAATGCTTAGAAACACACGACCGTTCCCAAGACATCCAATTCAAGCCTCTCTCCCATCTTTTTATTTCCCCACCAAAATGCATTAAATATCCGGGATTGCCTAACCAACAACTTTTATCAGAGTAGGTCTACCAGCTTAGAGATAGGTTTCCCCCTCCACTTCTAAAGCTTCTGCCACAATCGGTCCTTGAAGTGAGCAAAAATTGCCTTCTTTTTTGGTCCCACTAGAGAGGGGAGACTCACATACCTACCAGTATTGAGCGGAAGAGATACACCAACAATAGCAGCAGAAATCGCAGTAACCAACTCAAGAGCAACATTACTACTTACCTACCAGTATTGAGCGGAAGAGATACACCAACAATAGCAGAAATTACAATAACCAACTCAAGAGCAACATTACTACTGCACATAATACTTGATTTTGCATAACTAATAGCTTGTCGTGAAGCCTCCTCATAAAGAACAAGAAAGCATCGTTAGCAAAAGGGATAAGAGCCAAATTTAGCCCTAACCTATGAAGATTATATGTCTTAGTTACTCCTCAAACCATTAAGAGTCAATTGTGTATATTATTTTTAGAGAGTGAGTTAGGAGTCTCTTGGAGATGCTCTTGGACATAATTGATATATGGAATGTCCGAAGTCACATTTAAATACCAGTCAAACCATTTTTTTCTAATTTTCGATAACGTATGCCTAAATTGATCTTGCTTGAAAACATTAAGGTTAAATTGCACCATTTCATATGTTAGGGCTAAATCTACATTTCTCTTAAAACGTTAGGGTTAAATTTGGTCTTTATCTTTTAGCAAAAAGAAGGTGAGCAATAGAGGGAGCTTCCCGACCCACTCCACTACCATGGATGAGATCTTGTCTCTTAGCATCCTGAAAAAGCCCAAACAAACCTTCAACACAAAGCAGATCTCCCTGACAAAGACCCGCCCAGGCGCAATAGAATAGAACCCTCAATCTGGTTGTTGATCTTGACTGAGTAGCAAACAATTGAGACACAAAGCATTATAAGATTCACCCACCACTCGGAGAAGCCCATTTTCAGCATAATCGCTCTAAGATAGTTCCAATCAATCCTTATGATACGCTTTGCCGATATCAATTTTCCAACCTTTTTCTTCTTAATGTTTCTGTATAAATCCTTTTTCCTTTACTTACAAAAGATTTTTCTTTTACTGAAAAGAACACTTTAAAAAGATTTTATTTTCTGATTTATTGTCAGTTGACATCAAAATCCACAACCAACATTTTATATAACCATGTGTTTTCTGATTTTATACAACCATCCTTAATTCCTGAAATTTTACTTGCACGAGTCTTGGATGCACGATTGACCGCTGTTGTTTCGGCAAAATCCATTATTTGGTCTCGAACTTTTTGAATTTCGTTGTTCAGTTCCTATTGTGTTATTATTATTCTAGATTGAGTATATACAGTAATCAATTGACCTTTAGCGTCCCAATCAAATAGTTTGCGAGAGAAATGCAAAATAATTGTATAATAGAGGCTCAATAAAACATGTGAGGCCAAATGATAAGTTTATGTATTTGACATAAATTATGCCATTCTGTCAAATGATCAAATAGTTATACCATAGTTATATTCGATACCATAATAATTTTTTTTTCCCTCGTATAGTATTGTAGTATTGGAGGGCGAGCCTTGGCGCAACGGTAAACGTTGTTGTCGTGTGGCGCAACGGTAAACGTTGTTGTCGTGTGGCGCAACGGTAAACGGGTTCGAGTCTTAGGAGCGGCCTCTTGCCAAATAAATTGGCAGGGGAAGGCTTGCCCCCAGTACACCCTTGTGGTGGGACCCCTCCCCGGACCCTCGCTCAGCGGGGACGCGTAGTGCGACCGGGCCGCTTTTTTTTTTATTTTTTATAGTATTGTAGTTAATTGAGGTTTGTCAAGAAACCATTTCAACTAAAAGTTCAAGTTTTTGGTTGAATTGGTCTCTTGATATGGTATTAGAACTTTCGGTGGTTTTCACTGTCAGTGTCTGACTAGGTGAATTTGGTCAATCACCGTTACATTTAAACTTATTAAAATCCTATGGTCGAGATTAAAATCATCGTAATGTTTAGATTCACACCTCCTAGATCTAATAGTGATTGATCAAATTCACTTTTTTTTTTTTTTACCAAATTCACTTGGTCAGTCATTGACTAGGTGAAAATTACCGCAGAACATTTTAGACCAAGTGGTCGAGGTTTGAATCGTGACAACCTCATTAATTGGTAAAATTAAAAACACAAGGCAAGATGCGGAGGTATGTCATAGATTAATATAAAATATGTTGTTGGGCCTTAATTATCAGCTTAGGCTTTTGGTTGAATTGGTTCCTTGACATGGTATGAGAGCCTCTTAGACTAAATGGTCAAGAGTTCGAATCTTAATAATCCATTTGTTGATTAAATTTCTAACACGTAGTAAGATAGTACACACTTCAAGCCGAGAGGACATTCATATAAGCGTGCATCGAAGATAATAATAAAAGCATTTCTTGACCATAATAATAAAAGCTTTTCTTGATTTTAACTCTCAGTTTAAGCTGGGTAAGAATCCCCATTTCCTAAACTTGTTTTCATAACATGAAGAAGATAACCTGTTATGGGTTACGTGGGTTATAATAGATTGGTGGTAAACCTAGGCAAATTGCAATTTGAGTACTTAACTTTCTAGAATTGTTGTATTGAATCTTTATACATTTATTTTTCTTTTTGAATTGAGCCCTAGGTCATTTGTGTGTGATTTAAATTTAATTGAGTCCTTTTGGAACTTATAAGACTTTTTTTCAATTTTGCCCTTATAAAAGGGCTCAATGAAGTCAAATATAGACTTTTGAGCCTCAATTGAAGTATAAAAGGGCTCAATGAAATCAAATATAAAGTTTGAGCTTGAAGTAATAAGGGATAATATCCAAATTTGTTTCTAATATTTTTTGGAAAGTGCAGATATACTCCTAACATGAGAAGTGGTACGATTTTGCCCTCAACATATCCAACCTGGAGCAATTATTGGCCCATGTAATGGTTCCGTTTTATGAGTAATGTTACCTGCCCAGAATTGCTCCAGGTTGGAAACGTTGAGGGTAAAATTGTACCCTTTCCTACGCTAGGGGTATACTTTTGCTTCTTAAAAACAACAGGGACAAATTTGAATCTTATCTTCTTCTTTTTATTGAATTGGGGTACACGATAAAAAGATGGAAATTTATTAGCAAAGTAATATTATATATAAAAAAAAAAGGGCGGCCCGGTCGCATTACGCGTCCCCGCTGAGCGAGGGTCCGGGGAGGGGTCCCACCACAAGGGTGTATTGGGGGCAAGCCTTCCCTTGCCAATTTAATTGGCAAGAGGCCGCCCCTAAGACTCGAACCCGTGACCTCTGGTCACACGGCAACAACGTTTTACCGTTGCGCCAAGGCTCGCCCTCCAAAGTAATATTATATATAACATAATAAAATTTCATGTCATTATATTTAATATAAAAAATAGTAAAAGAACTTTTATTTTAATTTTGGTTTGGTAATAAATTTGCATGTGTTTTATCAAATTGGTTGTTGATGTTGTAAGATTTGACAGGAAAGTACAAAGGATGCAGAGGTAATTGGAGTGGGTGAGAGATCAGGGCATGGGGGACTACAAATATATGAATTTGAGTACAAAGTAGATAGCACAAGGGGAGGGATTAAAAGGATTTTCTCTGCTGCTTTTGTTGCATCTAACAAGCTTTATCTCTTAAATATTTCACACTCAGACACTCCTCTTGACACTCCTACAAGAACCATGTTGCAAAATGTGCTTCATTCTTTTGATATATATACCCCCCATCCCATCCCATGATTTCCTCTTAATTTTCACCTTTTTTTTTCACAATCCTAACATGTATTTTATTTCTATCTTATGTTTATGTTTCTTAAAATGTTGCCCTAATAGGGCCATCCAGTTCGATCCCCAACCGGAGACTGGTATGGTCTGTTACCGTTATAAACCCTTAATCTATGAGTTCGTGCTAAACCAGATGGGTTGGGTTGATGTACTGGTTCAGGTTCATTCAGATCCAAGGCATCTTTATTTAATAAAAAAACATTTTGGTACTTGAGTCTTGAATATGACATGCATCACAAATGCTTGCTTATGTTGATCTCTATGCCAACTCCTTATCAACAGATAAAAGTTATAATGTAATCATTTTTAGGTGATGCAATATATTAATTATTTGGCATGTTAAACCCTAGTATATGTATTTATCAAATTTTGATTCTTTTCCAATTTATTTATTTATTTGTAATAGGAGATATTGAACAACTAATTGCTGTGAATTTAAATGAGGTAGGTCATGTTAATCAAGTCATAATTCAATGGGTGTTCTAGTGTATAGAGAGGAAGATGCATATAATTTAAATAATGCTAACCAGATTTTGTATTAGAAAATCTAGATTAAGACGTGTGTTGATGGAAACATTCGTACAGGGAACACTATTGCTTAAAGAAAAAGGTTATTTATGAGGACAAAAAAATTTCGATGAAGCTCCATCAAATACTAGAAACAAGGACGGGATGTGGAGTAATGATTTGTTTTTCAGTTGAAAATAGTAAATAAATAGTTATAAGTTTTATTTTAACTCACAATCATGAGTTTACATTGTTCTTGAGTGTTGGTTGTTTATGATATTGGTTGGACTTAGGTTCAAAAATTGGATCACATCGGTGCTCAACATGATTGACATGTTGCAGCATAAAGCAACCACTTGATTTTTTATATAACCAAGAAAAGTTATTAGAGATTGCTTGCGATTACGTACGCTTGGAGGAAGGTCAATGCTCTCTCAAAAGAAAGTACCAAGCACTAAAATGTTCGATAGAAATCCATAGACTTTCTACTCAACTATTCCTAAATACAAATAACTGTCTTGATTTTCTTTTAAGAATTTGATGATCTATGATTATGCATGTAATTTCATGTTAAATTGCATATCAGCTATCAATTAGGTTTTACTGATTCTTAATATGTTGATGTTTCGGTTCAAATAATGTATAGTGTAAAGTAAATGCTTATAAAGACATATACGGTGATGAGGGTTATGGAGGGTAGGCAAGCCCACTAAGACACTTGGCCACACCTCATGGGCTAGGGTCTATCAACCCAATATAGCACTTTATTTTTTTCTTTCTTCGTTTACTAACTTGACTATTAAAGCGTTTCCATGGATCGCTCACACAGCAGGGACGTGAAGAGTTTCGGAGATCGCCTGCTGTACCACATCTCTATTATTTGGTACGGTGAACGTGGAGAGAAAACGACCTCCGGACGAGATAGGATCAACCATTGAGAATGGACGACCTGCAAGCGATAACTCCAGTAAAAGAGATGTTGGTCACTTGCGTTGGAACCTCCAACCCCAAGCAAGAGGAACCGACCCTGAACCCCATGGTAGCACCGTTGAACCTGACTCCTCTACTCGTAGAAGTAGATCCCGAGGAAGAAGAGGCCAACACTACCACTCAGTTGGTTAACGTCATCCGAAGGTTTTAAACCACATAAACCATTCAAACCGTGACACAAATGAAAATCCTCGAGCAACAAAGGAGACTGCAGGAAGAAAACGCGAAGATCTAGCAGTTCCTTAAAAGCAGATCGGCGCGACGAAGCAACTTTTCTCCTCTGGCTCTCGGACGCAACAAACCCCGGAACCATACAGCCACCGATGCCACCTCAGATCGCTACGAATACATCTGGACAGCTGGCGCCTGTAGGTGGACCAGCCACCGAAACTATGGCACCTGAGGAGGTGGACTTGCTGGAGTCCAAGATACAGCGATTCCTTGACAAACGAGCCTTGGATGGGGTCTTGGGAGGAAACGCCACCTCCAGCAAGACACCTCTAGTTCATTGAATAATTGATACCCATTTTTCAAGAGATTGTAAGCCCCCCTCCCCCCCCCCCCTTTGCATACTACTTGGGAATCGAAGATCCCAATGATCACGTAGCCTTCTTCATGAGCACCATTAACCTGTACTTGAAGAACATAGACATAATGTGCAATGTGTTCCCCACAACCCTCTCCGGAAGAATGGTACCACGGACTCGCACCTGAATTGATAGACTCATTTAACTAGAGGTGGCAAAAGTACATACGAACCAATTACACAACACGAGATTGACATGCAATTTTAGTGTTTGAGTTTAGCTTAGTAGGTAATGTGTCATTTTTGGGTTGACACGAAATGGACACGCAAATCTTTACATTGAGTTAAGGTTGATGTGTTAACCCGAAAACGACACGAAATGACACAAATATTTAAAATTATTGTTATATTCGTCACTTCATCAATAAATATAATAATATTATAATTACTACTTGCAAATATAATTCGAACCTTCTAAATTGTTATGTCCACATTACATGGCCCTATAACATGATATTAACGGACTTTTTGATGGTTAGTGTTCACATACTAATCTAAAAATCACAAAGTATTTAAAAATAGTACCATATTTCTTATCATTAATATATATATGCATAACAAAATTACATTTAACTAGAAAACACGACACGGAATCGACACTAACCCGAACAGGTTAACACGATCGTGACACGAAAGCTTATGGTCGGGTTTGGGTTCACTATTTTTAACATGAACACGACTCGAACACGAAATTGTCAGGTCTACCTTTGACCTATTGAAAAACCTTTTCTTGTCAAGATTTGCAGTGGCGACAAACTCTAGAAAATTCAGTTTCGACCTCAATGGTTTCCGACAGAGGCCAACGGAACCACTCAGAAACTTCTTGTCAAGATTTCACCATCTGGCCTCTGAGCTCAAAGGTTTGAATTTGGAAGTCACCAACGATGCACTAGCAAAAGGCACCTCTTGTGAACCCTTCAAGAAAAAATGTTTCCGCAAGATACCTCGATCTTTTGAGGAGCTGATGGTTATGGTCCAAACTTTCATTCTGTACGACAACTACGACCATCCTCCGAGATATGAAGAATCTTAAAAAGACAAGACTAAAGGCGACTCCAAGTAAGAGGATAAAAGGAAACGTCCCGTGGAGCCAAGAGATAGCACAAGAAGCAAGAGAGAAGTGCACTACGGACCACTCCACAAAAAACTGCAACCAACTGCAAGTATCACAAGTATATCGGCCACTCCACAGAAAACTAGAACCAGTTGTAGAATGAGATTGACAAGCTCCTCGAACTCAAGGTCCCGTCCAGAGCGGCCCGACAACCACAACCAGCCCACAGGCCATGTGACCCAGCATCTCCAGGCATTGAAACATAGGATCTTTGAACAAAGAATGATTGCTTAACCACTAGACCACTTATTAACTTATGATTAATCTCAAAAATATAGATATATATATATATAATAATTATGAAAGTAAATATTTAAAATATCATTTATTATTAACTTTTTATATTTATATACAAAAATTATTTTATCATTTCAATATTCATAATTTTTATTAATATTTAAATATTTCATAAAATAAAATTTAAAACTCTAAAAAATTGTATAATAACTATTTTATTATACTTATATGTTATGTTAATAATAATCTCGAACTCAAGGCCCCGTCCAGAGCAGCCACAAAAAATAGGCCAATTCTGCTACTTTTTGCTCAATTTCTCGTGGAGTCAAATTCTCATCAGTACGAGTCAAAGGAACAGTCCCTCGGCCTCTGATTTCCATATAAGGGATACGCCGAGCGTAAATACTCTCTTTAACTTCTATTCTAATAGACTGAATATCTTTCATAAGGAATCGGAGTAAGATGCGACGATTTTTTCCAAGAAATCCCCAGCGAAAAAAACATACTATTCCTTCTTCTCTATCGAATCGATCATAACCCCCACTCACATTCCACAAAATTGTGCACCGACAACCACAACCGGCCCACATGCCATGTGACCCAGCATCCCCATGCACTGGAACATAGAATCTTTGAATAAAGAATGATTGCTTAACCACTAGACCACTTATTAACTTATGATTAATCTCAATAATATAAATATATATAATCATTATAAAAGTAAATATTTGAAATATCATTTATTATTAACTTTTTTTATATTTATACACAAATTATTTTATCATTTCAATATTCATAATGTTTGATTAATATTTAAATATTTCATAAAATAAAATTTTAAACTCTAAAAAATTGTATAATAACTATTTTATTATACTTATATGTTATGTTAATAACAATATTACTTCTTTAGTTTAAAAAAATATGTATTTTATATTTTTTAGTCTTTATATACATTTTCATTATTAGATAAAATATTTTAATTTTATTTATATAATTTTTATAAGTTAAAATATGGATAAAATATTATTTTTCATATTATTTTTTAATACCGGTTGAACCTCTAACACTTGACCCTTTGTCTTTTCAGTTCTTTAACCGATCCAGTTTTGATAACCATAGTAGTGGTCGACATTCCCTTGGCTTACAACACCATCCTTAGACGGGCACTATTGTCGACAGCGGGGGGTCAGGAGCGGAGCCAGTGGGACGGAGAGGGCTGCCAGGGAGCAACCATAGTTGGAGCCCCTCCAGCCATGGTGGCCAAAGATTTCTTCTTCTCCGCGTCCTATTTCCTAAAGATGGAAAAGGCATTTTCGCCCTTTCCATCTTCTATTTTTTTTAACCTAGAATACCAAAAAATGTTGTTTTGGCATTCTAGGTTAAAGAAATCATGGTTATCAAAACCGGATCGGTCAAAGAATCGGAAAGAATAAAGGGTCAAGGGTTAGAGGTTCAATTGGGGTTTAACTGAGGTTCAACCGGTATTAAAAAAATTATGTAAAAAATAATATTTTATCCATATTTTAACTTATAAAAATTATATAAATAAAGTTAAAAATATTAAATTTATAAATCCAATCATGAATTAAAAATATAATAAAAATTCAATTTATAAAAAGACTAAAAAATATAAATTATATATATTTTAAAACTAAATAATTAGTATTATTATTAACATAACATATAAGTATAATAAAATAGTTATTATACAATTTTTTAGAGTTTTAAATTTTATTTTATGAAATATTTAAATATTTTAAAACTAAATTAGGGATTTATAATTTAGGAAATCTAATTTAGGTTTTAATTTAGGAAATCTAATTTAGGGATTTCTAATTTGGCGAAGTATCAATTTAGGCTCAACATACAAAATAATACCAATATAGGCTTAACGTTTTTAAAAATATCAATTTAGGCACAAGAACGGATTGGACACGTCATTTATATTACTCCGTTAAATTCTGATTCTCCTTCCACGTACAATTGACCGAGCTTAACGGAGTAATATCAATGACATGTCTCGTTTCATTATCAATGCCTAAATTGGTACCATTTTTTAAACGTTAAACCTATATCGATACTATTTTATACGTAGAGCTTAAATTGATACTTCCCCAAAAACCATAGACCTATTTTGGTACATTATCCCTATAATTAATTTAGGATCTAATTTAGGATTTCTTGGGATTTATAAAAATAACATGGACCGGTCTAACCCGACCTGTAGCATTTTTTTTTAATCCACGGTCTAGCCCCCCCGACCTATAGGTCCTGGCTCCGCCACTGGTGGGGGCCTTGGTAAACATCGCAAGCCTGAATCATTTGAAGGAAGCATGGAGCAAATTTCAACTGACGGCCTAACATTGAATTCAAAACGCTGATATCATATAAACAAATATCTAACTCATTTCAAAAGGTAGGATTACCTCATGTGCATAAGGAGTTATTAGCTTTCTTGTAACTAACACGGGTAGCAGTGAAAGTATCGTGGCAAATGAAATCCATATTTCATCAACTGCATATACTTGTAATCTCTCCCAAATAAAACAGGATGAAAAGGCTGTTTCATCATATCCATGTTTTGTTTTGTTTTTTTCCGTCCTCTGAAAGCTGAGAAGAAAACACTTATCTAATTAATTTCCACTTGAATGCTTCACATATTTACAAATATGCTCAAATTACAAGTCCTTACGACTCCACAAATCTTTTCTCTTTCTTTTTTTGACCTAAATTGGAATTACTAAAACACTAGTCCCTCTACCTTGATATTGATATAAGATACAGAAATCATAATTCAAATGAAAAACTGTATTGTTTGCTTGGATCTTAATTATCTTCATCCTCTTCGATATCCTGCAGGATGGCTCCCCTTGCCTTTGCTCTGCACAAATATGAAATTAGTCACTAATATGAAAAACATTGTCATAACTTTTAACTAGGCTGAATATACAAGTACCTGCGATATGCAGGTACGCCACGAGTCTTAACTTTGTTTGAGACCGGATCTCTAGTTGATTGCTTATCTGTTCTAGAGGAAGCAAGCATACAGTTATATTTATTCCATTTTTAACACAAAACAAATTAGAACTTGAAATAAAAAATGAACTTCTTTGGAAAGTGTTTTGGTCCTAATTCATTCCTTTCTCAAGGATTTTCTAATTATTAGTTAGATACCATTGGCACATACATTGGCAAGCAACCTTTTTAATCAAATAAGGAACCCAGACCTAATTAACATGATATCCAAAATAGTTATATTCAATTTCAATAATTCAATCTGAAAACATTGTCTCATTCTGGGAGATTTAATAATATATAGGTTTCAATCCAGTAAAATTACTTCTTTAAGAGAAAATGTAACTTGTCATGATAAAAGTACTGTGATAGAAAATTACTTCTTGTCTAATGTTATGTTGCAAAAGTAAAATTGAGTCAGTGTATTGGATTTTTTTTTTTTTTTTTATGATAACTGTTTTTACTTATAAAAAATACTATTGTATCCAACTAAGAATACTATTCAACTAGGAATCCTACTTAGCCCATAGTTCATATTTAGATAATAGCTCATATTTATCGTTACTTCCTTTATATTCCCCCTCAAGCTGAACAGGACCAATATTCAGCTTCCAAAACTCGAACAAACGGATAGAAGGTCCCCAAACCAACTGTGATACAATCAAGCAAATCTTATGATGCCATAGGACTCTGCAAGGCAGCTAACTGGCCAAATAAATGACAGTTGATTTTCTGCATCATCACTATTATCATCATATGAAGATGCATCTGTTTCTTGAATATCTTCTACATGTACAAACTTGCGTAAAGTGCTTTCAATTTCATCTACCAAAACATCAAACCACACCATAAAGAGAGCCGAAAACTAAAAATTCAACTTAGAGGTTTTGATTGGGAAGAGGACGAACACATCAGTTTCAATTAAAGAAGAGGAGAAGGGGAGAAAGATCGAACCACTCGAATTTAGGGTTTTCTTTTAAAAACAAAATCAAACGAACCTATTTCAAAAGATTAAAAGAAGAAAGTTAGGAAAAAGAAGGCAGAATACAAAAATAACAAAAGGGTTAGATTGTGGGTGGAGATATTTATGATGGGTCCTTTTGTTTTGGAGAGATAAGGAGAGGTGGCGGTGGATCACATGATTCTCACTCACTCCTGACCTTATTACTTCTATTTTTTTTTTTTTTTCTCTCTGCTCCTCAAAAATCAAAGAGGAATTAGATTAGAAAAATAAAAATTTGCAAACATACCTGGATAATATGCACCTAATAATAAAGAAGAAGTGTAAGAAACGAACGCTATCTTTTTTTTTTTTTTTTCGGGAGCAAGGCATCGAACTAGCGGAAGCTATAAATTAGAATCTTCAGCCTTTGTGGCTCTGATAGCCTATAGACTAGTATTTGTATCTAACTACGAATATTATTCAAACTAGGAATCCTATTGAGCTAACAGTTCATATTTAGATAATAACTCATATTTATCATGAATTCCTTTATATTTAATGTCAAAACCCTTCCCAAAATTTGGTAGTGCTAAGACCGGTGCTATCGTCATGGCTGTTTTAACCGGTCAAAGGCCTCCTGAGACTCGGTGCTCCACAAGAAACTATCTTTCTTGGTCAAATCCGTGAGAGGTTTGGCAATTTTCTTGTAGATTGCAATAAACTTTATGTAGCACCCGGTGAGGCCGAGAAACCCCCCAACTCCTTTAACTGATTGTGGAGTGGGCCACGAAAGCACTGCTTCGATCTTGGCTGGATCCATCGATACTCCTTCACTGGATATGACATGCCCACGATACTCGACTGTTTTGCCTCCAAACTGACACTTCTTAAAGTTTGCCACAAACTTATGATCTTTTAAAATCCCCAAAGCAGCCTTCAAATGCTTCAAGTGGTTTGCCTAGCTGTCAATGAAAATTAAGATGTCATAAAAGAACTTCCGTAAGTATGGCCTGAAACGTTGCCAGTGCGTTTGTTAATCTGAATGGCATCACCGAGTACTCATGATGGCCGATGTGGGTTTGGAAGGCTGTCTTCTTTACATCCTTTTCCTCCATGAGAATTTGATTATAACTCGACTTCAAATCCACCTTTGAGAAGTACTGTGATCCGTGTAGCCCGCCTATCAATTCATCCACAACCGGGATGGGGTATTTATCCAGAATAGTCACTATATTCAAGGCACAATAGTCAACGCATCCTTCTTCTTAACTAGCAACACCGAACTGGAATAAGCATGGTTGCTGTTACGAATAATCCCCTGTTCAAGCATGTCCTGCACTTGCTTTTGGATTTCATCTTTGTGCTGGTGCAGGTAGTGATAAGTGCGGACACTAACCGGACCGCTTCCAGCTGCTAAATTGATAGCATGCACAATCGTTCTGTTCGAGGGCAGTCCTCTCACTTCTTGAAACACAGAATGGGAATTACTTAGTAACTGACTAAGTTATGTCAGCTGCTGCTTATTTAGCTCGTGGCATTTCCCCTTGCCAACCTGTTTGTTGATGCTGAGTGTATCCTCCTCTTTTCCTTCCGAACAGCAATGCAAGGACATGGTTTCTTCTTGTTCATTGTTAATTATACTAATTTCCCATCTTGCCAGAATTTCATGCACCTCTGTTTCCAGTCATGCCACACTTCTCCGAGTTCTCAGGCACTCCAGACCCAATATCAAATCCAAATTTCTCTTGTCAAATACAGGAGCCTTAATTTTGCATTCAAACTCTCCCGTTGATAACGCTCAACAATCCTCACCTTGTCGTCGTCGCCTAAGCAGATTGTGACTTCTTTTCCCGCCTCAGCCCTTAAGCCCAATGATTGCACCAAAGTCTTGGAGATGAAGTTGTGGGTGACACCACTATCTACAAGAATTGTGATAGGAATCCCTTGAATATCTCCTGTAAACTTGAAAGTTTTTAACACAATCATCAACAGATTCCACCATTCCATTCCAACAGGTCGCACCCTCCTCCATCATATTCTTCTTCTTCTTCTTCTTCTAGACCCACTGCTTCAGCCAAAACAGTTTCACCCTCAGTGTTCACCTATTCATCATCCGCCAACAGCAAGATGTGCAACTTTCCATCAGCAAAGCAATGTTGCGGGGAATATGGTTGACCGCAATGGAAGCACAACCCCTTGTGTTACAATCGTCCCACTCCTTCTGAGTTATGTGTTTGGTACCCCCCTGTTTCTCATAATCGAATTTTGCTCAAACAGATGAAGTAGGAGAATATTTGGGAAATTCAATTCTAAGACTGGTGAAGTTTCTATTAGTTGACCCAGCCCATTTGGTATTATTTCAGCCCATATAGTTGTTTGCCTATTACACCCACTTCCTGTACAATTAGTCATGTGCATAGATGTTCTGTAACAGCCTGGTCCAATACTATATAAATATTGTTCGTTCTAGCCAAATCCAACACCTTGAGCCTCACGGCTTTAAAACGCCTCTATATGTATTAGATACACACACACCCTACTAATAAGCCCCAATCACTCTCCCTCCATTTCCAATGTAAGAGTTCATTCTTGTACCCATCCCCATCCTTTAAGACCACTCCCTGCTCTGGCTTTCTACCCCAATGCCACCGACTCTGGACCGAGTCATTACAAGCCCACGGTTCATCCCGAACCAACACATCGTACGTGGAGAGTCAATTCTAATACCAATTGTAACAACATGATCCGATACTATATAAATATTGTTCGCTCTGGCCCAAATCCAACAACTTAGACCTCACGAGTCACGACTTTAAATCGCGTCTACCCTGGCGCCACCCACTCCGGACCGGGTCATTATATGTTCTCCTGATTGCTTTGTAATTTATGGCGTCGCTTCTCTCCCTAGGCATCGTGGCCTCCGCTGTTTTTTCTAGTTGCATCGCCTCTAATCGGGATAAAGGGTGGTGCATCCTAACCTTGTCGCTGAGGTCTCCTCTCAAGCCACGTATTGAAGTTATGGTTGACGCGAAACTAAGGAGGTCACCCATTCAAAATGTTCGATGTACTTTGTGACCGTTCCAATTTGGTGCATCGCAGCTAGCTCCTCAATGGATTCTAAATATCCAAGTGGCTGAAACGATAAGTCAGCTGAGGATTGGTGTCTTGAAGGATTGTAAACTAGTTGACGGTTGGGCTCTCCATACAAATTTCACCGTTAGCTACCCTTAACTCTGGCAGTGTGTGGTTGATCCTGAAGTAGGTTTCCGGCCAGCCAAGAGGATGTGTGGTCCACACCGACCGTGGTGTTGTTGGGATTCTCTTTTCCCAATTCAAGTTGACGTCTTGGTCCAGGAGTTGTGTTTTGGCCAATCATCGATCCCGTCTATTGGAAACGGGATCTTCACTAGTCATGGGCTGCTTATCTAATCTCTTTAGCAAGTTGGACATCTGGACCTTGATCTCCTCTATAGAACTTTGCATAGACGACGTGTTCCGGGATGTCATGGTAACTTGGTTACCCATTCCGGTGAGCTGTTTCTCCACCCCTACTATGTTTGCATCTATTTAGTCAAACTTATTTTGAACCCTAGGAACCATGTCACCGCTAGTGTTTGGCATCCACCAAGTCAGACCAAAAATGATAGAAAATGCTAACAAGAACAAGATTAATCGAAATAGAGCAGAAACTTGAAGATGAAGTAGTAATACTACTCCCTCCATTCTTTTTTTATATGTGGTTTAAGGTTGTTCACCAATACCAATGCAACATTAATTAAACTATTAAAATGACTAATTTACTCTCAATACCTCTCTCCTGGATTTCTAATTTCTATGCAAAAATTCTCTCTTCTTAAATTTTATGGCTTAATTGGGATTATTTGCATTAATAATAAACTTCTCTCTCTTGTCATAAATAAGGGCAAAATGGAGAAAATATTTCTAAAAGTGCATTGGTAATACAAAACTACATATAAAAAAGAACAAAATAAAAAAGCTAAAACGTCATATAATAAAAAACAGAGGGAGTAGTTACATTATCAATGGAATAGTGAACTGAGATATAGGTAACTACAAGAACAACCCACCCTCATGGACACAGCCCCCATGACCTCAATGAAACGAGGCCTCCAAAATAGCCAAAAGCTTTCCTGCCTCTCTCCCCAAACCTCACCTTATTTAATATGTTTATCCCACAACAAGACAACACGCACTCCCACAAAACATAGTCAACACTCCCTTTTTCTCATATACCCTCAAAGTTTAGTCCCAGCCCTTTGCTCTTTAATTCCAGTAGCTTTGTTAAAGTCATTTTTTTGTAAATAGTTTCTTTCTCCTTTTGACTGCTGGTGACCAAGGCCCGGTTGATAACAAAAAGGAACAAAGAAGTACTGGGCCTTTCACCCTCTTTCTAGTGACTCGGGGAGCTGAACACTTAAATTAATACACTAAGCACTTATTTAATTTAAGTGTGTTTGGTAACTGGTTCTTGTTAGCCACTTAAATTATTTAATTAAGTTAAAATTCAGTACTTATTTTTTCAGCTCGTAATTTTCAATTTTATCAAACAACAACTAAGTTCAAGAAATGCCAAAATGGAAAAATATTATGAGCAAACATGACCTTAATTTGAAGATCATCTGGATATCTCAAGTCTGTGCACATCATAATTCATATAATATGCAGCATGAAAGTTAAAAAGGTATAAAGACGACACATACCTGGGGAGTCTTGTAAGCCATTACTACTTAGACGCGACAAAGCTCCACTTTCAATAGAAGAATTCACCTTTTCAAACCTCTGCCTTTTTTCTGATTGATTCTGGGGAGTTCCTCTACTATCCTGACAAAATTTAGGTCACAATAATAATTGTTTAGAAACCTAGCATTCTTAGGCAGCAATTTCACGCAACCATTATGAACTAGAATGTATGTAATGAATTTTGGAGAAGAAAGACACTGATCCAGAAAACTTCTCAAAGAAAATGGAGACAGATAAATAGGAAATGCCAAGTAGGGCTTTATCACTGAAATCACAATAGTTAACTTCAAGGTATTAAATCCAATACAAATGTCAAGTTTGACCTTGTAACAAACCATGTAATACACTAGGAGTACATGGGATACCATGTAGATTGAGAGACTAGACTACATTGATATATTTTATTTAAGGGCAATACATATATATACAAGGTTCTCCTTCAATCAAGGAGACAAACTGACCCTACCAGCAGCTCTAGAAGTCCTACAGCAGCCTTAAGCATGCTATTCATTAATTACATTGACTTATGCTCTAACAGACCTAAAGGAATAGTCATGATTAAAGGGAGTGGTAGAACCAACTAATATCTCCATTAGAAAGATTCCTACCACAGCAAATGCCTTCACAAAAAAAGGAGTTTTTGGAAGATAATACTCCCCATTAGATGTCTTTTAAGGTTAAAGCACAAGAATTAAGAAATGTAATTAATTTTAACTAAAAGCCTTCGTTACCCTTGTATTAATTGCATCCACTAATTCACTTTTATCTATTCCCAAAGTAAAAAAGCAACTTAAATAGGGGTATATTTGGTAAAGTCAATTAATGTGAATGGATTGAATCAAAACGTCATGTATTATGGAAAAAAAAAATTCTCTAGAAACACATCTATTGTGGAACGGAGGGAGTATCATTTTAAATTCAAAAGTTGGGCATTTATCATCAATTTCCATGTCAACCATTTTTTTTGTTTTTAAGAAAATTAAAATGATTAGAATTTGATTATGACATGAAATAAACATGCAGTTATTTTTATGTTAAAAAGTTTTTCTTTGGTTTACTTTTATGTTTAAATTTTTTCTTAAACAGGGATTAATTTACTTTTGCTTCCTATCTAATGGGATTAAATATTTTCTTATGGTCAAAATATTTATTTTCAGTTGGATCCCTGGATTAATGGAGAACTTTGATTGATAAGTTCCTGAAATTGCAAAACTGCTAAAGTTCGTTACTGTGGGAGAAGAGGTGGATGGATTCTTCTCGAGTCCCTGACTGCTGATGATCTTTGCCAAGCATGTGACTTAGTTAAGCAATTTACATCACAAAAGGGGCCGTTGATAGTATAATTTGGAAGCTCAAAAGAATGGCAATTTTTCTATTGCAAGAGATTGGAAAGCAATGAGCACTAATGCTCCAAAAGTAACACAGTTGAAGGTTGTGTGGGAAGGTAGCAAAGCTTCATTTTGAGGATGGCTTTGAAGAAAAGGTTGGCTACCAAGGAACGGATGATGATATGTCCTTTTTGCAATTCTGAATCTGAAACTGAAACTGAAACTGTTTCTCCCATATTAGAGGTTTTGAGAAAGCACCAGATAATTAGAAAACCCTTTCCAAAGAGATGAGAAATAAGTTGGTTAATATATATATCTCCTTATGCTATACAAGTTCTTGGATTCTTACTCTCAATATATCTCAGCATTAAGAAGCAAACTTTAAGACACATAATATCAATAGCATAACTAATATTGAATTCAACATGTCAGTAATATATTAAATTTACGATGATTAATAATCTTTTGTCACAAGGAACATATCTCAGTGAACAATTTTAAAGAAGACTCAAACACCAAAAAATGCAGCAAAGGAACTGTTAAGGAAATGAAAGCCATAACAGAAGATTTTCAAATGATTTAACTGTCGGTCAAATGGAGACTCTGGAAGGATGTTTTTCAAATCAAATGCACAATGAATCACCAGAGGGGAACGGGCCATGTATACCAAAGGGGAACGGGCCATGTATACCAAACCTGTACCTGTTAGTTCATAATCTTAAATTACTTGTTGAATGCTAATTTAAGATTGGACTCATCCTTTTATGCTTCATAGTTCCTTGAAAAAAAAATATTGGTGCAGTCCAGTTAAGAATTATTATACAGCAGACGTCAGCTTTGACCTAAGAACTCGTACATTGACCAGAAATTGATGAACTTGAAAGCATCTAATTTCTATTCTTCCAAATGTCACTAACACTACTGGTAGTAGGATAAATGATACAATCTACACTGAATGCTATTGAATGTTAAGTTAGATAGCTCCAACTGCATTTTAACATGCATGAAAAACTCATAACAATCACACAATAACCATATATCAATGACATGAGCAACAAGAAATCATACCTTTTCAACTGATCTCAGTTTTGTCAATTGTGAACAGCTGTCTCTCTCTGAAGGCACAAATAGAGAAATAAACGACAATTAATTACAGGGGAAATATTCAATCTGCACAAATTGAGTGTACTTGCAAAATTCAAATATATAAATAAGACGTAGTGCACATGAAAATGCACAATTCAAGTCTTCTATTTTTTTCTTTAAAATCAAAACTTTTGGAACTATTTCTTAAAACGTGTTATCAAATCAAATACTCCCTCTCGTTTTATTATGTGTCATTTAAGGTTTTTCACCAAGACCAATAAAATATTAATCAGGCTATTAAAATGACTAGTTTGCCCTTAATTCTCTCCTAAAACTCTACTTTCTACGAAAAAATTATTTTCCTTCTTAATTTTTATGGCTTATTTAGAATTATTTGCACTATATATCATGAAAATGCACAATTAAAGTCTTCAGCTTCTTTCTTTAAAATCAGATTTTTGGAAACTAGTTCTTAAGAATTTGTTATCAAATATATATATACATACACAAACACACCAAATTGCGTTGTGGCAAATATAAAACTATATGGTAATGGTACTAATAGGTTCTCTTTGTTTATGAAAAAGAAAAAGAATAAATCATCTGTAATCTCTTCATTTAATTTCCTCTAAGACAAATGCACTAAAAAGTCAGTCAGGTTACTGTGTTCATGCAGTGCAAAACTGAAATAAAAAATTAAATCAGAAGATAAAATAAATAAAAAAGATGGCATCTCTTTCCGTCCTGCGCCTTGTTCTCTTTGTTCTTACATAACCATTCTCAGGCTTTGAATTGAATTACTTAATTAAGGATTCATAGATTGTTTTATTTTCGAAAATAATTCAGTTAAGGATTGATAGAATGTTGTTGATTAGTTCAACCAAAGGGAAAGAACAAGGAGATAAGATTATCCTAGAAAGTTGCATTAACAAGAAAATAGGAAAAGACAGCTACAAGAATTATGCATTAAAGATAAAGGATAGCAGAAAGCAAAAAGATTAAATTTCTCACTGGCTACAATAGCAGAATGAGTATAAAACAATGAAGCAAAGAATATCAGAAAAAAAGGGGTCAAGGGTCCCAAACAGTAAAGCAGAAAAGAACAAAGAGAAATAAAATTGAAATTATATGAAAAAATTAGGGTCATTGACATTTTCATTTTACAAGGCAGAATCAGATCCTTCTTGGATTTATGATTTATCATCCTTTTTCCATTTCCATGAGTTTAACATTTCTCATTTTTTCTAATCAAGCGTCTCCTGTGTTGAAGAGGTAGTGTGGAAGTGCCATACATGATGGTTATAATTTTATGGACATTATCTTCAGCACTTGAGCAAAAAAATATATATAAGTTCAATAAATAGGGAAAAATGTAAACAGAAGTAATCAATTGTGCATTCATTATTATTATAGGAGCTTTATTAACCATGTATATTGCAAGAAACATAAAACAAAACAAAAATTAAAATTGATGCAAATACTGGCATGTACACAATTTGTCAACCATTCATCACTCACAAAAAAATAAATAAATAAAAACTGAATTGAATGAATTATAATTTTTATTTAATTATGTATAGTTTTGATGCCGATAATCTCAAATGAGTCCTTTTTACATTTTGAGTCTGCTAGAAACCAAACACACAGACTGTAAAATAGAAGAATAGAGTTAAAATTGATAGTTCTTCTCTCATACCCAGAAAAGAAACAAGCTCACAATGTAGGCACTAAGTGAAACAGGATAGAGAAATAGAAGGAAAAATGAATTGAGACTGTTATTAGAATCTTATGATTCGATTCGATTCAGCTCTATTTTGAGGCAGATCTATAGGGCGAATCTAAATTATAACAGAATCTTACGATTCGCGATTTGAATCATACAATTCGATTCGATTCAGCTTTATTTCGAGCCGGATCTTCACCACATTTCATAAAAAACTTCAACAACACTAACTAATAAACTTACTCTCCTCTAGTCCATTTGTTATTTATCAAGTTATCAACTCAAACTAGTTCCATCCCATCATTATCAAGTTGACAACAAGGCAAAAAAACAAAGTTAGAAGTACTTGGTTGATATTATTTATTTATTTTTTTTTTACATTAAAATTGCATCTCTAGACTAATATTTGATAATATTTTGAGTTCAACACCGTACGTATTTAATTTTTTATAATATTATGAATTTTAACCGAATTCTAAATTTTGATCGATTCACGAGTCACTATTCACAAAATGAGAATTTCGATTCATGAGTCGAATCTGGATTTTACAACTCAGATTGAGATTAAGCTCAACCCCATAGGAAGTTGAATCTTCCCTCTCTCCAACTACAATGTAGAACATCTGCTAAAAGCAGCCAAACAACAACCAAAATATTTCCTACCACCCATGCCGATCCCTCTCCCCCTAAACGCTAATGCCCTATACCAGAAATACCCATTCCCCTTATAGCTCATCCCTTTTAGAAAAATAATGTCAATGGGCTAGGTCATTCTCTATCGTGTCTACCAGTTTAAATGAATTAGTAGTAAAAAAGGCCTCAGCAATCTATTAGGAGAATAATTCTTTTACATCCAACAAACTCATCCGAATCTTATGATTACATGCTTATAGTGTTTTTATATTTCAATTAAAGGATGAGATAAGCAATTTTACCAGAAATTTTAGGAGGTTTAGTTCTTCTACAGACTATAAGATACTCATAACCCATGAGTATGACAAAGGAGCCCTAGACAGCAGATTTCTTTTTACAATCTTCTTGTTGTTTTCTCATGCACAATCGTAATGATATATCATCTTTACAGCAGTATCAATTTAAACCATAATCTTTTTACTTTCTTTTTGAAAGGCCACTGCATAGATATGAACTGTTTTACTAGAGCTAAGGATCCTGCCCCTTTATTACTATAACCTAATCCAGTGATGATCAAAAACAATAAATTTACTATGAGATATCAAGATGGACTTCTTGAAGCAAATTATGTCCATTTTGAAATGTTGGAAAAAAAATACATGCTCTACTTAGAGAATAGCACCCTAGAAACTGCCGAAAGTATATCAACATAGCAAGAACCATGATCAAAATACAAAATCTATCTAACTAAACATGACTGATACAGCAGCCGAAAGACTTAAACAACAAACAGAAGAGGGAAGAAAAAGTGACAAGAAGAAAAAACAGCAAATCTGGATGCCAAATCCATCAAACAAATAGATCAGTAAGTAGGAATTACAATGAAATTTTTAATTCTCAAAGTCGCAATATGCAATTCGATGAGTTCAAATATGCTGGAAGAATGCTAAGATGCAAACAACAACAACCACAACAACAAAGCCTTAGTCCCGAAATGATTCGGGGTCGGCTAACATGAACCATCATATAAAACCGTGAAATCAAGTCGGATCAGCGACACAAATTCTCCCCCTCCACTCTGTCCTATCCACTACCATATTTTCCTAAATCCCCAATAAACTCATATCACTCTCGATCACCCTCCTCCAAGTTTGCTTAGGTCTTCCCCTACCCCTCACCACTACATCTCTTTGCCACTCTTCAGTCCTCCTAACCGGCGCATCAAGCGCTCTTCGTTTTACATGGCCAAACCACCTTAGTCGGTTTTCCCTCATTTTATTCTCAATAGATGTAACCCCTACTTACTGTCAAAATATTTTTAAAAACCCGACTTACTGTCAAGACTACTAGTCTGACGCCAACACATGCTAGTATCCCAAAAGAGGTTCAATATAACTGAAGCTTCCTAGTCATATTGCTGCTACCTAATCAATAAGACAACGAAATCACTTGAGGATTATCTTCGAACAAATTTTGCTACTTTGTTGTTTCAAGGAAAAAAGAAGGTTTAGTTCTCAAGAGAGATAATTTTGCTAAGTCTACTGGTAGCAGCCATGAAAACTCTTCAAAAGGCATCAGAGGTCAATTTAGATGCCAAAGCCTTGACACGTCTGCTAAGAAGCACGATTAAGTGCTTGAATAGACTTTACTAGTCAAATATGAGTTATTCTTTTATATTAGCTAAAGTGATAGAAGAACCTTTTCTTTATTTTCTCCTTTTCTTCATGTAATCAGGAAGATTTCTACATTATAGGTTACTAAGCTTTACAGTTGATGCAGAAACTTTGAGAATTCAGAAGATGTAAATCAAAATTTCACATGAATTTATTCCAGACATTAATTTATAAGAGCCAAGTAGCTTGGGAAAAAAAAAACCTCAGTTTTCCAATTGGCCATTAGATGTTAAGAAAAATGCTCTAGCAATTTCATATAGAAAAGGAAAAACAACCTTGTAATATCAAATTCTGCATGCTTTTCAAGGACTCAAAGAGCCCAAAGGACATATCTTCTATGGCATCATTCACTGCAGAGTCCACAAGTTTGGTGAGAGAAATGGAAATCAAAGGCATTCCCTTTGATTTTTGAGCAACCAAGTTTGCACATGCTGGACCTAGAACACATAATAAGAAAAAAAAAATCAATTTTATATATATATATATTGCAATTCCTCATCTATACACTTTTTTTCCTTTGAGGACATAACAAAATAAGTATTGATATTGAGACATCAAGTTTTGTTTTACCAAAATCTTATCACTACAGATTATATCTTAAATTGACTAAAGGAAATCCAAAAATGAAAAAAAAGGAAGAAAAAAAATATATTTATGATAACAATATAAGTTAAGGTTAAATGGTATTAATAGCTAGTCCATTTTAAGGGTAAATAAATAAAAGTAACATATGCTACTCCATCTGTTTAACCACTTGGCATTTGCATTTGCATCAAACAGAAGATGCTAAGACTGCCAACCTCACATGCCAGAACTCAGAATTAGGTTATATGACAGTACTAACTAATGCACAATTCTCATTATTAGGGAATCAATTGCACAAAGAAAAGATAGACCAAAATCCAATATATCCTAATCTCTTCTGAACCGGTTCCATCACAGGGGTAGGGAAAGAAAAGATTACTAGTCACCATCTGAGCTTGAATGTTTCTCCACAACAAGCTTTACATCTTCAGATTTAAGAGAAGCAATCATATATTCAACAAACTCAGACCAGGAGCCCCCAATTCCAATGATATCTCTCTGCACATCAGAATAAAAAAGTAAACTTAATTAAAATAATAAGCTGCTTTCATCTAGATGAAGATCCATAAGAGTATACTTCAGAATGCAGAAACCATGTCAGGACAACATATTCATCTCTCCAATCTCGCAGTGTTTCACAATTATATTTCCAGCAAGAATATGCTAGGATACATAAGCAATTAAACAATAATGAAGTCAAAGCTGTGCGAGTCTCAACACACTAGGCTTCCTGCATTGCAATCTCTAGAGAAGAAATCAACCATCTCTTTTCATTGAAAGGCTAGAATGTTATATTGCACAGAAGCAGTAGCCAAACAAAAATCCTCAGTAAGTTGAAGGATATAATTTAAAAAGCAACAATACCAAATTGATTCCAGTAGGGCCAAAAATGCAAAGAGAACAAACGCCAAAAGGAAAAACAATAATAATAATAATAATAAATTCTTCAAATGCTTCACCAAACAAGGACTACAGCAAAATAAATATACTTTTTCCTCAGCAACCACAAGAGACTATAACAAGTAGAAGGACTTGAACAGAGTATGGAAGCCTTGGTTTCATTTCATTTTCCTACATCCATCGCAAAATAAACAGAGAAACTAGAAATAAAAATGTAACAAATTCACAATCTCGGAAGCACGAGCGAACAGATTGCAGCTAAAAATGGATGAAAAAACAAAGTTTACCATGTCCTCAAGCTGCATAATTGTTTTGACGGCCCCGAAAGTATTAGAGCGAAAATCAGTAACATGAACTTTTATGTGATTGTAATCTGGAGCAAAAATATGCATCAAAAACCGACGAAATGGAGGCGAACTGGAATCTGAATTCTTTGTCCATTCTGCTTTTGGTTCACCATAGATGTGTTGAAACCCTTCAAACCCCATCATCAAAATAACACTTTCAGTTTGGAGAGGGAACTTCCCCCTGTTTCGACAATATGTGTTGAATTGAAACTCTTCAAACCCATCATCAAAATACCACTTCAATTTAGAGAGGGAACTTTCCCCAGTTTCGACACAAATTTTACAATACGCCAGCCATCTGAAGAAAACATCACACGTATAATTTTCGCATAAATAATTTGAATTCAAGAAGGGTTACAAAAAATATTACAGTTTTTTTAATATGTAAAAAACTTAGTATATTAAATAAATTAAAAAATAGTCCTAACAAAAAAAAAATTAAAAAATATTTATGTATATATATTTTTTTAGTATTTATTAAAAGATTGGGAATTAGTTTTTTATTTTATTTTAATGTATTAATATGAATCGTGATTAAATAAGTTCCGCCTTTTTACATAACATACTACTCTATTTTAAAAAACGCATTATAAGGTCTTTATTTTTTTTTATCATCATTAACCTTTGGTCTTTTGTCTATTTTTTTTAGATTTTTAACCAAACATATCTTAACTTTCAAGACAGTCATATTGCGGTACAAAATGACGTGTTACTTTGTTATTTTCTGTTTGTCTGTTTATACCGAATATAACAGTTAAAAAACTAAAAAAAAAGTAGACAAAAAGGACCAAAATGTTAACCGTAACAAAAAGAATAAAGACCTTACAAGTGTCACATTCGACATTCCAAACAAGTTAATTGAAGCAGTTTTATACATTTTTTTTGTAACTATATTAATAATACAGTAAATATTTTAGATAGTTTGATAAAAAAAATGTAATAGATTTATACGTAGCAGATTTATTTTTTAGCATTTTAACATAATTTTTTGTTAGTAATACACTAAATGTTTAACCTTAACGTTCAAGTGAAGTGCAGATTTAGCCATAACATATGAAATTATGCAAATATAACCCTAACGTTTCCAAGTAAGATCAATTTTAGTCATGCGCTACCGAAAATTTGAAAAGACTGGTTTAGCCATAACATCGGACCTTCCAAACAAGTTTATTGATAAATTGAAGCAATTTTGTACATTTTTTTGTTGGTTTTATGTAACTATATTACTAATACAGTAAAATATTTTAGACTATTTGACAAAAAAAAAAATTGCGATTAACTTATTTATACATTTTAGTGGTTAAAGGCACTGAGTCGCTTAAACGAGTTCAAGTTCTAGTAAAAAAAATAGTTTTTATAGTATACGATTGCTCGGTTCGAAACTCGTCAGATACCTTTTAAGTGAATCCTCTCCCAATTCAAGCGACTCGAGATCTCTAATATAAGCGCCTCGGGACCATGAACTATTAAATATTAATACAAATTTATTACTAATATTATTTTTATACTTGTATTAATATAATTATAAAATTATATGAAATTTAATTATAGAATATTTATATATAAATTAATCAAAATTTATAAATGAACGGCGAATTGCTAATTTTGTCAAAATTTAATTAAAGAATATTGGGATAAGTACATAAAAAAAAAACCTCGTGGTTTCAGCGTTTGGCAATTTGAGGAGTGCAAATTTTTTACTAACAAAATGGACAACACATCCATTGTAGTGCTCGCTATAATGCTTTCGCTTCTGCTTCTTTCACCAATGGACAACACATCAATCTCTCAGACCGAATGCCTACAAATTGCCATTCTGAATCTCATATTACCGCTCCAACTCCTGCAAAATTATCTGCTGGGAAAACTGCAGCATCGATACAACATGAGATTTTTATTCTGAGTCGGTTTGTGCCAAATCCTGCAATGTTGTATGTTCGACGGAACGGTGGCAGGTCTGTTAAGCAATTTGGCTCGGTTCCAGTCACCAATCACTTGTTTCGCGCAACATATAACTTGGTCCGATGAAGTTGCTGTTGGGGTTTATGTCCTATAGACAATTGTTTTAGGAGATAAATATTAATGAATAAATTGTTTATTTAATCATTTGTTTAATCAGATATATAGCATTAAACTGTAACTATATATAAAGGCACAAATCTTTCATAAAGAAAGTAACCCTAAGTTTATTTAAGTAGTTATAAAGTGTTCATACAAGCATGTGAGACTGTACTTTATAATAGACCAATAGACTTAAAGTAAACCCAAGTCAAGTAATATGTTATAGGGGTTGGCATGTTACTATTGAGACTTGCATGTAACAGTGTTTTCTGCCGAGACAGAAAGCTGATCTCACAAGCTTTAGATATTCAGATATCTAGACAGTTACATGGATCCGGTGAAGGAGTTCATTAGGATTGGGACCCGACTTGAGATAACAGAATGGATTGATTTATCTAATGTGTCAACTGTTCATCTCATTGGTATTAGTAGGTATAACTAATCCTCAGACTCAAACATTCGTTAATTAGTGATTCTGGATTATGGAGTCTGATACTTTGATTCTATGCGAGCACGATCCAACAGGTGAGAGCCTGGGGTGTGTGAGAGCAGGGTTGGGTATCACACAAAGTAATTACAGAATAGTTAATGTCAAATTGAGCATTCGTCACTCCCGATAAGTGGGAGATATATCCAAATGGCTGCTTGTGGTGAATTGACTGAAATCATTGCAAGGTGATAGAGTTAAGAGTAGAAATGAACATTTCACTTAACTTATCTTTCAGAGTGAATTCAACCTGTACAAGTAAAACCAGACTCTTCATTATATGTAACCTTGACACGTTCCATGGTTATAAGGAATTGACCGACAAGATATAGTTGATGAAGGATCGTATTATACTGTACCTAATACAGAAAGGTTAACGTCAGTTATCAACTTGACTTCTTGATTGCTCTGGGGGAATATCATAGGTTCTGCTAGTAACAGCTCGTGACGGTATTCCGTTATATATATGTTGGAATTAATCGTGATGAATAATTTCAAAGGATATATACGGCTAGTGGCAATAAAGAACCTAATGGGTCACATTTGGGACTTGGAATCGGAGGACGAAAATGTAATTAGTGAGACACAATATAGGGGGCCGAAATTTATATATATATTAATTAGGGGATAGATTAATTTGATTAATAACTATAATTTGATTATGGTTATGAATTAAATTAAAAGATTATCTGATAATATTAATTAGAAGTTTTTCTGTGATTGAAACTCTAATTAATTATCCCTAACATTAATTAATTATTAATTTGATTAATAATAATTATCTAGATATAATTAGTTATTATTATTTTTTTGGTAGGATAAGAAATGAAAAAACAAAACAAAAAGCCACTCAGCCCGGGATCAGCCTAGGAAAACTGACCCCCACCACATCCTCCAAGATTAAAGCAGAAATGAAGGTCGGAGGAGAAGAAAAGAAAGAGAGACCCAACATTCTAGAATGCCCTTCCATCGCAAGACGGTCTGCTACACGATTTTGCTCTCTATAAATATGAGCAAAACTAATAGAATCAAAGGAGGAACTAATCCTTCTAATGCCTTTAATTAAGTTAAGGCTACTAAAGCAAGAAGCATTGCTCTCAGAGATCAACTTGACCGCTTCAAGGTTATCAGATTCCACAAGAAGCTTTTTCACCCCCAGACTCTTTGCTAATCTTAGGCCAGAAAATATCCCCCAAAGCTCTGCAGAAAAGGACGACCCAACACCCAAATTCTGAGAGAAACCAGAAACCCACTTGCCACCATCATCTCTAAGAACTCCACCTGCGGTAATTCTCCCGTCCCTCAGACAAGAACCATCAGTGTTAAGCTTCACCACACCTTCGCTCGGCTTACACCAGCCTAAAAGATGGACCTCCTTCCTCTGAGTAGTCATAGCCAAGGGATCCTCAACAAAGCTCTCCACCAAGGTGTTAATCTTTCTGGAAAAGAAATCTAAAACATTTGGCACAGACACCATATTTCCTCCAAAGATCTCCTCATTCCTCCATCTCCAAATCTGATGGCAAACCACCACAAATAAAAGAACACTCTGATGTAATTCAGGCAGAAGAATCCCCTTTATCGCATCCACAAACCAATCATTCTCAGAGTGAGCTAAAAAAGAAGAAAGCAAATCCCTAGGGAGAATTCTCCTCCAAACTTCTTTACTTTTCTCACAGTCCCTGAGAGCATGGCACAAGGTTTCTTCATAATCTTTGCATCTGCCACAAGCTCCAGACTCCACCAGATGCCTCCTTTTTCTATCCGAATTAGTAAGCAATCTATTTTTAACCCCAAGCCACAAGAAACTTCTAATACGGTAAGTCACTTTTAAAGCCCAAATCGTCCTCCACACCCCTGGGGTCGAGGTATCCGACTCCTGATAGAAAGCCTGAAAAGCAGATTTACACGAATAGGCCCCATTGTTCGTCAAAGACCAACAGTAACTATCATTGTCTTCACTTTGGCTACTAATCTGAACACCTCTAATTGTAAGGAGCGATTCCAGACTGAGATAGGACTCAAATTTTGCCCAAATCCACTCACCCTCTGAATCCACTACATCAGCAATCCTCCAGTCCTGAATGTCCAACGGCGGTCTAGAAGTACAAACCTCTAATAAAGGCTTTTTTCCTATCCAAATATCCTTCCAGAAGCTGATGGACCTGCCATTACCCACATTCCAACCAATCCCTGAACAAAACTCAGCAAAAACTGCACTAATGCCTTTCCAAAGAAAGGAACAAATAAGCACTCTATCCTTAGGACCCCCAAACACCTTGTCCTTCCGGTATTTACCGCATAAAAGCTGAACCCACAAAACTGAAGGAGACTGCCACATTCGCCACATGAGTTTCATTAATAAGACTTTATTATTATCTTTGGCTTTTCTAATGCCCAGACCTCCCATATCCTTTGGTTGACAAACCTCCTTCCAAGGAACAAGGTGGATCTTCCTCCCCTCCTCGGCTTCTCCCCATAGGAACCTACGATTAATTTTGTCAAGATCCTTAAGCACAGGCTCCGGAAGATGACAAGCCTGCATAATGTGATTGGGGGTCGCACAATTGACAGATTGAATCAACATAAGACGGCCAGCGAGAGAGAGAGTCTTAGCTTTCCACGTGGCACACTTCATATTAGCTTTATCCAAAGTCTCTTTAAAAGACACATTTGACACTCTCTCACTGTGGAGGGGAATACCCAGATACTTCCCAAGAGAGCGAGTCAGAGGAATGCCTGACAGCTCACTCATTCTTTTACAGGCTCTTTGGTTCATATTCTTAGAGCACATCAGCCTGGATTTCTGGACATTGAGCTTCTGACCAGAGGCAGAACAGAAACAATCAAGAATATCCATAATAACACTTAACTGCTCTTCATTACCTTCCATAAAGATCAGAACATCATCCGCAAAGAACAAGTGAGTAATCTGGGGACAGAACTTATTGATAGCCACCGGGTGGAGTTTCCCATTATCAACAGCATCTTGGAGAGACAACCTTTCCATTGCAATAACAAATAAGAATGGGCTCATTGGGTCCCCTTGACGGATACCCCGGCCCGGAGAGAATTCCTCCGACATATCCCCATTAATCAAAACTTGAAAAACAGGAGAAGAAATACAAACCTTTATTAACCTTCTCCAATTATTCGGGATCCTAGCTCTCTCCAGACTCTCCATCAGAAAACTTCAGTTAATGCGATCATAGGCTTTCTCCAGTTAATTAGTTATTATTTAGATAATAGTAAAGTGTTTATTTAATTATCTAATTAGGAATCCTATTCCGAATAAGATTCCAATTATTTAATTACCTAACACAACTGTGATTATAGTTTTGAGAAGTCTATAAATAGACTCCCTAACCCTATAATTTCGCCCCAACACAATAAGGAGGCAAGAGGAATCGTTCTGAAACCGTCTCAGCTAATTACAATCTTTCTTACTCTCTCTTTGATCTCGTATCGATTTCTGTTAGAGGGCAATCATTGCGATTGCTATTTTTAAGGTTGATTACTGATTAGTTATTCTTTTATGTGTTGTTTGTTTTGTTGTTCTCATGAAAGAAGAAAAGACAAACAAAAGGAGAAATTCGTTTTTCTCCTCCTACATCAGGTCAGTTCACATTTTCACGGATTCCCGGAGATTGAACCGTCGGATCGTCACAATTTTTGGACAGAAGCTTCCAGACATATTCTTCCTTGTTTTCACCGTTGGGATTTGCATTCGGAGGTCTGGAAGGTCTGTTCGGATAGGGGGAAGATTCGTTGACAGATTTTGTTCTTTTTGAAGTTGTGGGCACTTCGTTTGCAACGGTAGATAGATCGTCATAAAGGTATTTCGTTCTATCCCTCTTTATATGAAATAACAATTAACAGATCTTGGAAAAGGAAAATAGATAAAATTTTATAATTCCGCTGTGCCTAGGCTTGTCTATTTTCCTTCATTGGTATCAGACCCTATGTTAATCTGTTATTTCATATATGAAAATAAAAGGGTTTTCAATCAGATTGAATAGATTTATTGTTAGGTTAATTAATCAATTTGATTTGATTAATTAATCTAAAGATAAATGGTTAAGATGAGATTAAGATATACGTGTTTTGTGGATTAAGGGTTTAACCGTTTGAATCGTTAAAAGAATTAATTAGATTAATCTTTGTAAATTTGATTTTGTAAACGATTTAAACGAAACGGTTAGAACCGATTAATTAGGGATATATATTGAAAAGGGTTATATATATAATCATAAATTGCTTTATACGATTTATATATAAAAGTTTTAATTTAAAGGTTTTAATTTAAAAACAAGATTTTAATTAAAAAAAAATAGAAATCGGACACAGCAATTTGTTGTGTCCAATTCTTATTAGAAGAGTTGTGTTCCAACTCTTCCAATTGGAAGAGTTGGACACGCCAACTCTTCTAATAAGAGTTGGCGGGCAGCAGTCCTCCCACCTGATGCGGATATGATCCGCAACGGGGACGAACCCGGTTTTCGTCCCCATCACGTGTATATTTTAATTTTTCTAAATATTTGGATTTTTCAGAAAACTAAAATTAATATATATAGAATTAATTAATCCACTTGATTTTGATCGTTGTCTATTTTAAAATTTAGGAACAACGAATCAGCCCATATGAACTTATTAATAAAAGGATATGGTAATGGTATGTCTTTTTGCGAACCGTTTGTGCTTAATAAATATACTTGCTATATTAGTTAATCACGTTAAATGGTTTTGGTAAAATGATTAAACACAATGATGTACAATCTCTCGTCTTAAAAGTTTTGCGTTCTGGAATTGATTTTACAAAGTTTAATTATTTGTATGTGATACGGTTGAATTAAACACGTTAAATAATCTCGGTAAAATAATTGAATACAAATAATTAATATTTTGTATAGTTATATTTTGAAGTGTCTAATTAAGTTTATATTTGATATATCTTAATTAAGATAAAATATAGATGATACAAAATTAATTAAAGGTTAATTAGATAGTAAAGTTAATTAAAGGACTAAATTGAAAATGTAATTAATCTAAAGGATTAATTTGATTAACTTAAATATTACATAAAGGGTTTATGTAATCAACCAATTAAATTTATTTAATTGAGTCTTTGCATGTTTGGAGTTATGGACATATTTGGACCCTCTATAATAGTTATTTAGTCTTTTGGTATTTTAGAAAATAGGACTTGCGTGTCCTGCATTGTCTACTCTCTATTGTATTTCTCTTCTCACCTAAATCCCTTCAAATTAGTTGAAGTATTCTAAAGTAGTATAGAAATTAAATATTGTTGTAAATCAAGGCACCAAGGAAAAGACGGAGGACCTGGAGGATAAATATGTAATAGTTAGTATTTACCCTAGGGTTGACCTTTTATTCCGTTTCTGGCTCGACGGAATAATTTAGATGATATGTCCATAATTACCAATGTAAATTGTATGTGTCTGATGTATGCTAAAGCAAATCAAGACTAGGTTAGATTATGAGACTTTAAATAAAATCCCTCACTAATCAAAAGTTAAGTAAATAAGCAAGTTATTAAAATCGGTTGCCCCTCCCTAATATTATAATTCAGCCGACAGTACTGGGGCCTTTGGGTTGTTGAGTAAACTCAAGCTCGGGGTCTTATGGTAACACCTGAATTATCGAAAAATTGTTTTTCACGAATATGGGGTAATGCTTAAATTAGGATAGAATAATTGGATGAGTAAACTCATGTTGTTCTAACCTAATGGGCAATATGGTTGGGATTGATAGACGACACATATCAGTTACTAATGTGGTTAGTAACCCAACAACCTAGAAATCACATGTTTTGATGTGATTGATTACATGAATCTACCTAATGAATGAAACTAGCTTGTTGAGTAAACTCAATGTGAAATTTCAGGAGTTAAGATTCTAGCTCACTAAAGGAATTGTGAATATCCTTCGAATTAATATAGAGGGTTATTAATTTGGTAAAATAGTGGGAGCAATTTAAAAACATAAAAGACCAACGTATTTAAATTGTAAATGAATTAAGCAAATGAATAACATCCGTCACTCTATCTCACTCTCAAGTAAATACTATGAATCATCATATCTAAAATGGATCTACGTAATATTTTACCGATAACAAATTGAATAGTTCAAAATTCACCAACTATTTTGGCAAACTCAAAATTGTTTTGAAGATTCGAAATGATTGGGTATGTATTAAAATACACTGATACCCATCATCAAAATTGTTTTGAAGTTCGAAAAGATTGGGTATGTATTAAAGATACACCAATACCCAATGTCCTTATTGATGATATGCTCCTGCTAAGGAGATTCATGTTTACCATGTGTCAAGATGATTGACTACATCACCAAAGCTTTCTAGTATTGGATTTGTGATGGATAATGAATTAAGTGTCGACTTAGTTCTGTAATCCCTCCCAGAGATTTATTCATAAGTTCATCTCGAACTGACAGATGAATAAACTCAGAGACCTCTCTAGAAGAGCTCTTGAATATGCTCAAGATAGTTGAGCCCAAATCTTAAGAAAGTGATGTCAGCACTTGTTGTTATTAAGGGATCTCACGAGAGAAAAGGAAGTTTCCCAATTCTAAAGATTCCAAGAAGAACAAATGCATTAAAACCAAGTCAATAAAAGCAAGAAGGGAATGCCACCAATATGGTATAGAAGGAAATTGGAAGAGGAACTGTAAGAAGTACTTAGACTCTCTCTAGAAGAAGGGTCATGGTGGTGCTTTTACTTTTGGAACTAAAGGATAGATAATTCAACTTACTTGTGATAGTCACCTAGGCCATGTAAGCAAGAAACACATGTCTAAACTTCATCAAGATGGGCTTATAGACTCGGTTGATTTTGAATCCATGTGCACATGTAAGTCTTGTTTAAAGGAAAGATGACAAAGACACCCTTTAGCAATAAAGGAGAATGTGTATCAGACACTCTAAGACTAGTACATTCAGATGTATGTAGTCATACGTCAGACACAAGCAAGAGAAAGGTTCAATCACTTCATTAGCTTCATAAGATGATCATACCAGATATTGATTCATCTACTTGATGAAGCATGAGTCAGAAGCTTTTGAGAAAGTTCAAATGCTTCAAGAATGAAGTAAGAAAAACAAACAAGAAAGAATATTATAGTGCTTCGATTAGATCGTCGTGGAGAATATCTTTCTAATGATTTTCTGAATTATCTAAATTGAATATAGGATTCGCTCATAATGGACTCCTCCGTATACACCACGATGTATCTGAAAGGAGAAATTGTACTCTATTAGATATAGTACGATCCATGATGAGCACAACCTCTCTTCCAAAGATGTTCTAAGGCTACGCCCTAGAAACCGCCTTATTTACCTTGAACCGAGTATCCACAAAAACGCCAAGTTCTATTCCATTTGAATTGTTCATTTGAAAAGAAACCCAGTTTCTCTTTCATGAGAATTTAGGGGTGATCAACATATGTTAAATGCATAACATCAGATTAAGTTAGACCCTAAATCTGATAAATATTTCTTCATTGGAATTCCGAAAGAAACAGTAGGATATTACTTCTATCATTCGGATGATCAAAAGTAATAGTATCTAAACACGCAGTATTTTTAGAGAAAGAGTTTCTTCTAGAAACACAAGTAGAAAGCGTGATTGAACTTGAAGAAGTTCAAGAAGAAGGATTGGCTGAAATAGCGGAAGCGATGGTGGAACCCGAATCTGTCTCATAAGATGAGACACTGGTGACACTGCTAACTCATAGGTCTGGTCGAGTTCATCAAATCCCAAAAGATTTGGATTTCTAATGGGAGCCGATGAAATCCCAAAGAGATTTGGATTTCTAGTGAGAGACGACGAAGAGGTTCACGTGTTAGACGATGAACCTACGACTTATGGAAGGCTCTTGTAAACCTATACATGTAAGCTAGTGGGAGCTCGTATGAGCCTTTACATGTAAACTAGTGGGAGCTTGGCCATTTACTTAGTATTATACATCGACGATATTCTACTAATGGGAACGACGTAGCTATACTACAATCGGTGAAAATTTTGGTTATCAGATAAAATTCTCCATAATAGACTTAGGAGAAGCAGCTTACATCTTAAGGATTAAGATCTATGGAGATAGATTGAGAAGATTGCTTGACCCCTCCTAGTCTAAACATGTTGACAAAGTGCTCAAAGCGTTTTGCACTAGACCTAATATCACTTTTGCTTTAAGCATGACAAAGTCGATTATAGGTCAATCCGAGTGATGGTCACTGGATTGTTGTCAAGAACATTCTTAAGTACTTAAAATGACTGAAGATATGTTCCGGGCATATGGAGATGAAATTTGAGAGTTAGAGACTTTCAGATATAAGTCATCAAACAGATAAAGATGATCTTACGGAATACAAGTTTATTCTGAAAGAGGTACGATTAGCTGGAATAGTTCCGAGCAGGAAATCGTGACCGAGCCAGTAAATTAAATCAGAGTATATATATATATATATATATATATATATATATATATATATATATATATGTAGCAGCTTCAGAAGCAGCTAAAAGGAAGTTTGGAATGCAAGTTCATTAATGAACTAGGCGTGGTACCTAACATTGTTAATGAGATTAACAATGGGGTTGTTGCTCTTGCTAAGGGCCCACAGTCTCATAATACGTCCAAACATTACCTTAGTCGTTACCATCTCTTCCGAGAGATAACCATAAGAGTATGTGTGAGAATTAAAAGAGTGCCCACCAAGGCACAATCTTATAGATCCATTTAAAAGAATGCCTTACCCCAAAAGGTTCATGATCGTCATACGAACGCTTATGGGAATGTTTTTAGAAACAATTGGCTTTAATCCAAGTGGGAGAATGTTGGGGTTTATGTCCTATAGACAATTATTTTAGGAGATAAATATTAATGAATAAATTGTTTATTTAATCATTTGTTTAATCAGATATTTAGCATTAAACTGTAACTATATATAAAGGCACAAATCTTTCATAAAGAAAGTAACCCTAAGTTTATTTAAGTAGTTATAAAGTGTTCATACAAGCATGAAGTGAGACTATACTTTATAATAGACCAATAGACTTAAAGTAAACCCAAGTCAAGTAATATGTTATAGGGGTTGGCATATTACTATTGAGACTTGCATGTAACAGTGTTTTCTATCGAGACAGAAAGCTGATCTCACAACTTTAGATATTCAGATATCTAGACAGTTACATGGATCCGGTGAAGGAGTTCATTAGGATTGGGACCCGACTTGAGATAACAGAATGGATTGATTTATCTAATGTGTCAACTGTTCATCTCATTGGTATTAGTAGGTATAACTAATCCTCAGACTCAAACATTCGCTAATTAGTGATTCTGGATTATGGAGTCTGATACTTTGATTCTGTGCAAGCACGATCCAACAGGTGAGAGCCTGCGGTGTGTGAGAGCAGGGTTGGGTATCACACGAAGTAATTGCAGAATAGTTAATGTCAGATTGAGCATTTGTCACTCCCGATAAGTGGGAGATATATCCAAATGGCCGCTTGTGGTGAATTGACTGAAATCCTTACAAGGTGATAGAGTTAAGAGTAGAAATGAACATTTCACTTAACTTATCTTTCAGAGTGGATTCAACCTGTACAAGTAAAATCAGACTCTTCGTTATATGTAACCTTGACACGTTCCATGGTTATAAGGAATTGATCGACATGATATAGTTGATGAAGGATCGTATTATACTGTACCTAATACAGAAAGGTTACGTCAGTTATCAACCTGACTTCTTAATTGCTCTGGGGAGAATATCATAGGTTCTGCTAGTAACAGCTCGCGACGGTATTCCGTTATATATATGTTGGAATTAACCGTGATGAATAATTTCAAAGGATATATACGGCTAGTGGCAATAAAGAACCTAATGGGTCGCATATGGGACTTGGAATCGGAGGACGAAAATGTAATTAGTGAGACACAATATAGGGGGCCGAAATTTATATATATTAATTAGGGGATAAATTAATTTGATTAATAATTATAATTTGATTATGGTTATGAATTAAATTAAAAGATTATCTGATAATATTAATTAGAAGTTTTTATGTGATTGAAACTCTAATTAATTATCCCTAACATTAATTAATTATTAATTTGATTAATAATAATTATCTAGATATAATTAGTTATTATTTAGATAATAGTAAAGTGTTTATTTAATTATCTAATTAGGAATCCTATTCCGAATAAGATTTCAATTATTTAATTACCTAACACAACTGAGATTAGGGTTTTGAGAAGTCTATAAATAGACTCCCTAACCCCATAATTTTGCCCCAACACAATAAGGAGGCAAGAGGAATCGTTCCGAAACCGTCTCGGCTAATTACAATCTTTCTTACTCTCTCTTTGATCTCGTATCGATTTCTGTTAGAGGCAATCATTGTGATTGCTATTATTAAGGTTGATTACTGATTAGTTATTCTTTTCTGTGTTGTTTATTTTGTTGTTCTCATGAAAGAAGAAAAGACAAACAAAATGAGAAATTCGTTTTGCTCCTCCTACATCAGGTCAGTTCACATTTTTGTGGATTCCCGGAGATTGAACCGTCGGATCATCACGATTTTTGGACAGAAGCTTCCAGACATATTCTTCCTTGTTTTCACCGTTGGGATTTTCATTCGGAGGTCTGGGAGGTCTGTTCGGGTAGGGGGAAGATTCATTGATAGATTCTGTTCTTTTTGAAGTTGTGGGCACTTCGTTTGCAACGGTAGATAGATCGTCATAAAGGTATTTCGTTCTATCCCTCTTTATATGAAATAACAATTAACAGATCTTGGAAAAGGGAAATAGATAAAATAGATAAAATTTTATAATTCTGTTGCGCCTAGGCTTGTCTATTTTCCTTCAGTTGTCGTAGACTCCCATAGCCGAGCGTTCCGGGCCTTCCAAATGCTCCATAATTGCGCTAAAAACACACTACCTTCTACCGCATTGCTGCTGCTCAACATTCTATTAAAGCATCCATAATATTTGCCGCCCTGTCTGCTTGATCTCTAACCATATTCCGCAATCCCAGCTTCCTCCAAACCTGTACAGCACACACACACACTCGATGAAAGTATGCCATTCATTCTCCCAACACTCATTACAGGTAACGCAATAGGTAGAAATTTGAATTCCTCGCCTTTGGAGATTAACACGGACCGGAAGACAGTTTCGGGCGAGCAGCCAGTTGAAATATTTCATTTTATAAGGGATTTCTGCCTTCCATACTGTATTCCACATTCCCTCAACATGATGTTTGTCACCTCCCTCCATGTCGGTAGCCACTCTGTATGCGCTTTTAACCGTGTAACGTCCCGAGGGATGGGCGAGCCAAATCAGTTTATCCTCTACTCCATTCTATGGTCGGTATCCTTTGTATTTCCCTGATATCCCGCTCATGGAAAACCTCAGTAAGAAGTTCAAAATCCCAACCCCTTGAGTTAGGAATGAATAGATCACATACTTTCAGATTTTCTAAACCAGCTACCATAGGAGTTTGTATGAATCTGTTTGCCTCATCACGCAGCCACTTATCCTTCCATACGTTAATTGAATGCCCGTCTCCAATTTTCCACCTCACTCCCTCTTTGATGATCAGTTGGGAACTCCATATACTACGCCAAATAAAACTAGATGAGTTTCCTAGTGAGGCGTTCAGAAAATCCCCGCGAGGATAATATTTAGCTTTGTATATTCTGTTCACAAGTGAAGAAGGGTCGTTAAAAAGCCGTTGTTGAAACACCACCTCAAATTGGAATTAATATTGTTGAGCGATTCCAGCAAGTGCATGGTATACGCTTGTAGTAATAAAAGATATCGATCCCACATGGAACGTTTTTCGAACAAAACTTACTTATAATCGGTTAAATTTACTTTTAAGGTTTATAATATGGAAAATCGTTTAATCGGTTTTGGTTTTGAAATTGCTAGAATGAGAATTAGATTAGAGTATGAAAACGTTAGAGAATATTCTGATTTAAGAATGAATTTGCAAGATAGGAACGTTTAGTACTTTTTAGAAAAGTAAACAGATGTATTTGTTTGCATTAAGCAAAGAAAACAACTTTAAACTTTGTACGAATGATAAAGATGAAATAAATGACGGAACCTCTAATTAATTGGCTTTGAACATGACAAAACCCTTCCGGGATAATTGCCCTTAATCAAATTAAAACTCTTTCGAGATAATAATTTGCCTAAGTGTTCAACAAAGTTTCCTTGTAAAGATTTTGAATTAAATACGTTTTAATGAAAACACCAGCAGTCACTTTAGTGGATTGGTTACCATAAGTGCTGCATAAAAATCTATCGAATAGAACGGACTTTATTAGATGAAATATAAATTGATACAAGTTTACAGAGAACATGGAGCATGGAAACATTCGACGACTTGCAAGTGAACGGGTTGTCAATCCTTTCCTTGGGTTTCGTTAGAGTTTGTCAGGCTCAGGGGCGGATCCTCTACTCAATCTTCTCGTTGAATCTTCATAATAGAGACTGGGTCGGTCTACTACCAAAATGAAAACTAAACTGGAACAATGTCTAAACGCTACTAAACTTGTTATTATTGAATAAACAATGTGTGTACATCATATTGCTTTTTTACAGAATCGAAATCTAACTTTTGAATCACTTGACTCGGAATTTCTGCATAAATTCTATACTAATCTCTTTTTTCTACATATCTTCAACTCTCCATCAACTCTTTATTTATAGATGTTGAAGAGTCTTGATTGAAGTGTCGTGTCCGTTGTGAAGGATCGTGTCCGTTGCGAAAGGACGTCTTTATCCACCCGAACGATCGTGTTTTGTCGAAAACGAAAGTGTGCAACTAGGCCTCTACAAACTCCTGCTTGTACCGAGAATATTAAATTCTCTACCGAGAATGGGGGAGCATCAATTGGTCTTCAAACGGAAGGAAGGGGAAACTGAGGAACGCGTGTCGCGACCGAGAATGTGGGGGCCGCGGTCGCGGCACGGAACGTTTTTCAGTTCTTCTGCTTTCGTTCGCGTCCTCGATTTGGCGTTATTAATTTCTGTCGTCTTCGACTCATTTTGTAGGGTTTTTCTTCTGTTTTTGAGCTCTTTTCGTTCCTATTTGGATTTTACCAAATATTTATGTACCTTACAAGAAAGAAACATATTCGAGAATAAAAGCTTTCTAAACAGTTATAAATAGCATAAATTCGTAGCAATATTGATGTAATTATCGATGATATTTTAGGTATATTTTGGGCTTAACAAATCTCCACACTTAATCTTTTGCTAGTCCCGAGCAAAATTTCTCTGAATTTATTCTTTAACTAACCTCGTTATAAAAATAAAACATATATCTCTGTATTACCTTTTAAATTAGTTAAGCCGAAAAGACTTACTTCGCATGGCAAATTTATACACAAAACATCAAACTAACTTAGTATGAATACGATATATCATTCGTCTTGTATTTCCAATTTTGAATTGAAGCATTCGGGACGATATAAGCACACATGTTATTGAGTCTTTCGTCTCAAGGCATTTCAAAGCACAAAATTTCTTTCCCAAATCTAAACTAATATATGAGATATATTAAATAAGTACTTGGGTTAATTAATTGCTTAGTTACGCCCGAGATAAGGGTGGTCTTGATCGTAACTTTTTACGTATTTTATTGTTTTATGTTTGCTTAAGAGGTACCGACCATGCCATGGGTGGACGCAATCGTTACTTTAAACTTATACACGCTTATAATTTTTGCTTTAAACGTTCCTTCCATACCTCGATTGTGATAAGGGTGGTCGTAATCGTGGCCAAAAGTAAACGGTACTTAATTATTCTTCCCTTTCATACCTCGATTGTGATAAGGTTGGTCTCAATCGTGGCCAAAAGTTAAGAATTCAACTAATTGATTAATTAATATGAATTATAAAATTGAAATTGTAACTTGGGAAAAAGAAAGATAGCACATTCATCCTATATTGACTTAAAATTCAACATGTATTATGGCTAAAGTTTCCTTAAAAACTTCAATTGGTGTTAATGTAAGACGAAATCAAACCGAGCTAAAATTGTTAGTTCAATTTAATGCCTATAAACCTAATTGAAAATTTAAAATAAGATTTATTGTATCATGAATTTCATGATTTAATATAGAGATTGAAAATAAAGAATTTATTACTTAAATACATTCACTCGAGACAATTTTACTTAAAATCGTATCGGAGATTTGTGAAAAATTTGAAAAAGATTACCCGTATACGTATAGAAATATTCTTTCTAACGATAATGATAACCTAAACAAATAATCATATTAACTTATGGTTAATTTATGAACATATAAAGAATCAATATACGTATATGTGGAAATGAAAATTATTCGTTGTATTTATTCGTTTTGCAAAATAATATTTTCGTAGCATGTATTCGTATATGTGGAAATGATATATGTATATCTTCTCCCACACTTAAATTGGACCATGTCCTCATTGGTGCAAAAATGGAGAAAACATAAAAAAAATAAATACGAAATAAGGCATACGAAACAAAGATTGAATTTGTAGCAAATGAAATATTCAACATAAAATTAAAATGGAAAATGTACCAAACATAAGAAAAATTAAAATTGTACCAAATATATCAAGATAAAAAGAAAATGAAATGAAACAACTTATGCTCGAGGCGGGGAATCCGGAGGTGTAGGTGAAGTCTCCACATTGCGGCGTCGGAAAAAGGAAAGCATCCGATGCCGAGTCGATCTATGCTCACGCCTCAAAAGGTTGAGGTTGTCATTCATCACCATGTTGTTTTCTACCAAATCATCAATTCTTAAGTTCATTTGACGGTTGTTAGAATTGATTTGGTTTAAAATCCTCCGCAAATCCACCGGATCATCCGCTTGAGGTGCTTGGGGTTGTGGTTGAGCTTGGGGTTCATCTTCCTCACCTTCCGCCTCTCCGCCGCCTTCGGTACCTGCAAATTGAGAACTTGAAGCGCCACCACCCATAGTGCCACGAAGGTGGGCAATACGGGAGGCATACGAAATAAAGACGGGGGGACCTTATTGAAGCAATAAATGAGCCCGCTCAAGAGCCGAGATATCCAAAATGGGAACATACCCATGGTAGGTGGACATGTCAAAATCAGCCAATTCACCCCGAGCTCCCAACACAATAGCGGTGATAAAATTACAAAGAGGGATCTGAATGGTAGTAGCCCTCAAAGCATGGAACAAATTATCGAACGACATGCCAATGCTATCAATCCTCAGGCCTTTAAACAAACTATCCAACACATACAAATCACGAACCTGAACTTTTGAACTCTCAACACGCCCAAACAAGGAGAAACTCAAAAATTTGTGAAAGAAGAACACACAATTGTCCTTAATCAACTTGCTTGAAGTGTTTTTGGAATTAAAATAGTCTTGGTCCGAAAGAGTTTGCCAAACAACATCATTATCAAAATCTTTAGGCTTATCATAAAAATCAGAAGTAGGGAAACCAAACATGTTTCCCATGGTTTCATAATCAATGGTGTATGTGGTACCATTATTCCTAAAAGAGATTGAGGTTTTCTTTTTGTTCATGGTCAAAGTGACCAAAAATTCCACCACATACTCATTAATATGCAGAAAACGCATATTAACGAATTCTTGCCAACCCAACGCCTCAATAAAAGCATCAATTATAGTAGAGAAATTCAATGCTCTTACCGAATGGAAATCTAGGAAGTGCATGTCCACAAATTGGCGGTCGGCTTGTGAAAAATGTTTGAAACGAACGGCTTCCTCCTCCGAAGCGATGTCAAAATAAGCTCCACATTGAACCCGAAGGCGATTAGCTTCCGTAACAGCGGGCTTGTTACCAACACGCTTAGTCCTTACCATGGTAATGGTGTTTAGTGTGTTTAGGGTAAGGGATTGAGAGAAAGAGTAAAGCTTGAAGATGAGGTTGGGGGTTGAAATTGGAAGTGTGATTGAATGGAAAAGAGGATAGAAATTGGAGTGAATAAATTGGGAAGAGTAAAAGTAGGTTTTTGGGGAAGAGTTTGGAGTAAGGGATTGGGTAAAAATAGAGGTGATGTGAGGTTTGTGTAAGAAGTAGGGTTATATAGGGTGATTAGGTAGATGTATAGGTAGAATAGGAATAGGAATAGGCAAAAATATTGGCAAAATCGGAATTAAAAGGGCATATATCACGCGTGTCGCGACCGCGAATAGCAAAGCTGCGGCCGCGGCACGCGACTTTCAGGGAGTTTTGCCCCTGAAATTCGTCCATTGTTGTTGCTCATACCGAGAATTATTAATTCTCGGTAGAGAATTAGGTAAAATGGCCTATTTGTATGCCTAATGACTTGGTTTGTGCAATTTTGTTGATGGAATGGTTCCTGAACTTAATATAAAGTGTCCCTGCACTTAAAACTAAAATAAATGACATTAATTGCAAGGAAAACCAAAGGTTTAACCTTAATAAATTGAATTAAAGTGTAATAAATTGGTTTGTGAAGAATTAATGAAACTTAAATGTTCATTTATGCATATAAGTTAAAAGAATCATATTAAGTGCATAATAAGTGCATATAAATATATATTAATGATATGAATTTAATCAATTGAATGAAGTAATGTTTTAAACTCAATGAATGAAGTTTGTGAAATTGGATTAAGTGTGAATATATGTGTTAATTAAGAAAACCATGATTGTTCAATATTATAGATTTTATATAGATTTAACCATGCTTATATAAGAAATGGAATCAAACATATACCTAACCTTTGTAAAATTAATAAATGAACTAAAATGAAATAGAACTTTATTGAATAAAACAAAAATTATAAAAACAAAGAATGAAACCAAATAATACAAAAAAACACACAAAATATGCACAAAAAGAAAAACTATAAACCTAAACTATTCTATATACTCATCCCTATCAAGCGGGATATTTCTAGCCTTAATACGATCAATTTGAAACTGCACGAAAGTTTCACGTTTCGGTGCAGACAGAAAGTGAGGCCCTGCTCGAAAGACACGTTTCACAAGTCCTTCGTGCTCGAGAAATTCATAGTCTATTGTTGGGAAGAATTCATCATCACTCCAGGGAACATCAATGGTACCCTTTGTACCAAGAATTATTCGACAGATTATATTGCCGAACCCAATCTTCTTATCCTTTGATCGAGAAGCGGCGACAAGACCCTCCATCAGAATCTTTGAAGAATCTACTGCATTTCCCTGGAATATGTCTCCAAGGACATAAAGATCTGTGTCACGGACCACACTACTGAATGTGCGACCGAATAAACTGTGACACAAGAATTTGTGCAGATACAGCATGGAGTTGGAGCGAAAGGAGTGATTATAGGCGAGTTTTGAATTGAATCGCCAGAAACCGGTGAGCATTCTCCAAACATCCGTGGATGTCAGGTCTCTTCCAGGATGACGTTTGATTGTATCCCTCGGGGGAAAACCAAACCAAGTATGCAACTCGGGATAGCCGAAAGTGAAGATTTCACCATCTCGACGAAAACTGAGACGTACTCGTCGTTTGTTAGTGAAACGAACGGTACAAAAGAATTTGAGTATCCAGTCGCCAATTATTGGGAACCGCATTTGGGCGAATTTTGTCCACCCTAGGCGTTCCATATAGCGGCTCATGTCATCACTAATGCCAAGTTGGTTGTTAAGAAATTCATCCATATACAACATTCCGGTGAAGAATTTGTAACGGAGATTCCAATAACGCCTCCCTTCATCGTGATTGAAGATAGGAAAGGGCGCCCCATATCGCTTGGATAAGTCTGGGCGTTTGTTGCTTGAGGCAGCATTATGCCTTGAAGGTTTGTATTTGGTAGGCATTGTGTTGGTTTGAAGGAAACAAAGTTTCTGGTACTAAATGAAAAATGATGTTTTGAAGAAATCAGAAATCTGATAAAGATGAAAAGAATTGTAACAGAACTTGAATCCTCTAGGATTAATTTATAAGTGTTTTAGATGAAAAGAGGTGTTGTTTTAATCATGAAAAGGTATAAAATTACACCTCTCGGGAACGAAGAAATTTAAGGTTTCATTTGTCAAAAGATTTGTCGAAAGGTTTAGGATGTTTCAGACTTTGAATGTGCAGGAATTACGCGTGTCGCGACCGAGAATTCCGAATTCACGGTCGCGACACGCTGATTTCCTTATGGAAATCAGGCGTCGTAAGCCATGTCCTGATTCACGGTAGAGAATTTATTATTCTCGGTAAGTTCAGAGAAAATCTAACCTATTTGGACAAATCTGAAAAATAGAATTCTCGGCAGAGAATTTCTGAAACTTCAATTTCATTCTAATTTCCTAAAATTAATTCTAAAATCATGAAATAAACATATGTTATGCATTTAAATCATAACATAAAGGCATCTAATCATAAAAATTGGCATTTGGAAAAATAAAATAAAATAAAATAAAATAAAATAAAATGAACAAAAATATAAAAAGAAATAAAACAAAATAAACTGTGATCGAAAAACTGAGTGATTTATACGTCAGATAATCTTGTTACGAACGGAATTTCTATTTGTGAAATATTTTCGTAATAGATTTTACATCGATTACCATTAACTTTGAAACGAATTCCGTTAGGACCTTCCAGTTCTAAAGAACCATAATCGAATGTTTTGACGACTAAATATGGTCCTATCCATCTGGACTTAAGTTTTTCTGGAAATAAACGAAGTCGTGAATTAAATAACAGCACTTTATCCTCAACATTAAAGTGTTTGACTTTAATTTTGGCATCGTGCCATTTTTTCACTTTTTCTTTATAAATCTTTGCATTTTCGTAAGATAGATGGCGTAACTCATCTAACTCATTTAAGTCGAGCAAACGTTTCTTACCTGCTTGTCGTAAATCAAAGTTAAGTTCCCTAATAGCCCAATAGGCTTTATGTGCTAATTCGACTGGCAAATGACATGCCTTCCCATACACTAAGCGGTATGGAGTCATTCCTATTGGTGTTTTAAATGCAGTACAGTATGCCCATAACGCATTATTGAGTTTACAAGACCAATCTTTTCTTGAGGATGAAACTGTTTTCTCTAGAATCCATTTGAGTTCTCTATTTGATATCTCCGCCTGACCATTTGACTGAGGATGGTATGGCGTAGACACGCGGTGGCGTACTCCGTATTTTTTCATAAGTGTTTCAAAACTTCGGTTTATAAAATGAGTACCACCATCACTAACGATGACTATTGGACAACCAAATCTACAAAATATATCGTCAAGAAAATTAACGACAACTTTAGAATCATTCGTCGGGGTTGCAATTGCTTCAACCCACTTTGAAACATAATCAACGACAACTAATATGTAAGTTTTACCAAAAGAAGGGGGAAAATGTCCCATGAAATATATTCCCCACATATCGAAGACTTCAACTTCTAATATGGTAGTGAGGGGCATCTCATCTTTCCTTCCTAGATTTCCTGTTCTTTGGCACTTATCACAACGAGTAATAAATGAACGGACGTCTTTAAACATCGTAGGCCAAAAGAAACCACATTCAAATATTCTAGCTGCTGTTTTGGTAGCTCCATTATGTCCTCCATAAGAGCTAGAATGGCATTCCGACATTATGGATTCAAATTCATTTTCACCAACGCATCTCCTAATTATCCCGTCACCACAAGTTTTGAACAAAAAAGGATCTTCCCAAAAGTACTGTTTAATGTCGAAGAAAAATTTCTTCTTTTGTTGGAAATTTAATCCTTCCGGAACAATATTGGCTGCAAGATAATTAGCAATATCCGCATACCATGGTGACATGATGGTTTTCATTTGATAGAGATGTTCATCAGGGAAATGATCTCGTATACCGTTAGTCTCACCTATAGGACCGTTCTCATCTTCAAGTCTTGATAGATGATCGGCGACAGGGTTTTCTACTCCCTTTTTGTCTTTTATTTCTATATCAAATTCTGGTAACAATAAAACCCATCTAATTAGACGCGGTTGTTAGACGAGGTGCCGCGGCCTAATCTCCCAGGCGGACCGGGGGTGGACACCTCATGGCGACGTAAGCGGTGATTGGCGCCGAAAGCAACCAATCGTGGAATCAAGCTGCTCGGCAGGACCGGAGCTCGGAGATATGGAAGAGTCGCCACCCACGAATGGGAAAATGAACACCGATCCCTTGCGGGAGACCGGTGTGGGTTCGGGAAACTTAGGTACGAGCCGAGAAGGCTAGCTCCTTTCTGGAGAAAGGCTACTAGGCACCCCGACATCGCCCGGTTATGAACCACCGGCCTCCTACTCAGCATGTTAGGCGATAACGGACTAATCGTATACTTCTTTAAGTTTAAAATTCATTTGAAACCTTTTCTTTCTTTTTTCAGAAACCGTTTTGAGCATATATTATTGGAAAGCCATATTAGTAAAGAATCACCCATTTATATTATACATACACAGAGAAGGGGGAAGAAAGAAGTGATTTATTTACAACTTTATTTAAATGTCATGCCGTGTGTTTATTCTACACTAACTTATTTCCCCAAAACGAGTTTATTTACATGGTTCGCACCTTAATCGCCATTGGAATGATTTAGGTGCGTTTTAAAACCCCGTTTGATGAAGTTCACCCGAATCGCCGTTGGAACGACTCGAGTGTTTGAAAGCATTGAGATAAAAAAACCTTTAATAAGAAAACGTGGTTAAACATACAAGTCAATTTTATTTTGTACAAATCATTTAAGAAAACGATTCAAAACTTTATTATTTACAATGAAAACGATTTTAATTACAAGGCTCGCTTAATCCGTCGTTGGAACGGACTAAGGTTTTAAAGCGTGATGTTTTGAGAAACGATTTGAAATGTCAAGAAAACACTATTTATTTACATTAGGAACCTCTAAAAATTCATTAGTTTAAATGATTAAATTAAAAACTCTTTTTGTGATTTAATTTTCCCTTTTTTCTTTAGTGGAACCTTACTTGAATATAATTACAACAATAAACACATTAAACCAAAATTCACTCCCAAGTAAAGCCCATTTGAAATATGGACCCCTAAATGGTCCAAAAGAATAAAGAAAATAATATAGATATATATATACATTTTAAATAAAAAAGGGAACATGAAATTAAAGTTAATGAAAAGAGACTATATAATACATATATGAAAATACTAAATATAATACATTTATACTTTAAATATGTGAAAATAGTAAATAAAACTCATAACTAAGAAAATGACATTTATCACCCAAAATAATTTTATTTAATGATAACTAATATAGCCCAAATATCCCCAAAAACTATATGTATACATATACATAATGTAGTTTAACTATCAAAATAATACCCATTATCCACAAAATATCTACTAATTATCTCCAAAATGCTCAAGTAAATAACATTTAAAATAAAATCCAATATAACCCAAAAGGAATGAAAAATAAAATATATATATACATATACTTATATTTAAAAATGGAATAAAAAATGATATACAAACATCCTAAATAATTATATATACTAAATGTCTAAAATAATTTGAAAATATATATTACATAACTATACATATACATATGAAGGATTAAAAGCTTAAAAGTTAAGAAAGAGGGACCAAAACAGCATTTTTTACATTCCAGCAGATTTACCGACGGAAAATCCGTCGGTAAACAGCAATTAGTGACAGAAATGGTAAATTACAGCAGCCCTCCAATTATTTCCAGATTTATTCAAAAGCTTTAAATTAAATCTAATTCAATCGTTTTGGATTTCCGAACTACCAAAAATGGATCATAGTCAATAACGGAAGTTCCTAAAATGACGTTTTTTATTTTAAAACGTTATTCGGAAATTCCTTTAAATTAAAACTTATAGTTACAACGCTTTCAATACCCGAACTACCTTTTTATCGGATCACGGTTCGTATTGGGATATCAAAACGAGGTTTTTTTATTTTAAAGCAAAACCGAATTTATTCAACACGAGACGAAAATTAAATAAATATGCCACATTAAATAAAACGTGATAAAATAAAAGAATAACTAAATAAATAAAAACTATAACATAAAAATAAATAAAGGAAAAGAAATAAATTAAATAAAATAAAACGAGTCTAGTCCTCGGATAATACCTCAAGTTCGGTATCTGACAGTCGAAGCCGATTGATTCCACGAGTCGCCTTCTTCCGTTTTTTATATTTTTTAGTAAAAATTTAACTTTAGGAAATTCGGAATTTTTGAGAAAAAAAAATATTTTTCTCAAAAAAAATTCACTTTCTCTCTCTAAAAAAATGTTTAGAGTGAGAAAGGCTCCAAAATTCCCTCCTCTTTCATTGGGATCCGTGCCCCTTTTTATAGGGAAACGGGTCCCGGATCAATGGGCGACGCCCGAGTAAAATCGCGCGTCGCCCAAAGCCGTTGGGCGGCCGCCCAACACCACGTTGGGCTACCGCCCAACATTGTTGGGCGATCGCCCAACGATTGTTGGGCGGTCGCCCAACAGCGTTAGGCGAGCGCCCAACTGCCGTTGGGCGTCCGCCCGACGCGGTTGGGCGCTCGCGCCCGCCTACCGCTGGGCTTCCGCCTGACGCGGTCGGGCACTCGCTCAACTGCCGCCGGGACGCGTCTTACGTCGTCGGGCGTGCACACCCCGTGGCTGTCAAGCTCGCGCTCCGCATCATCGGGCGTTCATACGTCCTGACCGCCGAACGCGTGTTCCGCACTGCCGGGCACACACGCCTCGTGGCTGACGAGCGCGCGTCCCGTGCCGCCAAGCTCGTGTCTTGCTCGGACACCGAGCGCGAACCATTCGTGGTTGGATGCGTGCGTCCGACAAATGTCGAGCGCGCGCTTCGCGTCGTCGAGCGGGCGTCCGACTGTCGTCGAACGCGCGCCAGCCGCCGCTAAGCACTCGCACCGTGCCGTTAAGCATTCGCGAGCTATCCGATCGACAACAGCGTCCGACCGTAACTTATTTATTTTATTTATTTATTATTATTACTTTTTTCTTTTTGAAACTTTCAGAATCAATCGCTTCCACCGTCTTGTTTCCAGGTTTTCATCACAGGTCCTCCGACTCGGTGTCTACAGTTGCCCCTACTTTTCTATTTTGACAGTGATGTGTGTGTTTTGAAAACGTTTTTTGCTAACGTAACACATGCAATGTAAAACATATAAAAGTAAAAGACACGTAAAGAGTAGGAGGAAGCATACCTGACCTTCGCGCTACGCGCTCTGGTGTTGTTCTCTGATTCCTTCCGTCGTCGCCTCTAGAGCGGCCGTCGACGAATGTTCTTTTCTCGGAATCTAGCGTACGTTGGTTATGGGTAAGAATGGCTCAAAAGCAATTTCGGTCTACGACCGTTAATGGGATGGCTCAAAAGCAACTCAAGTCTGCGACCGCGAGTAAGATGGCTCAAAAGCGACCCTGGTCCACGACCGTGGGTAAAATGGTTCAAAAGCGACCCCGGTCCACGACCACGGGTGATATGGCTCAAAAGCAACTCCGGTCTGCGACCGCGAGTCAGATGGCTCAAAAGCAACTCCGGTCTGCGACCGTGAGTCAGATGGCTCAAAAGCGACCCTGGTCCACGACCGCGGGTAATATGGCTTAAAAGCGACCCTGGTCCACGACCGCGGGTGATATGGTTCAAAAGCAACTCCGGTCTATGACCGCGAGTCAGATGGCTCAAAAGCAACTCCGGTCTGCGACCGTGAGTCAGATGGCTCAAAAGCGACCCTGGTCCACGACCGTGAGTAAGATGGCTCAAATGCGACCCTGGTCCACGACCGCGGGTAAAATGGCTCAAAAGCAACCCTGGTCCACGACCGCGGGTAAAATGGCTCAAAAGCAACTCAGGTCTGCGAAAGTGAGTAAGATGGCTCAAAAGCGACCCTGGTCCACGACCGCAGGTAAAATGGTTCAAAAGCAACTCCGGTCTGCGACCGCGAGTTAGATGGCTCAAAAGCAACTCAGGTCTGCGACCGTGAGTAAGATGGCTCAAAAGCGACCCTGGTCCACGACCGCGGGTAAAATGGCTCAAAAGCAACCTTGGTCTGCGACCGTGAGTCAGATGGCTCAAAAGCAACTCAGGTCTGCGACCGTGAGTAAGATGGCTCAAAAGCGACCCTGGTCCACGACCGCGGGTAAAATGGCTCAAAAGCAACCTTGGTCCACGACCGTGGGTAAAATGGCTCAACAGCGACCCTGATCCACGACCGCGGGTAAAATGGCTCAAAAGCAACTCCGGTCTGCGACCGTGAGTCAAATGGCTCAAAAGCAACTAAGGTCTGCGACCGTGAGTAAGATGGCTCAAAAGCGACCCTGGTCCACGACCGCGGGTAAAATGGCTCAAAAGCAACCCTGGTTCACGACCGCGGGTAAAATGGCTCAAAAGCAACTCAGGTCTGCGACCGTGAGTAAGATGGCTCAAAAGCGACCCTGGTCCACGACCGCGGGTAAAATGGCTCAAAAGCAACTCCGGTCTGCGACCGGGAGTAAGATGGCTCAAAAGCGACCCTGGTCCACGACCGCGGGTAATATGGCTCAAAAGCAACTCCGGTCTGCGACCGTGAGTAAGATGGCTCAAAAGCAACTCAGGTCTGCGACCGTGAGTCAGATGGCTCAAAAGCAACTCCGGTCTGCGACCGTGAGTCAGATGGCTCAAAAGCAACTCCGGTCTGCGACCGTGAATCAGATGGCTCAAAAGCAACTCCAGTCTGCAACCGTGAGTTAGATGGCTCAAAAGCAACTCCGGTCTGCGACCGTGAGTAAGATGTCACAAAAGCGTGGATTGTCTCTGGATTCTTCTACAACACTATTGTCTGTATTTTCTTACTGGAGCTAGCATCTCGGAGGTTTAATGGGAACATGTTTTAGTCTGAAATGATATAGACTAATGATTGTTTTTCTATTGACTGTCGTCTGTATTTTGATTGGTATCACTGTTCTGTAAAAATTGACTGTTGTCTGGAGTTCATATCTTGACAATATTGGCTGCTGTCTGGGAGAAATGCAGGCTGAAACGGACTGCAAATCGAAGGTCTGTGCACCTAGTAATTAATTATTTACTTATTTACCTTTATGTCAAATCGTACCTTTTTCACTATTTACGGGAATGCCATTCCCTCTTACTATATAAGGTGGTGGGGTTTCATTTCAACCCCACACCTTCTCTCTCTTCTTTCTCTCTCTAGACTTCGATTTGGATTATCCTCGGGATGGATTTGGATGAATGCGATGGCACGAGAGGCATGGACGAGGTTTACGTAAACCTAGATAGAGTGGAGCCCTTCCACGACCCTGCGACGCATCTGTGCCGACCACCTGGTATGTATCCTTGCCTTATTTTAGTGTAGTGGAATGCATGCATGTATGTATGATTTCTGTTCTTGCCTATGCTGCTTCGTTTTTTCTCTTTTTTTTCACATCTGTTTTTCTTCTTTTTTTTTCTTTTTTAGAGCGATCTTCACGCCCATGAGCGGAGACGGAGTGAGTCGGTGCGGGAGGCCGATGCCAGGGTTGGCCAGGTGTACCAAGAGCGGAACGACCACTGGTCGGAGGTGATGCGGAGGGAGACTGCTGGACGTCTTGTCGTTGAGGAGAGGGCGCGTGATGAGACGATTGGACGCCTCGCTGCCGAGGAGAGGGTGCATATTGAGACCACAGGACGCCTCGCTGTCGAGGAGAGAGCATGAGTTGCTGAGGAGAGGCTCCGAGTTACCGAGGAGACCTTATCTGCGGAGCGGGCATCGCATTTGAGGGGGTTTGAGGCCTACTAGGACTTCCCTCCATATTAGGCTTATTATGTATTGCTTTGTAGTTTTCATTAGAGCTTTCTAGCTTTTATTGGAGTTTCCCCGCTGTATAGCTGATGTATAGGGAGTGGGGTGGATAGTAGGTAGGCTTTTTGTGAAAAGTAGGATAGGAAATGTATAACTCGTGATTCATATTACCATGCATTCAGTAGATTATGATGATTCCAATCATTCTCGTCAAATATATTTATGCCTTTATTTATTTACAAACAACAGAAATACTTAGTCTCTTATACATTGTTTTTGTAATTGCTCAAGTCATAACTATTGTTACCAGGACCCGCCTTTCGGTTTTCGGATCCCGGTGATTTTTCTCCTCTCCTTTTACTATCCCGTAATTTTTAAATGAGTGCCCTTTCGGGTTTTCACCCATTGGGATTTCCCTCGTTGTTGCATAGGTCGCCCTTTGCGGGTTTTCAACCTATCGGGAATTTTTCTTTCTTTCTTTTTTTTTTTACGAAAAGTATTTCTTAAGCCTATCCAGGTTGGTAGGTTCGGAGAATTCCATACCGTCCATTATAGTTAACTTCACCGCTCCTTTGCTTAGTATCGTCTTCACGACGAATGGCCCTTCCCAGTTAGGCCTAAACTTCCCCCTTGGGTCGGTGTGCGTCACACGGATCTGGTTCAGCACCAAATCTCCTTCTTTGATAGGGCTGGTCTTGACTTTTTTATTGAAAGCCCGAGCCATTCTTCTCTGGTATAACTGTACATGGTAAAGCGCTTCCATCCTTTTTTCGTCAACTAGAGCCAACTGCTCACATCACCTCTTCACCCATTCCGCCTCGGGAATTTCTACCTCCACTGCGATTCTCAATGATCGCTTTTCGATCTCAATCGGTAAGACTGCTTCTGTTCCATACACCAAAGAGAATGGCGTTGCCCCAGTTGAGGTTCTAATTGTCGTGCGATAAGCCCACAACACGAGTGGGAGGTGCTCATGCCAATTCCGATGTGATTCCACCGTTTTTATGAGAATCCTCTTAAGGTTCTTATTAGCTGCTTCTACTGCTCCATTAGCCTGGGGACGGTACGGAGAAGACTTGTGATGTTCAATGCCACATTCTCGGAAAAGATTTCTTACTTCCCCCTGAAACTGGACCCCGTTATCCGTAATCATGTGATGAGGCACTCCAAACCTGGTGATTAAGTGTTTTTCAATGAACTTTCTCATCTGCTTGGACCCCAGTTTGCTAAACGACTCTGCTTCTACCCACTTGGTGAAGTAATCGATGGCGACAGCAATAAACTTATGTCCATTTGAAGCGTTAGGCCTTACTTCGTCGATGATGTCAATGCCCCAAGCAGCGAATGGCCAAATAGGTGCTAGCACATGTAGTTCTATGGCCGGAAGATGACTGCAATCGCCGTGGATTTGACAATCATGGCATTTCTTTGCATACTCGTTACAATCTCTTTCCATGGTGAGCCAATAGAAGCCTTGCCTAATAATTTTCTTAGCTAGTACTGCTCCCTCCATATGGGCTCCACAAATTCCTGAATGTACTGATTCCATTGCCTCCCGGGCTTCTCCCGCATCCAAGCATCTTAGTTGTAATCCATCCATGTGCCTTTTGTAAAGCAAGTCGTTGTGGATGACGAACTGACGAGCTAGCCTTCTAATCACAGCTTGATCCCTAGGTTCTGACTCTGCCGGATATGTTCCATCTTTCATGAAGTTCACGATATCGAAATACCACGGTTTTTCATCTGCCCCTAACAGCATTACGTCTTCGTAGCACGGTTTGTGAGATCTTCTCAATACCAACGGTTTCGAAGCAAGGTTCCGGGGATTGTCCCAAACTGACACCAAAGTGGCCAAGGCATCCGCCGCCTGGTTCTGTGCTCGAGGAATATGATAGAAACGGCATTCTTTGAATCTTTGTGCCAACCCTTCTAGCTGATCGAGGTACGGACGTAGTCTTTCTTCTCTTACCTCCCAGTTTCCTTGTGCCTGTTCGATGATCAACTTTGAGTCACCCCAAATTTCGACATATGACGCTCCCAATGCCGCTAATGACTCTAAACCATAAATGCACGCTTCATATTCGGCCATATTATTGGTGAGAGGGAAGGATAACTTCTTGGCCATCGGGATCCTTTCTCCTTCCGGTGAGGTAAGTAGTACTCCTACTCCGGCTCCATTCGAATTAACTGCTCCGTCGAAGAACATTTTCCACGGTATAACTTCGATTGCGTTCAAGTGCTCATCGGGGAAATCATAGCTTATCTCTTCTTCCTCTGCATTCAGGGGTTGGTTGGCCAGAAATTCTGGCACGGCCCTCCCTTTGATAACCTTCTTCGTCACATATTCAATGTCAAACTCGGACAAAAGGAACAACCATCTGGCTAACTTCCCCGTTAAGGATGGGGTTCGGTATAGATACTTCACGAGGTCCATCCGAGAAATAATGATCACTTTATACGATTGGAAATAGTGCCGCAGTTTCTTTGTCAACCATACTACCGCCACACATGTCTTTTCGATCATGTTGTACTTGAGCTCGTACTCCAGGAATTTCTTACTCAAATAATACATCGCGTGCTCCACACCGGTGTCTCCCTCTTGAGCCAACATTGCCCCAATGGATCGCTTCTCAATTTCTACATAGAGGAGAAGCGGCTTTCCCAGTTTAGGCGGTCTCAGCACTGGCGGATTAGACAAATAGTTCTGGACGCTCTCTAGAGCTTGCTGACACTTATCATTCCAAGTAGCGGGTTGGTCTTTCCTTAGCAACTTAAAGATTGGCTCGCAGATTGCGGTGAGTCTCGCTATGAACCGACTGATATACTGAACCTACCCCAGAAACCCTCTCACTTCCTTCTCATTTCTCGGCGCCGGCATCTCCTGTATAGCCTTCACTTTATCAGGATCCACCTCGATTCCCTTATTTCCGATTATATAGCCTAAGATTTTCCCCGACGAAACACCGAAAAAGCACTTCTTCGGGTTTAACCTTAGCTTGAATTCTGCAATTCGGGCCAAAAACTTCTCGAGCGCGGTAAAATGCCCTTCTCTTGTCTCTGATTTGACCATCATATCGTCCACGTAGACTTCTACCTCCTTGTGTATCATATCATGGAACAGTGCTGTGGCCATTCGCTGATAAGTTGCCCCGGTATTTTTCAAACCAAACGGCATTACTCTGTAACAGTATGTCCCCCACTCGGTTGTGAATGAGGTTTTTGCTTTGTGCTTTTCGGCCATCTGAACTTGCATGTAGCCCATGAAACCATCCACATTCGTGTGTAAGACGCTTGACGCTGCACTGTCGATCAATACGTCGATATGAGGCAATGCGAACTCATCCTTGGGGCATGCCTTGTTAAGATCTCTGTAATCAACACACATCCTCACTTTGCCGTCCTTTTTTGCGATTGGCACCACATTTGCGACCCAAGGGGGATAGTCGATCACTTCGATGAATCCTGCTTCTAACTGCTTCTTCACCTCTTCTCTGATCTTATCTGCCCATTCTGGTCTCATACGTCGGAGCTTCTGCTTTACGAGCTTTGCTTCGGGGTAATTTGGAATGCGGTGAGTTACGATAGATTGATCAATTCCCGGCATGTCTTCGTATGTCCATGCGAATACAATTTCGTATTTTTTAATTATTCTCTCGAATTCTTTTCTCTCTTCAATAGTTAATGCTTGAGCAATTTGTATAAGTTTAGGATTTTCATCCGTACCAAGATTGAAAGTTGACATTTCTATTGCATCGATTTCAAATGTAGGCATGTTATATGAATGAGAATGCATGGAATGATCATGATCAACATCAAGCAAGTAAGCAAAATCAGAATTCATTTCATTGATAGCATGGGTGATTACATCATCTGATTCAAACAAAGCAGTAATACAATTTTCATCATCAGGGTCTTCGGATTTCTCATGAATTTTGGAGGTATTAGGCTCATCTCCCGCTCTTGCGGTTGCTTCAATGGTGATGACTTGCTCCTCGGCATTCAAATCCAGCATCATAATCTCCTCGACAAAGCAGCTCGCCTTTCCTTTGCCCCAGTCGGCAACATCATTGAAGATTTCGAACCCCGGCAGAATCTTCCCTTCTGTGCTAGTCCATGCCTCGGGGGTACCTGAATACGCCTTTCCATGCCCCTCGTTCACGAAGTACTTCCTTAGCCCACTTTTCCTTCACCACTCACATTGGACGGACCTCCCTGCTCATATCCCAAACCCCTCCGGGTTTTCTGACTCTTAAAATCCGAAAATTCTGGCAACCCTTGATGGTGTGCTCCTAAACCCATTCCTGTGATGAAACCTCCCTTCATCATCTTCACCACATCGGTGGTCATGCTGGACTCATAAATCCCGGAGACTTGGAATCCGGAGAAAAGTTGAGGCTCAATTCCCAATGCTGCCACCGAGCTTAATTTCTCAGCTCTGATTGTCACTATCTCCTTCCCGAAGGGGAATTTAATCATTTGGTGGAGCGTGGAGGGCACACCTCCCAGCTTATGGAACCAAGGGCGTCCCAACAGTACAACAAAGGTTACCGGTATATCCAGCACGGTGAACTCAGTTTCTTCTTCATGTGGCCCTACTTTCAACTTGGCCTTGAAGACTCCCTCAATGTGCCTACGGCTGTCATCATACGCTCTAATCACAGTTTCAGAGGCTGTCAGGTCTCCTCTCTCCACTCCCAACTTCGACAAGAGTTTCAAAGGACAAACATTAATGGCCGATCCATCATCGACCATCACGCAACTAGTCTTCTTTCCGTTAATTTCCGCTCGGATATACAAAGGCTTATTGTGAGCCTTCCCCTCTTCTGGGAGATCCTCGTCAGTAAATGTGATCTCAGTCTTCTTTCGGGCCATAATTGCCCCTACTAGCACTGCCGGCTCAATATCGGTGGAAATAACCAGATTCTGCAATTCTTTCATCAAGTTCTCACGATGGTACTTATAATGGCATAAGACTTCCCAGACTGTGGACTTAGCTTGCGTCTTCTTCAACTGCTCCAGAACTTGGTCATCGGGCTTAGGAGCCGACCCTTCTCCAATCTCAGTTTCTATCATAGGTGCCTTTCCCTCGGCCACACGACCTGATCTCGTCATTACCGCGATTTCCGGCTCATCATCCGATTCGTCCCAAATGTTAATAGGAATCCTCTGATTGGCATCTTCCTCGTCCGAAGAACTCTCCCAAATGTCCACGACAATTAAATCCATGACGTGAGGAACATTCGGATTCAAGTAAAAGGGATCCGCCGATCCATACAAAGCCCAACCTATCAACTCATCATAGTCACGGAGGGACACTCTGCTCATCCTTCTTGCGGCCAACGGAATAGCACCTCGTTGTATGCACATAAGCTGCACCTTATTGCTCATTGTTTCGTTACACTGTTCATACCGGTGCCTCCACCTCCTAGCATAATCCACGAATGGTTCCTCGGGGAATTGCCTGATCCTATCCAGATCTTCCAGGGATCCCGTCCATGGAACATACATCTCATATCTCGCCACAAAAGCATTCCTAAGAGGTATCCAATGACCCATTTCTTCTTCTGATAGGCCCTGGTGCCATAACAAGGCTTCTTCCATTAAAGTTTCCGGGAAATGTTCATGTAATTCACATTGCGGGAATCCGGCGTCGTACATATGGTTGCGGAATAACCTCGCATGCTCAACAGGATCCTGGTATCCACCATACCTAGGCATTGCCAACACTGCCTCAGGCGTTTCATAAGAGGGGGAGTCCGGGGTTTGATCCGCCAACATCCATACCGTATACTCTTTGATAAACCTCTTCATCATTGCCGCCCAATCGGTCTTAACATACATCGGAAGTGACATATACCACATCAATGGTTCACCCATCAACGAATTACAAAACAAGCTAGTGATCTCTTCTTCTTTAAAACCCAAGGGCGACATGGCCGATAAGTAGAAGTGAAGGTGTTCCATCGAATCTTTGTTGCCATTATACTTACTGACCCTCGGCAACGGATGCTTGATAGGTCCAATCTGCATTGCAAAGCGCTCCGCGGCCCTGTCCTCAGCCCTTTGATACTTTTCTAGAAATAGATCTGACAATTGATCCCAATCATACTTGCAAGAGTCGGGTAACGAGTGAAACCACCCCAAAGGCTCGCCTATCAGAGAATGGTGGAACCACTGAGCAATCTCATCCACTCCGAAGGATTCAACAAACATATCGCGCATATATTCACGCAAGTGCACCTCGGGATTTCCCCCTCCACTAAACAGGCCCAAATTAGGCACAATAGTTCGAGACGACCCTTCTCCGGTCTCTTCGACACTATCTTCATCATACGGTGCTCCACCATCCAATCCCTCTTCCATCGGTTCATCCTCTTGTTCCTCGCCAAGGAAGGACATATATAGACCATTTCCTACATTGTTCCTTTCGTCGGAATCCAGCAACTCCTCTACATTCTCTTCGAAGGATTCCATCACTACACGTTCTGTCAAACCAACTCCGATCATGCTCACCCTATGATTAGGCAATGGATTACGCCTAGTGGAAGGGTTTGCTGACGAAGGATCAGCTATCTTTTTCTCCTCGATTAAATCCTGGATTTCGTGTTTCAGCCTCTCACAATTCTCAATTGTATGCCCATAACTGCTGTGGAACTCACAATACCCTCTAGCCTGTATCTGTGGAGTAGGTTGAGCTTTGTTATACGGGGTAAGGGCTTTCAACAATCCCTTTTTCTGTAGACGCTCAAAAACTTTCGCGTAGGTCTGATCGAACTTGGCGAACCGCCTCTTTTCAATAGCATTAAGATCAACCACTTTCACTGCTGCGGATTCCATACTCGCGCTAGGCCCTCCGGCATTATATCCAGACTTCGTCCACTTAGTATAAGCTTTCTTCGGCTCTCCATCCCCTTCAACAGTCAAGGCACAACTATACATCTGATTGAAATCCGTAAATGGCATATACCGCAACTCATTTTTGATATACGGCAACGTGTTGCCAACCACCATTCGAATCTGATCCTGCTCGAGCGGCTTTTGTTTCATCACTGCGGCCTTAGCCCTCCATCTTTTCACAAAATCGGAAAAGGATTCCCCAGCCTGTTGCTTAGTGCTCTCTAACTCTTTCAAAGTGACCTCCAGCATGGTGTTAAAGCTATACTGAGCGATGAATGACTTCGCTAATTCCTTCCAATCCCTCTTTGTTACCACCGGCAATGCATGAAACCATGTGAGGGCAGCCCCCTCTAGGTAGGTGTTAAACAACCCTAAGACCTGATCCTCAGTCAGGATCATGTGCTTCATCACAGCAACATACTGATTCATGTGAGCGGTGGGATCTCCAGTTCCATCGAACTTTTTCATGTCGGGGAGATGAAATTTTAAAGGCAAAGCTGTTGCCGATAAACAATTCTTCAAGTTATAAAAGTCCTGACTTCCAGAACTTCCTCCGCGCAAGTCCTGCACCTCCTGCGTGATGTGTTGCTTCCATTCCTCTTCCTTAGCTTTCTCTTTTTCCAGCTGTTTTCGGATATAATCCTGATAATCCTCCTCATTCCCAAAGCGAGGGCCATCGTTCACCTCATTCTCAGCACGCTTACTACCACTCTTGTTGTCCTTCAGTGCTAGCTCAGCCAGCTGGGCCAAAATTGCGGCCAGCTGATCATTGATATTGTTCACATAATTTTCCAATTCAGCCACTTTCTCGTCGATCGCAGACATATTGACGGAAGACTGAGTATACCCAGACGAAGATGATTCAGAAGCCACAACTACCGATTCGGAACTATCTACTCGTGGCTGATCAAACTGTCTGACAAGCCGATTACTCTCGTGAACCCACAACCGCTTAATGATGACGTCTGCGCGAATGGTATCCATTAGTATGTATGCATGATTTTATATGCATGATTCGTGGTGTGTGCGTTTATTTATTTACGGATATATAAGATAAGAAGAACAAACGTTAGTCTAATTACACGTATCACAACATCTCTCTTCCACCCTTATTCCTCCACACACTCGTTGGTCCAGGTCTCTTTCCTAGGATTTTGGTTTTTGGCTCACATTGCGGTCAAGGGGACGCGTGATGCCGTCGATTATTGCGGAAAAGTAAATCACCCATCAAACAATACAATTCATTTTTGACGTATCCACGTTCAGTGACTAAGAAATCGACCAAATTGGATTGTCCTTTTAGAATAACTCGTCTTTTGTCCTTTCGCGAGACGGATTAATTCGGGTTTTGACTCTCTTTGAGCGCATCTCGGTTTTTAAACGTGGTACGAGTTATTCTTCTAGTCCAATTGTTCGTTATCGTCCATGACTCATTCCTTTTTATTCACGTGGATTCGTGTCTCGATTTTTGGATTACAACGGGATCTTTTGGATCTATCGAGAGACGTAACCATGTGTTTATTTAGTGATGAAATCACTTTTGTATTTTATTTTAGGGAATGGACTCATCGCGTAACGCATTCGTTCTTAGCGTCGAGGATCCGTTTGCTCCTTTTTGCTACGTGAAAGACGGCGAGTCTTATTTTGAGCGCACGGTAACCTTTCGGCTAGCAACAGTTCGTTGTTCCTCCCAATCCTACGGGATATATCATCTTAGTGTGGTTATAGAAAATCAACCTTTCGTTAAATCGCGTGTTTGTTCGAAGCGAGGATATCACCGTTTTCTTTCCTTTAGGCGCGAATTTAAGCAAACACGTATATCGGGCCATATTTCTTGCAGTTTTGGTAACGGTCGAAATGATCGAGTCGTTAGTCAAAACCCGCAGTCTCGTCCATATGGCGCAATTATATGGTTTGGCTTAATTCGGCTTCGAGATTTTAAACGGGGTATACTCTCGTTCGAGGCATGTATTCAACGACATTGGTTTATTTTCTTTAACTACCCTCGGGATTGATATATATCGTAGTCTCGGAATGATTTTGGTCGTTTAGTTCATTTTTCTTTTCTTTTATTTTCTTAGTCATCTTTACGGACACATCCATTTCTCTTAAGAACAACTCGATGCATAACGTAAAAGCTCGTCTTTTATTCGGAAGGGACGGGCTACTTGTGCGAAACTTTTTTCGTTACAACAGGGTTGTTCGAAACAGAAATGTTCTTCGTTTTCGTTTCGTCATGATCTCGTTTTATCCCAACTTATTTAAAGAATGTGAATAACGGCTACTGTTAATATAGTCTTTTATATCGAGATGTAACTATCCTTAACACCGAACCGATTCATACTAATACGTGCTTACGTCATAACGCATTTCCTAAACATGTGCCTTCGTCGGGACACCGAAAGGGACAAGGCGGGTCACACATGTTCATTCATATGAGATGACTAAGTCGTCTTTAGTTCAAATTGTTTCGATGTTTTAGGGTAATTAGTATGTCGATTCACGAGTATATATTAACACATCGTCTCATTTTCTTTACCTACTTTAGGATTAGACACGTATCGTGGCGGTTTGAAAACACGAATTGATTCATTTATCACATCAAAAATAGTAACGGGTGATCCTATGGAAACTTTTAAGGCTACTATATGCTGACACGGCTGACCGCGGGACCTCACAGGACCGCACAAATTCGCCCCTAACGAATGGATGGGGACCCTTTGGCGCCTTACTGTAAGGGGGAACTTACAATAGCCTCTTTCGAGCGACGAATGGACTCTCGCTAGAGGTTTCGCGGAAATTACCCAAAGGGTTTGCAATAATGCACATGAATGCATACGAAAAGAAGTAAAACGATCCATCCCCGTTAAGGGCTTAATACACGCCTTCCGGAATCAAATTTCTCGCTTCCCCAGCAGAGTCGCCACTTGTTAGACGAGGTGCCGTGGCCTAATCTCCCGGGCGGACCGGGGGGTGGACACCTCATGGCGACGTAAGCGGTGATTGGCGCCGAAAGCAACCAATCGTGGAATCAAGCTGCTCGGCAGGACCGGAGCTCGGAGATATGGAAGAGTCGTCACCCACGAATGGAAAAATGAACACCGATCCTTTGCGGGAGACCGGTGTGGGTTCAGAAAACTTAGGTACGAGCCGAGAAGGCTAGCTCCTTTCCGAAGAAAGGCTACTAGGCACCCCGACATCGCCCGGTTATGAACCACCGGCCTCCTACTCAGCATGTTAGGCGATAACGGACTAATCGTATACTTCTTTAAGTTTAAAATTCATTTGAAACCTTTTCTTTCTTTTTTCAGAAACCGTTTTGAGCATATATTATTGGAAAGCCATATTAGTAAAGAATCACCCATTTATATTATACATACACAGATAAGGGGGAAGAAAGAAGTGATTTATTTACAACTTTATTTAAATATCATGCCGTGTGTTTATTCTACACTAACTTATTTCTCCAAAACGAGTTTATTTACATGGTTCGCACCTTAATCGCCATTGGAATGATTTAGGTGCGTTTTAAAACCCCGTTTGATGAAGTTCACCCGAATCGCCGTTGGAACGACTCGAGTGTTTGAAAACATTAAGATAAAAAAACCTTTAATAAGAAAACGTGGTTAAACATACAAGTCAATTTTATTTTGTACAAATCATTTAAGAAAACGATTCAAAACTTTATTATTTACAATGAAAACGATTTTAATTACAAGGCTCGCTTAATCCGTCGTTGGAACGGACTAAGGTTTTAAAGCGTGATGTTTTGAGAAACGATTTGAAATGTCAAGAAAACACTATTTATTTACATTAGGAACCTCTAAAAATTCATTAGTTTAAATGATTAAATTAAAAACTCTTTTTGTGATTTAATTTTCCCTTTTTTCTTTAGTGGAACCTTACTTGAATATAATTACAACAATAAACACATTAAACCAAAATTCACTCCCAAGTAAAGCCCATTTGAAATATGGACCCCTAAATGGTCCAAAAGAATAAAGAAAATAATATAGATATATATATACATTTTAAATAAAAAAGGGAACATGAAATTAAAGTTAATGAAAAGAGACTATATAATACATATATGAAAATACTAAATATAATACATTTATACTTTAAATATGTGAAAATAGTAAATAAAACTCATAACTAAGAAAATGACATTTATCACCCAAAATAATTTTATTTAATGATAACTAATATAGCCCAAATATCCCCAAAAACTATATGTATACATATACATAATGTAGTTTAACTATCAAAATAATACCCATTATCCACAAAATATCTACTAATTATCTCCAAAATGCTCAAGTAAATAACATTTAAAATAAAATCCAATATAACCCAAAAGGAATGAAAAATAAAATATATATATACATATACTTATATTTAAAAATGGAATAAAAAATGATATACAAACATCCTAAATAATTATATATACTAAATGTCTAAAATAATTTGAAAATATATATTACATAACTATACATATACATATGAAGGATTAAAAGCTTAAAAGTTAAGAAAGAGGGACCAAAACAGCATTTTTTACATTCCAGCAGATTTACCGACGGAAAATCCGTCGGTAAACAGCAATTAGTGACAGAAATGGTAAATTACAGCAGCCCTCCAATTATTTCCAGATTTATTCAAAAGCTTTAAATTAAATCTAATTCAATCGTTTTGGATTTCCGAACTACCAAAAATGGATCATAGTCAATAACGGAAGTTCCTAAAACGACGTTTTTTATTTTAAAACGTTATTCGGAAATTCCTTTAAATTAAAACTTATAGTTACAACGCTTTCAATACCCGAACTACCTTTTTATCGGATCACGGTTCGTATTGGGATATCAAAACGAGGTTTTTTATTTTAAAGCAAAACCGAATTTATTCAACACGAGACGAAAATTAAATAAATATGCCACATTAAATAAAACGTGATAAAATAAAAGAATAACTAAATAAATAAAAACTATAACATAAAAATAAATAAAGGAAAAGAAATAAATTAAATAAAATAAAACGAGTCTAGTCCTCGGATAATACCTCAAGTTCGGTATCTGACAGTCGAAGCCGATTGATTCCACGAGTCGCCTTCTTCCGTTTTTTATATTTTTTAGTAAAAATTTAACTTTAGGAAATTCGGAATTTTTGAGAAAAAAAATATTTTTCTCAAAAAAAATTCAATTTCTCTCTCTAAAAAAAATGTTTAGAGTGAGAAAGGCTCCAAAATTCCCTCCTCTTTCATTGGAATTCGTGCCCCTTTTATAGGGAAACGGGTCCCGGATCAATGGGCGGCGCCCCAGTCAAATCGGGCGTCGCCCAAAGCCGTTGGGCGGCCGCCCAAGGCTTGTTGGGCGGCCGCCCAACACCACGTTGGGCTACCGCCCAACATTGTTGGGCGGCCGCCCAACGATTGTTGGGCGATCGCCCAACAATTGTTGGGCGGTCGCCCAACAGCGTTGGGCAAGCGCCCAACGCGAGGTTGGGCGCGCGCGCCCAACAGCGTTGGGCAAGCGCCCAACGCGAGGTTGGGCGCGCGCGCCCAACTGCCGTTGGGCGTCCGCCCGACGCGGTTGGGCGCTCGCGCCCGCCTACCGCTGGGCTTCCGCCTGACGCGGTCGGGCACTCGCTCAACGGCCGCCGGGGCGCGTCTTACGTCGTCGGGCGTGCACGCCCCGCGGCTGTCGAGCTCGCGCTCCGCGTCGTCGGGCGTTCATGCGTCCTGACCGTCGAACGCGTGTTCCGCGCTGTCGGGCGCACACGCCTCGTGGCTGACGAGCGCGCGTCCCGTGCCGCCAAGCTCGTGTCTTGCTCGGACACCGAGCGCGAACCATTCGTGGTTGGATGCGTGCGTCCGACAGACGTCGAGCGCGCGCTTCGCGTCGTCGAGCGGGCGTCCGACTGTCGTCGAACGCGCGCCAGCCGCCGCTAAGCACTCGCACCGTGCCGTTAAGCATTCGCGAGCTATCCGATCGACAACAGCGACCGACCGTAACTTATTTATTTTATTTATTTATTATTATTTTTTTTTTCTTTTTGAAACTTTCAGAATCAATCGCTTCCACCGTCTTGTTTCCAGGTTTTCGTCACAGGTCCTCCGACTCGGTGTCTACAGCGGTTTTGCATCCTTTTTAGCAAATAGATATCTTAATGCTGCATGATCAGTATAAATAATAACTTTCGAACCTAACAAGTATGACCTAAATTTATCACATGCAAAAACTACAGCTAACATTTCTTTCTCAGTTGTGGTGTAGTTTAATTGTGCACCGGAAAGTGTGTGACTTGCATAATAAATGACATGAAGTTTCTTATCATTCCTTTGACCTAAAACACATCCGACATCTAAATCACTTGCATCACACATAATTTCAAATGGTAAATCCCAATCGGGTTTAGCAATAATAGGTGCACTGACTAAAGCTGTTTTTAATGTTTCGAAAGCTTTAACGCAATCTTCATTGAAATCAAAAGTGGAATCTTTCATGAGTAGATTAGTGAGTGGTTTGAAAATTACAGAAAAATTCTTAATAAATCTTCTGTAAAAACCGGCATGTCCTAAAAATGATCTTACTCCCTTAACAGTAGTTGGAGGGGGTAATTTTTCTATTACTGAAGTTTTTGCTCTATCCACTTCTAATCCTTTTTCAGATATTTTGTGACCTAAAACAATTCCTTCGTCAACCATGAAATGACATTTTTCCCAGTTTAATACCAAATTTGTTTCTTCACACCTAGACAAAACTTTATCCAAGTTTTCTAGGCATGAATCAAAAGAATCTCCATAAACTGAAAAATCGTCCATAAAAACTTCCATGATATCTTCAATGAAATCATTAAAAATCGCAGTCATACAACGTTGAAATGTTGCAGGTGCGTTACATAGACCAAAGGGCATTCTCCTATATGCAAATGTTCCGTAAGGACATGTGAAGGTTGTTTTATCTTGGTCATCCGGGTAAATGTATATTTGAAAGAATTCGGAGTAACCATCTAGAAAACAGTAGAAAGCGTGACCAGCTATCCTTTCGATCATTTGATCAATGAAAGGAAGAGGAAAATGATCTTTCCTAGTTGCTTTATTTAGATTTCTATAATCTATACAAACCCTCCAACCAGTGGTGGTTTGTGTAGGTATTAATTCACCTTCTTCATTCCTTACAACTGTTATACCTCCCTTTTTAGGTACACAATGGATTGGACTAGCCCATTCACTATCCGAGATAGGGTAGATGATTCCATTGTCTAGAAGTTTAGTAATCTCATTTTTGACTACTTCTTTCATATTCGAATTTAGGCGTCTTTGCCTATCCGCTTTAGGTGGCTTATCTTCTTCTAAGTGAATTCTGGGCATTACAATGCTCGGATTAATACCTTTTAAGTCTGAAATTTGCCAACCCATACTTCCTATCCTATTTCTAACAACTTCTTTCAATTTCTCTTCTTGGACTTGTGTTAATTTGTTAGAGATAATTATAGGTAGAGAATCGCCTTCGCCTAAGAAAGCGTACCTCAAATGACTTGGTAATTCTTTAAGTTCTAATTTAAGTGGAACTATAATTGAAGGCGGAACTGGCCCATCTTCTCGAATCAAAGGTTCTGGGTCCTTATCTTCTAGTTTCTCACTCATTATAGGTTCTATTATTTCTTCTTTTTGAACAATGTCATTTACACATTCTTCAATTAAATCAAGTTTCATACAAGCGAAATCCTCCATAGGATATTTCATCGCTTGATTCATATCAAACTCAATCTTATCATCGCCTATTCTTAAAACTACTTTCCCTTCCGACACATCAACTAGAGCACGTCCCGTGTTCATGAACGGTCTACCAAAGATTAGCGGACAATTTACGTCATAAGCAAAATCTAAAATAACGAAATCGGTAGGAAAAATAAATTTGTCAACTTTAACTAAAACATCCTCAATTATACCGTATGGTCTTTTAGTGGTTTGATCCGCTAATTGCAAAATCATATTGGTACGTTTGATGTCTTCTTCTAAGCCTAACTTATTAAAAATAGATAATGGCATCAAGTTAATGCTTGCTCCTAAATCACAGAGACAACTGGAAAATTCAATATCTCCCAATTTACACGGAATGGTGAAACATCCGGGATCTTTGAGTTTTGTGGGCAAATTACTTGACACAATCGAACTACAATCTTCAGTTAGTGAAATGGATGAAATTCCTTCCCAGCTGATTTTCTTTGAAATTAAATCTTTGAGGAATTTACCATAATTGGGAATTTGCGTAATCGCATCCATAAACGTTAAATTAATATGTAAATTCTTAAGTTTGTCTAAAAATGTTAAAAGTTGTTTATCATAGTCCTTATTGCGGACTTTGTGTGGAAAAGGTGGTTTGGGTACAAAAGTTTTTGTACTAGAGTCAATTGGTGCATCTTTTTGATTTAATGTATCTTCTTTGGGCTTCGGTAAATCAGTTCCAGGTAAAGTCGAATTTCCGGGCATTTCCGGACCTAAGTAATTTTTCCCTGAACGAAGAGTGATAGCCTTAACATGATCTTTCGGATTTTCTTCCGTATGGCTTGGAAGACTTCCCTCTTTGCGGGATGGAATTGATTTAGCGAGTTGACCAATTTGAATCTCCAAATTATGGATGCTAGATGATTGGTTTTTAATAAGCTGATCGAATTTATTCTCGATCCGTTTAAAACCATCGTCGTGATTACTTATTTTTCCGCTCATAGCATTAATAAATTTATCGATTTTAGAAGATAAAGTGCTAATCGTATCTCTTGATTGATTTTGATAATTAGCAGTACGATTTTGATTAGCATTAGTATTATTATTATTATCTCTCCAGTTAAAGTTAGGATGATTTCTCCACCCAGGATTATATGTATTGGAGTAAGGGTTATTATTTTGATTTTGCCCTTGGACAAAATTTACCTGTTCAATTTCACTCATACCTTCGTAATCCAAATCTGTTTGGATTGGCTTACCATTAGGATCACACGGTGCCATAAACCTATCAATTTTGTGTGATAAGGCAGAAAATTGGGCTTGCAACATCGCAACTGGATCAAGATGCACTATACCTTTACCTGATGAAGTTGCTGAGGATGATGGTTTCACTGTTGGTACGTGTCCACGTTCCGCAGGCCACATACTGCTGTTGATTGCCATTTCCTCCAAAAGTTCTCTTGCTTGGGCAGATGTTTTCTTCATGAATAACCCTCCAGACATAGCGTCCAATGAACCTCTAGTTGTAGGATTTAGTCCATTATAAAATGTTTGCATTAAAAGTTCAGCGGGCAATTGGTGGTGTGGGCATAAACGTTGAAGTTCTTTAAAACGTTCCCAAGCCTCATAAAGAGTTTCATTATCATTTTGAGAAAAAGATGTTAACTCTTTAATGACTCTTGCGGTTTTTGCTAAAGGAAAATTTTTTGATAAAAATGCTTGGGCTAATTGCTCCCAAGTCTCAAATGTTGTGGCTGGCATAGAAGTTAACCACTCTTTGGCTCGATCCTTCAAAGTAAAAGGAAAAAGGCGAAGATTGATTGCTTCTGCAGTCACATTCGGTAATTTTAAAAGTCTCACAAATTTCTAAGAAATTTGTCAAATGGGTATTAGGATTTTCGTTAGGTAACCCGTAAAAAGTTACGTTATTTTGCAACATATTAAGCAACGCAGGCTTAATTTCAAATTGGTTTGCATTAATTTGGGGTCTAACTATACTGTTTGTTACACCGGCCACTCCTGGCCTAACGTAATCCATAAGTGTAGCCATAACTTCTGGCTCGGTAATTCTAGTTTTTATTGGGGTTTTGTTCTTCTTTTTCTTTTCTTTCTTGTTCTTTTTAAGAGTTCTTTCAATTTCTGGGTCAATAGGATCCGGTGACGTGCCTGAACTTCGAGAACTGCGCATGAACTTAAAATTTCGCACGAACCGAAACTACCTACAAAACAGAATTTGAAAAATAAATATGTTAGTAATTGAAAATAACTAAAATATAAAAGTTTGAATAAGTATGAATAAACCTAGATTCGTAATAAAACACGAAAAATTTAAAATTTTGTCAAAAATTTTGGCGTTCCCCGGCAACGGCGCCAAAAACTTGTTGAGCGATTCCTGCAAGTGCACGGTATACGCTTGTAGTAATAAAAGATATCGATCCCACAGGGAACGTTTTTCGAACAAAACTTACTTATAATCAGTTAAATTTACTTTTAAGGTTTATAATATGGAAAATCGAAAATCGTTTAATCGGTTTTGGTTTTGAAATTGTTAGAATGAGAATTAGATTAGAGTATGAAAACGTTAGAGAATATTCTGATTTAAGAATGAATTTGCAAGATAGGAACGTTTAGTACTTTTTAGAAAAGTAAACAGATGTATTTGTTTGCATTAAGCAAAGAAAACAACTTTAAACTTTGTACGAATTATAAAGATGAAATAAATGACGGAACCTCTAATTAATTGGCTTTGAACATGACAAAACCCTTCCGGGATAATTGCCCTTAATCAAATTAAAACTCTTTCGAGATAATAATTTGCCTAAGTGTTCAACAAAGTTTCCTTGTAAAGATTTTGAATTAAATACGTTTTAATGAAAACACCAGCAGTCACTTTAGAGGATTGGTTACCATAAGTGCTGCATAAAAATCTATCGAATAGAACAGACTTTATTAGATGAAATATAAATTGATACAAGTTTACAGAGGTAAATGGAGCATGGAAACATTCGACGACTTGCAAGTGAACGGGTTGTCAATCCTTTCCTTGGGTTTCGTTAGAGTTTGTCAGGCTCAGGGGCGGATCCTCTACTCAATCTTCTCGTTGAATCTTCGTAATAGAGACTGGGTCGGTCTACTACCAAAATGAAAACTAAACTGGAACAATGTCTAAACGCTACTAAACTTGTTATTATTGAATAAACAATGTGTGTACATCATATTGCTTTTTTACAGAATCGAAATCTAACTTCTGAATCACTTGACTCGAAATTCTGCATAAATTCTATACTAATCTCTTTTTTCTACATATCTTCAACTCTCCATCAACTCTTTATTTATAGATGTTGAAGAGTCTTGATTGAAGTGTCGTGTCCGTTGTGAAGGATCGTGTCCGTTGCGAAAGGACGTCTTTATCCACCCGAACGATCGTATTTCGTCGAAAACGAAAGTGTGCAACTAGGCCTCTACAAACTCCTGCTCGTACCGAGAATATTAAATTCTCTACCGAGAATGGGGGAGCATCAATTGGTCTTCAAACGGAAGGAAGGGAAAACTGAGGAACGCGTGTCGCGACCGAGAATGTGGGGGCCGCGGTCGCGGTACGGAACGTTTTTCAGTTCTTCTGCTTTCGTTCGCGTCCTCGATTTGGCGTTATTAATTTCTGTCGTCTTCGACTCCTTTTGTAGGGTTTTTCTTCTGTTTTTGAGCTCTTTTCGTTCCTATTTGGATTTTACCAAATATTTATGTACCTTACAAGAAAGAAACATATTCGAGAATAAAAGCTTTCTAAACAGTTATAAATAGCATAAATTCGTAGCAATATTGATATAATTATCGATGATATTTTAGGTATATTTTGGGCTTAACAAATATCTCTAAGCATAATTGTTAACACATTAAATTTAAAGCTTTGATTTATGTTATAGTAATGTGTTTGTTGAGTATTATTGGATGATTTAAGATATATATAAGTATAATAAAGTTGAATTAAAGCCAAAGCCCAAGAGCTAGAGTCAAAAGCCCAAGTGAATGAAGAAAGAAGTCAAAATGGATCCAAAGCTTATGAATTGATTCAGCCCAGCAAGAAGAAGGATCCAGAAGAGAGAACCATTGCCTTCACTACGAAGCTGCTGACTTTGAATATCACACCCGACCCAAATCGGCATCGGGTATGATAATTTGGTATCAGAGCTCTAGGTTATTTGTCTTCGGACCTAATGTGGATTGTGATTTTGGAATATGAAAATTTGGAGATAGAAATCCTGAGGGATATATAGTTCGATAGTGAAAAGGTCGATATGAATTTCAAGGACGAAAAAAGGTCGATATGAATTTTGAGGACGAAATTCTTTAAGGTGGGTAGAATTGTCACGTCCGTGTCTGAAAATTTAAAGTATTCAAAATTAGATTATGTCATTATTGTGTTTAATTTAATGGTTTAGGTGTAAATTAGAAAGTTTGGGTAAATATTATAAAAAGTTATAAATTAAAAGAATCAAAATTAATATTTTCCAATGACTACACGTAGAAAGTATATTTCCAATTTTATTTTATTTAAAAAAAATAATAATAAAAATAATAAAAAGAAGGTGAAGAATAAATTAAAAATATTTGATGAATTAATAATTATCAATATTGATGAGGTATTGATTTATACCTTTGAGTGGACATCTTTCCAGAAACAAAAGTGAATATAAAGCTTGACTTTCATGTTGATAGTATAGTTATAATATTAATTATATCAATTAACAAAAAAATATTTGAGGTGTAAACATGTAGGACACATGTCCTACATTTATAAAACAAGTTATTCTAATTTTGACATATAGATTGCCATATGTCATTACTTGGACCTATCATTGATAACCCGCGAAGCCCAAAACGGGTTATATTCATTTCGCAAGTCCAACCCATATTAAAGCCCCATGGGCTAAGATTGGACGGGACCCGAATGAAGGAAGCGGGCGCAGCGAGTAAACCGCCCCGAATTCCTAAACGGAGCGTCAAGACTCCCACTCAGAACCACGTTCGTTACCATGAAAGCCACGAAAGGAACATGGCCTAAAAAGGGGTAACCGCCCTCAGAACGTGGCCCACTAAGGAGTAACCGCCATCGGCGGTTACCCAAAAAACACCTATAAAAGGCCTTACGAATAAGGGGGGAGGTACGTTCACATTTTTTCCCACAAAGCTATTGCTAAATTATAGACTCATTTTTACAAAAACTGACTTGATCGTCGGAGAGTTTTCCCGGAGATCCTGTCTCCGGTTTTGTTTTGCAGGTAACTCCGGCAAAGAATATCAAAGCGGATCCAGCAAGTTATCATTGGTGCGGTGAGCGTGGACCTTTTTTACCAACACTTGGTTAAAGGTACACGAAGAACATGTCAGAACCATCACGAACGACCGGTGTTACGACCAGATCCACTAGCATGAACTCACGAGGTTCACGGATTGCAAATTCGCAGCCTGCAGGTACTCAGCCTGTGGTGCCTAGCTCGTCAGGCCCCTCGGGACAATTGGGTCCCTTATTGGAAGTGCAGGTGCAAAATGAAATGGAGATGTCCAATAGCGATTTCGTGCAGATGGCAGGACAGGTCTTGGCTTCGAATATGAGCCAGGCGGCTGACGATCGAATGATTAATTTATTAACCGCCCTCGCCGAACGCGATACTGCCATGGCGCCTGCCCCTCAGGAACCTGTGGTTATCTCAACACAATCACCGACTATTCCTGTCATACCTGTCCTTCCGCAGCCATCTCAGGTGCCAAATCAAGTGGGCCAGAATAGTCGCACGAATCCACACAGTCACCCGAGCAACTACTCGCACCCAGATCTCATTACGACGACACCTCCAACCTGGCAGCCATCCCAACCGTTGCCAGGAATGCAAGGCACTCTTCCGCTACAACAACTGGACCCTTTTCCTCACAGACGTTCGGAATTGATGACGCCTAACACAACTATGTCTGGGCGTGAGCACACATGGAACTTTGATCCTATAACGGGACGGCGATTGGTCCACCAACAGGCACCCGTCTCAACACCGATGGGCGAGTGGATGCCATCCAGAATTCACCAGCAGCGGATGGAAGAGGTCCGGCGAGTACCTGATATTGACTTAGAAGATCAATTACGGAGCATGATGGAGCGAATGGGGTACTCACCTCGGCCGAGAGCAGAGGTCCAGAGCGATTCACCTTTTGCCCCTTCGTTGCGGGAATTCATTCCAGATCACAGAATCAAAGCACCTGCCATACCAAACTACTACGGGGATCCAAATTCTGACCCTGAGGCTCATGTCAGGAACTACAGAGAGTTAATGGATGTTGCAGGGGCAAGCGAAAGCATAATTTGCAGGTTATTCTCGACAACTTTGGGCGGTGCGGCATCTGATTGGTTTCGATCTTTACCGGCAGAATCTATTCACAATTGGCAACAATATAGTCGGGATTTCTGTGCGAAGTTCGTGGGCTGTAAAGCGGCAGATGTGACAGATAGGCAGCTGAAGGAGATCAAATAGAGAAACTATAATTCCCTAAGGGAATTTTTTGTCGCCTTTAACGATATCCTGGTGCGATTGCAGAACCCAGATATCGTGAGTATTCGCAACATCATGGCGGATGGAACCACAGATTGGAGCATACGGGAAGAAATCATCCGTAACAAACCACGCACTGTAGCCGAGCTCATGAAGATAGCAAAGGAATTCATGGAAGTGGATGATGTCAACAGGGAACATAGGGCCCAAACTCGGCGAGAAAGAGATGCCGCTAGAACCACTTCGGACAGTCGGCGTCAGACCCAGTCCAAAAGTAATTTTGTTCGAAGAGGCGATCGTCCCTTTCAAGGTGGAGGATATCACACACCACTAAACACGACTCGCCAAGAGGTGTTACTTTGGATCGAAAAGAGCCCCTTGAAGAAGGATGTGCGGTTCCCCGAGGTGAAAGGCCGAACCAGTTTGGGGCGCTATCCCAGTAAGTATTGCAGGTTCCACAGGTTGAATGGCCATGACACAGATGATTGCTACGAACTGAAGAAGGAAATAGAAAAACTGATCGAGAGAGGCAAGCTGAGTCAATTTGTAAGAAAAGAAACAGCTGATGAGAAAACAACGCTCCCGCATGAGGGAGAAACACGGCCAGAAAAGAAGCAGAAGAAAGGGGTGATAAACGTGATAGCAGGCGGAATCTACGAGCCTCCAACAAAAAGAACTCGCCGTGAACGGCGAAAGAGCAACACACATAGGGGGGATGCCCTCAATTACTCATTCGCGAGAATCACGGAGCCACATGCGGATGCCCTGGTGATCACGATGGCCATTGAAGGATGGGACGTCAAGCGGGTCCTTATCGACACAGGCAGTTCTTGCAACGTCATTACCCGGACAGCATTCAATAAGTTGGGAATCAACGACGAGCGGGTGGAACACACCTTCATGGATGTAACTGGTTTTGGGGGTCAATCCTCCCAAACAAGTGGGCAGGTGGTGTTGGAGGCAGAAATGGGCGATAAGAATCTAAAATGGCGAGGTGATTTAGAATTCGCAATTGTTGATCTCCCACTGGCCTACAACATAATTCTGGGACGGCCATTCCTGTCGGAGACGGAGTCGCTCATCTCAATGAAGCATTTAACGTTACATTTGCCAACACACCAAGGGCGAGTCATAGTTGAAGGTGATCAACTTGTATCTCAACAGGCCTATACATTATCACTTGAACCAAAACCGGAAGAGGAGGATAAAGTCGAAGAGAAGCTGCCGGCGGAAGCATTGGGAGAAACGGAACTATTCGCCATCTCGAATGACAAGAACGTGTGAATAGCGGCTGGACTCTCAAAAGAAACAAAGAAGGCCATTACCGAGGTATTGATCCAATGTGAGTCGGCATTTGCCGCCCCAAATGAAGTGTTAAAAGGAATAAGCCCAGACGTAGCAACCCATCGGTTGAATGTAGATAAAGGGGCAACCCCAGTGCGGCAAAAGAAGATGGGACATGCTCCTGAGCGGCAAAAGGCGATTGAAAAAGCAGTGGCGGACTTGCTAAGGTCGGATGCGATTCGAGAAGTCACCTATCCGAAATGGCTAGCCAATGTGGTGCTAGTCAAAAAGCCGAATGGAACGTACAGAATGTGCGTCGACTTCAACGACTTGAACAAGGCATGTCCGAAAGATATGTATCCACTTCCTAACATTGATATTTTGGTAGATGGAACTGCAGGATATGAAGCTTTATCATTCACCGACGTGAAATCCAGTTACCATCAGATACCCATGGAGAAGGCGGATGAAATCAAAACATCATTCATAACTCACCAGGCGACTTATTGCTTCAAGGTGATGCCCTTTGGATTGAAAAACGCGGGAGCAACATACCAGAGGATGATGAACAAGATATTTTCAGACAAATCCGACGAGAACTTCTCGATCTATGTTGATGACATGATCATCAAAAGCAAGAAAATGCAAGACCACCCGCGGGATATCAAAGAAATCCTAGAAGTGTTGATCAAATATGGCCTCAAATTGAACCCAGAGAAATGCACATTCGGAGCAAGAGCGGGAAAGTTCCTGGGTTTCATTGTTAGCGGCAAAGGGGTTGAGGCGAATCCTGAGAAGGTTAAAGCAGTAATGGAGATGAAGACGCCAAGGAACATAAGGGAAGTACAGAGACTGAACGGGCGGTTGGTGGCATTAGGGCGATTCATATCATGCTCAGCTAGGCGATGTCTACCTTTCTACAATGCCATCAAAAAATCCAAGTCCTTTGAATGGACGCCGGATTGTCAAGAAGCATTTGAGGGGATAAAGCGATTACTATGTTATCCGCCCTTAATGAGCAGGCCGGAAGACGGAGAAGATCTGTTTCTTTATGTATCCATCACCAGCATGGCGATATGCACTGTGATGGTGCGAGAAGAAGAAGGGCAACAATATCCAGTATACTACGTGAGCAAAGTCTTGAAGGACGCAGAACTCCGGTGTTCGAAGTTGGACAAAATGGCCCTCGCGGTGATAACCACGGCGACTAGATTGAAACCATATTTTCAGGCGCATACTGTCATTGTGAGAACTGGCATCCCAATGCGAAAGGTACTGCAGAAACCTGACGCATCCGGCCGGTTGATGGAATGGTCAATTCGCCTGGGCGAATTCGATATCCGCTATGAAGGAAGACCAGCGCTAAAGAGCCAAGTGCTCGCCGATGGGACCTTATCTACAGACGGAGCTGGGCTAGGAATCGTCATCAAAGGTCCGGAGGTTATCCGCCTGTACTATGCAGCAAAATTAACTTTCAAAACTACCAATAATACCGCAGAATACGAGGCTATGATATGTGGATTGAGGTTGCTCAATGAACTCACCCCAGAAAGAGTGGTAATCTACAGCGATTCCAAACTCATGATAAACCAGATCACAAAAAATTATCTGGTGAAACAGGAGGAGCTAGTAAAATACCATCAGGTGGTCAGCCGATTGACACAAGAGTTAACGTACAAGGGAGTCGTTTGGGAGATGGTGCATGTTCCACGAGGCCAAAATGCAAAAGCTGACGAATTGGCAAAAGCAGCGGCAAGTAGAGAACCATGGAGTCAAAAAGCATGCAGCTTGGAAATAAAATCGGCACCAGCATTCGAGGTTGATCAGATTATGATCATCGAGGAACTGGAAGACGATGAAGATTGGCGGATGCCAATCCGTCAATATCTGGAGCAGGGAGATTTGCCGGTTGATAAGAGCTTAGCCAGAAAAATAATTGGGCAGTCGGCACGATACTCAATGCGGGATGGAACTTTGTATCGGAAATCGTACACATGTCCATGGTTGAAATGCGTTAGTCGCAATGAAGGAGACTATGTGCTGCGAGAACTACACGAAGGAATTTGTGGCGCGCATGGAGCTTCGGCGGCATTGGCAAGAAAGGTCAAACTGATGGGATACTA